>NW_022104341.1:55955958-56033474 GCF_000313985.2 Echinops telfairi
ACCCAGGAGGCAAGAGAATTTTGGGAATGATGAGGGCAACAAATGTATAGATGTGCTTTACACAATTGATCTATGTATTGTGATAAATTGTATGAGCCCCAATAAATTGATTAATTAAAAAAAATTATTTGTTTATAAATTATTCATTAAACAATTGAGGGAGGGCAGTCCTGACCATAATCATGTATAACCAAGCTGACTGGCACCCCTCACCTAGGTGCTAACACACTCTGGGGGCCAAGTGACCTGCCTCTACATTTCAACCTGAAACTGATTTATAAACAATCATTAGCCCCTACCTCTCCTTTGTTCTCTGTGTACATAGACCCCTTTTCTTGTTTATACCAGGGAGTGCTTTGCTGTTTTACTCAGTGCTTCCCAGTTCTAGTTGTATTATTCTTCAGTGAGACCTCCTTACAGAGGGGGTACTTTCTTCTTGATAGTGGATATTAGATAAATAGGTTAAAGTCAACAGTAAAGGGAGCTTCATAAAGTTCATAAGAAAATTATCTACATCTCATTTGTCCACATCTTTCTGAAGCCCCCTCATATAGAAGGTAAGATGCTCTTTATCAAATAGAAAAGATCAACACTGATTCTTCTAAGTAGAGGTATGTTATGTGAACATTTATTTGACCTTCTATTCGAAGATTAAATCAAGTGTTCCCACATCACTCTTCTTTTTCCACCCTTTAGACCTTATGTAATCAGTGCCTGCCATGTCTAATCAAAATATGAAGAATTTCCATATTTAGCTTCTTCAGTTGGTCAAAATGCTATGTGAAGAAAAATGACTACAATTGACATATTTTTTGAAAAATTATGGACTCATAGCTCATTTCTAGATTCAAACAACTCAAATGGTATGGTTTTAAAAAGCTCTCCAGTTGCCATGCACAAGTAGCTTCAGACCCATATAAGAATTTAAGGCTCAATGTCAAAACCATTACCATCAGAAATTATAAACAACAAGAATGAATATGAAATGGAAGGGATTGCCACCTGCAGAAGTAGCATACTCCATGAGGTCCTGAATACTCTCTGCACCCAGCATAGGGCCCCTCGGGCAGCTGATATTACAATACCCACTAAACTCATGTGGCATGGAGCAATGGCCAGTGCAGTGCTTCAGTCCAGCAGATTTCCCAAAGGATATCTCATTCTCTTTTGAGGTTAGTTAATGTGGTACCTTTCCCTAGAATATTATCAGTTCAGCCCCCTACATGAACTAATAAGACATTTTTAACATACAAAGTTGAAGAATATACTTTGCCTTCATGATGAGCCCACGAATATACCAACTCTTGCAACCTCAATCTAAAACTTCCCACAAACTTCTCTCTCACCAATACTACCCTTAATAGGCTACAGCTTCATTGGGTTACAGGGTGAGAAGAAAGGTGGACCCTACAGGTGACAGGAGAAGCCTGCCTTCTCAACGCACCAGCGCCCATTTGATAAGAGGACAAGGTAATTCATTTCCTGGGTTAAACCTGCTTAGTATAAAACTGCTCATGAAAACTGTACTTCTTCTTGGAATAGGGTAACCAGAAAGTCTAATTGTCTGAATATTTCAGCAAGTCCAGGATGGCCATAAGGAAAATAAATAATTTCTGACTTGTTAAACCCAGATTTCTCAGAGTACAAAATGTAGTTTGTTAGAGTTCTTCAATATTTTTTGATCCAAGGGACAGATTGTGGCTGACTACAATAAGCCGAAGACAAACCACATTTCATAATTTTATCTCATGACTCATTCTCTAAAAAAAATGGTTGCCTTCAGATGACTAAAATGATTTTGAATGTAAGTTTTCAAGCAGAGACACATTATGTTAAGTACAGTAGCAACGAAGCTCCTTCTCTAGGGTCGTACAATGAAATGTCTGTCTTGAAGGGCATCCTTAGACGTGTTTGAGAAGCCGCAGGGCCACCTGTTCTGGACAATGCACGAGAAAGCGCTGCATGTAAACAGAGGGTCGCACTAGACAACCTCAAACTGCCTTTGAATCCCAACTCTGCTATGAAAGATCATGCAGACGATGGTCAATAGAACTGTCATTTCCAAATGTTTTTCTACAAGACAAATATCCACATCAACTTACAAGGAAACAAATTATATCGGTCAACCCAATAAAGAAGGGCCGTGATTTTAAAAACAACTTTAAAAACAAGATTCTCCTAAGAAAAGAGATGATGAGAATGTTTCTGACATGCAGAAGATCTATTTCCCAAAGGGTGGGTGGGGGGGAGGCAATTCTCCTCAGGAAACACTGGCATTGATGTTTCCTGCTCTTTAAAAATAACATAAATGTGTAGGAGTCTTTTTCTTCATGAAACTAATGTTTTATTGTTAGGTTTTTCTGAAGAAATTTAATTTTTTACAATTTTAGCTGTCATATGAAATCTATTTTTGTGGTTTAACAAAAGAAGCAATACTACCATCGTGTGGCAAGACACTTAAAAAATGTGTTAGTTTCACTCAGATTAACTTAGATACACAAATAAGATTTCCAATGAAATGTACATTCATTTTGTATCATTTGGATAATATTCATGTCTCTCATTAAATACTTTGCAACTTAGCCACTTTCTTTTCTTAGAGGCAAAATTTATATGAAAAGGGAAACAGTGACTAATTCTTTCCATTTAAGCTAAATACGAATAGTGGTTTCTTGCATCCTAGTACATTACCAGTAAAACAAAATCTTAAAGTCCAGAAAAATATCACTAATACTGCTATAGCATTGTAGTCACAAATTCTTAAAGAAACCCATAACTCTCAAAAAATAATCAAGCAAAGAGGAAAGCCTAGAATTTTGAGTTATAAGATATATTCACATACCTTATCTTAATTGAACAGAATAATAATGATTTGATTGCTGTGATTAATATCCCCATTTTACACATGAAGAAACTCAAATACAAAGATAATACAATTTACTTCCACTGAGTCTACTTAACCAGAAGGCAATATCTGGTGTACCTGTCACTGATTCATCAAAGAGGTGCCCAAGAAGCTGAGTAGGTTACTCATGGGGCTGCCAACTGCAATACTAGCAGGTCAAACCCCCCAGCTGCCCTGTGGGAGAAAGAGGACCGTTGCAGAAACCCTCGGGACCACTTTCCTCTTTCCAAAAATGGTCACTGTCCATTGGAATCAATTTCATGGAAATAGGAGATTTTTCATTTTGTTTATGTTCTCCCCAGATATTCGAGGAACCTTTGTGGAGTAATGGGAAGCACTCAGCTGCTAAGAACAGGTCCTCAGGTGGGAACCCAGCAGCCACTTCTTAAGAGCAAGGTGTGGTAGTCTGCTCAGTGAAGAACACAGCTTTGAACCCTGAGGGACAGGTCCAGTCTGTCCTATGGGGTTCCCATGAGTGAGAATCAACAGCCACGGAGTTCTGCAAATCGGAGAACTGGTCTGCAGACGATCTGTTTTAGTGAAGTTTAGGAAATGCTGTTCTTCCAGCTCACCAAGGTCAGTGCCACTGTGTGCAGTCAAAGATCTGCGTACTCTGTTGGCGCTCAGTCCTCCCGCCTCTCCTGAGGGTATTCAGAGCTAACGGATTCAGCGGAGTCCTTTTCCGAGAAAGACCAGCAACGACAGTTCTGTCACCCAAGCGTACACTTACATCTTTTCTAGGAAGATTTCCTGAATTAATATGCTGTGGATTCCTACTGGTGCTCCGCTACCCTCTGCTGATCATTTCACCATCGGTCACTCTGCATCAGCACGTAAAGAGTGCCCATCGGATAGTACAGTTGGTTCCACTCATAGTGACCCTCACGAAGAGTAGGGCAGCCGCGTAGGGCTTCTAACATTACAATCTTGGCTAAAACAGGTTTCCACATCTTTCTCCCATGAGCAACTACTGGGGTTGAAACACCAACCAGAGCTACTATATAAATATTACTCAATATATGAATACAGTATGCCAATATGTATATTCTTCCATTCAGCATAATGCCTCCAAGTTCGTCCAAGTTATGCTATGTTTTGTTGATATATTGTTATTCTTTAAAGTTTCACAGTATTCCATCATAGCATAATAGTAGTGTATTAGTCTGTGTACCACACTACTGTGTAGTACACTGTTGTTCACTATATTACATCATGTGTAGTAGTCTGTTTACCTACCCTCCCATTGATGGGCATCTAAGTTGTCTTCATCTTTCTGCTATTCTCAGGATTGCTGCAGCGAACATGGATATGCCTGTATCTATTTATGGCATGCCTCTCTGTTCTCTAAAATAGTAGTGGGCTGGCTAGATCATATGGTATTTCTCTTTCCAACTTTCTAAGGAAACGCCACACTGTTTTCCACAGTGGTTGTATCGTTTTACAGGCCCATCAACAATGTATAATGGTCACATTTTCTTCACACCTTCATCAGCATTTATTTTCTGCTGTGTTTTCTTGTTTGGTTGGTTGGTTTTGTTTTTACTTTTGTATTAATGCTGTGATGAGATGATATCTCATTTTTATTTTGATGTACATCTCTAATGCCTAATTCAAGACCCCTTCTTCATGAGATTGTTGGCCAGCTGAAAGTCATCTTTAGTGAAGTGCTGGTTCATATCACCTCCCCATTTTTAACTTTCTTTGCTTGATATTGAAGTGTTAAAATTTTCTATAGAGTAGTCCCTTTTCTGATATGTTATTGTCAACATTGAGTTACCTTTTTACTTTTGGTGACATTGTTCATGCTCATAGTGCCTTACTTTTAAGAAGTCCTAGTTTTTCTTCTGCTGTTTGTGTGTTTTCAGTTATGTTTAATGGTGTATTTATATCATTATTAGGTATAGAGACCCTTAAGGTTGTTTCTTTGTTTTCATTGATGGTATTTATAGTTTTAGGTTTTATATTTAGGCCTTTCACCCATCTTCAGTTTTGTTTTTTATTTTGTTTTTTATTATATGATTTAAGGGACCTGTATCGTTTTTCTGCAAAAGGGTATCCAGGCTCGCCAGCAGCATTTAATGAGTTCTGGCCATGTGTCAAAAATAAGCTGTCTATCAAATGATGGATTAATTTCTTAGCCATCAAATCTGTTTACTTGGTCTGTGTGTTTATTGTTGTACTGGTTGGTGATTGGTTTTTCTGTTTCTTTAAAGAATTAAATGGAATCTAGATCAGGATTTCATTATCTCTGTAGATTATTTGGGGTAGTATTGACATTTTCACAATGTTGTCATTCTATTCATGTTTTTTCACTTATGTAGGTCTTTTGGGGTTCCTTGAAATAGTGTTCTGTAGTTTTTCATGGTATAGGTCTTTCGTATATCTGGAAACCCCATTCTTCTCAAGGCTATGCATGGTTTGTTATGATCCACACAGTTGAATATCTTGGTATAGTCAATAAAACACAAGGAGACCTCTTCCTATTATCTCTGCTTTCAGGCAAGATCTATCTAACATCAGCAATAATATTCCTTGGTCCACATCCTCATCTGAATCCAGCCTGAACTTCTAGCAGCTCTATGTCAATATATTATAGCAACTGTTGCTGGGTGATATTCAGCAAAAGTTTACTTGCATGTGATATCAATGAGATTGTTCTATAATTTGAGCATTTTTGTGAGGTCACCTTTTTTTAGAATGGGTACAAATATGGATCTTTTCCAATCAGGTGTCCAAATAGCTGTCTTCTATGTTTCTTGTCATAATATGATTGAGTGCTTCCAGTGCTTCATCAGCTTTTAAAAACATCTCAGTTGTTATTCCATCAATTCCTGGAGCCTTATTTTTTGGCTAATACCTTCATTGCACTTTGAACTTCTTACAGCATTATTGATTCTTGCTTATATGCTACCTCTTAGAGTCGTTGAAAACAGCATGTTCCTTTGTATAGTCATTCTCTGTGTTCTGCTTCTTGCATAGTTCAAGCATTTTTATAACTATATAATTTTCATATCTTTGAATATGTATATATAAGTGATGAAGATTTCAGTTCTCTGGAGAATGCAGCCTAAGACATTCCATAGAACTATGACCTTAAACCTCCAAATTTCCAGAAGATTTCAAAGACAGCTGCTTGATCAGTTGACTAGAAGAGATCCATATTTGTACCTATTCCAAAGAACGGTGACCCAACAGAATGCTTAAAATATAGAAAAATTTCACTAATATCACATGCCTGTAAAATTTTGCTAAAGATTGTACAACAATTGCAGCAGTACATCAACAGGGAGCTGCCAGAGGTTCAGGCCAGGTTTAGAAGACATGGAATAAAGGATATCATTACTGATATCAGATGGATCTTGGCTCAAAGCAGAGGATACCAGAAATATTTTCACTTACATTTTATTGACTATGCCAAGGCATTCAACTATGTGGGTTATAACAAACTATGGATAACCTTGAGAAGAATGGGAATTCCAGAACACTTCATTGTGCTCATGTGAAACTTCTATATGGATCAATAGGAAGTTGTGCAAATGGAACCATGGCATGCTGCATAGTTAAAAATCAGAAAAGTTGAGCATCAGAGTTGTATCCTCTCATCATACTTATTCAATCAGTTCTCTGAGCAAATAAGCAGAGAAGTTGGTTTATATGAGGAAGAACGTGGCATCAGGACTGCAGGAAGGTTCATATACATTATGCAGATCATACAACCTTGCTTGCTGAAAGCAAGGAGAACTTGAAATACTTGCTGATGAAGATCAAAGATTGCAGCCTTCAGTATGGATTACAACTCATGTAAAGAAAACCAAAATCCTCATAACTGGCTAATAGCAAAAATGAAGAAAAGTTCAAGTTGTCAAGGCTTTTGTCTTGTCACAATCACTTCTCATGGAAGCAGCAGTCAAGAGATCAAAAGATGAGTTGCATTAGATGAATTATTGAAAAGTAAAAATGTTTCTTTAAGGATTAAGGCGTACCTGACCCAAGTCATGGTATTTTCCATTGCATCATATGCAGGTAAAAGTTGGACATTGAATAAGGAAGACTGTAGAAAAACTGATGCATTTGAAATGTGGTGCTGGAGAAGACTATTGAATGTATACTAGACTACTAAAAGGACAAACCTATCGGTCTTGGAAGTACAGTCAGAGTTGTCCTTAGAGGCAAGAGTGATGAGACTTCACCTGACATAGTTTGGACATGTCAAAAGAGACAAGTCGCTGGAAAGAGACATTATGTTGGGTACAGTGGCGGTGCAGTGAAGGAGAGGAAGCCTCAAGGAGATGGACTGAGTCCATGGCTGCAGTGATGGAATCAAGCATAGGAATAGCTGTGAGTGGGTAGTATGTGACAGTGTTGTGTGTAAGGGAACTACGCATCAGAATGACACAATGGCACCTCACAACAAAACAACTCATCTCCAAACCAAGTAAATATCTTCTAAATGTATTTCTTCTGCTGTTTGAATTTTTTAATGTATACAGTTGGTTTTAAAGATGTATGATTGCTTTATAATTTTTATTTGGTTTGTATGTAAATGATGCAAGTTTTTTATTTATATATTTTTATTATTAATTTGGTGTTAATATGTATATCATATTCCATAGTTCAATCACATCAAACAGAATTGTGCAATTGCTACCACAACCAAGGGCCAAACATTCTTTTTCTACATGGACTCCTTGACATCATCTCCCTTTTGTCCCCCACCCCCTGAAACCCTTATCCTATTTGTTGTCCCTATTAGTTCATCAGTCCTGAGTTTCACATACCAAAAAAAAAAAAAAAACCCAGAAAAACATATAACACAACTTCAAGAGGGTGACCTCCAATGACATAACACCTCTGAATACACTCTAATATGAACAAACAAAAAATACAGAAAATGTTGAAAACCGGATCAGGTGCAGCATGCATCGTAGGGGGAATCAACTGACAAAGTTTTAACTGCTCGAGTCAGACTTATGCCTTTGATCTTCAATACTCATCTCTCCAATCCCCTCTGTTTAGTAACCCCTTTCCTCCCATCCTTCAATTGTGGACAGAGGGAGTTCACTGGAGGCTTGGAAATATGTAGTTCCCACAAAAGAATTCTAGGCTCCCACTGATACCCATGGCCTTCTGCAAACTGTATTCTCATAAATTAAGCTCTGATACTAATCCCTCCTTCGAATTTGGATTATATGATCTACATTCCTTTGGTGACTGATGATGGTGTGCTTCTTCCATGTGGACTTAGTTGACATTTTGCTTGTTTGAGACAAGCCTTTAAGATGTCAGACTCTATTCTATCTGATAGCCAGGCACCATCTAATTTCTTCACCCCATTTACGATGAAAATTTTTAAAGTTTACCTTATGGATCCATCAAGATGTTTTTTCTTCCTGTAAAATATGGATGGTGATCATTGCTTTTCCCACTTTACCCAGACTAAGAAGCTCAAGTTGAATTTGTGATAAATCCATACCAGAAGACCCAGATTTCTCCACATAAATTTCCTTTTCCTTCCTTAATTATATCTCTATTTCTTTGTCTCTGGGAAATTGTTTTGGCTTGGACATAGAAAGTGAAATGTTTCCATAAAGTCTATGCTATGTCAAAAATGCTAGCTTCTATTTCTGATACAGTTTCCTGCAATAGTGGAATGTTCTACCTTTGCCCTGATTAATGTGATTGGAAACAAAGAGGAAACAAACAGTAGTTGGAAAATATAGTCTTGGTGATAGAAACAGAGCTGGAAATATCAGAATAGAATTTTGCAAGACCAATGACTTCCTCACAAA
This sequence comes from Echinops telfairi, assembly GCF_000313985.2. Lineage (NCBI taxonomy): Eukaryota > Metazoa > Chordata > Mammalia > Afrosoricida > Tenrecidae > Echinops > Echinops telfairi. The sequence continues at coordinate 55,964,653 of NW_022104341.1, forward strand.
TAATTTTTTAACATACAAAAGATGACTATATACATAAGCATCTCCAGATGGAATACACAGAAATCAAATTCCCACATCTGTGGGAAGAGAAGATGGATAAACTCAGTATCAGCAACTGAACGTGGGGTTGACTGTGGACCAAACCATCAATTGCTCATATTTAAGTTGAGATTGAAGTTGAAGAAAATTAAAGCAAGTCCAAAAATGCCAAACAGACCCTTGAATATATTCCACTTGAATTTCAAGAACAGATTTGGTGTATTAAACACCAAATGACAGAATATCTGTTGAGCTATAGAATGGCATCAAGAATATCCTTCAAGAAGAAAGCAAAAAAACATCAAAACAACAAGAAAGAAAGAAAAGATCAAAGTTGATGTCAGAAGAGACTCAAAAACCTGCTCTTAATTGTAGAGTGAAGAAAATGGCAGGAATAATGATGTCAAAGAGCTGAACAGAAAATTCCAAAGGGCAGCTCAAGAAGAAAACTAAAATATTATAATGAAATTTCCAATGACCTAAAGGTATAAAATTAAAATAGAATACACTCAGTATATCTTAAACTGAAAGAACTAAAGAAAAAATTCAAGCCTCGGATTATAATATTGAATGACTCTAGGGGGAAAATATTGAATGATTCAGGAAGCATCAAAAAAGATGGTAAGAACACACAGAGACACTGTACGAAAAGAACCAGTCAACATGCAACCATTTCAAGAAGTAGTATATGAGGACGAACCAATGAAACAAAAGGAAGAAGTCCAAGATACAATGAAAGCATTAACTTTTAAAAACAGGCTCCAGGAATTGACGGAATGCCAACTGAAATGTTTCAGCAAGCTGATGGCACGCTGGAAGCCCTCACTCATCATTTGCCAGGAAATTTGGACGGTAACTACTGGCCAACTAACTGGAAGAGATCCATATTTGTACCTGTTCCAAAAAAAATTATAGAACAATAACCATGATATCACATACCGGTAAATTTTTGCTGGTGATCATCTAGTAACAGTTGTGGTAGTACACTGACAGGGAGCTGCCAAAGATTCGGGCCATATTCAGAAGAGAATGTGTAACAGGGATATCATTGTTGATGTCAGATAGACCTTAGCTGAAAGTAGAGAATACTAGAAAGATATTCACATGTGTTTCATTGACTATGCAAAGGCATTTGACTGTGTAGACAATAAGAACGTATGGATAACCTTGTGAAGAATGGGAATTATGGAACACTTCATTGTGCTCATGAGGAACCTGCACATAGATCAATAGACAGTTGTGCAAGCAGAACAAGAGAATACTGCATGATTTAAATCAGGAAAGGTGTGTGACAGGGTTGTATCCTTTCACCATATTTATTCAATCTATATGCTAAGCAAATAATCAGAAAAGCTGAATTACATGAAGACGAATACTGTATCAGAATTGGAGGAAGGCTTATTAATAAGCTTCAATATGCAGTTTACACAACCTTGCTTACAGAAAGTGAGGATGATGTGAAGCACTTGCTGATGAAGATCAAGGATTGCAGCCTTTGGTATGGATTAAGACAATGTAAAGAAAGTAAAATTCCTTACAACTTGACAAATAGGTAACCTCATGATAAACGAACAAACCAAAAAAATCGAAAGGGTCAAGGACTTCATTAGGCTAGGATCCACAATCAGTGCTTATGGAAGCTGCAGTCAAGCGATCAAACAATGCTCTGTATTAGGTAAATCTGCTGTACAAGGCCTCTTTAGAGTGTTGAAAAGCAAGGATGTTACATCTGATCCAAGCCATGGCATTTTCAATCTCCTCATACACATGTGAAAGTTGAACATGGAATTAGGAAGACTGAAGGAAAATTGATGCATTCAGACTATGCATATAGAAAGTACCATGGAATGCCAAAAGAACCAACAAATTTGGCTTGGAAGAATTACAGCCAGAATTGTTCTCAGAAGCAAGGAAGTGAAACTTAGTGTCACGTACTTTGAACGTGTTAGCTGGAGGGGACAGTTCCCGGAGCAGGACATCATGCTTGGTAAACTGGACGGGCAGCAAAGAGGAGGCAGGCCCTCCACAAGCGAGACTGCCACAGTGGCTGCAACAGTGGGCTCAAACGTCAGAGCAATTGTGAGGATGGCGCAGGACGGGGCAGTAGTTCATTGTGTTGTACATAGGGTCCCTCTGATTCCGGACTGACTCGACAGCACCTAGCCACAATAAATATGATTGGAATGGGTCTGTGTAAAAAACAGAATTAGAAACTCTGCTTAATTTTCATTAACTTAATATCCACATGTCTCCAGGGGCTGCAATATTGGATAGCACACATATAACATTTATATATTTCTCCCATAAGACGTAAACATTTTGTAGAAATTTAAAGTATTAATATAATGTCTCAAGCACACTAAAGCAAATTGGTAAGATTTACATTTTAAGAGTTAGGTAGTCTGTTCTTGTTCTATGAAGGGCCTCTTTGACCCTTAAGCATTTTGAGTTAACCAGAATAAATCAATACACCACTATCAGTGCCTTCATTTACACAATACAGGTATAATTGTTATTTTTTTTTAATCATTTTATTGGGAGCTCCTACATATATTACAATTCCAATTCAATTCAATCAAGCATAGTCGTACAATTGTTGCCACCATCATTTTCAAAATTTTTTTCCTTCTTGAACTCTTTGATATCAGTTCCCCTTTATCACTTCGTCCTCACCACCACCACCCCCAAGTACCTGTATTATTATACTACTTATATTATATTTTGTTAATTATACTAAGACCATAATAATAAGGGGAGGAAATATTTAATGAACTAAAGCATAGGTATGTGTTTCATCGGTGCTATACTGCATCCTGACTGGCTCATCTCCTCCCTGCGACCCTTCTGTAAGGGGATGTCCAGTTGCCTACAGATGGGCTTTGGGTCCCCACTCCGCACTCCCCCTCATTCACAATGATATGATTTTTTGTTCTTTGATGCCAAATACCTGATCCTATCGACACTTTGTGATCACACAGGCTGGTGAGCTTCTTCCATTTGGGGTTTGTTTAACTAGATGCTAGATGGTCACTTACTTAAGTTCAAGCCTTTAAGACCCCAGATACTCTGTCTTTTAATAGTTTGGGACCATCAGCTTTCTTCACAACATTTGCATATGCATCCATTTTAATACAGATATAATCTGAGCCATTATATATCATAATGGTATTTTGTTGCATTGATAACAATATTTTATTACTGTACTCTTTGGGAGACTTAAGAGAAGTAATATTCAGACAGTAACATTAATATTGCATGATTATCACCCTTTTATGGTTTGAGTGATGAGTTATTTAGTGCCCACAATATTAAACAATTTTAGTAAAACTTTGCAGATGACTAAATTGAACGGTTTAAAAGCATAATGTTTAGAAGTAAGCAACTAAGTAAAACTGTAGGGAGCATCTGTAATCAAGTACGATTTAAGTAACATCTGATGCACATTTATGGAGTAATAGCCTTGATGAGGGAAAAGCAGGTCCAACTGTAACTCATCACAAAGAAAGAAAATGCCGTCCCTGAAACATAAAGTAGCACACAAGAAGCAATCTAGTAAAATATCTATTAGCTTGAGGGTATGCTTCCCAATAGCAATCATCACTCCATCAGATTAAGCAAGCTCATTTCACCTCCTACTTCCGAGTCAGTGCCTCAGAATATACATATAAATAGTAACAAATTGTGCATATGTCATAACCACATTGAGAATATAAATGTACTTATACGGATTCAAGGAATGATGTGTATTGAACATTTCTGGCAAATGTCTTCAATCTATTGAGAGAAGAAACAGAAATTTTTCATATATATATAATACATATAAAGGATAGTTTGTTTTCATAGAAGATAATGTTATTTCTAAACAGTTCAAACTTATTTGTACTTTTTAACTTTTGTAAATATCTACAATATTTTTAACATTTTAGCAATTTCCTAACATACGCTCAGAAAAAGCCTTCAAAGATCGCTTCAGAAGAAAACTGTTTTCTAGACACATACAAACCTATGGTGTGGTGTGCACTCTCCACCCTTTCTCTGGAAGGGCCCAATGGGGCCTATCACAAAGGAAGACGGGTTTTAGATACTATACAAACCTGAAGTGTAAACTAAAACCTTGCACCCATTAGTTTAAGATATTTAGCAATGTTACTTCTTCAAGTCTGTTAGTTCATCTGTAATATAAGTATTACAAATCCTATCGGTGTAGTTGAGAAGATTCAATGACAAGCCAAACATTAAATGTTTGTCATAACACATGTGCTTCCTGGATATATTCTGTATCAGTCTTTGTGAAATCATTATTTTCTCCACTTATTTTCATAGTTCTGCATGTTTCAGCCCTTTCTATTCCATAATCTCATCATATGTTTTGATCATAAAAGGATACTTTAAATTCCCCTAAGAATTTGAAGAGAGATTTGAATTACTTTCAGGTTCTTTTTTGGACTATAATTAGAGATCACCAAAATAAACCCATGGGCCAAAACTAGTCTGCAACTTGTGTTTGTATCAAGAGAGTTAGAAAAAAAGGAAGAGGAGGGAAAACGAATATTTGACAGAGATAGTATTTGTCCTAAAACACCTAAAATATTTGCAATCTGGCCTTAACAACAAAAACAAAATTTTGCCAGTTCCTGGACTCCATGTTTTTTGATCAGATGCCCCTCTTGTGTGGCTTTGAGACTTCGGCATTATGAGGGTGACCATGGGCTCACACACAGCAATGAGGGTGTAGGACTGCGCAGTGTTTCACTCTGCTGTAGGTGCGGTCTCAATGACTCAGAACTGATTTGATGACACCTAACAGCAGCCACAAAAGGAAATAATAAATAAACTAGACTGGAAAGTGCCCTTTTTATTAACAATAGAGAAACCAAAGAAAGATTGCGGTATAACAAATTTGTGATTATTTTTAGATATTAGTGAAAACAATTCTTAGTTACCTAGAGTCTGAGATAACACTAAATCCATTTGAAATGTTGCTTATATTACCAGAAGGGTTTTCAGCTTTCAAACCAAAAAGGCTCATTGCATCACACACTATTTGAATATTATGGTAGTGAAAGTAAAAGATGCTTAATTAAAATGCCTGAAGTGTGATATTAGTAGTTATTTATTGAGCATTATTGCAGAGCTTTGGAGGAAATGCAATTTATATTTTAAACAGGCAATAAAATGCAACCATGAACGTCAAATTTCCAACTACCTTTTACTCCAGCAGAAATGTAACTCTCTTGCCAAATCCAACTGATTTCCGTATGTCTAGGCATATTGTGAAGGCACAAGATGGTATTAATCAAAGTACAAAAGAAATGAATTGTGGACAAGAAATTTAATTAAAATTATAACTGTAAAATATGAGTGTTTTTAAGTCTCATGAATCCTGATGCTATGTAAATATAAAAGGAGCCACTGGCCCCTTTCTTGAAAACAAATTACCACACACATGAACCCGCTTCGGTCACATTAACCCTATATGATATTCTCAGTCTGGCTACAACTGCTCAGGTTGGATCAACAAAATCTTCTTCCTATAATTGGGTTTTAGGTTCATGAATCAGACTCTGTTAATTGCATAAGCTCTTGTGGAACTGAGAGATAGCCACGTCCAGTCATATGCTTGGAGAAGCAGAGTACATCTTTAAATAGAGAAAATTCACATAGCAATGCCAGGACAGACCATGCCATCATATATCTGGACTGACCCTGTGCTATTGCCTTGTCTCCTGATCATTTTCACATTTCTGGCCCCTCATAAGACTCACCTGACCTTCCTATCCTTCAGTTGTGTGAAATACTATAGACTCGTGTAAGTTTGCTCTACAGTACAGCAGCCGGAAGCTCTGATTAGTAGACTTGAATGACAATTTTATTTCTAAAAACTTCACAAGTGTGAAGTAGATTTTACTTTGAGAATAATTACCTGTTATGGCTTGAACTATTTGCCCCCAAATATGTTTATAATTCCTAATTCTTATACCAGTGGTTGTAATCCCATTTAGAAATGAACTTTTATTATGTTAATGATGCAATATCAGTATAGGGTGCATTTAAATCAATCTCCTTTTTAATATAAAAAAGCAGCATAAAAATAAAGATATGGGGGTGGGGCGGTAACTATATGGTTCACCACTGGGAGATCATCAAGGAACATAAATTGAAAAGAGACAAGGACCGTCCCTGAAAAAGAACAAAGAGAGAAAGTATTCCCCAAACCAGCACCCTGAATTTGTACTCTTAGCCTAATTATACCATAAGAAAATGAATTTTTTTTTTGTTTAAGTAGGCTACATATGGCATTTCTGTTATAGCGGTACTAGAAAATGAAGATACTATTCCTGGGATAGGAATGATGATTTGGGGTGTCTGCAGAATACAGTTATGGATGATTCTTCTGTGATGGTAAGTAACCTATCATCCAGGCACCCCATTATAGGCTAGTATTTCTACCCTCTATGATAAACTACTACTTAAGACCTCAAGAGTTAGGCCACATTCAACCATTTCAAGAGGTAGCAATAGAGCAAGGCCCAATGGTACTGAAGGAAGAAATTCAAACTGCACTGAAAGCATTAACCAAAAACAAAGCTCCAGGAATTGATGGAATACCAATTGAAATGTTTCAACAAGCTGATGAAGCACTGGAGGTACTTACTTATCTATGCCAGGAAATTTTAAAGACACTACTTGGTCAACTGACAAGAAGGGATCCATATTTGACCCATTCCAAAGAAAGGTGACCTAACAGAATGCCCAAATTATAGAACAATATCATTAATATTGTACAGAATTAAAATTTTGCCTAAGATTGTCCAACAATGGCTTCAGCAATAAAGTTATAGAGAGCTGTCAGAAATTCCGACCAGATTCAGAAAAGGCTGTGGAACAGAGGCTATCATGCTGGAGTAAGATGGATCTTGGCTGAAAACACAGAGTACTAGAAAGTTGTTTCCATCTATTTTACTAACTATGGTATTTTCACGCACCTCGTGTATATGTGGAAGTTCAACAGTGAATAAAGAAGACCGAAGACTTGGTGCATTTGAATATGGTGTTGGCAATAAATGTTGAAAGTACTATGGACTGCCGAAAGAACAAACAATCGGGGAGACTTAGAGAACCACATAGGAGCTCAACTCTGCCACAAACAACTGAAACTGACTTTTCTTATCCTTTGCCAAGACCAAATCGCATGTTACAGAAGTCAACAGAAAGGCCCTGGACAAGATGGATTGACATAGTGGCTGCCACCAGGGAAGCAAACATAAAACCATTGTGAGGATGGTGCAGGATGAGGCAGCGTTTTGTTCTGTTGCAGAGGGTGGCCGGGAGTCGGACCCACTCAACAGCACCAACCAACAACTTCTCCAGCCAGGATCCATTTGTCCTTATGGCAGAACAGAACCATCAAATCTAAGTATTGTGGTCATGGGAGGAACAAGGTTTGGATCTATATTACTCCCAACACTCTTCCATCATCTATGACTCAAATTCCACACTCTAGCACTGTGTCTCCCAGGTATACTACTTTTAATTGTGTCCTTTCCGATCTAAAACCATTCATCTGTATCACATTGATGGTCCTAGGTTTTCAAAAGCACACCGTTATTTGTTAATCTCTGAAAGTAATATATTAAGTTCCTAATATATTAGGTTCCTAAAAGAAATCTCTGAATGTAGAATATGTGTACTTACTTTTGAGCAGACATGAGAGTGATGGTTTTTCTGAAATATAACCATAAAAAAGGTTTATAAAACCAGGTAAAATGTATTAGAACTTACTCTGGTAAGAGACCACCACGTGGATAGTACTGTTTTACAATAGCGATATGAGAAATTGAATGTTTATAGGACTTTGAAGTAAAAAAATCAGTTGATAAAAGATATCTTTGAAAGCCAGAAGTTGATAGCACAAAGTTTATGATTCATTCAGGATTGGTGAACACAAAAAGCAAGGGTCTTGAATCATTTGTTCATCTGAGCCTCCAGTTTTGGGGTGTTTTTGAAGAATTAACCAGTGACTTCCTGAAATATACAGTGAAGCTTTTCATAAACTTCTGCATTTCATGAAACAGCCAAGGAAGTCATATTGGTATAGACTTTTGTACAATATTTTCTTTTATTGGGATCCATCCATTGGAATTAATTTAAACTCATATCCACCCTGTAAAACATAGTAGAACCAGCCCCATGAGATTTCAGTCTGTAATCTGGTGTCAGAGAAGAATATTGGATATATCAAGGAATGTAAGCAGAACAAAAAGTCTGTCTTGGAAGAAGAATAACCAGACTGCTCCTTAGAAGCGATGATTTAGACATATTAGCAAGAGGGACCAGGGCTTGGAGAAGGACATCATGCTTGCTTTGCTGCAGTGGCTCCAACAATCAGCTCAACATACAAGTGAGAGGATGGCACAGGACCGGGCAGTGCTTTGTTCTGCTGTCCACAGGAGCAGTATGAGTTGGAATTGATTTGACAGCTCCTGACAGCAAGTCCTTCCAGAAACAGACTGACATCTTCACCACATGGAGAGCCTTACAGGTCCGAACCGCTGACTTTTCAGTTAGCAGTCAAGCACCTAACTGCTACACAGCCTGGCATCCTTCTTAGTTACATAGAGTATCTTAATTCGCTATAGAATTCTTCCTTATTAATGACTGGGATATTTAGAGAACCACATATGGAGTTCAACTGTTCTACAAACAACTGAGACTGGCTTTTCTTACCCTTTGCCAAGAAATTGCATGTTAGAGAACTCACCATGTATGTACTGAACTATTGCTTTGTGTCCTGCATTGTGCTGGGTACTAGGAAAGATATAATGAAAATAATGCAATAAAAAATACAAAGAAATTATAATTCATGGAAATGGGAAAAAGTCCTCAAATGATCACGAAAGTATGTGCATAAATTGTGATAACCTACAAGGCAACGTGGGATTTCTAGAAGCAAAGACTGACACTGATATTTGGGAATGACTGATTTATTAAGGAAGTGTGCATCCAGAAATGTCTCTAATAGCAAAATGGAAGCAGAAGAGGAAAGGAATGTGATCTCAACAAAGTCTAGGATTGGCCTGATCCTCATGGGTTAAAGAGCATAAATTGTATAGCAGCGAGGTCCCCAATTAGAAGAAAGGGGCCTAACATGGTATATCCTTCATCAATCATTAGCTATGGATTTCCTATGGTGTAGAGGTGGGAAATGAAGTGTAACTGCCCTGGCAAGCAACTGTTAACTAAGGGCAATTCTTTAGAGAAGTAGCAATCTGAGAGTCTTTATCCGTCAACACGGCCGCAGCTGGGAAGGGATGTATTGGCAAGGCCCCGACAGTCCTACTACTGTCAGGGCCTCTCTGGAAACTTCTTCAAACAAGACTGTACCGGAAAGGAAATTCAAAAGAAGTGAGTGTACTAATGAGATTCTTTAAGAAAACAATGGCAAGATTTCCGTCTGGGTGAGGAGAGTAAAGAGTCACGCAGGACACTCGATTAACTGTGAAACTGTCAAGACTCTGGAGCACAACCAGAACTGAAGAAGAACATTTTTATGAGGTGTGTTTGACATGTTAAGTCTCAAGTTAGGAAAACATGTGAAGAGGTTTGTATATGTGTCTTGGCTGAGAAGAGAGAGAGATGGTGTGGAAATGTAAATTTGTAAATAACCGAGATTAATAGAAATAATAATAATAATAAAATCAACAACAATAATAGTGAACATGTATGCTTCCTAAAAGGTAAGCTTTAAATATATGATCACATTTAGTCTTTACAATAGTATTTGAAGGCAGTATGCTAGGAGGCTGCATTCTGTAGAGAAACAAAATCAGTGGTATCTATAATGAATGCATTAATCAAAAAAGCGGCTTGCATGGTTGTAGAAGTGGTTAAATCAAATATAGTTCAAATCTGTGGGTCAGATCTTAAGCTAACGATTTTCCTGACTTGAATCAGGGGCACACAAACCAGGAAGCAGGAAGACCAAAGACTGGTGGAGGCAGGCAGATGAATTCAAGGTCAGCAAGTCAGGTTTGTGGCTTTTCCTAATTCAAGTAGCTGCTGAAGGTGATGAACCAAGCAGCAGGAAGATGAAACAGGCAGCAAGTCCGACTCATAGCTGCAGACTCTAATGAGTACAAGGTTGGCAGGTAATATGACAGGTAGCTGATGGCTCCCAAGGTCTTCAAGTAATACGACAGGTCTATGAGCCAGATGCAGAATCCAGACCAGCAAGAAGAGAGAGCTAGCTTCTGCACAGTGTCAATTTATGTAGGAGTAGGCCATTTACACTATGAAACATCGAATTGCATCAAGGCTGTGACCTGATTAAGGAGGTAGCACTCCATCCTAATCTCCTCATATCTGTTGACTGCTCATAGCCCAGCCCAACATGGAGTTGCTTACATAATGTTAGATCACATCATGGAGGAGGTTCCAACTGCCAAACTGAGAATAGTAGCCCAGACAATGTAACACACAACCTAACTATAGCACATAGATATACTTATTGTTCCCATTGCTTCAGAAAAGGAAATTAAGATTAAGAGAGAATAAGGAATTTAATCTCTAATGCCACACAGCTAATAATTAAGGCTGCTGAAATTCCTCAACACTTAGATGTTTTATTTTGTGTTCTAAAAGAAGGCATATGTGGTCAGATGAAAAGAAAAAAAAATATATATATATATATTAGCTGTTTTTAGTAAAAGAGAATAAGAGAATAGGCACCTTGTAAACTGACAAGTATGTATGTATGTATACAAATGTTTTTGTCTATAAGGCACACTACTTATCCCTTCTCCTTGTCTACCAAGTCAGTGATAGCTCAAATAAGTATTTTAGAAAAGTATAGCAAATGAAATATTCAATTATATCTCCTTTCTACAAAGAGATAATAATTCACACATCTTTAGAAATGTTCACCTAACAATATTTTTCAAGATCAACATACTTCATTTCAGCACAGGAAACAAAAAGGCTCATTAGGAAGAGTGAGAGGAAATCAGTAGACCAACCCTGTGAGGACTTAAGGATATCATGGGCCAACCGACTCATTAGCATCTGAATTCCAAATCCACTGGCCTCGATCATATGCAAGGCCATATGGAGGAACAAGGCCATATGGAGGAACATGCACTGGATTCAATTCCTGGAACACGGTTTCTAGTTCAGGTTTATATCCATCAGTTTCTATTCTAACTTAGAGAGAAGAAAACTAAAATTAAAAGTTGAAAAAAACAAAGCAGAAGAGGAGAATAAAGATGAGAAAAGCAAAAGAGGAGAATGATGAAGAGGCAGAGACAGTAGAAGATATGAATAAATAACAATAATAAAATTAACTATGGCTTTCATCAACTAACAAATTACAATGCAATTCTCTAGAAATTTAAAACAATAAGCCATATGAAGTGATTATCTTCTAAACATACTTCAGAAACCAAGATTAAGATACTATGTATCATCAATGTGAGGGCAGTTCATAAATATAATAAATGTATTATACAATAAATATAAAACCTGAAAAGATAAGCAAGAATTTCATTAACTACAACATCTACTTGCCAATCTGAAGAGAAATTCACCCAAAATTCCTTCAGGCCAAAAGACTTTTGGCTCCAGAACTTCAGAGTTCCGTTTTATCTTGGTATCAAAACCAATTCTTGAAAATGTCTGTTCGTTCAGTAAATATTTATAGCACACTTTTGAGGCATATGATGACGCACTGCATAGTTTGGGGTTTAGATATGCCCAGCAGAGGATCCAGGTTTCTTGAGGCCTTAATATTATGTTAAAAAAAAAAAAGAAAGATTGAAGTTGTCAAGGATTTCGTTTTACTACAGTCCACAATCAACAATCATGGAAACATCAATCAAGAAATATAACAACATATTTGATTGAGGAAATCTGCTGCAAAACTATATTTGAAGTACAAAAAAAGCCATCCCTTGGAGGACTAGTGTGCACTTGAGCTAGGCCATGATATTTTCAATCAACTCAAATACATGCAAAGGCCAGATAATAAAAAACTAGACTGGAAAGGAATTAATGCATTTGAATGATGGTGTTGGCAAAGACTATTCAATAGATCATGGACTAGCAGAAGAACAAACAAACCTGATTTGAAGAAGTAAAGCTTGTATGCTCCCCGTACTCAGACTTGTTACCTGGAGGAACCAGTCTGGGGAGGAGAACATTATGCTTGGTAGAAGGTCGGAGACAAAGCAGAAGACCTTCAATGAGATCGATGTTGACACAGGGCTGCAAGAATTGGCTCAACAATAGCAACCATTAGGACGGGGAGGGACTGGGCTGTGTGTCTGTTATATATTGTGCTATATATCAGGTGTAGGTGAGTGGGAACTGACGGAATGACACCCAACCCCACAATTTTACACAATTTGGAAGATACTAGCCTCTTCAAGAAAAAGAATATAAAATAAAACATCTATAAATACACTCATTTAGAGTAAGAAAAGAAAAACAGAGGGTACTTGCTATTAAGCTTTAAATACCAAAACAAACGTTTAAGATAGCTTAATATTTGTATGAATTGACTTCCTGTACTCAGCTTTCAGCCTAATAATTTGTTATTGGAAATGACAAACAGAAGTTTAAGATTGTTGTCATATTTAGAAAAAACACTGCCAAAAAGAAAACTTCTGTTTTGACTACATGTTGGTGAAAACCAATGTTCTTCTTACATCTTGTGTATCTGATATTTGGAATAATTTTTAGTAAGTTAGCATCTGGCTTGAATATTTCAGACATTATTCTCTCCCACTACTCACATTGTTTGGAGGTCAGAGCTGTAGGACACCTTCAGGTTATGAAATGACTGCCTGGCCTGTACGTTATGTCTCACCACCAGTTCAGTCCACACAATGAGTTACACAGTAACATAGTAAAAGTCCTGGGAAACACGGCTGCATTAGCACATAATCTAACACTACAGGCAAGCGACTAGAGACCACAGAAATAAATCTCACTAAGTACACTTCCAACTCAACTTACCCTAGGCTGCACACACCATGCGATGCCGCCCAACACCATGAGAAAACGGGTGAAGCTGTTGTGGAAAGATTGACTACACTTTTTTTTAAATCTCTTCTTTTAAGGTGTTTTGTTTTGTTTTCACAACATGATATAAGCATTGTTAAGGGGCCTCTCCCAACACTTTGGAACAAGTACAAACAAGTGAGGAGTCCTCAAACAAAGCTGCTTTTAGTCCATGGTAAATCTATCTCAAGATCATGGGTTTCATTTACTTTAGAAAGAAGGGTGGTGCATAAAACTTCATAATTATCCTTCATGCTTGTCCTGTGTCCACTGAGAAAATCCACTACTCCTTTCAGAAGCCAAAAAAGATATTCCAGACTGCTCTCTGCTGACTTGTCTTGAATTTAATTGAGCAAGCAAATCCTCTCAGAAACCATTGTGTTTGTTACTTGCATGTTTATTTCATTTTTTTTTTAAAGAAGATTTTATTGTGTTTCAGTCTTGCCATTCTTGCTTCTAAGGAGCACCCTGGCCGTACTTCTTCCAAAACAGATTTGTTTGTTCTTTGGGCAGCCCATGGTATTTTGAATATTTTTGACTCAGACCATAATTCAAGTGCATTGATTTTACTTTGGTCTTCCTTATTCAATGTCCAACTTCCACATGTATATGAAGCAACTGTAAATAGCATGGTTTGGGTCAGGTACACATTAGTCTTCAAAATAACATCCCTGATTTCAACACTTTAAAGGTGACTTGTGCAGCAGATTTACTCAACGTAATACATCTTTTGATCTCTTTGCTGCTTCCATGAGAATTAATCGTGGATCCAAGCAAGACAAAATACTTAACAACATCAATCCTTTCTCCATTTGTCCTGATGGTACCTATTGTCCAGTTATGAGGATTTTGGTTTTCTTTACATGAGCTGTAATCCATACTGAAGGCTGCAATCCTTGATCTTCATCTGCAAATGCTTCAATTCCTTGGGTCAGGTGCATCTCAGTCCTCAAAGTACTATCCCTTCTTTTCAATACTTTAAGAGGTTGAAAAGAAGAGCTCTTATGCACAACAAGAGGTCTTATGTACCATACTTAAGAAGAATGTGGCATCTAGATTGGAGGCAGTCTTGTTAACAACCTGTGATGTGCAGATCACACAACCTTGCTTGCTGAAGATCCAGGATTAAAGCCTTCAGTATGGACTACAACTCAATTTAAAGAAAACCAAATTCCTGCCAATCAGACCAATGAGAAACATTATGATAAGTGGGGAAAAGATGAAAGTTGTCAAGCATTTTGTCTTGCTTAGATCCACAGTCAATTCGCCTGAAAGCAGCAATCAAGAGAACTAACTCCCCTAATGCTCGCTCTTAATTGTATAGTCTGGGTTATGTGTGGTCATTGCAATGTGTTACCACACTTGGTAATAGAAGTAGAATGCTAACGGAAGCACAGCTGGCGTTGGACCAGAGTAAAAAGGGTGGAGAATAAAGGTATGTATGGCCCCTACCTTTTAGCAATAAGGAAGCCAACAGAGGTCAGATACGGGTCCCCTACATCCTGTTTACTGCCATAGTTTTTACTTGGTACCTTTTCTTCAGTGGAATGTAAGCTTTAAGGACAAGGATTTCTCTCTTTCCATTCACTGTTGTACCCTAAGCACTTCAGATGCATAAAACCAAATATAACTCACTGTCATACAGTCGATTCCAACTCATGGTAGCCATATAGGACAAGGTAGAACTGCCCCTGTGGGTTCTGAGACTGTAACTCTGCAGGATTAGAAAGCCTCATCTTTTTCCCATTTATAGCAGGCACTTAATAGATATTTATTGAATAAATTACAAAATTCCATTTAAAAGGTCATAGGCTATGAATTAAAGAAGGCTGGGTATACTTCCAGGCTCCAACTTACCCCTCTATGGGCTTGGACAGTATGCTTAACTTAATTTCCTCATCTCTACAATGAAGTTGATGACAGTAATGTCTACCAAATAATATGATTTCAGTAAGTCTACTTTTTTTTTACTATAGAGTTGTAATAAAATTTATAATTCTTTGATTAATAACACCAACCTTTATATTAGCATTATTACTATGATTAATAATTTAGGATTTCAAAAATCCCTTTTTCCCATCTGCATTCTTCCTTTCTAATTTGTAGGATGTTTGCTTCTCAGTGGCTAACTTAAATGAAATTAAAGCATCGCAAGATTGTAGCCCCGCTATGCATAGGCTTAGAGCACACAATTATCCTTTTCCAGTGAGGAAAAGGTTTCCCTGGTAACCTGCCTTGCTAAACCAGCTCCCATAGATACCTGAAATAGTCAAGCAATTGCTTGAATATGCAAGTCATTTCTCTAGTAATCTCTGTAGACTCCTTGTAATTGTTGAGCATGACTTTTTTAAAAGGTTCATACCTTGTTTTTCTCTTCAGAATAATATTGAAAAGCCTTGGGAAAGAACCATTTGATTATTCTTATTTGTGCTTTTAACAAAGATATGTAAGGATTTGCTTATATCATGAGCATGCTAATGTAATTCAAGATGTCTCATGGTTTATTTTTGGTAAATCTACTTGGTAATAAAGTTAAAATTCCCAAATTCTCTAGAGAATTATAAAATACATCATTCAATATTTGTCATTATTCATAATTTTTTATCTTTTTTTTTAAATTTTTTATCTTTTTGTAATTAATCTTTACTGTCTTGTAATAGAATACATCTAAGAGTCCACTCCTGAATTTATACATGTAAAATTGTATAAAGCTGAGTCATTAATGTTTTTATTAAATCAAATTGAATTGAAATAGAACTTCAAATTTTATTCATAGTATCTGAGAGAGTGAATTTATTTTTGTTTCCCTCTAATACTTTGCTTGGGAATCTTGTTTACAGAAAATAAAATGTAAATGCTATAAAAAGAATTTGGTATTTTAAAATGAGTAAAAATCACTTAAGTACAAAAGGAAGATTTTCAAGGCAATTGCAAAAATTGTATAAATATTTCTTGCACTGTGCCTTTTAAAATAACTATAAGTAGGTCTGAAATCATGTCAGTCACTTGAGCAGCAACTCTCTATAAAAACAAATATTTTAAATTTATTCCCACATTTCTCAGAAAATACAAAAGTATAGAAATCTACACAGTAAAACAATGAGATTAAAGGGATAAATTTATGAACTTTAGGTGCTAGAAACTCAAAATGATGATCAAATCTCTGGTTGTTTATTTCCAGGATGTTTACTGTCTATTCACAGTGTGTCATGGAGTTTACGAGCAGGTGTTCCCAACATATATGGTTAGCTTTTCATCAAATCAGGAGCCCCACTGTTACAGTGGGTTGGTTCCACATCACACACAAGGTCAGTAGTTTGAAACCACCACGCTCTCAGAACCTCACAAGGGCAATTCTACATATAGGGTTGCTAAGTTAGAATCAACTCAATGACTGAGTTGTTTTGTTTTGTTTTAATGCAATCATTCAAAAATATTTATTGAGCATCTACTACCTTGTTGCAGATAAATCAAATGACATTTTGCATTGGGCAACTCTAGTGAAAAAGACTTTTTTTAAGTTTCAAAGGCAAAGATGTCAGAATATGGCATGCCTGATACAAATCATGATATTATTAATCACCTCATATACAAGTGAAAGCTGAATAATGAATAAGGAAACTCACAGAAGAATTGGTACACTTGAATTGCAGTATTGACAAAGAATATGGAAAGTAGCATGGATTGCCAGAAGAATAAACAAATGTGTCTTGCTGGAAGCACAACCAGAATGTTCCATAGACGGGAGCATGGAGAGACTTCATCTCACATGCTTTGGACCTGTTGGCAGGAGTATCCAGTCCCTGGAACACTAGACTCACTGCCACCAAGTCTATTCTGCCTCAGAGCAGGCCTGTAGGGCAGGGGAGGACAGCCCTATACATTTCCAAGACTATAACTTCTCAGGGAAGTAGAAAGCCCCAAGGACTGCATGAGGGTTTCAAGCTGCCTACCTTGTGGATAGCAGCCCAACGCCTAACCACTAAACCACCAAGGTTACTTGGTAGATTGTCAGTAAAAAGGAGGAAGACCCTCAAGGAAGTGGCTGCCAGTACGGGCTCACACATAATGAATGTGCTGATCATGCAAGAAAGGCGTTCTGTGCTCTGCTGTACATAGCATCACAAAGAGTGGAAGCCCAACAACAGCACATGCAGCAGACAGTGTGCCCAATACATGTAGTCTCAGACTTACAAGGTATTTCAGTTACAACAGACCGCTTGCAGCTGTCTATTTTCATAAACTGGTTTCAAGGCATGTAAGACAGACTCAAGCTGCTGCTTTCAGGAAATGCAGCTAAATTTAAATTAAAACCTTTTCATGTTTACCATTCTGAAAGCCCCTGAGCATTCAAAAATTGTCAGAAATAAGATGTTGGTCTACTCTGCAAATAAGTGCAAGGCCTGCCTGATGATGATGTTATTCCAAGTGGGTTAAGATTCTATCCCAGAAGTGCATGCTTACAGCCTTGAAAAGAGCAACCCTTTCAGGATTCTACTGCTACTTAAAAATGCCCCAGGAAGCCCTCTTCCTGTAGAGGACCTAAATCAAGACGCAAAACTGCTGTATTGACTCCCCAATATGTCATCTGTAATTCAACCTATGACCAATCAACACGGTCACTACCTGAGGAAAAGACATGGCAGCCACATCTGAGATTCCCAAGGTTGATTGCCACAAGGCAGAAATCAGACATGCCTCCCCCTTCCATCCTTCTGACCCCCACGGCACTCCATTTCTGCGGCTGAGCTCCATAAATCATTGCAGTGGCCATACAGAACCCACAGACAAGGCTCATGATTATGAGGTTAATTAGGAAAGTGAACAAGTTACAAACCAGATGAGAAATGCTCAGGAGATAGTTATTTAGTCAGGACAATTTCTGCTCTGTGGTACCCACCGGCAGTGTTCTCGCCGGCCCAGTGTGTCCCCTGCTCAGACAAGGTTGCAAAGCTCTTTGGGGGCTGCCAATAAATGCCTATGGGCATGCGAGTTCACCATTAGCCTCAGCGTGAAGGCACTGGCCTCCAGCGTGGTGGGTCAGCAAACGCTGCTTCCCCAATTAAGTGCTGAAAGGCACCCCATTCCACAAGCCAGTCTCCTGTCCAATGCACTCAATTTGGTGGCTCTGTGGGCTGGAAAGGCCAACGTGCTGCCTCACACTATGCGGCCCGGTTCGGCTGTTGCTGCTCCTCTGGTGCCGCAGCTGTTTCCTAGATCAAGGACACAGGCGAGGAGCTCAGAGCCCACAGACACACTCCATTCCTGGCTCTTTCTTGTGCCGGCAGTGACAGACTCCTTTCCTGCTTTTGTGCACTTTGTCCACAGCAGGATGGCAAGCACAATTAACCCTGTGACCAATCACTGGAAGCTGAATCACATAATCCCATTAGGAGTTTCTCTCACCTTCTTATGCAGACCCATCAGGAAAACAGGGGGCTTTGGGTGAGAGTGACAAAGGCTCTGGCTAGAAGAGCCATATTAAAGAATCCGCTGCACTATAGTACATCCTAATTATGTTTGCTTAGGCAACAGCTAAAACAAATGAATGCTAATACTCTTAATGTAGCCAAATAAGTGATATTAACTATCTCTATCATTAAAGGTGGTCACTGATTAGGCAGAACAGGACAATCCTCCATTCCATTGGGCCTGGATCTCCGTGAGTCACAACGGAATCGATGGCACCCAGCCACCACCACAACACACTGAGACTTTTACATGAACGATATCCTTTGGTCCGTAAGACAGCCCTATGGCACAGATACCTTTATATGCCTACTTTACATAGAAAAAAATAATATTTAGAGACTGTAATGAACCAGCTTCCATTTATCAATAACAAACTTAAACCTAACCCTAAATAGTTATGACAACTCACTGCCATCAAGTCAATGCTGACTCCGAGCGACCGCTTATGGGTTTCCGAAGACTGTAAATGTTTACAGCCACTCGCACGGAGCTGCTGGTAGTTTCAAACTGCTGACCATAAGGGTAGCAGCCCAACACATAACCACTACACCACCAGGGCTCTTAGTTAAGATTACAGTCACCATTTACTCAATCCAGTTAAAGTGCCTCCTGAACATGTTTCACATAATACATGTGATTATCTAAAAATACACGAAGAGAGAACTCTGCGAAACAACTGAGGCAGAGAAGCCAGAGTGTAGAGGTTAAGGGAGTTGTTGAGCAAGCAGACAGCAAAATGATTAAGGCCATTACACATTGCCATCAAGTCGACTCTGACTCAGAGAGACCCCACAGGACAGAGGAGAACTGTCCATAGAGTTTCTGAGGCACAGTTCTGTGGAAGCAGAGCGCCAGACTGTCTCCTGTGGAGTGGTGATGGAGTTGAACTTCAACTTTCCAATTAGCAGCCAAGCACTTAATGTCTGAACCAGCCACCAGGACTCAGTGAGAGGATAAGAGAAATATAATAAGTTTGTGTTGCTTTCTCCTAGCAGCGCTGATGCCTCATTTAGGTGGAAGGACATGAGTTTATAATACTTGTTATTTTTGTCTACAATGTCTACTGATGTTTATTTTCTTTAATAAATGCTGTTCCATGTAAAGGGCATGACTAGTAACTTTACTGTAGGTGTTGCTGATATGAGACAGGCATAAACAGTTGATCAGTATATACCTTTTAAAATGAAGTATATTTCATGCATCACATTCTTTTAACATGATTCATTTCAGGAGTGACAGAAAAATTCTATATTTTGAGTTAGATGCAGGAAACTGAACGGAGACTGTTGAGGTCCGTTTTGTAGCTAAATGTCCTAAATTATTGCAGCTATTATCTATCCCATGTTTCGTAGCCACACTTCATTTAGCTGACATGGCTCACGAATGAGGTGTGCAACCTCAATCAATTTTCCAAGCACCTGAAGCTTACCCAGGGTAGTAACAAATGAATTCTATTTTAATGAACTTGAAGAAAAATGTAAAGATATGAGTCAAGTCCTTGTTATAGAAGGTACACTTGCTAACATTTAGCCTTTCTTGGTGGCCTCGGGCCATTATAATACACAGAAGTGTTTGTGTTGCACTATGATGCAGCAATGCTTTGCGTTAGATTTCTACCCTTTTGTACCAACACCAATTCATGGGAATAGTTGAATACCCAATCCCACATAAACCCACTGCCACGGAGTTGATTCTAACTCAAATGACACTACAGGACATAGTAGGATTGTTCCATGGGGTTTCCAAGAAAGCAAATTGCCTCCTCTTTTTTCCACGAAGTGACTGGTGAGCTATGATTGCCAGTATTTCGGTTAGCAACCGAATGATTGCACACCACCACCAGAGTTCCTATCATGAATACAATAAAAACATGTGTTTGGGATACTGCCATATCTATTTGCATATCTTGACTCTCTCACATTTAGAGTCGGTTTTACACTTTAAGTCAGTCATTGACCACTTATGACACCGTCTTAATTTTTCATTACCAAATGTGGATAGAAATAAGAGCTAACATTAAGTACAGAATATGTGCAAGCCACTTAACTCCAGAAAAAATCTTACGGTGGATTCGGACCA
Source organism: Echinops telfairi (assembly GCF_000313985.2). Classification (NCBI taxonomy): domain Eukaryota; kingdom Metazoa; phylum Chordata; class Mammalia; order Afrosoricida; family Tenrecidae; genus Echinops; species Echinops telfairi. Next base: position 55,985,299 of record NW_022104341.1, read on the forward strand.
CTTGCTACCTTGGTGACATTACATGGATTACTTAATCCCTCCACACTCATTAGTGAAAAAAGGGTCACAAAAATGTCTTCTTAAAAAGGAATAAACAAACTTTGGTTCAGATACACAGTGGAATACTGTGTATCATTAAAGAATAAGAGTGAAACTATGAGACACCTCATTGCATGGATGGACTTAGAGGTCATTATTCTCAGTGAATTTAGGTAACCCCAAAAGGACAGGCATTGTGTGAGACCACCATTATAAAATAAAAAATGCAAGATAGAATTTCCCAGAACGAAAGAAACAGACGTTGGTGGGTGCCAGGGGCAAGAAGAGGAGGGAGAATGGTCAGCAATAGGCTAGAGCAGGGCTCGGTATACTTTTGAGACAGAAGAGCCAATCCTGTCCTTCAGTAAAATTTTTAAAATTTTGAGATTCATAAATAGATTTTACAAACAAGTGAAATCACCATTATCTGAATAATAACTTTTAATTATTTGTCAATTTTACTTCAGAGCCACATATACATACTGAAAGAGCAGCATGTGGCTCAAAAGCCACAGTTTGCTGAGCCCTGGGCTAGAGAGTAGACCCGTATTAATTTTGGAGAAGCAAACGATAATGTCGTACAAGAGGGAGAAGGGGAAAATGGGGAGGTTAAGTATTTGTGGGATTAGATAAGCTGTTTAAGTTGTTAGACACAAAACTGATTCTCAAATGTGAATTCCCACCTAATTCACAATAAAAAGTTTTATTTTGTCTTCTTTAGGTAGTTATTGAATATGTTCAATATGTTTGTTATATTTATAAGGTACTCGGCTCCAGTAAGCATTGAACAAAGATCATTATTGTTATTTTTATTATCTCAATTAGTCCCTGTCCACATTCAATGACATCAGAAGGTAGCATATGAGCAAGAACCAATAATAGTACAGAAAGAAGAAATCCAAGCTGTACTGAAAACATTAGCCAAAAACAAGGCTCCAAGAATTGATAAATAACAATTGAAATGTTTCTACAAGCTGATGAAGCATTGGAAATAGTATGCCAGGAAATTTAGAAGACACAACAGAGACTAATCTAACTGGTTGGAACAGATTCATATTTATACCCATTCAAAGAAAGATGGCCCAACAGAATGTGTAACTTATAGAACAATATCATTGATATCATATGAAAGTACACTTTTCAGAAGAGCATCCAACAATGGTTGCTGCAGTACATTGACAGAGAGCTGCCAGAGATTCATACTAGATTCGCAAGAGGACTTAGAATGACATATGTCATTGCTGATGTCAGGTTCATACTAGATTCGGAAGAGGACTTAGAATGAGAGATATCATTGCTTATGTCAGATGGATTTGGGCTGAAATTAGAGAACAGTGGAAAGATTTTTAATTGTGTTTCATTGACTGCAAAGGTATGCGACTGGGTGGACATAACAAATTATGCACAGCCTTGAGAAAAATGAGAACCGCAGAACACCTAATTGTGCTCATGCAGAACCTGTACATAGATCAAGAAGCAGAGGTGGGAACAGAACAAGGGAATAGTGCATGGTTTAAATACAAGAAAGGTGTGCATCACAGTTTGAAACTCTCACCATAATTATTCAATGTGTATGCTGAGCAAATAATCAGAGGAACTGGAGTACATGAAAACGAATGTGGTGTCAGGATTGGAGGAAGGCTTATTAACCTTTGATGTGCAGATGGCACAACCTCACTTTCTGACTGAAAGCACTTGCTGATGATCAAGAATTGTAGCCTTCAGCAATGATTGCAACTTAAAGTAAAGAAAATCCAAAATCCTCATAACTGGACCAATATATAGCATCATGATAAACGAAGAGAAGGCTACAGTGGTCAATGAGTTCATCTTGCTTGGAAGCACAGTCAGGAAGCTATAGTGAAGAGGTCAAACAACACGGTGGTAAATCTGCTGCACAAGACCTGTTTAGAGTTGAAAATCAAGGATGTTACTTTGATGACCCAAGTGAGCCTGACCCAAGCTATATATTTTCAATTCACATAGGCATATGAAAGGTAGACATGGACTTAGGAAGATCAATGAAAAATCAATGCCTTTAAGCTATGGAATTGATGAAGAATATGGACAGGACCATGGACTACCAAAAGAGCAAACAGCGCTGTCTTGGAAGAAGTATAGTCAGAATTCTCCTGGGTGGCAAGAATGACAAGACTTCATCTCATGTGCTTGGGACAGGTTCTCAGCAGAGACCAATCCCTGGAGAAAGACATCATTTTTGGCAAAATGGAGGGGCAGGGGAAAAGAGGAAGCTATTTTGACACACTGGCTGCAATAATAGGCTCGAACATGAGAATAGTCATGAGGACGGCACAGGACCGGGCATGTTTTGTTCTGTTGTACGAGCCAATGGCGCCTAACAACAAAAATTAACCCTCTTAGCAATCCTGAGAACTAGGTAATGTAATTCTTCATTCTGCAGGTGAGGACACTGAGGCGTGTGGTTGGTTCTTGCTGTTGATTTGAGTCTGACCCGTGGTGCTTTTATGAATACCAACAACAACAATGTTGCCTGGTAGTGTGCCACCTTCATGATCCTTGGTTTTTTAAGACTGTTTTGTTACCCTCTCGCATTGATGATGCCCTCATTTAGTTTACTTCTGCTATCCTCCTTTTAGACTTTCCTGGTGTCTTGTTCAACCTAAATCTCACCATCTCCACTTATCAGGAATTTTCTGGTTGCACCTATTCTATGATTGGTTGGTTCATTCATCTGGCATTCACAGTATATTCAATATTCTTAGCCAACATCATACTTCCAGTATATCGATTCTTTAATTCTTCAACTGAGACCTTAAATAACTAGTGAAGATCACACTTCTAAGGAAGTGCTGACCCAAGATCCAAGGAAGTAAACACTAAACACAGTCACTTAGCGTTTCTTTCAGTGTGTGCTGCTCACACATCATCACAAGTCACTGATTCCCCCTTGAGGTATTCAGTGTCTGCACAACTCTGTGAAGCAGCCCTGCCACTAAGAGAGGTCACCTCTCTGTTTTATAGAACTTTTTTGGAAGGGTAAGTACAAGACTATATGAAGGCAACTAGCATACTTTCCCACACAGAGCCTCTCAGTGAATGATAATTGAAGGTCACCCTACATGCTTCAATTTTTTAGTCCCTTTGACTGCATCCCTCTGAACCTAAAGAAAAATTAGGTAGGTAAGCTTTTCAATTCAAGCATTAATTCTAAGGTAATTTCTACCATTAAGAATGCACTTGTATTTTTTTCTGAGAAATATCCATGGAATTTGTGACAGATCTTGTAGTTTGAATATGGCTGGTAACTTCTAAGCTACCCCAACATCCACCTTTATGTGCTTGTGTAATTTCTTTCCCTTGAATATGGACTGAACCCAGTAACTTAATTCTAATGAACAGAATATTGAAAAAGTGATGGAATGTCATTTCTGCAATTAGGTTATAATAAAAGAGAGTGATTTCCCTCTCTTATCTTCTCATTTCTTGCTCTGAAGGAAGCCAGCTGCCAGGTTGTGGTCAGACCTACAAGGAGCTTCAATAGGGGTAAAAAATCAAGGTACCCCCAGAAAATGGCAACAAGAACCTGAGGTCCTCAGGCCATCAGCTCACAAGGAACTGAATCCTGCCAGCTGTTTCACTTATGAGCCTGGAAATAGAGAACCTCCATCAAGTCTAGTGATGTTGTAAGTATGAGTGTAGAGAGACTTGTAAGAGACTCTGAATGAGAGCACCTAGTTCAGGAGGTTCATAACCAACAAAAGCTGTAAAATAGTACATTCTGTTTTAAGCCACTAAAATAAGTCTGTGAAGTAATTTGTTACATTGCAATTGAAAATCAATACACTGAGGCATTGTGGTAGCTAAATTTTGTGATAGGTAGGTTTATTGTGCCAATATGGCCAATAGGAACATGTGGGATGAATAAGATCACAGTTTGATTGGAAGGCAAAGAGATAAATGGCTCAGCAAGCCCAGCTTCTCTCTCTTGCTCTCTGGTGATCAGACCAGTGTACAGCTGCTAGTTCTCTGCCTCAACTTGTGAGCTACACTACCTGTGGGACTGCAACCCGTGGATCCTGTTGCTAGAGCTTGAGGTTCCTTCGAGACCTGCTTTGCCACGCTGCTGGTGTATACATCACTTGAGCTTGGTACTGTCAGATACTGTCATCTCACTGACTGTTGGTGACCCACCCTGCTGTTTGCTGCCTGTGGCAGGACTGCCTGCATTGTCCTATGGAAGACTCAGCTGTCTGCTTCCTTGACCTTGGACCCAGCAGCCCTTGTGACTTGAAGGACTTCCAGCATATTAACTGTTCCACAGAAGTGAGTTGAACTGAGCCCTCTGTACTGCTGTGTGGACTAATTAGCTATCATATTCCTTCATGCTGTATCTATCTATCTATCCATACATATAATCATAAGTTTCCTGGTTTTGTTTCTCTAGAGAATTCTGTACAATATAGAGTTTATGTCAACTTGAAGATGTGTGAATGTGGAAGGGTGGAATCCAATCTATCAATGAAGACACAGTCTGCTAATGCCTCCTTGGAGATGTGGCCTTCTTATTAGCAGGGAAACTGAGAATCTGCCTCACTGCTTTCCTGCCTGTTGGAACTTTGCCTGCTTCCATGGCCCCATATGGGCTGCCTGATCATAAGAGCTGTTGGTACCCTGTCCTGTTTCTACCAACCTTAGATCCAGGAAACTCTGCACCTACCAGCCTGTGATCTTCCTGCTTCCTGCTTTGATTTTTTCCATCAGCAGCCTGCAGCTATACGTGTCTGAAGAAGACCTGATGTCAGGGGTTTAAGTGGAGAGAAAATGTTTTGAGAAACGATGTACAAATGCGCTTTACACAGTTGATGTGTGTATGGATTGGGATAACAGTTGTATGAGCCCCTAATAAAATGTTAAAAAAAAAAAAAAAAAGAAGACCTTGGATTGCACTGGTCTTGCGAACTAGAGTTGGACTGGGCAGGGATGCCATCATTTATGAGATTACTTGTTGATGTAAAGCTTTTTTCTTATGCATATATGAGTGTCATTGGATTTCTTTCTCTAGACAACCCAGCCTAACACAGGAATTTTCTGATTAATTTCAAATTCCTGTTTGCATTTTATATGCTTGACCAACACTGTCCCACTAAAATTGGTACCAGCAAAAATCTCCACAAAACATTTGTTACATGCTATCTTCATTTGTTGACCCCCCCACTATTATTAGATTGTGAGCTCCTTGAGGGCAGAAACTGTAATCTTTAGCCTTTACTTTCCAGAAAAGGAGTTATTCAATATTTAAAATACCTGAAGGAAATTAACTGGGTTAAAAGTAAATATTAAGATATAAATACTTAAGAACAGAAATGACGGAAAGAATGATGGGGAGGTTACAATCAAGGAAGGAATATCAACATCCTTGAAAAAACAATCTTGAATGATGATAAGGTATAGTACCCTCAAGTCTTTTTACTATGCATGAATTGAACCTTGTGAAAAGCATTAGCACATGTGTGAGAACTACTGGTAAGCAAATCCACCCTAATTTGAGAAAGAAAAGCCAAAAAAAAAAAAAAAAAGCCAAACTCACTGCCATCAAATCAATGCCAACTCATAGCAACGCTACAGGACAGGGTGACACTACCCTTGTGAGTTTCCAAGGCTGTAAGTCTTTACAACTGTAGAAAACCCCATCTTTCCCCCATGTTGTAACTGATGGTTTCGAACGGCTGACCTTGTAATTAGCTATGCAATTCTTAACCACCAGGCCACCAAGGCTCCCACGAGAAAGACTTCTAGAGCAAAGTGCTGACAACCAAACCCCTCTCTAGCACTCCTTGGCCTCAAGAAGGAGAGCCTAGGACCTACCTGAATATCACAATAAATCCCAGCTCCAGGATGAGCATGACAGAAAGACAGGAAGCAAAAACCTTCACCCATCAATTAGAGCAAGCTGCTGATTGAAAAAAAAGCAGAACTTTAAATGATTAATATTAAACACAGTAACAAAAATGATATTTTCACAGATCTTATATCTGCCCCATCCCTAAAGTTAAATATTTGGAGATGTCATTTGAATTGAACTAAAGTAAATGAGAGCACTGTTCTGGGAACATTTGAATTTCTAGATTATTCTTGATAACATTCTTTTGCTTAATATGCTCTGGATAGAAAATCTTCTTAATAGCCTTGTAATGAAAACATTAAGCAATTTTTAATGATTAATTCTCTAGGATTTTGCATTTACAAGTATAAAAATAAGTCGTTCTTTACTATGGCTGTCATTAATTTTTTTTAAACCCTACACATGTATTCGTAGCAAGGTAGATTTAAATTCTATTCCCTACGACTTACTTCATTGTTATTTTATTCAACTGCCATAATAATAAGAGTTGGTCTCATCAAAAATAGAAAACATAATACTTCTCATTGTAAAACACACATGTGATATAGAATAGAATTATTTAATGTGATGTGTACTTGGATAAGCAGTGAGGAGGAAGTTGAAATACAATATGCTCTACTAACTATGATTCAAAGAGATAATAAAAGTCATGAAAGTAAGCAACTGGGTAATTGAGTAACAGAAGAGAAATTGCTATGAGGGAGATATCTAGTAATCTCATTTATTTTGTTTTACAATATTAATCATAAACTATGATTACTTATTGCTATATATTAATAATAGAAGGTCTCCTGGTAATAAAAGCTACATAAATTCAGGCCTTTGTAATGAGTCCTGATGGCTTCCCCTTGACTTTAGAATAAGCAAATACTCTTATTCTCCAAAGTCGGCCATCTTCATAGGAGCCAATGCTGTCCAACTGCGTTTCTTTTCTAAAACTGCTCCAAAGCACCCACTGTGCCACAAATATGCCTGGACAACTTCCGCCTTCATTTTATTTACATGAGATCACCATCTACACTCTGTTTAGAGAAATTGAATCATCACATTTTTTTTCTTTAATCATTTTATTGGGAGCTCTTACAGCTCTCATAACAATTGTGTCAAGCACATTTTGTACATATGTCACCATCATCCTTTTCAAAACATTTTCTTTCTACTTGAACCCTTGGTATCAGCTCAGTTTTTTCCTCCCCGCCCGCCACACTCATAAACCCTTGATAAATTATAAATTAATATCATTTTCATCTCTTATACCATCCCATGTCTCCTTTCACCCATGTTTCTGTTGTTTGTCACTCTGGGAGGGGGGTGTTATAAGTCTGTTATTTCCCCCCCCCACCCCCCCACATCCCCCTACCCTCATGGTACTGCTACTCCCATTATTGTTCCTGGGGGGTGGGGTTATCTGTTATGGATTCCGTGTGTTGAGAGCTCTTATCTATACCAGTGTACAGGCTTTGGTCTAGACAGATTTGTAAGATAAAACTAGGGTCATGATAGTGGGGGCAACCAAACTTTTCTATAGTAGCTATGGCATTTTGTATTCCCACAGCCATAGACAATGGTTCCAGTTTTCTAGCATCCTTGATAACATTTTTCCCCTTTCAAACCATTGTATTAGGACCTAATCAGACATCATACCCTTCCATAGTTCAATCATACCAAGCAGTGTTGTACAATCACTACGATGCTTTGGGGGTTGGTTTTTTTTTTTTTTATGATCATCTCATTGGAGGCTCTTATAACAATCCATACATGAACTGTATCAAGCATATTAACACACATGTTGCCATCATTATTTTCTCAATATTTACTTTCTACTTGAGCCCCTGGTATCAACTCCACATTTTTCTCCTCCCTCCCCCACCCTCATGACCCCTTGGTAAATTATAAATTATTATTATCATGTCTTATACCAACTGCTTCTCCCTTCCCTCACAGTTTCTTACCCATTCCTCCTGCCACCTTCTCCCAAAGTTCCTGGTATCACTACTCCCATTTCTGTTCTCGAGAGAGGTTTATCTGGCCTGGATTCCATGTGTCCTGACCTCTTATCTCTACCCATGTACATGCTCCGACCTAGCCCGTAGTGAAAGGCAGGATTGGGATCATGATAGTGGGGGTAAGGAAGCCTCAAGGAACCAGAGGACTTACTGTGGTTCATGGGTGCTATACTTCACCCTGGTTGACTCATCCCTTCCTTGTGACCCTTCTGTGAGGGGATGTTCCATTGTCTACAGATGAGTTTTGGGTCTCTGAGCCCCCTCATTCTCAACAATATGTTTGTTTGTTTGTTTGTTTGTTTTCAGTCTTCTGATGCTTGTTACCTGATCCCGTCAACACCACATGATCGCACAAGTTGGTGTGCTTCTTCCAGGTGGGCTGTTGTTTCTCTGCCCACTCTGTTCATGGGTTGCTCCATATGGTTATGTTGTCCTCAAGGTTTGGTGCGCCGTGGTGGGCTCTGCATGCACACTCCCAAGTCTGTGGAAACATAGTCAATACTCTCCCCCTGGGTGGGTTAGTGCCCTGCTCCCCCAGTGCCATCTTCTTCCCTTTCCCCCCCTCTTTACTCCCTCCCCCTGCCCACCTTTCCCCTACTTTGTATTGAAATTACATGTATATCTTGGGTTTAGTCCAACTCCCTGTACCTTAACCCATGTAGTGTGAGATAAGTGAATTTTCCTCCATACCTACTGTGTTGGTTATATTTACCTCAGTGGACTCATGTTGTTCTTGTCCTCTAGCTAACTTTACTGCGCATAATTTCCTCCGACTCTTCCCATGAGACCATATGCTTCATGTGATCATCAGTGCTTTTTAGTGATGCATAGTACTCCATTGTGTGTATGTGCCAGAGTTTTCTAATCCACTCATCTATCAATGGAAATTTAGGTTGTTTCCAATTCTTTGTGATTGTGAATTGTGTTACAATAAACACTGGAGTGCAGGCGACGGGCATGGCCTATTTCTTACCTCTTCTGGGTTGTTTAATTTGCATTTCTCTGGTGGATATTGATCGGGAGCATTTTCTCATATGTTTTTTGACCATTCCGGTATCCTGCCTAGTAAAACTTCTGTTCAGTCCTGTTGCCCACTTCCTCAGGGTGTTAACTCTTTTCTTCTTTTGGCAGGCTAGGAAAATATTGTAGATTTTTGTAATAAGCCCATTGTCTGTTGTGTCATTGCTTAAAAGCCTTCTCCCCATCTGTAGGTTCTCTTGGTACTCTCTTGGTGTTTTGTCCTTGGTATATCCCACTTGTCGATTTAAGGTTCACCTGTGTACACTTCCCTATTTCAGTTAGTCTATGCATTCCCTGAACCAAGGTTCTTAGGTTTATCTCAATTACCTTTATTGATGGTCTTGATGGTTTGTGGTTTTACTTCTAGGTCTGTGATCCACCTTAAGTTTGTTCTTGTGCATGGAGTGAAGTAGGGGTCTTGTTTCATTTCTCTACAGGTGGATATCCATTGTTTACAACACCACTTGTTAAAGAGGGCATCCATCTCTCACTTGATGCTTTTTGTGCCCTTGTCAAAAATCAGTTGTATATATGCTGATTGTTTTATTTCTGGATTTTCTATTCTTTTCCATTGGTCGGAGTACCTGTCATTATTCCAGTACCATGCTGTTTTGAACACTGTGGCTGTGTAGCAGGTGTTGAGGTCAGGTAAAGCAAGCATCGCCCTCTGACTTTGTCCTCCTTCTTAAAGAGTTCTCTGCTAATTCTGGACTTCTTCCTCTTCATATGAAATTGGTAGTCAGTTTTCCAGTTCCTTAAAGGAGGCTGTCAGTATTTGAATCAGGATAGCATTAAGCTTATATTTTGCCTTGGGTAAGACTGACATTTTTACTATATTGAGTATTCTGTTCCACGAGCAAGGAATAGTCTTCAATTTGTGGGGGTCATTTTTGGTTTCCTATAGTAGGGTTCTATAGTTTTCCTTGTATAAGTCTTTTAGGGTTTACTGTTAGATATATCCCTAGATATTTCCATTATTTCTTGGCTATTGTGAAGAATACTTTCTTCTTGATCTCCTCTTCTGTGGTCTTCTCCAATGTATATAGCAAATCAATCGACCTTAGCTTGTTAATCTCGCATCCTGTTACTCCCATATTCCTCTATTTCTGGCATTTCTTCTGTTATGAAGCTTTTGGAATTTTCAATGTATAGAATCATGTCACCTGCAAATAGCAATAGTTTCAGCTCCTCCTCTCCTAGCCAGATAACTTTAATGTCCTTTCACTACCTTATGTTGTTAGCTAAAACCTCCATTAGGATGTTAAATAGAAGTAGGGACAAGGGGCATCCTTGTCTGGTCCCCTTTTTCGGTGGGATTCTTTATAGCTTTTCTCCATTGATTATGATATTGGCTTTTTATAGATAACTTATATTAATTTAAGGACTTTTTGCCATTCCAATCTTCTTGAGTATCTTAAATAAAAATGGATTTTGGATGTTGTCAAATGCTTTCTTTGCATCTATCAATATTATCATGTTATTTTTATCCCTTTTTTATCAATGTAGCAAATAACGTTGATGGACTTTCAAATGTTGAACCATCCCTGCATCCCTGGAATGAATCCCACCTGATCATGATGCATGATATGTTTTATATACTTTTGTATTCTATTGGCCAATATTTTGTTAAGGATTTTTGCATCTCTGTTCATTAGAGATATCGGTCTGTAGTTCTCTATTCTTGTGAGATCTCAGCCTTGTTTGTATATTAAAGTTCTACAAGTTTTGTATCATTAGTTTGGGATTTTGCTGTTTTTTTCTATGCTCTTGAATGATTTGTGGAGGATCACTGTCAGCTCTTCCCTGAATGCTTGGTAGAATTCTCTTGTGAAGCTGTCTGGTCTGGGAGCTTTTGTCATTGGTAGCTTCTTGATAACCATAAATATTTCTTCTTTTGATTTAGGTCTGTTGAAGTTCTTGACCTCTACAGAGGTTTAGAGAGGGATTCTTGACCTCTACAATAATCTAGGGAGGGATTGTTTTTCCAAGTATTTGTCCATGTCTTCTACATTGTTGAATTCATTAGAATACAGAATTTCATAGTAATTTTTGATTATCCTTTTAATCTCTTTGAGGCCCATTGTGATTTCCCTGGCTTCATCCCTAATCCTGGCTATTGATGTTTGCTTCTTCCTTTCCTTGGTTAGGTTTACCAGTGGTCTGTTGATTTTGTTGATCCTGTCAAAGAACCAGCTTTTTGATGCATTGATAGTGTTGTATTATTCTCTTGTTCTCCCACTCATTTAATTCTACCATGATTTTTAAATTTCTTTTCCTTTGCTTCTGGAGGGGTTGTTCTGTTGACTTTGTTTTACTTGCTGGAGGTTTTGTGATAGCATATCAGTCATAGGTCTCTCTTCTTTTTCATAAATGCTTTATGTAAAAAGCTTACAAACTTCCTCTGATAACTGTTTTTGCTGTATCCCTTAAGTTTTGGTACATTGTATTTTCATTCTCATTTATTTCTAGAAACTTCCTAATTTCCTCTGGAATCTAGACTAGTACCCATTTGTCTCCCAGAAGATCATTATTCATCCTCCCCAATTGTTTGCCCTCGTTTTTCTGGTCAGCCTTTTGTTGATATCCAGTTTTATGTTGTGGTGATCTGAGAGGGACATCTGAGTAATCTCTATGTATTTGAATTTACTCAGGCTCGACTGTGTCTCAGGATGTGGTCTATTTTCGAAATGAGCCATGTGCACTTGAAAAGAATGTGAATTAATGGCATTTGGTTGGAGAGCTCTATAAATCAGGTCCAGTTGCCTAATTGTAGTATTTAGCTCTGTAGCCTCCTTGCTGAGCTTCTTTCCAGTGATCTCTCTTTCTCTGAGAGCAGTGTATTAAAGCCAGCTACTTTGATTGTTGAGTCTGTGATTTCTTGTTTCATCTTTTGGATACTTTATTTTTTGACAAATATCATGGGTCTCTCATTAGGTATGTAGATATTTATTATGCTCACTGGTTCCTGGTCTACTGATACTTTGAGCATTATATAATGCCCACCCTTATATCTTGTTATGTTTCGCACCTTGAGGTCAATTTTGTCAGAGATTAGAATTACAACCCCAGCTTTTTTTTACGCTTCCATCTGCCTGGTATACCTTCCACCAGCCTTTTGTTTTTAGTCTATTTTTGTCTGTAAGTTTAAGATGTGTCTCTTGCAGGCAACAGATTACTGAGTCATGTTTTCTGAGCCAGTTGGCTAACATTCATCTTTTATGGGGCTAGGTGAGGCCATTGTCATTCAGAGCTATTATTACCATCTGTGGATTCACTGTGTCATCTTCTAACATTTATGTTGGGCATTTTCCTATCTCCTTTCATATCAATGTGCTGTGTTTATGTAGGGAGCTTCATTCTTGCCTTCTGTTCCCTCTGTGGCAATGTTATCTTGGTAATTGTTTTCAGATTTTTGATTTCTGGATAGAGTTGTGCTATGTGAAGGTCTCCTGCTTGTTTTTGGCATTGTGAGTTGGTAAGGATTTTCTGAAGGGTTGAATGTCTTATGGTGTGTTCTTTGGGATTTTCCTTGTCCTGGATGACTCACCTCACGATCTATCTTAATAGATTGTTTGGCGAGGTAGAGGATTCTCAGGTTGGCATTATTTTTCCTTTCAGCTTTCAGAAGATGTTACTCCACTCCCTCTTCCTCTTCAAGGTATCAGCTGATAGGTCTGAGCATATTCTAACCTGAGCATCATTGTATATGACTGCTTTATTTTCTCTTGCTGCTCTAAATTTTTCCTTTCTTCCTCAAATATGGATAATTTAAATATTATGTGCCTTGGTGAGTTCTTCCTGGGGTTTAATCTAATTGGTGTCCTCTCTGCTTCCTGTATGAGTGTCTGATTCTCATTCATTAAGGTACGGAAGTTTGTTTACAGAAATTCCCTAGTTAACTTAGCTGTTGACTACTTTGCTTTGTCTTATTCTGGTAGACCAATTATTTGAATATTGTTCGTCTGCATAGCATCTGTCATTGACCTCAGGTTTTCTTCACCCTCTTTGATTATCTTGTTTGACTCTCTTTCCCATGTGTAGAAATCTGCCTGAATGCCCTAGAGGTACAATTTTCCCCCTCTTCTAGTCTGTTGGTGAGGTCTGTGATCTTGTGTTTTGCTTCTGTTACCTCATCCATTAGTTCTCCTATTTCCCTTTGGTGCATGGACTTCATCTCCTATATCATTGCATCCGTATTCTGCATTACTTCCCTAATGTCCTGTACTACTCCAAGCAGCATTCTGAAGATTTCTTTTTGTGGCAGATCAACGTCTTATTCTTCAATGAGCGCCATTAGGTTTATGACTTCCTCCACTGTGGCGTTTTGTTTTTCTTGTTTTCTTGTTGAGGGTGTTGACGTATGTCGCTGTTTGTGTGTCACTTTTTAATTCGGCACCATGTTTCTAGAGAGCAAGGGGCCTTGAGCTCTTTCTCTGCATGATTGGTAAAATGTTTTTGAGGATTACCAGTGACCTACTATGGTGGTGGGTTGGAGTTCTATGTAAGCAGGGTACCTCAGCAACTCAGTGTGCACAAGGGATGGGAGGCCTCAGAGTCTGGGCTGATGCAGGGAGCTGTCAGTTTGCCGCTGGCATGGTTGGGGCAGACTGCAGCACAGGCACCAACCTGGTCTAGGCTGTGTGGCCACAATTTTCAGCCTTTTAAAGACTCTCATTGGAACCTAGAACTGGTAGGGCCAGTTTTGGGCTTGGGCTGTGGCTCTCAGGACCTGTTCACTTTTCCCGTTTTGTTATGTTAAATTCCCAGGCTGTGCTCTTGAGATTAGAGTTTTTATGTCAATGTTATGTTGAAGGACAGAGTTCTGGTGGCTTTCATTCAAAGTTACAGAAGTGGATAAATGGAGACATGAAAAAAAGTGTAAGACATGAAAAAAAATTTATAAATTATCAAGGGTTCCTGAGGGAGGGATGGGAGGGGATTGAGGTGGGGGGCAGAAATGAGGGGCTGATACCAAGGGCTCAAGTAGAAAGAAAAAGTTTTGAAAATGATGACAGCAACAAATGTACAAATGCACATGACACAGTGGATGGATGTATGGATTGTGATGCGTGAGTTGTATGAGCCCCCAATAAAATGATGTATTAAAATTTTTTTTTAAGTTTTTTTGTTTGTTTAAAAAAATCCACCACCCCCTTTTTATAATGGGTTTGTGGGGTGCCCTTGTATTGGGGCTGTGCCGGGCTGTCCCTAGCCAAGGGGACCAGGTATGCAGAGAGGGTTTGGGGCTGACTGAACTGAATTTTCCCCTGGCTGCACTCCTGTGTCACTCCCATTTCTATCATGCACAGCCTTGCCAGCTATAGTTTTGGGAACTGAGTTCTGTCACAGGTAAATATCCCAGTGGTTCTTCAATTACTCCAAATTATTACCTAATTATCTATTGTTACCCATGCTGGCATACATGGAGCTGGGGAGAGGGAAAAAAGGAATGGCCAATATTGTCCTGGGTTGCAGGAGTAGGCAGGATAGCAGATAAATCTGCTGTGAGGCCTTGTAGCTGGTTCTCAGAGGCTCTCCATGAGCCTGGGGTTATGACCACTTTTAGACAGCAGCCTGGGGAAATTACTGCTTGGGGCAGGTCTGGTCTTTTGGGTGCAAGAAGGGATGATGAATGTGGTCCTCCTGGGCCTGGCAAGGGTTTAGTGAAACCTGCAGACAGACTCTGGGTTTAGAGTGCTACAGCGAGTTCTCGAGTTGCTTCATGGGTGAAAATCACAGGAACAGGGCTAAACTAGACCCTAATACACTGAATCTATTTTTAGCAGCTAGCTTCCCAGTATTGGCCTCCTCGCTTCTTAGTTTCTGGACTAGCAATGGGAATGCCAGGCAGGTAATTCTACATGGACACTTATCTTAGTTTGGGTAGTCTACAGAAATAAGTCCAGGGAGACTCATATGTGTGTAAGAGAGAACTTTATGTCAAAGAATAATAGTATATTAAGAAAACATCCCAGTCCAGATCAAGTCCATAAGTCCGATATTAGCCCATATGTCTGATACCAGTCTATAAATTCCTCTTCAGACTCACGGAGCCATGCAATGCCAAATGTGGCAAGATCACAGGCCAGTGGTTGGAAAGTCTTGTGGATCCAGTGGCTGGGAAGCATCGCCGTGCTGAGATGGGTCTCCATGTGGCTTCCCCAGCTACAGGGCTCTGGCTCCATCAGCATAGCTCCATGTGTCTTGTCAACAAGATTGTGTAGTAGAGAGAGAGTGGATCTGGCCTCCAGTGAGCTATTTATCTCTGTTGCACCTCCACATGAGGTCATCAAGCTGCAACCTGATTGGCAAGCTAGAGTCCATCTCTCCCTCCAGTTGATAGCAGATTGTGTAACTGCCACAACCCTGAACCTAAATAGTTACATTTTTAAGAGTTCAGTATCCCAGTTATGACATGTTCCTTCATTCTTTTACAGGGGATACTCACAATATGCCACCTACATACAATCTTTAGTCTAATGAACATATCCTAACACTTGAACTCCTTCCTTCTAGAGATTGTGGCCATTCCATACAACCTAAACAATTTTCATTGTTATTTTTAAGCATTCTACTTAGTAGAAGCACATCTATTTATGTATTTTATAAGACCCAGAATTTCCAACAGAGCATCTAGGCACCCATATGTTGCCTCTCTCCCAGAATCTAGCAGAGTTTACCTGTAAATTATTTAGGAAAAACTTAAGACTTCTTATATTAATACTTAGAAGCTGTAACCAAATATCAAGTTCTGGGGCTTGTCAAAGCAGAAATTTTTGCCTCCTAGTCCTTTTGCCTCCAAATCACCCATATTGATTCTAGCAATAATTTCTACTAGATTGGTAGCACCAAGAATCCTTGGCTTCCACCTGCAGTGTCACATAGTGTCCTTCCTCTGTCTCTGTGTATCTTCTTCCCTTTAATAAGGGTACTGATCATTGAGAATTATGATTCATATTCTGACTTATGTATGATCTCATATCAATCTGATGACACCTTCAGATTTTCTAATAGTGCCACATTCATAAGTACAACAGTTAAGACTTCAACATACCTTTTGGAGGCATTAATCCATAACTCCTCCAAAATCACTGGTGTACATGAAAACAGATATTCAGTTCAATCATCACCTTACAGTTTTGTTCTTTATCTCCTTTGGACTTAGATTTAACAGGCGGCTTTGGACTCTACAGCCTGTTCTTCATGTCTTTCTTTCTTTCTTTTTTATAATCCATGTTTTCTGATAATGGTGTAGGAAAATATTGAGAAAGAACATGAAGGGATAAACTAAAAATGAAATTTCCTATGCCAAGAGGGGAAAAAATACAAAAAAGATAGGTCTGAGAATTATGTAGCATAGATATTAAGTTCACATTTCCTATAATTTAGAGCCATAGTGATTTTTCTGGGGGGAAAAACTCTAGAACACGGGGTTTGTCTTTTACAAAGATGGGACTGACATTTCAAAAGGTAGAGTAAACCACAAAGTATAAGAGAATTGGAAGAGATCTGGAAATAGATCTGTATATGCAACTGTTGTCAGATGAAGTAATAGCGAATGAAAAATACTGGCAGATGCCATAAAAAATAATTGTAATTATCTTGGTTTATAAGACTGTATGTATATAATCATTAGTAATTCATAATGATGTATGATAGCATTTCTATATGATCAATCATTGTTTTTGATCACTTGTGTCTGGTCAGACTTGTATATTAGTAAGATCCCTGGCATCATGTACAGGAGAGAAAGATTGTATACAATTGCTAAGCACTCACTCTTGACACTTGGGTGTCCATTAGTCAGAATCAACTAGATGGCCACCAACAACACTCTTTAGAAGATACAAAAGATCACTGAAGTAAACAAAACAACACATCACTATTCATAGGAAAGGATTTCTGGTGCTGCAGGGGATTAAGCATCTGGCTGCTCCCTAAAGGCTACCAGCTGCTCCACGGGAGGAAGAAGTGGTAATCTGCTTCCCTAAAGATGTGAGAACTCATAATAATACAAACAAAACTAACTACCATCAAGCCAATTGTGTATCACAATGACCACATAGGACAGTTTAGAACTGCTCCCATGGACTTCTGGGGGTATAAGTCTTTATAGGAAAAGATAACTTCACCTTTCTCCCACAGAGTAGATGGTGAGTTTGAACTGCTGACCTCAAGATTAGTAGCCCAACTAGTAACTTGCTCTGCTGTTATTAAGTGCAATTGAGTCAATTCTGACCCATAGTAAACCTATGTACAACAACAAAAAACACTGCCTGGTCCTACACCATCTGCACAATTTTTCCGATGCTTGAGCCCACTGTTGCAGCCACTGTGTCAATACATCTCCTTGAGGGCCTTATACTTTTGTGCTGCTCTTCTAGCAAACATAATGTCCTTCTCCAGGGACTTGTCTATCCTGACAACATGTCCAAAGTACATAGATGCAGTGTCACCATCCTTGCCTCCAAGGAACATTCTGGCTGTACTTCTCCCAAGACAGATTCATTTGTCCCTTTTGCAGTCCATGGTACTTTCAATATTTTTGGCTAGCACCACGATTCAAATAGATCAATCCTCCTTCGATCTTCCTTATTAAATATCCAACTTTTTCATACATATGAGGGAAACAAAAATACCATGGTGTTTTGGACCTGTTGACTAGAGAAACAAATACAATGATACTCATTATATATAAGAAAGTTTATATCGAGTGGTAATTATATATCAAGAAGGTATTAAAGCATAGTCTAACGCAAGTTCATATGTCAATACTAGTACATAAGTCCCTCTTCAGACCCACAGAGCTACACACAATGACACAGACTCCAGGAAGATCACAGGTTGGTGGATACAGGGTCTTGTGGATCCAAGTGATTCTTACTTGACCTAAAGTGTCATCCTATGACTTCTTAGACTTAGATCCCCCGAGTCCCCCGCAACAGTATCCTACACTTGTATTACTACAGTATAATCTTATTTTATTGGCTTGGTTACTTATCTATTCCCTGCTATATTTTGGAGCTTTGGAGACATAGTGGTTACACAATGGGCTGTAACCTGCAAGGTCTGTAGTTCAAAACCACCAGATGCTCCAGGGAAGAAAGATGGAACTTTCGGCTCCATAGAGTTAGTCTTGGAAACCCACAGGGGTAGTTCTACCATATACTGTAGTGTCACTATGAGTCAGAATTGACTCGATGGCAGTGAGTTTTTTAATGAGTTTGCTAGATTTTAACTTGAGATGAACCTGAGAGCTAGCCAAATCCATAGAACACAATAGATAATGAGGCAATATTTATTCACTAGATGCTTGGTACAGTGGAAGGGCAGCGAAAGAGAGAAAGGTCCTCAGTAAGATGGATACACAGTGTCGGCAACTATGAGCTCAGGCATAGGAGCAATTGTGAGGCTGGCGAAGGACCGTGCAATGCTTCGTTCTGTTGTGTATAGGGTCGCTCTGGATCAGAGCTGACTTGATGCCCCCTAACAACAACAACAGATGAATGAATGCTCAGACAGGATTAGTGACTTACCAAAGAGGCAAGAATATTTAGTCTAAAAGAAGCTATTTGTCACTGCTGATAGGTACTGCTGGAAAATAGTAGAGAGGATTAATGTTAGCATTAGGCTATGATTAAATGGATCATGGCCTCCTAGAAAATGCATGCCTATTAGAAGTTTAGGGCATCCAATTGCACTCTCATTATGGTGACAAGAGAAGGCAGATAAGCCAGACCCATTCCTCCCGTCCTCTGATTCTCAGAGGCAAGTCGACCATTTTATACTGTCAATTGTACCATGTTTCCAATATTTAGAATTCCTTCTAATGACAGGATTCTAATTAGAATTCCTTCTAATGATACCAAAAAAGGCTAAGGCATCTCATGTATAGTTAAAACTAAATAGTATTAAAGAATCGTGAGCTATAAATACCAACTACAATATATTTTCATTGTAGTTGGAACTATACTATATTCATATTTTATAAAAGGACAATATAGAAATAAATAAGATTTTTGTTAATTCTTGGAGTGTCCAAAACTGAAAAAAATCTAACTTCCTTCAAGTTGATTCTTCTGTACAGCAACTATGTACATTTGGTACATAGGAACATTTTATATATCCCTTCTAGTCCTTCTGAGATTAATAAGAGTTCATCTATTCCTCAGTTGCAGTGGTTTCCACCTATAACTCCACTCATGAAATATAAAATTAAGAAATAGTTTTACTCCTTGTGTCTAATTACAGATAAAATTAATTTAAATTTATTTTTCAAATATTTTTGTAAGAATGAACCTATAAAATTAAGCAAAATGGAACTAAGCATAGTAACAGAAAAAATGTTTTTTTGCAGTGAACCTTTTTAAAAAACAAAGGCTACTCAAGTCGTTGGGATTACAGATAAGTTATTTTGTACTGTGATAATTGGTCTTGTATGGTTCAACAGTTTCATTGTTTTTACTGAAGCAATAAACTTTTGCTTCATTTTTAATTTTAAGAACACATTAAGACCAATTGTAATGTATGTGAGAGGAATTTCTGAGAGGCAATACATATTTGGTCTCTTGATTGCTGCTTCCATGAGCATTGATTATGGATCCAAGCAAGACAAAAACCTTGACAACGTCAAACATTTCTCCACTTATCATGATACTACCTATTGGCGCATTTGTGAATATTTTGGTTTTCCTTAGTATTAGTCCCTATGGAAGACTACAATCTTCGATCTTCATCAGTAAGTGCTTTAATTCTTCCCCACTTTCAGCAAGCAAGGTTGTGTCACCTGCACACTGAAAGTTGTTAATAAACATTCCGCCAATCCTAATACCACACTCTTCTTTTTATAACCCAGCTTCTCTGATGATTTGCTCAGTGAATGGACTGATCAAGTATGGTGAGAGGACACAATCTTGGCGTACACCTTTCCTGATTTTAAACCATGTAGTATTCCCTTGTTCTGTTTGCACAGCTGCCTCTTGATCCACGTACCGGTTCCACATGAGCACATAAAAGTGTTTTGGAATTCCCATTCTTTTCAAAGTTATCCACAGTTTATTATGATCCATAGCCAAAATACATCTGACATCAACAATATTCCTTCTTCCATGTCCTCTTCTGAATCCAGCCTGAACTTCTGGCAGCTCCTGCCAATACCAATGTAGAAGAAGGGCTCAGCTCCCCTCTTTGGAGAAGAAGCTGCTGAAAACCTTATGTATAGCTTCAAAGCATTTTCAAATACTGAAAGCCTAAAGCACGGAATGTATATAGTAGTATCCAATTTGTATGTGTAAATAGAACTATCCATAAGTGTGTATTTCTAGGTAAATTTATAGCGAAAAACTCGAAATATGCCAAACAGGCTAATTACCTTTTGAGTGGAGATTGAGTGGGAATATCTAGAGAAAATGAAGAATAAGCACAGGAGAGGAAAGCCTGGGTTAGTGCCTGCATGGGATACTAGGTAATATAAAGTATTTCCCTTTACACTCTCTCTCACACTATTACCCTAATATATTTCATTTTCTGCCCTTCAGCTAAATAATACCACTTGAGGCAAAGTGTGACAAAAAGAACACTGTTATAGAATGATTATTAATCAGGAGTCCCCAATCCTCCTACCTTCCTTTGTCCTGTATGCTAATTTATTTTTTCATGGGTCTTAGCAGAATCAATACATTATAAATTTATTTGTATATGATCTAAGTTCCTAGTGCATACTGCAGGGCCTAGAACATAGCAGGGACTTAATAAACATGTTTAAACACAAACTATGAGTATTAAAGCAAAATAAAATTGTGTATCAGCCTAGAATTTCTGCTCTTGGAAAACTAGCTTACAAGAATTTTTCACCCCAAAAATTCACCTTAGCACTCTTTAAAATAGTGGGGGGAAAATTTAAAAAAAGAAAGTCTGTTAAATGTTTATTAGAAAGGGACTAGGTTGGCTAAGGTGTGCCATATCCATGCTTTGCTGTCAATATAACTACGCCTGGCGTAGGTCTCTAGAACTTATTTTGAAGTGAGGAAGAAGCTGCAAAGAAATGCATATGTTGTTGTTATTGTTAGTTGCCATAGAGTCAGTCTGACCCACAGTGACCCTATGCACAACCAAACAAAACACTGCCCAGTCCTGCACCATCCCCACGTCTTCCTATACCTGAGCCCATTATGGCAGCCACTGTGTCAATCCACCTCATCCAGAACTCCCCTTTTCACCATCCCTCCACTTTACAAACTGTGATGTCCTTCTCCAAGGACTGATCGATCCTTACAACATGCCCAAAGGATGTAAGATAGTCTTACCATCCTTGCCTCCAAGGAGCACTCTGGCCTTACCTCTTTCAATACGGATTGGTTTGTCCCTTTAGCAGTACTTTCAATATTCTTCTCCAGAACCACAATTCAAATGCATCAATTCTTCTATGGCCTTCCTTATTTGTTGTTTAACTTTCACATGCATGTGATGCAATGGAGAACACTATGGTTTGGGTCAGGTGCACCTTAGTCCTCAAAATAACATCCTTGCTTTTCAGTACTCTAAAGAGGTCTGTACAGAAGATTTACCTAATGTAATACGCCTTTTTAAATTAACCTTTTATTAGGAGCTCTTATAGATACTAAAACAATCCATAGTTCCATTAGAACATGCAGAGCTGCACTTATGATTTTTTTAAAAGTTCCCCTTAATCTTCTCCCTCCCCGACCCTACAACCCCTCCATGAACCCTTAATATATTATATATTATTATTATTATTAGTGTTGCCATATCTGACACCATACAATGTATCCATTCACCTACAATTCTGTTGTCTGTTCCCCTCCAGTGGGGTTATACATGAATCACTGCTATCAGCTCCACCCACTCCCTATTCCTTTGCCCTCAGGTAATAATACTGTTTCTGAAGGGTTTGTCTATCTTGGATTCCATGCATTGAAAGATCTTAGCTGTACAAGTGCACATACAAAGGTCTAGCAAGATCAGTGAGGTGACACTGAAGCCATAGTAGTGGGTGGAGGAAATATTAAAGAACTAGAGGATAGTTATGTGTTTCATGAGCACTACACTGCACCCTGGACTTATCATCCCTTCTGTGTGGCCCTTCTGTGAGGGGTTGTCCAGTTGTCTTACCGGTGAGTTTGGAGTCTCCACTTTGTCCACACACCTTCACATCAATCTGATTACCTGTTTCTGAACTTGTGATACCTGTTCCTTCGACACTTCATGATCACACAGGCTGGTATACATCTTCCATATGAGCTTTGTTGTTTCCTTGATAGATGCCTGCTTGTTTAACTTCAAGCCTTTAAGACTCCAGGTGCTATATCTTTTTTTTTTTTTTTTTTTTTTAAACATTTTATTAGGGGCTCATACAACTGTTATCCCAATCCATACACACATCAATTGTGTAAAGCGTATTTGTACATCATTTCTCAAAACATTTTCTCTCCATTTAAAGCCCCGACATTAGGTCCTCATTTTTCCCCTCCCTCCCCGCTCCCCTCTCCCACATGAGCCCTTGATAGTTTACAAATGGGTATTTTGTCATATCTTGCCCTGTCCGACTTCTCCCTTCACCCACTTTTCGGTTGTCTGTCCCCCAGGGAGGAGGTCACACACAGTTCCATGTAATCGGTTCCCTCTTTCCTACCCATTCTCTCTTTACCCTCCCTGTTTTGCCACTCACACCACTGGTCCTATAGGGCTCATCCATCCTGGATTCCCTGTATTTTCAGTTCCTATCTGTGCTATATCTTTTAATAGCCAAGCACCATCAACTATCCTCACATTTGCTTATGCACCATTTTGTCTTCAGTGATCATGTCAGGGAGGTGGGTATCGTGCCTTGCCACAATATTAGAACAAATTATTCTTGTACTGAGGTAATATTTAAGTAGAGGCCCAAAATCCATCTTCTTCCTTATTGTGTGTGTGTATAGATAGACAAATACACCCATCTTTATGTATTTACATATATATGTATCTATATTTATACCTATATATAGGTATCTATATTTATACCTATATGTAGGTATATAGATCTATACCTATATATATATAATTTTTACTTCCTAGTTCTCTCCTCTATTTAATTTTCCTCCTATCACATCCTATCATGCTCACCCATCATTCACCTCTCTGACTTTCATATTCCAACTTTATAAGAATTACATTGTAGGATTTACTCCCCAAATTCATGGAACTTGACAGACATGAAGTATGTGTCAGTCATCTCAACCATGTGCCTGCC
The DNA here is from genome assembly GCF_000313985.2 of Echinops telfairi. Taxonomy (NCBI): domain Eukaryota; kingdom Metazoa; phylum Chordata; class Mammalia; order Afrosoricida; family Tenrecidae; genus Echinops; species Echinops telfairi. Next base: position 56,008,499 of record NW_022104341.1, read on the forward strand.
TAAGGCCAAAATCTTCAAATAGAAGCTAGAGTGAACTTGTATTTAGTATGGAAAATTCAACATATCCATTGGCTTCTACTCCAAATTCACTACCATTGAGTCAATTCTGACTCATAAAGGCCCTCTAGGGCAGGGTAGACCTGCCCCTAAGAGTTTCCAAAATTGTAACTATTTAAAGGAGTAGAATGCATAATCTTGCTCCTGAGGAGGAGCTAGTGAGTTCAAACTGCTCATCTTGTGGTTAACATCCCAATGTGTAACACATTAGGCCACCAGGGTGCCTATCCGTGGCTTAAGCACAACCCAAACTGACCATATCCAAGGGAATTGAATGTTAGTATGAGCTTAAAGCTACCCAGGTTCACCCTAGAGCCAGCAGTAGGGTAAATTTCCTTCTGAACGCTCAGACCATATATAGGATAGGTAAAGGTGGTAGAAGAATCTTGTTATTTTAAGAAAGGTGGGTAAGGTAAATAAATGCAGTTTAATTATTCAATAAATGATTCCTGGTAGTGCAGTGGGTTATGTATTGATTGTGGATCCAAGCAAGACAAAATCTTTGACAATTTCAATCTTTTCTCCATTTATCATGATTTTACCTTTGATCAATTTTTCAATTGATTCAGTTGTTAGGATTTTGCTCTTCTTCACACCGAGTTGTAATGCATACTGATGGTTGCAATCCTTGATCTTCATTACATGTGCTTCAAGGCCTCTTCCTTCAGCATTTCCAAGTTTTTAATAAGCCTTCCTCCAATCCTCATTCTTCATATAATGCAGCTTCTCTGCTAGGTTGCTCAGAATACAGATTGAATAAATATGGTTAAAGGATGCAAGCCTTACTCACACCTTTCCTGATTCTAAGGCATGTAATGTTCCCTTGTCTGTTCAGATAGCTACCTCTTTTTCCATGTTCAAGTTTCATGTGAGCACAGAAGTATTCTGGAATTCACCATACTTCTCAAGGTTACCCATAGTTTGTTATGAACTACACAGTCAAATCCCTTTGCATAATCAATAAGACGCAAGCAAGCATCTTCCTGGTATTCTCTGCTTTTAGCCAAGATCCATCTGACAACAACCATGACATCCCTTGTTCCCCATGCCCTTCTGAATCTGGACTGAATATCTGGCATCTTCTTGTCAATGAACTGCTGCAACTATTTTTGGATGATCTTCAGCAACATTTTACTTGTATGTGGTATGAATATTGTTCTATCATTTGAACATTTTATTGGGCCACCTTTCTTTTTTATTATTAATCGGGAATTAACATATATACCATATTGTTTCACAGTTCAATCACGTCATGCAGTATTGTAAATTTGCTATCACAATCAGTTTCCAAAGGGTCACCTTTCTTTGGAATGGATGCAAATATGGATCTCTTTCTGCCAGTTGGCCAAATAGCTGTCTTCCAAATTTCCCTGCATAGATAAGTAAATCCTTCCAGTGCTTCATCAGCTTTTTGAAAACTTTCAATTGGTATTCAATCAACTCCTAAAGCCTCAGTGGTTTTCAATTCCTTAGCTCTGAAGATTTCTCAATCTGTTATGGTTTAGGAGCAATAAGTCTGAATTAGTACAGGCAGTCCTCAAGTTGTAAATGAGATCCTTTCAAAACTGTGTCTTTACGTATCTGTAGATAAATCAGAAAATGTGTATAGTGGTGACGTGTTTGCATTGGGCTACTAACTGCAAGTTCAACAATTCAAAATCACCAGACACTCCCAGTGGGAAAAAGATGAGGCTTACTCCTCCCCTATAGAATTGTAGTCTGGGCAACCCACAAGAACAGATCGACAGGGTCACTGTGAGACAGAGCGAACTGATAGTGATTGTTTGTTTGTTTTTCTGTTTGTATTAGCAAGACAAGCCTGGTAAGCAATGAGCCCTGATGGTGTAATAGTTACTAGTTGGGCTACTAACTGCAAAGTCAGCAGTTCAAAACCACCTGCTGCTCTGCAGGAGAAAGACAGGGCTTTCTACTCCCCTAAAGAGTTATAGTCTTAGAACAATAAGGTCTCTATGAGTTCACATAGACTCAATGGCAGTGATTTTTGTTTGGGTTAGTGCAAGAAAAAAGCCCTGGAAACACAGGGTTAAAGCACTTAGCTACTAACCAAAATTTCACCAGTTCAAACCCACCAGCAATTCCTAGAAAGAAAAATGAGGCAGTCTCCAGTAAGATTTAGAGTCTTAGCAACTCTATGAGGCAGTTCTACTCGGTGCTATATGGTAACTATGAGTCCAAAGTGACTCAATGTCTGAATATCTGACTTACTTTTCAGTAGAACAAGAAAAAGATTAAAGACTTTCCAACGGTTTAAAGGTTTCATCTTCAGCAAGTGAAAGGGACTGTGATAAGGAATTTGTTTCCAGTTAAGGTTAGTTCAATCCTTTCAAAATTGGGGTGAATTTACATAGCATTAAAGGGCAAGTCTGAGTTGTCTGTAAATCTGACTTTTGTAACTCAAGGATCACCTGTATACAGAGGTGCTTTTAATGGACAGGCCACCGGAGATCTAATATGTAATTTTGTGAAAGTATTCACATAAACCACGTAGAAAAAAATGGAGGATAATTTATTTCCAACTTTTTTATTGCTCCTAACATACAAGAGTGAAGTATCGTCATTTATCAACATTGCTCTTTTTATTATCACAGCTAACGGCTGTTACTACCTGGATCAATTGCAATCCCTCCTGTGCTTCTAATTTCCGTTAAGCTTTAGCAGTGAAGAAGCCTTTCCTGTCTCCCCTGAGCATATGTGGGTGCTTCGTTCTCCTGTGCTCTCCCAGCACTTATATTTCTATTACTGCAACTATTATTTTCAATTGCCTGCTTGCATGACAATTTCCCAAGTATATTTTAATATTCTAGAGAAAGGCATTTTATCATTGTGCCAATTGGAATAATTGTTGGGGTTCAAAAACTACTTGGCTAATGACTGAATGTTCTATTAAAACTCTGTATGAGAGATTAATCTCTTCAATTAATTGAACAAGGTAGGATTTTGGATGGCAGTTTTCTGATACTTGTTCCATTCTCACACTCCCTGGTACTATGGGAAAAGCTCATAGCTACTTTCTTAAGACCAAGGAAGAAGTTTTTGCTACTTTGCAAAGCCTGTCCATTCCCCATTTTTATCCCATTCTCTATCAGTTTCTCATGAAATTTGCCCCTAAAATTATTCTCATTCTCTGGCATTATCAATTATTTGCTTGAATTTCATTATTCTCAAGAACTTTCATAGTCTAGTATCCTATATATAAAAAACTGAACATACAGAAAATGCTAAATTGGCAAACATTGGGTTCTGTATATGAGTATGTAAAAAAAATGATGGCTACATTCTTATTAAAATATCCAAATGTGACACTATTATTTCTTGACACACCCTCCATCTAGGTCTATGCACTTCTAAAGACAGCATTTCCAACTCTCTAACTCATTCCAGGGGGCTGGGGTATTTTTTTTTTTATTTACACATCAAAATGTTAGTTTCAACATCCACAAGGAATTCCAAAATGTTGTGTTCCTTTCAAATGTTCTTTAATTTTGAGGGGAAAAAAAACAACAAATCTGAAGAGGTAAGATCAGGGCTGTAGGACAAATGGTGTAAGGTTTCCCAACAAAACTCCCATAGGACAGGTCTTTGCTACCCTTAAAGAAGGAGCATGTGCACTATCTTGATGGGAAAAATGCCTTAGTGCTACTTTCCTAGCATTTGCTCACCAATACCTTTACCAATTTTATTACAAATGTCTTTCCAATAAGCTCCTGTAATTCTCCTCTGTCGGAGAAAATCTATACAGCTTACCCCTTTGGAGCCCAAAAAATCATTTTCCATTTCCTTCTTCTTTTGCCTTGACTTTAACTGGCCCTGCAGATCTTCTTGGAACCCACTGTTTTGATTGGACCTTTTCCTACTGAAGTACCTATAGAACTTCCTAACTAGATTCTGATTAGTATGTTACTGAGAGAACTGGCCTGCAGCCATCCACTGACACACGTCAGTTTGAACATATGTTGCATGGAATAAACCCATGCGTATGTGATCTGGATCCCTACTAGCAATTCTATTTGACTTGTCCATATATATTTTTACCATAAGACAAAATAAAAATGTAATTAGCCTTTTGTATTTTTTACATTTGTAAAAATTATCTTATTTTATTTTTTATGTTTTCCAAACTATTTTATTAGGAATTAATCCAGTTATCATACTGTGTGAGACAGGGTTCTCTAGAGAGATAAAACCAAATTGCTGATAATTTAATATATTTATTTATAAAGATAATTAGATATATAACAAGAAATGAACTGTTTTAAATCATATACAGATAAATATATAATACAAGAAATAGGTAAATTATAAAGCACTACAAATGGCTCAGTGCAACTCACGTCCATGAGAGAGAGTTGTGAGAGACTAGCAGTCCTTCAAGTCTAGTCTGCTGCCAGATCTTCCTCTATTTTTAGAGAGAGCTAGGCTAGGTCAGCACAGCAGCCAATCACAAGGCAGGTCACCAACCGCCTGTCCCCAGCTCCAGAGATGTCTTAAAGGGACCTCAATTTACAGCAGCACAGTCCATAGGCTAGGCGTGCCACAGGTAGTGTAGCCTTTAAATTGAGGCACAGAACAAGCAAGGCAGCCACACACTGATCTGATGATCAAAGAGCAAGAGACAAGAAAGGCGAGGCTCACCAAGCCATTTATCTCTCTGCCCTTCAGTTAATCCCGCTTGTGTTTATCAACCAGGCTGGCACAATAAACTATCTCAATCCACCCCTTGCCAACCTGGCACCTGTACACAATTCTTTAGCCATATATACATATATAATTTACAGACATTGATGAAATCACACTTATACTTATCATCAATCATCTATTATACATATAAATGAAAACACAGTCTAATTATATCTGACATATCATACCTGAATGAAGGAAAGATATGCAATAAACACATAAAAAGAAAATACACTGACAATTACAAACCTCGCTTTTGCAATTGATCACGTGGTCATAATTGATAGGTAGAACTACCTTCTACTACTACCCATTCTGTATTACCTTTGCCCTCAGCAAGTACCTCAGCTGGCTGTGTTTTTTTTGCCTGGTGGGTTGACCCAGACCTTCATTCCTGAAGGGTTTGGGTCATTATAAGTCCTGTCATTATTGGGTTGCTGTAATTTACCATTTACTTTAATCACAGGGCATGGTAGCACTAAGAGTCGGCCTATGGGATCTCCTGGATTCCAGACATATTCTTCTTTACCTCCATTATGTAACACCAGTCCAATTTCTCCTTGGTAATCAGGATCAATCACACCACTCTGTACAGTGACACCCTTCCTGACCTGTTGATCCAAAGGCATGAGAAGCCCAAAGTGGCCAGGGGGCATTCTCAGCTGCCAGTTCAGTAGAATCCGTGCTGTGTTTCCAGGTGGGAGAGTTCTCTCCTTCGGGACCAGGACCTCCAGGCCTGAGGAACACAGGGTTGCTGGGACAGGAAGCAAAAATGCTGCAAGTGGATCACTAGGAGTAATAGTGTGTGGTGCCACTGCAGCTTCTACCCCTTGGTACCTGGACCCATGAATTTTGGCTATTGAAGACACAGCACCATATATTGGCCACTGGTTTAGAGCATATACAGCTTCCTGGAGAACATTGCCCCAGCCCCGCAAGTTGTTGCCACCTAGTTGGTGCCGTAATTGTGTCTTTAGGAGCTCATTCCATCGTTCTATCAAGCCAGCAGCTTCAGGATGATGAGGAATATGATACGACCAGTGGATTCCATGGGAATGGGCCCATCGCCGCACTGCAGTTGCTGTGAAGTGAGTTTCTTAATCTGAAGCAATGCTATGTGGGATGCCATGCTGGTGGATGAGGCATTCTGTAAGTCCACTAATAGTAGTTTTGGTAGAAGCATCACGTGCAGCGAAGGCAAATCCATATCCAGAGTAGGTGTCTATTCCAATAAGAACAAAATGCTGTCCCCTCCATGACGGAAGTGGTTCTATGTAATCAACCTGCCACCAAGTTGCTGGTTGATCTCCCAGAGGAATGGTCCCATATCTTGGACTTAATGTTGGTTTCTGCTGCTGGCAAATGGGGCACTCAGCAGTGGCAGTGGCCAAGTCAGCCTTGGTGAGTGGAAGTCCATGTTGCTGTGCCCATGCATAACCTCCATCCCTGCCACCATGTCCACTTTGTTCGTGTGCCCATTGGGCAATAACAGGAGTGGCAGAGGAAAGAGGAGGACCAGTCTCCACAGTGCATGTCATCTTAGCCACTTGATTATTAAAGTCCTCCTCCTCAGAGGTAATCCTTTGGTGAGCGTTCACGTGAGATACAATTACCTTTACTTTCTTGGCCCATTCAGAGGCCTATCCACATACCTCTTCCCCACACCTCCTTGTCACCAATTTTCCAATCATGGTCCTTCCAATTGCCTGACCATCCAGCCAAGCCATTAGCCACAGTCCATGAATCAGTATATAGTCTCACATCTGGCCATTTTTCCTTATATGCAAACTGAACGGCCAGGTGCACCGCTCAAAGTTCTGCCCATTGGGAAGATTTCCCTTCACCACTGTCCTTTAGGGAAATCCCAGAAAGGGGCTGTAGCTGCTGCTGTCCACTTATGAGTGGCACCTGCATATCGTGCAGAGCCATCCGTAAACCAAACATGACCTTTTTGGTCTTCAGTTAAAGTATGGTAAGGAACTCCCCAGGAGGCCATTGGTGCAGACTAGGAGAAAGGAGGTAATGTGACAGGAGTGGAGACTGTGGGCATTTGGGCCACTTCTTCATGCAGCTTACTTGTCCCTTCAGGTCCTGCTTTGGCCCGATCTCGTATATACCACTTCCATTTAACAATGGAGTGTTGCTGCGCATGTCCAACTTTATGATGCCATGGGTCAGACAATACCCAGTTCATGATAGGTAGTTCAGGCCTCATGGTGACTTGGTGGCCCATGGTGAGGCATTCAGTCTCCACCAAGGCCCAGTAACAGGCCAACAGCTGTTTTTCAAAGGGGGAGTAGTTGTCTGCAGAGGATGGCAAGACTTTACTCCAAAATCCCAATGGTCTACGCTGTGATTCACCAAGAGGGGTCTGCCAAAGACTCCACACTGCATCTTTATCTACAACTGACACTTCTAGCACCATCGGGTCAGCTGGATCATATGGTCCCAGTGGCAAAGCAGCTTGCACGGCAGCCTGAACCTGTTGCAGAGCCTTTTCTTGTTCTGGGCCCCACTCAAAACTGGAGGCTTTACATGTCACTTGATAAATAAGTCAAAGTAGAACACCCAAGTGAGGGATATGTTGCCTCCAAAATCAGAAGAGGCCCACTATCAGCCAGGCTGGCACAATAAACTATCTCACATACCATCCCATAGTTTAATCACATCAAGTAGTATTATACAATTGCTACCACAATCAGTTTCAAACATTTTCTTCCTTCTTAAATTCCTTGATATCAGCTCCCCTGGACCCCCTCTCCTCCACTGTACCCCACTTATTCTAATGGTTGTCTCTGGGTTTCATATACCAAAAACCAGAAAAACACATAACAAAATTCACAAAGGCTACCCACAATGACAAAATACATCCCAGATAAATCCCAATATGAAAAAAAAAATCTTCACAGAAAATATTGAAAACCAGATCAAACAAAAGTAATTAGCCTCTTGCCTTCATATCCAACTCCAATTATATTTATATTTCTCAACTCCCTTTCACAGAAAACTTTCTTCAACTTGTACAACCATTTCAGTTAGGCTTCATTTCCTTTTTCACTAAAGTAAGACTGCCCTCATCAAGGCACAGATGATCTCCACACTGTTCTTCCCAAGAGGCACACCTCTGCTCTTACAACGCTCAGCCACTCGGGTCACTTGACAACATGGACCATTCCTTTTTCTAGGAACATTTTCTTCTCTTGAATTCTTTAACACACAGGCTATTTTCTTTGCCTTTTATGTCAATAGTTGTTACTTTCAGTTTCTTTGCTTTCACCTCTTCCTCTTCTTCAGGAGTGGCCCAGTGACTAGCTCCATCCTCTTTTCAAACCACACTTCTTCTTAAATCTTAAATTATATATATTTACACACACACATAAATCCTAAATTTCATTCTGTAATTCTGACCTCTTGGTAAAGCTCACAAATTATGTGCACAATTGCATACTTGACACCTATACTTGAATTTTTCCTAGATATTCCATAACTAACATCTCTAAGGCAGAAATATCAATTTCTCACCTGAATTCTAAAACTTGTTCTTCCCCTGATTTTCTTTATCAGAATAAACTCTACTATTATGAATTCAATTAATAATAATAATAAAAATAAGATAGTCATGTTGGTAGTTACATAATTTCATGTCAACTAGAAGAGACATAAAATGTAGTGGTAGAGTTTAGCCTATCAAACAGGTCACAGCCTGATGAGGACTCCTTGCGGGTGTGGCCTTCTTATAAAGAGGTCTTGGGAATCTCACCCCCTCTCTCTCTGCTTTCACTTTCCTGATAGCTGACCCTGATTGCTGCCAGAGCCCTGCCACTGCTATTGGATCCACAAGACTCTGCCCCCACCAACCTGATCTTCCTGCATTCTGCATCATTCTTGTAACTGCATAAGTCTGCAGAGGGACTTATGGACTAGTACCAAGCTTAAGCACTTGAGCTGGAATTCACTGGGATGTTTCCTTGATATATAATTACTCCTTGATATAAAACTCTTCCTTATACATATATGTCACTGGATTTGTTTCTCTAGTCAACCCGACCTTAACATGTCATCCACCACCATAATTCCTCTCTCTACTCCCACAGTTAATCCATAAACCATAAACTCTAGTCCAAAATATATCAGTCTTTCTGATGTTCTTGTTATCAGGTGCCATCAAATCAGTCCCAACTCATAATGGCCTTATGTGTAGGAGAATGAAACACTGTCTAATCCAGTGCCAAACTCTCACTAAATGGTATGCTTCAGTCCACTGATGCAGTCATTGTGGCAAGCCATCTCATTTTAGATCTTCCTCCTTTTCATTGACTTTCTACTTTAAAAAGTTTGATGCTCTTCTCCAGAGAGAAGTCCCTGATACATGAAAGGACGTCTAGCCATTCTTGCTTCTGAGAAACATTCTGGCTGCACTTCTCCCCTTTTAATGAATGATGCCCTAAACAAAGGTCTAGAATATTTCAAAGATGTTATAACTCATCTCCCTGATTTCATAACCCATACTGTCTCAGCAAAGTTTTTTAATGTAAATAAATTATAGCTCCTTCCTTACATAAAAATGTGTAGGAGTGTACCTTACGCTTAGTAGAAAATTCAACCCCTAATCTCATACAACAAAATTGTTTAAATTATCTGCAGTTGAACCAATGATACCTAATATCTTATTCTTACTATGTATTTATTTGTCTGTCTTCATTACATAGGCCAGGTCAAATAGGAGATGAACTCTGTATGAGAAGACTTATCTACAGTTCCTGGGACCCAGATGTGTAAAAGCAATTGGTTGAAAGAATGAATGGTAGGAGGAAGTCAAGATGGTGTCCAAGTCCCACCCAACATTCCAGTTGTTAGACCAGAAAATTAAGAGGTAAGGAGGTCAATATTGGGAGGCTGGATGCTAAAAACAGATTCAGTATACTAGGGTCTGGTTCAGACCTCCCCCTGCAATTTTCACCCAAAAAGCAATTTGAGAACTCACCGACACACTCTAAGTTTACTGTGTCTGCCCATGGGCTCCACTGCGTCTGCCCATGGGCTTTGCTAACCCCTTTCCAGGTCCAGCAGGATGGTGTCTACCACCCCTTCATGTGCCCAAGATCCGAGACTCATGGTGAGCAGTAATTTCCTGAGGCTGCTGTCTAAAGTGGGCATATTCCCAGATTTGCAGAGAGCATACAAGAACTAACCACAAGACCTCACACCAAAGTCTCCCTGTCTGCTATCTGTACTGCTCCTGCAGTCTAGCACTTTGCAGCTCCTTCCCCAGCTACCCTGTTTCCCCGAAAGTAAGACATCCCCCGAAAATAAGACCTATTTACAGTTTTGCCTCTCACTAAAATATAAGGCATCCCCCCAAAAATAAGGGTTTGGATTGTTATGATGATGTTCCAGAAGATGATGACATGACTGTCATTGAATAAATGAGAAAATGTACCATAGATTGTTGTACATGGAAATAATGGTAGTAACAAGAAATTTTTGATACTGTAGGATTCACAGTTTGTCTAGTTATGCTGGTTTGTGATGACAACTAATACTGTACTGTATACAGTAATAAATTTCCATTTTTTGTTGTTCAACAATAAATGTGTACCATATTCTTCTTCATGGAAAAATAAAACATCCCCTGAAAATAAGACCTACCGCAACTTTGGGAGCAAAAATTAATATAAGACACTGCCTTATTTTTGGGGAAAGAGGGTAAGAACAAAGTGGCTACATCAGCCACCCATTTTCTCCTTCTCTCCAGCTCTAAGCCTGCCAGCATGGGTAAAAATAGATAATTAGATACTAATTTTCAGCAATTGAAGAGCCCCTGGAATATTTACCTGTGATAGAATGAAGATCTCCAGAGAACAACATGCAGTGTTGTGCAGGACAGAGCCAGTAGTGACACAGGAGTGCAGCTGGGGGAGAATTCAGATCCAGTTGGCCCCAAACCCACTCTGCTACTCTGGACAAGATGGATTGACATAGTGGCTGCCACCAGGGAAGCAAACATAAAACCATTGTGAGTATGGGGCAGGACGAGGCAGCGTTTCGTTCTGTTGCACAGAGGGTGGCGGGAGTCGGACCCACTCAACAGCACCAACCAACAACTTCTCCAGCCAGGATGCATTTGTCCTTATGGCAGAACAGAACCATCAAATCTAAGTACTGTGGTCATGGGAGGAACAAGGTTTGGATCTATATTACTCCCAACACTCTTCCATCATCTATGACTCAAATTCCATACTCTAGCACTGTGTCTCCCAAATAACGGTGTGCTTTTGAAAACCTAGGACCATCAATGTGATACAAATTAATGGTTTTAGAACTGAAAGGACGCAATTAAAAGTAGTATGCATTTAAAAGTCCATCATTTGCTACACTGATAAGAAAAAGGGTAAGAATCATATGATAATATTGATAGATGCAAAGAAAGCATTTGACAACATCCAACACCCATTCTTATTTAAGATACTCAAGAAGATAGGAATGGAAGGAAAATTCCTCGAATTAAGATAAGCTATCTATGAAAAGCCAACAGCCAACATCATAATCAATGGAGAAAAGATGTAAAGAATCCCACTGGACAGGAAGAGAATCAAGGGAAATAGAGGAAAGAGCTGGGAGGAAAAGGGCATTTATAGAGGTCTAGATAAAGACATGTACATATGCAATATATTTATATGAGGATGGGGAATAGATCTATGAGCCTACATTTATAGGTTTAGTATTAAGGTAGCAGAAGGACATTGGGACTCCACTCAAGTACTCCCTCAACACACTAACCTACCCAAGGGGATAGTATTGTTTGTCTCCACAGAATTGGGAGTGTGAGTGTAGACCCCACCACAGTGCACCACACCTTGAGGTTGATTTGGCGACAGAAAGAAAGAAGGCAAAGATAGTTTCAGAGGTTTATTTCAGAGCTCCCAGGCGAAATTCACGGACCCCTAAATCAGGGCCAGGGAAATCGCGCCACCCAGGGAGGAAGGGGAGAGCAGAGAAAGGGACGGGAGCATCTTGAGCTCCTGGGGGAGGTTCACAGGCCCCCATTGGGGCCCTGCAAAGTCACACTGTCCAGGTGAGAGGTGGAGAGTTTTATAGCCCGGGTCTGGGGGTAGGGAGTAGCTGGGGAATTTTCCACTGCAGCTTTGTTGTCTGCAGGTCCAGAGCTAGGCAACAGCTAGTTCAAAGTTATCTGTAAGGGTTAGTCTTCTGTACCTGGGCCTGAAGGCCACAGAAGGGGAGGAGGAGGTGGGGGAGGGAAGTTTGGCCTCTCATGCATCCTTGGAGTGTTTTCACCAGCTCTATTTCCTAGCCCACCTGCCCTGCTAACTCCCGCTTCTGCCTGATAATAACCACACGGAGCAACTAATGAACAGAGTGGGCTACAGGCTCAGCCCCAATCAGAGCCAAACTGAGCAGAGGACAACACTACCCTACAGGTTAGGGGCAGGGGCTGGCCTGCTGTGCAGACACGGAGGCAAATCAAGAAGGAAAAAAAGAGTGAGTGAGGGTCTGGACCCCATCTTGGCACATCAAGCCCTAAGGACGATGTCCCTGCATGCAGCTTCTAAGGCACAGTGGACTGTAGGGCTGACAACAGCTTGAGACATGATGTCCCCTCGCTGGAGCATACCGTGACAGAGGACAATACTGGGGACGCATAGTGGGGAGTGAGTCCAGTCTGAACCCCCGCAGCAGGGCAAACCAAGAAGGAAAGATAACAGATCAGCAATGGGAGCAAAGCAAAGTCACAAAGCCCCTGAAGAGCCCCCAAAATAGATTTCAGACTAGGAGGGGCTATTCCAGGAACTCCCCAGGACCATAGAGGAGATAGTCATAAAGGTCAGAGGACAGACCGGGAGTTATCTATGCTTTTTCAGGTTTTTGCTAGTTATTTTATTTTCCCTTTTTAGTCAACCTTTTGTTTTCTCTGTTTTGTCTCTGTTATTGTTGGTTTGCCTACCTCTATAAATTAGGCATGGGAAGCAAGCCAGAGAAGAAAGCAATGGGACCAATGTTTCTGGAGTGACTTGGGGCAGGAGGAGGATGAGGAAGGGGGCAGTGAGCAAACAATGCCATTGACAGGGGAACAACTAAGAAATTAAAATCAACAACGAGGAGAACATAGTGATCCTGGTGGTGTTGGAACAATAGCAATCTAGCTGAGAGGAATTACTAAGAGGCAGAAGAATAGTGAGCATGATGGTGGGGCAGGAGGAAGGAGCTATGGATAGAGGTATAAACACAGGTAGGGACATATGTAAATAAACTAATTCATAAAAGTAGAGGTATTGGCCTATGTACATATACAACCTGGCATTCTTTGATGGTCATATTTATACAGATAGATATATAACATAAGAAATAAACAGTTAATTAAATTATAAAGCAGTTCAAATGGCTCAGTGCAACTCCTGTGAGACAGCTGTGAGACACTGGCAGTCCTTCAAGTCTTGAGGGCCACCGGGTAGTCCTCTGTAGAGAAATTCAGGCTATCTGGACACAGGCAGCAAACAGCAAGGCAGGTCCCCAACAGTCAGCCAGATGACAGGGTCCGACAGTCCCCAGCTCAAGAGATGTAAGTTCCAATAATGTGGCAAAGCAGGTCTTGAAGGAACCTCAAATTGCAGTGACACAGTCCATGGGTTAGGTGTCCCACAGGTAGTATAGCTTGCAAATTAAGGCATAGTACAAGCAAGGCAGCTACACACTGGTCTGATGATCAAAGAGCGAGAGAAAAGAGAGGTGAGACTCACTGAGCCATTTATCTCTCCGCCCTCAATTCATCCGACATGTGTTCATTGGCCATATTGGCACAATAAACGTTAATTATCTCAATTGGTGAAGACAAAATAGGTGCATAAGCAAAGGTGGTGAAGAAAGCTGATTGGTGCCCAGCTATCAAAAGATATAGCATCTGGGGTCATAAAGGCTTGAAGTTAAACGAGCAGCCATCTAGCTGGGAAGCAACAAGCCCACGTGGAGGAAGCCCACCAGTCTGTGTGATCATGAGGTGTCAAGGGGATCTGGTAACAAGCATCAGAAGACTCAAAACAAACAAACATTTTGTGTAGAATGAGGGGCTCTAGAGCAGGGACCTAAACCCATCTGTAGACAATGGCATAACCCCTCACAAAAAGGTCACAAGGAAGGGATGAGTCAACCAGTTAGCTCTGATGAAACACAATATTCCTCTGGTTCCTTGAGTCTTCCTCACCCCCCACTATCATGACCCCAGTGCTGCCTTTCACTTCGGGCTAGACCGGAGCATGTGCACTGGTACAGAAAATAGCTCACGATACATAGGAATTAAGTTCAGATAAACCCCTCAAGAACAAAATGGGAGCAGCAAAACGAGGAGGATAGCGGGAAGGCAGGGGAAGAAGGGGAGGGAGGGGGAACTATTGCAATGATCAATACATCCCCCAAACCCCCTGAGGGGTGAACAACAGCAAGATGGGTGAAGGGAGATGCAGTCAGTGTAAGATATGAAAATAATAATAATTTAGGATTTATCGAGGAATCAAGAGAATGAAAGGGGGGATGGGAGGGAAAAAGAGGAGCTGATACCAAGGGTTCAAATAGAATGTAAATGTTTAGAAAACAATGATGGCAACATATGTAGAAATATGCTTGATACAATTGCATGGATTGTTATAAGAGCTGTTAGAGCCCTCAATAAAATGATTTTTAAATGAATGAGAGCATCAGAGTTCCAAAGTCAGAGTTCCCTTTATTATAGGCATTTCCAGGTATTCCACTAGCAACTACAAATAAGCCATGATTTCTGAAGAAATAAGATCACCAAGAAAAGTATTTTTCTTCCATTCCAATGAACTATCTTAGTATTAAAAACACATGATCCGTTGGTTCCTTAAAAACAGAGAGGCTGTGTCAGTTATCTATGGCTTTGTATCCCCAAACTTAACAGCATAAAGTAATAAAGATTTGCTATCTCAGTGTCTGTAAATCAGGAATACAGGTGTGGCTTTGTTGGCAGCTCTGCTCCAACATCAAATTTACAGACATCCAGTCTAGTCTGAGCCGTAACAACCAGATGCCCAGAGTAGAACTTCCCTGTGCATTTCCAAGCCTCCTCCTCCTCCCATGGAGCAGCTGTTGGATTCAAACGGTCAACTTTGGCTTCACTAAGGCTAGAGGATCTGCTCTCAAGGTGGCTCACTCAAAAAGCAAACGCACTGCCATTCAGTCAGCGCCTACTCACAGCAACTCTATAAGGTAGAGTAGAATGGTCTCGGGATTTAACACGGAGAGCTTCTTTGAATGGATTCATTCTGGGTTTTTTTCTCATTGCTGAGCATTTGCATTCCTGCCCCAGATAATTCACATCGATCCTGTTAAAATGTAGATTATGATTCATTTACATCAAGAGGTAAAAATGCAAATTATCAACTGGGGATCAAACTGGAATAAACTAGTTCAAAGCCCTGCTTCATAAGTCAATGCTAGTTACTGAGAACAAAACCCAAATAGATGAGTTATTGAAAGAAGGTGCAAAAATGGGTGCCACTGTAAAAATGGCATGGGAGATGGCTTCTGACCTCCTCTAACTATAAGAGAGAAGGACCCGAGACCAGTAGCATAAGGCTGATCCCAATGAGGTCAAACATACTTCTACTGTCCAACTTTGTTATTAATTCTAGCTCCAGCTGTCCTTTACACAGCACCCACTATTTCTCTCTTGAATTCGAAAATTCATTGCAATTGTCACACAGAACTCCCAGACAATACGATCATGATGTGTATTAGGGAAGAAAGCACGGGTTACAATGCAAGATCAAGAATGATTCAGGATAGCTGTCTGATCAGGATATTTTCTTTTCAACTGAACAAGTACTACAAAGCTCCTTAGCTCTACCATTAAGTGCCCAGTGGCCTCTTGCTTTGCCTGTAAGTCTTGGTCAAAGGCACTCAGTGTCTTGCTCCATAATTATAAACCCCACTGTAGCCACCTTGTTTCATGTCCAAGAAGTCCACGCTGCCTCTGCTTTTCTATCCCACTTTTCACGGTCTCTTGCTACATAGAGCTCTCTGAATCCTATGTCTGAGATCCTAGGTTCTCAGTGCAGGAATATCATACCCACTGGACAAACTCTACTCCTAGCTATGCTTTTGGGTGATAGTGAGGTCCCTTTTCTGCCCTGGGATTGACTCGTTGAAGCCGAGTAAAATGGCAAAACTGACCAATTCCCTTTTAGAGTTCCAAGTAATTCATTTTCATGATCCTACCTCAATGAAGATGTCATGCACCTTATTTACATGATCAGCAATGTTGTCAAATCCCATTGATGGGCTGCAAGAACATAATTTGCATGTTGCTGTTTTTAGGTGTCCTAGGGTCAGTTCCAACGCAAAGCAAACCTATGTAAAATAGAACAAAGCACCACCAGATCCCATTCTATCCTCAAAAATGTCCCCATGTTTGAGCCCATTGCTTCAGTCACTGTGTCAATCCAGCTTGTGGAGGGCTTTTCCCTTTTTCGCTGACCCTTTACTTTACCATTTTTAAGGACTAGTCTCTCCAGACCAAATATCCAAAGTACATGAGACAAAGTCTCACCATCCTTGCCTTTCAGGAACATGCTATACATCTTCCAAGACATATGTTTGTTCTTTTGGCAGTCCATTCTGTATTCTTAGCCAAAGCCATAGTGGAAAATGCATTGATTTTTCTTGTCTTCTTTAATCAATGCCCATCTTTCACACACATATGAGATCACTGAAAATACCACAGCTTGGGTCAGGCTCAACTTAGTCCTCAAAGTAACATTCTGCTTTTCCACATTTTAAAGAGGTCTGGGCCACAGATTCACCCAATGCAACACACCCTTTGATTTCTCCCCACCCCAACTCCCAACCCCCATTTGATCTCTCAACTGCTGCTTCCATGAGCACTGATTGTGGCTCTAAGCAAAACCAACATTTGATAACTTCAAATTTTTCTCCATTTATCATGATGTTACCTATTGATCCAGTTGTGAGGATTTGGGTCTGTTTTACAATGAGTTGTAATCCATACTGATGGCTGCAGTCTTTCATTTTCATCAGCAAGTGCTTCAAGTCTTCATTTTCAGAAAGCAAGGTTGTGTCACCTGCATGTTACAAGTTGTTAAAAATCCTTCCTCCAATGCTGATGCTGCATTCTTCTTCATATAACCCAGCTTTTCAGATGATTTGTTCAGCACACAGATTGAATAAGTATGGTGAGAGGATACAACCCTGATGCACACCTTTCCTGATTCTACACCATGCAGTGTTCCCTTGTTCTGTTCCCAGCACTGCCTCTTGAATCAGTTCAAGTTCCACATGAGCAAATGTTTGTTGTTGTTCTTGTTGGGTATCATTGAGTTGGTTTCGACCCAATGTGGTGTTCCAGTATTCCCATTCTTCTCAAGGATTATCCATACTGTTATGATCCACACACTTGAATGCCTTTGAATAGTAAATAAAACTCAAGTAAACATTTTTTTCTGGTAGGTGCTTTCAACCAAGGTCCACCTGACATTGGCAATGACATCTTCTTTGGAATCAAGCCTGCATTTCTGGTAGCTCCCTGACAATGTTTTGGTGCAACTCTTGTTAGACAATTTTCAGCAAAATTTTACTTGCCCGTCACATTAATGATATTATTCTATAAATTGAGCACCCTGTTGGGGCACCTTTCTTTGGCATTGACACAAATATGGATCTCTTCCAGTAAGTTGGTCACGTAGCAGTCTTCTGAATTTCCTGGCATAGGCAAGGGTGTGCTTCATCGGTTTGTTGAAACCTTTCAATTGGTATTCCATCAATTCCTTCAGCCTTGTTTTTAGCTAATGCTTTCAGTGCAACTTGAACTTCTTCCTTCAGTCCCATTCGTTCTGGTTTATATGCCACCCTCTAAAAAATGATTGTATGTCGACTAATTCTTTTTGGTATGGTGACTGTGTGTTCTTTTATCCTTCTTTTGATGCTTCCTGTACCATTCAATATTCTGTCCACAGAATCTTTCAAGATTGCACCTTGAAGCCTGGATTTTTTTCTTTAGTTCTTTTGGGTTTAAAATATGCTGAGTGTGTTCTTCTTCTGCATCTCACTGCCACTGAGTCTGTGACAGCACACACTGATCCTGTGAGACAGGCGAGGACTGCTCCTGTGAGTTTCCAAGACTGCAGCTGTTTAAGAGGAGAAAGTCCTATCCTTCTCCCTCTGAGGAGCTGGTGGTTTCAAACTTCGTGCTTTGTGGATTTCCGCCCAAAGCATAATAATCTCGCCACAAAGGCTCCCTTCCTACACATAGTCCCATTCGGTTATTGTATGGGAGTCATAAACTACTATGGTTTAAAGAGTCATGTTAAGTAATCCACTGCACTGTATGGCCTCTCTGAAAGAATGCCTAAACATTCTTATGATATAGCAACCTCCTTCTCTCATACAGGAGATCCAATAGTAAGCAAGGCAGCGAAAAATGTCGGACAGGGCAAGATATGACAAAATAATAATTTATAAACTATCAAGGGCTCATGAGGGAGCGGGGAGCAGGGAGGGAGGGGAAAAATGAGGACCTAATGCTGGGGGCTTAAGTGGAGAGGAAATGTTTTGAAAATGATGAGGGCAATGAATGTACAAATGTGCTTTACACAATTGATGTATGTATGGATTGTGGTAAGAGTTGTATGAGCCCCTAGTAAAACGATTAAAAAATTTTTTTTAAATCATCTCTTTTATAATCTAGTCTCAGAAATATCCTACTCGTTATTAGAGGTCAGACCTATATTATTTATAAGAGGATGCAACAAGGGTATCATTGGGCGCATCTTGGAGGCAGGCTAACATAAAGCTGAATGCCAAAAGAAAAATAATAAATCAGCTCATTGAATCCTTGTTAATATTTTTTCACTTCAAATACTTCTTTCTTGACTAGAAATCATCCTGTTAGGAGTTCCTGGAATGCACAAACGGTTGTCAGTTCAAACCCATGCAGCGGTGTCTCTGAGGACAGGCCCAGCAATCTGCTTGTGAAAGGTGACAGCCTTGAAAACCCTAGGGAATGGCACAGATGGGACTGTCAGGAGTTTGAATCAATCTGACCGTATCTAACAGCAACAACACACACATATCCCACATCATGTATCATCCCGTGTCATCCTGCCCTGCACCCAGCTCCAATCCTCTCAGGAAATTCTGACCGGCACTAGAGACTGTGGCTTCTCTCCCTTCACCTGTGTTAGAGTAGACAGGAGCTGATAGATGAGCTAAAACTCCCCGTTAAAAGTGAAAAGTCATGGGTTTCTCTCTTAGTTACGTAGTGTTGCTCTAACATAAATATTCCAAGTAACTAGCTATAAGGAATCTCAATTTATGTTCTCACTCTGGAGGCTAGAATGTCAAATCATGATATCCGCTACAGAAAAAGAACGTCTTTGGTTGTTTCTGCTTCTAGTTTCTGTTGGCCATCCTCGGCAAGCCTGAGCTTGTAGACGCAGCTGTCTCTGTTGTGACACAGTGTCTCTCTTCTCCCTGTGTCTCTGTCTTTTCTTCTGCTCTGTCCTAAGACATCACTCAGAAATGATTAAGTTCAGGGCCCACCAGACTGATGTACTACGTCATTCACATAACAAGAGTAAACCCTATTTCTAAACATGGGTCTTATTTGCAGGTGCAAGGGGGAGAACTTTCACTTTTCTTTGGGGGGATACATAATTTGATCTGTAATAATCCTAAAGAAAATTTGGCCCTCCAATATCTAGGAAGCTCCTCAAAGAAAGCAGCACACAGTTACAAGCAATCCTCGGAAAGTTTATGTGGATTCGAAAATTTCAGAAAGCCTATCTAGATGCACTGGTAAACTGAGTTGCTATCAATCACGGTGAAAAGAACATTGTGAACACCTGATGAAATCTAGGAACAAAAGCCTTCTTATCAGAGTCCAAGTAAGAATGAGTCAGCCAGTTCCTTTACCCACTTCCTAGATAGATATTTGGGATGATGTGCTGGCTTGATTGGTGAGCATTTATCAGCCATAAAATGGTAACACAGTTAAGGTCAATCAGCAGAAAGACAAAGAACAAACTAGCAAAACAGGTATAACTGTTGAGTCCTATGGAAAAATACTTCACTGAAGATTCATATATGATAAATTTAAGCAGAGTATGGAGGTATGTCAAAATAATGCTACAAATCACTGAACCCCTTATTAAGAAAACACATCAAAATGTGAAACTGTTCCTCCATCTATGTCCACACACTTCTCGAACTATTCCCCATAGAATCCTGCACTTTATGCTTTGTAACCCACCAAATAGGCAGTTTAGGCATCCGTAAGTGTGGGAGATTGAGGACCAGGAAGATAGCGTATGCTATCTTCTCTATGCTCATAATTAAGAAGCCTTGGAGGCCTTCACCTTCGTGAGATGGAGATGAGGCCCAGTTATAGCCTCCTAATTAAAAACCATCCCCACGATAGTGCCACCTTAATGATACCTCTTAGACGCACATGGCTGATCACTGTGCTGCCAGCAGCCTTTATCTATAGAAGCAGACGTTTCTATTGTTTTCCCCACTCAGGGGACACACGACTCCCTTCTGCCTGCCCATAGTACTAGTATTAGGTTTCTTCCCCAATGAGTTCAGGGACATGTAGGGTTAAGACACTGCCCACCTGGTTACTTATGTGATCAACTGTGATTAATGGGGTTTGCTAACCCCAAAGACTATATATACCTGTTGAAGAATACGTTCTCTCTCTCTCTGTCTCTCTTTAACTGTCCCATATGACCCTCTCAGTGAGGGCTGGACCCCACATTTGAGGGACTCAAATTTTGCTGCTTTTAAAAGTCCTTTGAGTTTGGAAACAAAAATAAATCTGAAGGGACAAGATCCGAGTTTTAGGGTGAATGGAGTATGGTTTCTCAGTGAAATTCTGTTGCCCTTTAAGAATGAGCAGCTACATTGTCATGATCAAGGGAGGGGAGATTCTATATCAAAAGTTTCTTGGTTGTTTTTTCACCACTGTAAGAAATTTTCTTAAAATGTATTCCCAACATGCCTCATAATTGCCTGGTATGCTTTGAGAAATCTATTAAGATTTTCCCATCACATCCCCCCAAAGAGTCACCTTAACTTTCTAAAAGCAGTGCTAGTGGCATGGTGTATTATACATTGGCTGCTAAGTGCAAGGTCAGAAATTCCAAACCATCAGTTGCTCTGCATATGGACTTCCTCAGATGGAATACACAGAAATTAAATTGACTACATCTGTGGGAAGAGATGATGGAGAAGCTCAATATCAACAGCTAAAATCAGGCCAGGAGAAGACTGTGAAATAGACCATCAAGTAAATTCAGGTTGAAGTGACGGAATTGAAACAAAGTCCATGAGAGCCAAAATACAATCTTGAATCTGTCCCAACTGAATTTCGAGAACATCTCAAGAACAGATTTGCTGCACTGAATACCAATGACAGAAGACTTGATGAGTTGTGGGAGGGCAACAAGAACATCATCTATGAAAAAAGCAAATGTTCATTGAAAAGGCAGAATGAATGAAAATATTAGCATGGATTTCAGAAGAGACTAGTTAGAGGAAATGGAAGTCATGATGAAGCCAATGAGAAGAACAGAAAATTTCTCAAAGTGATTGGAGAAGGCAAAGTTAAATATTATAATGAAATGTGCAAAGACCTAGAGTAAGAAAACCAAAAGGGAAGCACATTCTCAGCATATCTTAAGCTGAAAGATCTCTACAAAAAATGCAAGCCTCAAGTTGAAATATTGAAAGATTCTCTGGGGAAAATATTGAGTGATGTGGGAAGCACCAAGAGAAGATGGAAAAAACACAAAATAACTGTACCAAAAAGAGCTAGCCAACATTCCACCCTTTTAGGAGGTAGCATATGGAGCAAGAACCAATGGTACTGAAGAAAGCTGTTCAAGCTCACTGAAAGTATTAGCCAAAATACAAGGCTCCGGGAATATATGGAATACCAATTGAAATGTTTCAACAAGCTCATGAAGCACTGAAAGCACTCGTTCCGCTATGTCAGAGAGGACACAATTCCATTCATTACAGATAAAGATTTATTGGTGATGCCTAAAGAAAACAATAAGGGAAGTAATCACTGAGCTTTTGTATATATTTTAAGTTCACATAAAAATAAAGGGAGGTAACTGTGGACAAGGATAGATGCATATATATTCACACATCTCCCTTACTAGCCAGATTCCTGCTCTATGAAACTCAAGTACTATATAGAATTAGATAGTGAATTTTGTTATGCAATCTCAAAAGCCAATCTAATCTGTTTGTTATCTAATCTTAAGAGCAAATACATTTAAATATAAAGGTACATGTGCGTACATCTGTGTGATTGTGCACCTTCAGGCAAAGCAGGGTGTGTTTGAGAAATTATCTGAGTCAGCTTCACTTTACTAGAAGTATCCTGTGTTTCTATGGCCCTGCCATTCTCTACATTATTCTTGTTGCTGTTCTGTTCTAGCCAGTGAAGTACTGTAATGACATTAAACCTTGTCAATGAGTTAAATAGCAATCATCCTGAGGACCATGGAAAACTTCTATTACTGGTCATCTTTTATGTAAGTAGCAAACCTTAATAAACTGCCTGTTTAAACACATATATACATACATATCTGCATACATACACAGACACACTCACAAGGGGTTTAGAAAAGTACGTAATAAAAAATCTATTCTTTTAATTCCATTTTCCCACAAGCTTTCTTATATATAAAACCAAAAAACCAAATTCAGCGCTTTCCATTCGATGCTGACCAGTAGCAACCCTACAGGACAGGGCAGAACTGCCACTATAAGTTTCCAAGACCGTAACTCTTTATGGGAGAAGAAATCCCCATCTTTCTCTCTCAAAGTGGCTGGTGGTTACAAACTGCTGACCCAAGGCTCCTTTTATTATACATATGCCCCTTCATGGATATACACAAACACATACACTCACATACACTCAATCTAACTCTAGGAGTGTCACCATCATCAGAAAGCTTAAAGCAGGGGTCCTCAAACTAAGGCCTGCGGGCTACATGCGACCCACAGAGGACATTTACCCGGCCCACCGGGTGTTTTTGCCCGTTTTGGTTTTTTTTACTTCAAAATAATATATGTACAGTGTGCATAGGAATTTGTTCAGTTTTTTTAAAAACTATAGTCCGGCCCTCCAACAGATCTGACGGACAGTGAACTGGCCCCGGTTAAAAAGTTTGAGGACCCCGGGCTTAAAGCTGCTACTTTTGTTCTTTGCTCTATCTCATTTGCTATCTGTGTTAGGCTGGGTAAACTAGAGACACAAGTTCATAAATTCTCTGGCTCCAGAGTTCTGGCTGCATCTGGTTGCAGGATAGGTCTGTATAGCTTTCCCAGCTTCCAAGGCACCGCGTCTATCAGCCGGTCTTGTCAGTAGAGCATCTCTCAGGGAGTGAGCCTTGAGTCTTGTCATTGGAGAGTCTTCAAGGAAGTGAGCAGAGAGAGAGGTGTCTTCCACCTGCAGCAGGAAATACAGGAGTTCCCAGAATTCTCAGGAGAAGGCCATGCCCAAACAGAGGCCTCATTGGCTATGATCCAATTGACAGACTAGACCCCACCCCTTCAATCTTAATCTTCTCAAATCCAAAATTAACACCAGATTATGTAACTAAGCAGAGCATTTTACCTGTCCCGGATTTTCCAAGCACCTGAAACTACAACCACCACAGGCTTTTGGATTACATCTTCTAAGACTGGTAATCAGAAAGATCAGGCTTTTCCTCCTCGAGCCAGTTTCCAAATTCTGGAAAGGCTCTGACTCTGCTTGAGGCCCTAACCTCAGAGACAGAAACACTAGAGCTCAGTTGGGTCAAAAGTTCATTCTTAGACATCCAGGGAAGTCATATAAGAAGATAGAAGTGAAAAAGGAAGAAGAAGATAGAATTTACCATTCAGAATACAAATGAGAGCAAAAGGAGTACTTCCCCAAATGAGGAATTACGCTATTCTGAAAAGAAATGAGGAGTAATTGCCAAAGAAAACAATAAAGATCAACTCTGAAGCTGAACTATAGCAGCAGTCTGTGTATTCCAGGATATAAGATTTGGAAATGAATGTTTGAAAAAGTGCAAAAAATAATGATTTGAACATAGTCATGTGGATTTGCCTTTCTTTAGTGGGGCACGTTTTTGCTATTGATACTTCGATAAGAGAACGCTAAAAAAATAAATGCACACTTGAAAAGCATCAGCAAACTCAAAAAGAGGGTCAGTTCGGGGCACTTCACGTTGAGTAGCTTTAGAAATTGAAGGAAAAATAATCAAAATCAAATTCTTTTTCTCAGTCCTAAATCAAAACCGGGCTACATCCAGCAGTTCAAAAGCCCCAGTTGCACCTTGGAGAAAAGCCTAGGCTGTCTCCTCCTGTAAAGGTGTAAAGGCCTGGAACCCGCAGTGAGCAGTTCTAAAGAGATGACAGGCAAGAAAAGCCTCTGGAGACAGGGTCTTTGTGCAACACCTGTGGTCACCGTGTGTCAACAATCAGCTCAGTTGTAACAAGCTTGGCTTCTGTGGATTTTGTTGTTTTCACATAGCACCAAAGCCTACACGTGACATGATTTGAACCAGTTGTGGTCAGTGGTCATCAAATCAATCCTGAACTAGAGAAGCAAAAAATGCGATATAAATTTTGTCTTTCTTATACTCATCTTCATTTCATTAAGGACGCTGTAGTTTAAAGTCCGATTTAAAAAAAAAGGGTTAACACTCTCTCCTAACATCTATAATTCTTTGAAAGATATGGTGATCGATTTTAAGTGAAGTAGTATGGCAAGTTTTACACCTTTCCTAAGTCCCACATTGCGTATGTTTGTGGAAATCTCAAACACCACTCTCCGACTAATTAAGAGGGTTATGAAGCTACATTTACCCAGGGAGCACACAGCAACACCTCCAAGGCGCCTTTCAGAAGCAAAAGCACCCATTTCCCAAGGAAAGGTACGCTGCCGACGTGCTTTGCTTTACGTGCGAGCACTGCAGGGAATTCTATAAAGTTTGGTGGGAGAAGTCGGTGGTTGCTGTTGCTGTCACATTTCAAAGCCCCCTAAATTGGACTCCGAACAATGCTGTGTGCAATTAAAGCGCCTTCCGCCCTGGCGCGCCTGGGACCCTACCTCCGCCCCGCCAGCGACCACCAGGGGGAGAAGCAGCGCCGGCGGAACCAGGTG
>NW_022104341.1:56033780-56097577 GCF_000313985.2 Echinops telfairi
CCGGCGGCCCGGCCAATCCGCGAATCAGCGCCGCCTCTGGAGTTTCAAATCGGCGGCGGGGCCAACGGTTGTGCGTCTCCACCTCCGGGTGGCGAGTCATGGACGGCGCCGGACCCTGACGGACTCTGGGTCCGTCGGGCAGAATGGAGAATCCGGGTGTGCCTCCCGGACCTTATCGGGCCACCAAGTTGGTAAGTCGCCGCCGGACGGCGAGATCTGTCAGCCGGGCTAGGGGCCAGTTAGAAGGGCCGTTTGTAAATGCAGCCTGGTGGGAGGGGCAGCTCCTGAAGACCCGCGGTTCGATGGAAAAGAAACACCCGCTCAGAGAATCCATCCCCACTCCTGGCGACCTGGGAGGATGCAGTAGAACTGCCCCATAACGTGCGGTGACGCGGCCATCTATACTGGAGCTGACTGCCTCCTTACTCCCACGGGTGGCGGGTGGGTTCGAACTGCTGACTTTGCAGCTAGCTGCCGAGCGCTTAACCACCGCACCACCAGGGGTCCCTGCCGCCAAGGCCCTTGAGTGCAGCCAGGAAGAAGCTGAACTGCACCCTCTCTGGGGATCCCAGCGATTGCTGGACATCATACCGATTGTCCCTGCTCCCACGCCTTTACCCCTTCAGGATCAGACAGTAGGGTCAAATGTGGGTCGCGACCCCTTTGGGGGTCGAACGACCCTTTCACAGGGTTCCCCCGATTCATCACAGTAGCAATATTACACTGATGAAGTAGCATCGAAAATAATTTTATGGTTGAGAGGGGGGTCACCCCAACATGAGGCACTGTATTAAAGGGTCGCGGCATTAGGAAGGTTGAGAACCACATTAGGGGCTAATGTGACGGCATCATTTTGCTGGACCTGGCGCGTTTAACAGCTATATAGATAAGGACGATGTATTTGGAAGGATCTACCAGTCTTTATCAGGAGCCCTGGTGGTTTAGTAGTTACGCGTTGGGCTGCTAACTGCAAGGACAGCAGTTCGAAACCTCCAGGGCTCTGGGGGAGAAAGACGAGGCTTTCTACTTACGTAAACAGTTACAGTTCTACCCTGCCCTGTAGGGTCGCTGTGAATCAGCATCAACTCAACGGGATAAGTCAACTAAGCTCAGTATAGCTCCGATGAAACACCCAATATTCCTCTAGTTCCTTGAGGCTTCCTCACCCCCCACTCTCATGACCCCAGTCGTGCCTTTCACTTAGGGCTAAACCGGAGCTTGTACACTGGTACAGATAAGAGCTCACGATCCAGTTCAGCTTCACCCCTCAGTAACAGAAACTGAGCAGCGATACCAGGAGGGGAGGGGGAAGGTGAGGATAAGAGGAGAGGAAGGGGATACTGATCACAATGATCGACACATAATCACCCGCGAGGGGGGTGGTGAGAAACAACAGAAACTGTGGGGGAAGGGAGACAGCGTGTAATATATGAAAATAATAATTTATAATTCATCAAGGGGGAGAGGGAGGGGAAAAAGTGCTGATACCATGGCCTCAATTAGGAAGTAAATGTTTAGAAAATAATGATGGCAACATATGTACAGATATGCATGATACAATTGGTATATGGATTGTTTGTTATAAGAGCCCCCAATAAAATCATCTCTACAAAAATAAATAAATAAATAACCACCAGCAGCCACTCAGAGGGGAGAAAGATGAGGCGTTCTATTTCCATCAGGAGTTAGAGCCTCGGCACCTGCAGGGTCACTGAGTGGGATCTACGCCCTGGCTGTGAGTTCGATTTTCTTCAGTAGCCATTGGTAGTGGTTGGTTGTGTACAGCTATCCCGTGTTTTGCACATTTAAAGAAGCCCTGGCGGTGCAGTGGTTAAACACTGGCTGGGAACAGAAGGATTGGTGGTTCCAACCCACCAGGCTCCTTGAGGCACAGATGTGGCAGTCGGTTTCTCTGAAAGACTATACCTTCTTTATATTATTAGAAGCCAGTTCTATTCTGTTCTACCTAGTTGTAATGGCTTGATTTTCAATAAAACGGTGCTTTTTAGGGTTTCAAAGCACTTACATACTGCATCCCTGTATCCTCGCAGTGGGCATGTACTTTAGCTCTATTTTACCAGTATGGAAACTGCAGCTCACAAAACATGTGTCTTCCCTGAAGTTGCATAAATGCTAAGTGGCAGGCCTGGGAGAATTCCGATCCTCCTGGTAGAATGTTCTCTCTAAGAAGTCTGCTGCTCAGTAAGGTATTGATTGTGTTCATCCCTGTAAGTGATAGAATCTAGGACTGGAAGGAACATGAATCTGGTCACCATAGTTTATAAATTGATTACATTGAATAAAAGTAGACAAAGTGGAGGAAAGCATTTACTGAGTGATTACTAGTAAGTATATTAGTTTTATCCTTACAACAAACTAGTTAGGTAAGTACTGTTATCCCCATTTTATGAATAAGGAAACTGAGACAGGAAGAACAATAACTTGCCCAAAAGGTCATATTAAGCAATAAGTAGTAGAGCTAGAGCCTAGTAACAAATTCATGCAGCTTGACTCTTAAGCTCACTGTTAAACAAACTACTATACTGCATGGCCCTGAGAGCATAGTGGGTTACAACTTGAGTTGCTAATCACAAGGTCAGCAGTTTGAAACCCCCACAGCTCCCCAGGAGAAAGATGAGACTTTCTGCTCCTGTAAAGGTTCATTGCCTTGGAAACCCACAGAGGCAGTTCGACTCTGCCCAATGGAGTTCCTGTGAGACAGAGCCATTTTCACTTCTATGTCCCCAGGCCAGTAGTAAGCAGCTCACTGTATGTTTTTAAAAGAAATATGAAAAGAAATTTGGGGAGTTACTGAGTGGTGCAGTTTAGCACTGGACTGCTATTCAGAAGGTTGGCAGTTTGAGAGCACCCTCAGGTTCCGGAACACCAAAAAACCAGACACACTGCCATCTAGCCAAAGCTGACTCAGTGACACACACACCCCCCACCCCCTGGGGGTTTCTGAGACTGGTTACAGTAGAAAGCCCCATCTTTCTCCCTTGAAGCTGCTGGTGGTTGCAAACTGCTGACCATGCCCATGGTACTATTCAATAATCTTCACCAGCACCAAAATTCATGCACGTTGATTCTTCTTCGGTCCTCCTTAGTCAGTGCCCAACTTTCACATGCATATGAGGATTAAAAATACCAGGGCTTGAGTCAGGTACAACTTAGTCCTCAAAGTAACCTTGCTTCTCAACACTATAAAGCAATCTCATGCAGAAAATTTACCCAATGTAGTGGATCATTTGATCTGGTGATGGCTGCTTCCATGAGCAGTGACTGTAGATTGAGGCAAGACAAAACCCGTGCCAACTTCCATCTTTTTGCTTCATTCACATGATGTTACCTATTGGTCCAGTTGTGAGAATTTTGGTTTTCTTTACATTGTGTTGTAAACCATTCTTGAATCTTCATCAGTAAGTACTTCAAATCCTCACTTTCAGCAAGCATGGTTTGCGTCATTGACTTAATAAAGGGCGTTAATAAGATTTCCTCCAATTTTTCTGATGCTGCATCCTTTTTCACATAATTCAGCTTCTCTGATTATCTGCTCGCATAGGTTGCATATGGTAGTAAAGCTAGCAGTTTTATATCTAGGGTTCACAAATAAAATTTTTTGACCCAGTAGGATTTTTTCAATTAAAAAACTGATGTGTTTCTTTTTTAGCACCACTAATTCCATAGTCCACTGTTAGAACTATCACAAACAAATTTGGCTAATTTGATGACAATTTGAAAACAATTGATATCTTTTAAAAAATGTAGGTATGTAACAATGTCATTAAATATGGAATACATTTGCAGTTTACTTAATTTTCTTAGGAGCCTCAAGGTGAATTTGAATCCACAATAGTAATCCTCATATAAGTGATACTAATAAGTAAATAAATATATGACTTGTTTTAATATTAAAGTTTTTTGCCAATAAAGCATTGCCTGCTGATGTTTTGTTTAACCAGCATCATAGTTGAGTTAATAGTTGAGTCAATCAAACCTGTCTGAAGGCCTGAGTTCAACACTTAGCTGTGTGACCTGGGCCAAATTATTGGATTTCTCTATGCTTTGTTTTTCTTATGTATAAAATCAGAAATTCTAGTAGCTACTCATAGAAATACTGTGACATAATAAATACAAAGCACGGTGCCACCATCACTAATTGATTCTAACTTTAAGTTAAGGTTCAAGTTTACCCAGAGGCTCCTCTAAAGAAAAGCCTAATGATCAACATCGGAAAAATCTGCCATTCATAACCACATGGAGCACAATTCCGAGGCACACACAGGGTTGCCATGAGGCCTTAATTAAAAGCAACCACAGGGACACATGCTTTTCCTACTGAGGATCCACAAGTAGGTTCACAGCAGTTCTCCTTCCTTAATCCTAAACTTCTAAAATTAGTTGACCATCCTATGGAATGTTTTTAGTAAAAACTATTACAGAAAAATATAGTGATAGTATTAGAATTAATCAAATCAGTATTAGAATTAATCAAATCAGTATTAGAATTCATAAAATTAAATATAAAACTTTATGTAGCACAAATAAGATGAATAACTTCGTGATTTATTTTTAATCATTTTATTGGGGGTTCTTACAACTCTTATCACAATCCATATATACATCCATTGTGTCAAGCACATTTGTATATCTGTTGCCCTCATTATTCTCAAAACTGCTTTCTACTTGAACC
This sequence comes from Echinops telfairi, assembly GCF_000313985.2. NCBI lineage: Eukaryota > Metazoa > Chordata > Mammalia > Afrosoricida > Tenrecidae > Echinops > Echinops telfairi. Next base: position 56,038,474 of record NW_022104341.1, read on the forward strand.
CTTGGTATCAGCTCCTTTTTTACACTGTAATTAGATGCAACGAAAGACTTCTTTGTCTAATTTATTGGCACTCATTAAGAGATTTCATTTGTTAATGTTTATCCCCCTCACCCTTCTTTTTTTCTGCAGTGGAATGACGTTAAGACATCTTTTCGGGCAGGAATGCCTCTAAGAAAACATAGGCAACATTTTAAAAAGCATGGTAATTGTTTCACAGCTTGTGAAGCAGTGGACTGGCTTTATGACCTACTAAGAAATAATAGCAATTTTGGTCCTGAAGTTACAAGGCAACAGACTATCCAACTGCTGAGAAAATTTCTTAAGAATCATGTAATTGAAGATATCAAAGGCAGATGGGGATCAGAAAACCTTGATGACAACAATCAACTATTCAGGTACTAAACAGAAAATATAACTGTTAAATGAAATACTTAACCAATAACGTTTTATTTCACTCTGCTTTTTCAGAAGTAGTGTTTTCCTTTAAAATTGTTACTGTTCGTAATCTATTTAAAACCATTTAGAAAAATCAGTAAGCTTAAAGTTTATTGCTCTAAAATTCAATCTGTTAAATGTGAAATAATACACATAACAAAATAGGGAGTTGGGTGGAAAGAGTGCGATATTACCAGTCTATGATATTGAAAGCCCTGTCACATTTCAAGGACTGATTAATAATGTTAGTTTCATGGATTCTAGATTTACAAAGACAAATTTATAGATCTTGAAGCATTGGAAACCCCAAATAGAGTCACTGTCAGTTGGATTCAACACAATCGTAGTTTGTTTTGGGTGCTCTTAGGCAAGATGAAAGCTAATATAATCTAAGATAGTCTAGAAAGTGTTTATTAAGCCAGTAGCATCTACCAGGAAGCTTGCTTGGTGATTTAGGTATTTTCTTATTTAATCTCTAGACTAGTCAATTAGACTTAAATATTAGCCTCTTTTTATGGATGAGGAAACTGAGGCTATGCTTCAACAAATCTTGCTCCTTCGAAAGTATTCACCACGTTGAAATACTGAGCACATTGGTCAGACTAGTCCATTTATACTTTTTCCCCCCTTGGCCCATCATGCTCTCTGTGAAGCATTGCAGACTCACTTCCTCAGGCCAGTGTAGTTACTTTTTCTCTCACACACATTGGCTATTTCTTGTTATATAACCCCTTAAAGTAGGTCTTTGAATTCTAATGTTCATCTTTTATTTGTTTGTTTGTTTGTTTGTTTGTTCTCTACAGCATTGGTACTTTTTAGTTGAAATGCTTTAGAAATTGATTCTTGCCTGTGTGTCAAAAGTGATTTATGTCACCTTTGTTATTTAAGTAAGCTGCTGTATGACCAACAAGAATAGTCTGTTCTGTATCACCTGCTACAAAGCTTTCCTCGGTCATCTCTGTGGGCGCCCTCACTCTGTAAGCTTAATGGTGGTCCTCAAGCTCCAGAACGTGTCCAGCTTCACCTTTGACCATGGGCAAGCTCATGTCCTGTCTTCATGGACCATTCCTATGACTTCCATATTTCCAACCCAAATATCTCTCCTGAGCTTTAGAACCATTTATTAAATGCCTACTTGCTCAGCACTTCAAACAGCATAATTAGAATTACTCTCTTCCTCTAACCTAAATTACAGCTTCCATGTATAAGGAAATGGGACTCTCTTTCCTATATTTGCTGGGTTTTTGATTTTGCTTTTTCCCTTTTTACAATATAACTTATCAAATCATACAACTTAATTCTAATTAGTTATCTAATATCTTTCTATTATAGTCCATCTCTCTTACTATTATGAATGTTCTTTTTAATTTTTTAATCAGTAGTCTCTCTTACCTGGATTTCTGTAAAAACTCATCAACTGGTCTCTGACCCTCATATTTGAGAATAGTAATAAAGCTACAAAGTACCTAGAAATAAAATTACCCAGTATGTGCAAGTCCTCAGTCAGAAAAATTATTCATGAATGAGATAATTTGATCATTCCCAAATTACTTTATAAATTTGGTGCATTTTCATTTAAATCCCTAATTTCTTGTAGATTTTGACAAGCAGATTCTAAAATTTATTTGGAAATGTAAAGACCCAATGCAATTTTAAATAACTGGAGCCAGGAGAATTGCCAAACCTGATATGTGGGCGTCAGTTAAACTTAAACAATTAAATATTAGGAAAAAAATAAGTGTACCCATATAGGGGAAGTTAATATTATAAGACTGATAGGATCTCACAAATCAAGGGGTAAAGAAAAGCCCTACAATTTATGTGTTCGTACAATTAGGTATTTATGAGCAGAAGAATAAAATTACATTTTGATATTTGCCACAAAAATAAGTTGTATGTGGATTAAATACCTAAATACAAAAACTAAATCTCTTAAGGGAAAATGTATGAAAATAGTTTATGATGTTAGGGTGCAACAGAACTTATAAGGACACTAACGCCTATGTAAAAATTTAATGTATGATAAATGATACCAAAATGTGAACTAAGTAAGCATTAAGCCTGTATTAGTCTAGGTACTTTGGAGAAACAAATCCATAGCAACTCATGAATCAGAGAGTTTTATGCAAAGAAAATGTGCATCACGAAAACATCCCAACCCAATGCTGCCCAAGCCCACAAGTCCAACATTAACCCATTAACCCAACACCAGTCCACAAAGTCCTCCAGCTCACAAAACAGAGGCAATGATGCTGACTGCAGGAGGAAAGCTGAGTCAGTGAACGAACAAGCATCTCAGCGCTGGCAGGGGTCTCCACATGGCTGCTCCAGCACCCAGGGCTGCATCGGGATAGGTCCATGTAGCTTCTCCTTGGGGATGTCTTGTAGGAAGTCAATCTTGCAAGCGGAAGCAGGGAACTGCTAAGGCAGCTGCACCCGATGCAACCATCACAAAACAAGAGACCCGAGAACTAGAAAGGCGAGGCTTCACCACCCATTTATCCTTCCGCCTTTCAACTAGCACCACATGTGATTATCGGCCAGGCTGGCACAATTAACTAACTCAAAGCCATATCTTATGTGTGCTAAAAGTGTAAAACCATGAACAAGAAGGAAATACATTAACTATAGTTTACTGATTTGCCTTAGGAAGGGAGGGATGAAACGGAATAAGCAAAGAATACTAGGGAACAATGATCTGTAAGGTTTCATTTTAAAAAACAAAGTCTGTGACAAAATTTTAACAATTGCACTAGTTTCTGGGTTTATATATGGATGTTAGATTGTATTCTCCCACTTTTATGTCTTTGGAATATTTTATTATCAAACGAAGGGAGGAAAGAATACTATAATCAGTGGGAGCAACATGGAGTAAAGCCTGGAAATGGCAACAGCAAATCTACAAATTAGATAGCTCGTCCAAGGCATGCAGAAAAGCAGCATTGTAGTGCTGTTTTCTGTGTAAGAAATTGCTCTCCAACAGAACTGATCCTAATAATAACCTTGAGTTATCCAGAAATCAAGGAGCTCTAGTATTGCAGCCTGTAAACACGAGACCACAAACCAAAAGGCTGGTGCTTCGAACCCACCCAGAGGCTCCACAGAAGAAAGACATGGCAGAGAGCTTCCGTAGCTATTAAAGCCTTGGAAACCCTATGGGGCAGTCTGCTTTGCCACGTAGGCTCACTGTGAGTCAAATTTAGCTTTAAGTACAGAGTTAAAGTATATACATTATATTAAAGAAAGCAGGAAAATATTAAAACAGTTGAGAAAGATTTCATGGGAAAATTGATTTATGTTGTATCATCTCCATTTATAGGTAGTATAAATCAGGATGTTTCTGTGTTTTTTGAATGGCTCCAAAAATTTGTTTCTGATCTCACATGAATTAATTGCATGTTATTTCTAAACTAGATTTCCGGCAACTTCTCCACTTAAACCTCTTCCAAGAAGGCATCCAGAACTGAGAAAAAACAGCATAGAGAACTTGTCCAAAGATAATATTTTCAAATTACAAAACTTATCTCGTAGAACTCCTAAAAAGCATGGATTACGTTCCTCTCAGGTAAATCAGTCTTACTAGTCACCAACTTAAGTATAATTTATTAATAATAATACTAACCATCAGTGAATTTTTAATATATTTTTGTAAGAAAATTCTTTTCTTTTTTTTTAAGAAAAAATTTTTAAATATTTAAGGCCAGTACTAAAATCTCTCACTTTATATTTTAAATTTTTTGAAGATATGTTTGGAAGACAAAGAATTGGTGATTAAAATGGTAACGAGGCATACTTGAGACATTATTTATGTTTTAAACAAGTTTTGTTTTAAATTGACGTGCAGGATAAGGAGACAGCTACCAAATGAAAACCCCCATCACCATATTCAACATGAGTCTTCATGCGACCCTTACCTTGCATAACTCCCACAACGGACTGATTCTGATATAAGTACTAAATACGGCAGACAGTGTCTAGTGTCTGTTCAATAATTCCATAATTTATATATAACATTAAACCAAGTAACTTTTTTTTTTTTAGGAAAATACAGAGAAAATGATGTATGAAATAATGAATGAAGATCAAGAAAACACAGTTGATAACAGAGAAATAAGACAAGAAGATGTAGAAGAAGCTTGGAGATATATTGTACTGATCTAGTAAGCTAAAAGGAACCTATAACCAAGTTCCTGGGGTGTTCAGATTGTTAGAGTAACATTTTCATCAAAATGGGCACATAAGAAAAATCAGATTAGTCCTTAAGATATAGAATTTCATCTGCATAATGTTTCTTAATAAATGTTCTTGCTAAAGCTCTAGTATAGTAGAAATAGAATATTTACATATGATTTGCTTTTAGTTTGACTCAAAGTTGTAGTTGTATAGTTGGGTACATACAGGACTCCATAGATTATTGCTAGCAATATAATTTAAAACAGATAGTAAATATCAAGTCTTAGAGGTTTTGTTCAAATAAAAGGAAAACATTTGATGCCTGTATTTGCTTGTGCTCCGGTATTACAATTTAACATTTGTATTCTACACAACTTATTTTGTGAGGAAAAATTGTTTTTCTGTTCTTTCATTTAGCCTACAAACTATTTTAGGTGTATCATCCCTAGAAGAAGTCATAAATCCAAGACAAGTACTTCCTCAATATATAATGTATAACATGACCAATACAAGTAAACATGGAGTAGTCATATTACAAGACAAATCAGGTTGGTATAACGAAACATACATAACAAAATAAATCAGTCCTTTCAAACTTGCTAACGAGGTTTGTAGATATAGTAAGGGTAGAAAGTTGTAAGTCGAATTCTTTAATTGGAGATGCTCAGGAGGCTATTGTTAAATCAACACGGGAACATTTTAAGCAAATGTTATTCATGCTATTAAAAGAAATATTTAGCTCTAGGTGGATTCACACATGTTTTTTAAAAAAAGATGCTAGACATTCAAAAGGCACACAAGTATAATAAACCATATTATTTTAGTGAACACCTACAGTGGGCGAGGAACTGAATAGTTTGTGCTTTCTTGGAGCCTACATGAATAGTTAAATTCAAATTTGCTAGGGTCAAAATATATACATAAAACTTCAATAACAAGTTCAGACTCGAGCACTAGCGTCGTAAGGGGCAGACTTTCTTGTATTCTGTTATATGGGAACCCGGTGTGTTGATGCAGTGGTTAAAGCACACTAGGGTTTTGCTTTTAGTTTGCCTCAAAGTTGTAGCTATATATTGGGGTGCAGACTGGATTGCATAGATTATTGATATAAAACCATCCCAACTAAACCAGCTACTCTGAGAGAAAGATATGACAATCTGCTTTCATAAAGATTACCACCTCAGAAATCTTGTGGGGGCAGTTCTACTCTATGGAGTCAGTGTTTTGTTTCATATTTGCCTTGTGTATTGATTTCAGATATAATAAAAGAAAATCAGGAAAAAATTCAAGTCAAGTACATTAGGGAACTTAGATGGTAAAAATAGAAATAGTATCAGAATGTATTTTTAGAAGATGGACTCATCTTTCTCATGGCATTAACTGGCATGCATGACCTTGAGTTTCTGTGGGCAAGATCGTTGAGACTTTTAATTATAGGAACAAAATATGTATCAAACCTGCTGAGTTCTGATGAATTTAGGGTGCATCTGAATGTGGCTTTGGGCCAGTTTTTATCATCTAAAACAGCATCCTTAATAGTACATATTCTCATCTAAGTTTTGTACCCTTTCTAACCATAAAAGTCAAACACCTGTGTTTGCATTTGTGTCAGAAATTGCTAGTTTTATGCAGAATATTTCAGTCACTGTCCATTGGAAGACTATACAAGCCTAGTCATGAAACCACAACCAGACACTATGCTGAGTCCGTCGTGGTGCCTGGGGACCCCATGCGTTACTTAGTAGAACTGCTCCAGCAGGGTGTCTTGGCGGAGATATTTACAAACGCAGATTGCCAGGTCTTCCGACAGCACTCCTGGGTAGGTGTGTTTGAACCGCCAATGTTTGGGCTAGTAGTCAATCATAAACGGCTAGCTCCCCCAGTACCCAATATTCAGAATAGTTCACGGGTTTTATTCAAATCAATAATATTCAAAAAGCCTAGTTAGCGACAGAAAAACAGTTGAAGAGAAGGTGTTTATTTGGAAACCTCCTTATAAATTAATCCTGGATTTGAGGTAGCTAGTTGTTTTACATATTATGAGAAGAGTCAAACATAAGACCTGTACAAATTGTTAAAGATAAATTTTAAATTGACTTAATTCTATGTCATATTAAATATAACAATACTTTTTTACCCCTTGTATTACGTGTTGTTCCACAGCCTCAAGTTTATTCCAACCCAGAGCCCCATAGAACAGAGTAGAGCTGCCCACAGGGTGTCTAAGGTTTCAAGCTCATTAAAGCACAGCATCAGGTCTTCTCTCCTGGGGAGTGGTTGATGGGGTTAAACCCTGATGGGTGGGTGTTTATGATTTACAATTATAAAAATTGTTTTAAAAATTTAAATATGTTATTAGAACAACTTATTTGCTTTAAAATGCCTTTTTTTTTCTTTTGATATAGATGACCTTCCTCACTGGGTATTATCTGCCATGAAGTGCCTAGCAAATTGTAAGTTAAATAAAGAAATGTTTTATGTTGATAATATTTAATATCAACAAGCTACATTTTAAAGTGAGTTAAGAATTCCTGTTAAGACTAAACTGTCATTGCTCTTGATGTTTAAAGGAAAGTCTAAAAGACTTTCTTTATGTGTAGAACGTGCTATATACTCCTTGACATTTTTTATGTCAAGGAAATTTAATAATGCAAGCCAATCATGTATAGCTCATGCGACACAAATCATAAAATCCTTGACTCCAGGATCATAAAGGATTTTTAAGGTATGATCTATTCCAATTGCCTCAGTGAAGCCCAGAGAATCCAAATGGCATATCCAAAGTAAAATAGACCATACGTGGAAATGGCTAATCCAGAAATGAAGTCCCATAAAGCCCATCTCAGTCCCCTTGACACTGTAAATGATTTCAATATTCAGGTGCTTTATAACATGCTTCGTCATCAGATTTCTTGAATATTCATAATAAGGCTCTCATTATGAAAAAAGTGATCTGTCACTAATCAACAAATCATGATTTAGCATTTCATTGATGAAACGTTTCCACAATGATCAGTGATAATTGATTTTGTAGTTTAATACCCTGGGTTAAGGTTTAATTATAAAATCTTAATTACTTTCTTTTTTGTTGTTTTGTTTTATTGATTTACAGAGGTAAAAACTTGCTGCCCTTGCATCGATGCTGATGCATAGTAACTCTATAGTACAATGGTATATGTTATTAATTTCAGTTTAAAATCTTTTTTTCACAGTCTTATAAAGTTACTATTTTAAAAAATATAACAGGGTTTTATTAATATTCAGTACTTGTCACCTGCTGTCTACTAGGTATCAATATGGCAACAAAAAAAGCCACCAATAAATTGAAAGAAAATGAATTTTACAGAAACATTTTACCAAATCATGTTAATAGTTTTGATGACAAACCTAAGGTTTTTAATAGTCATTTGCATATTTTTTAACATATCTATCTACCCACCCATCCCTTTCACACCTTGAATTCTTTTTAGCAACACAGGTAAGTATACTTACAGCGATTTCTCTTATGTACTTTCACTAGGAATTTGTATCTTCCTCTTTTCCCAATCAGTGTTATACCAATGATACCAAAGACCTTATTTATTAGATTTCAATGTAAAATAATTTTATTCCCCCACCTACAAAGGAGGTACCCTCAAAAAACTGGAATTGCTGTGGGCAGAGCAGAGCTTTCATAGTATGTATTATGCCCACTAGGCAAGCATTCAGTAAGTCACTAAGTTAGTCCACCCAGTGGCATCGCCTGGGAAGGTTCTCTCTGGGCACAGTAAATTTTTTTGTAAAAGCAGTTTCTCTAGAACCTTGTTTTTTGTGATGGCTGATTTAAGAGAACAGCGTGCAGCTGTGAAATTTTGTTTCCTGCTTGGGAAAATTGCCACAGAAACTGTTGTGGTGTTGAACACAGCTTACATGAACAGCACTATGGGGAAAACTAGAGTATGAGTGGTTTTTCACTTCATAAAGGTGAAATGTTGATTGATAGTACACCCCGTCCTAGACGTCCATCAACTTCCAGAACAGACGAAAATGTCCACTCATAGCACATTTGGAGTTCATTCCTCCAGGTCAGACTGTTCAAGCTTTCTATTTCAAGGTTTTGAAAAGATTGCATAACAGCTTGTGACAAAAAAAGGCCTGATTTGTGGCAGATGGGATTGGTTTTGCCACCAGCCATCTCAAGTGTGCCAGCTTTTGACAAAAAGCAGCATGCCTCTCTTGCCCTATGCATCTTACTCACCCGGCTTCTATTCGTGCAACTTCTTTTTGCTTCCGTGAAAGCAGAGAAACATGAAAGGACAGCGATTTGACAACATGGAAGAGGTGAAAAAATGAGGGAGGTGCTATCAGCCATCCAAACAGATGAGTTTGAAAAAACGTTTCCAAGAATGGAATTGCAAATTTGACAAATGTATTAAGTGTAATGGAGACTGCTTTGAAAGTGATAAGATTGTTTTGTAAAAAAAAAAAAATGAAATTAAATATATAGCTTTGAAAGAATCCCAGGTTTTTTGGAAGGTACTCCCTCATAATCCATAATCATAATAAAAAATAATAATGAAGTTTATAGGTCCCTGTAACCACTAACCAAAATAAAATATGGAATAATTCAACAACTAAAACAAAGTGATTTGTAAAAATAACTATGCCCATGTTTAATCCAAGATGTCTGTAAAGTCACCTCAGAGTATATGTAATTTAAACTTATTTGTGCCTTATAATTGCTTGGGGGAGGAAATGATTCCAATTAGACTGGACTTATTTATGGTCATTTGTCTAGACATTTTAAGGTGTATATCAGTTCCGTGGTTTTGGTTTATGGGGGTGACATTGTATGCCTTTGAACATCTGTCATAGGACACCCCCAGGAAATACCCTATGGGGTTTGAGGCTTCCTAACACTTCCAAGAAATTGATTTTCTTTCTTGTGGCATGACTATTTATTTTACAAATTCTTTAATGGTACTTGCTATGTACATGGTATTTATCATTGGTTCAGTGGCAACTTAGCTTTAAAATATTGGCCATGCCCTATCTTAGAAGTTGTGAATGTTAAGAGCCTTTGCAAATATGATCAAGTGGAGGATCTTTAGAAGAGATCATCCTGTATTATCCTAGCCCACTCCCATGGGTTCACTGCTGGCACATGGCGAACTAAATGGCAGAGCAGACTTGCCCTTTTAGGTCTCTGAGACTATAAACCTTGGCAGGAGCTGGTAGTCTCCTCTTTTTCCTGTGAAGTGGTTCCTGGGATCTTTTGAATCATTGACTTTGTGGATAGCAGCCCCCCATGTGACCCACTGTACCACCTGGGCTTCATATCCTGGTGGATTCTAAATCCAATGACACGTGTCTTGATAAGAGACAGGAGAGACTGGCTAGATAAGGCTACCAGTGAAGGAATGCTGGAAGAGGCATTCTCTTCCAGAGCATCTAGAGCAGTGGTTCTCAACCTGTGGGTTGCGACACCTTTGGTGGTCGAACAACCCTTTCATGGGGGTCGCCTGATATGTAACAGTAGCAAAATTTCATTTATGAAGTAGCAACGAAAATAATATGGTTGGGGGAATCACCACAACATGAGGGACTATATTAAAGGATGGCGGCATTAGGAAGGTTGAGATCCACCGATCTAGAGGTAATTGGCCCCCTGACATGTTGATCTTTGGTTCCCAAATTGTGGGAAAATAAACTTCTATTGTGATGTGATATCTATCTATCTATATACCTATCTATATATCTAGATATAGATATCTCACATTTTTGTCCTCTGACATTAAGCGAATGAGTCCTAGTGGTGCAAGGGCTAAGTGTTGTTGGATCAATGGGAAAGTCAGTGGTTCAGACTCACCAGACAGTTTGTTCTAAAGACTCAGTCTCGGAAACCCCCATCTGAGAGGGTGGCAAGGAGTCAGAACGGACTTGACGGCAGGGTTGGGTTTGGTCAGTATTCAGACTGTTATTTGACTTCTGTTCAATCTCCACAGTAGTCTTCTGAGACAGAGGAAGCAATTAGGAGTAAAACATCCCAAACTCCTCCCTCATCCCCAACACACACACACCTCAGTGAAAAAACAATAAGGGTTAGAGAGTTTTCTGCACATTAAAAAAAATAGAAATTTCTCTCATCATCTTCATAGGGTCTGGTCTGATAAAGGAATAAACACCTCGTGGGTGATCCTGATATGCGGTCCATTGCACCCACTTCAAAGGTTGTTGGAATTTAAGGTCCCGTGTCTTGTTCTTGCTTCACACCTATTCCAAGTTCTAATTCTAGCCTTGGTCTGCCATGGGATATTTGATTTTGGACAAGTTATTCCGCCTCAATTTTCTCATATGAATAAAGATGAGATCTTATTGTTAAGAGTTGACATAATAATTTTCACAGTAATTTTAAAGCTTGAAAAAAGTGTACAGCTATTATTTTAAATGATTGAGAGTATGCTTCATGTCAGACAATATCTCTTATCAAGAGAAAAATTGGAGAATTGTTTACATTATCAGATAGTCTTTGCTTTAAGAAAAGGTTACAATTAAGGCTTATTAAAAGTCGACTTTTCTAATACTGTCAGAGTAAGAACGTTTTAAAATTTTGCTTTAGGTATAATTTTTCAAATATATCAATACTAAAATAAAATGCTAGAAATTGGTTACAGTAATTTCCAGTGAAAAGAGAATAAGAAAGAATGAGATATGCATAACTCTCACATTTCTAATGTGTCAGAATTTGTTGTGAAAGCTCAGTTCTTCCAGGAAAGAAAAGTCGTAAGCTTTTTTCTAAAAATATTTAAAATATTATAAATTATTATGTGTGAGATAAATTATACCTTGGTGGTATAATGGGTTAATTATCACTGAAAGATCAGCCCTTTGAACCTACCAGGTGCTTTGTGGGAGAAAAATGCGGTAGTCTGCCTTGGAAACCCTGTGGAACATTCTTCCCTGCGGTTTCAGAGTCAACCCTATAATTGTGGATTTGGTTATGCTTTGATGTGTGTGTGTGTGTGTGTGTGTGTGTGTGTGTGTGTGTGTGTGTGTGTCTCTCCCTCTTTCTCTCTCTCTCTATATATATATATACTGCCTATGTTGTTTTGCCTTCTACTTCTTAGGGCCAAGAAGTAATGATATGAATAACCCAACTTATATTGGATTTGAACGAGATGTATTCAGGACAATTGCAGATTATTTTCTCAATCTCTCTGAACCTCTACTTACCTTTGAATATTATGAATTATTTGTGAATATCTTGGGTATGTATAGAGTTTTACTTACTATTTTATTAAGGTTTTCAAGCTTTCTATAATTAAATTGTCTAAAAGTATGAGTAAATATGAAGATGACAGACTGAATTATTTTAAATCATAATATTGCAGTTAGAATGAAAAGTTATCTAATTCTTATAAACTGAGAGCAGAGTTTTCTCAATGTATTTTATTGGTCCAATACATTGAATTGTTGGGGGGGGGGGGAAATCCCCCCCCCAACAATACATAAATTATTGGCATGTACAGATTAAACTCTTAAATGACTGGATACGATTTACATAAACAATGGGGGTTGGTGATAGGGCAAAAGCTTCAACACTCATTCCCAAAGGTAGATCCATGCTTCCCAGATTAATAAATGTCATAATAAAGCAAGAAGACGTCATTAAAAGAGTAAATATATATATGGTAGTTCAGGGACACCATCTATTGGGTATCTTCAAAGCATGAGATCCAAACCAAAGTCCAATGACCGCCAATTCCATAATGTTGGAGTAGCAGTCATCCGTTTCTTCTCTCACTCTGGCATGTTTAGCCTTACGTCCAGGAGATAATCATTTCCTTAAATCTGCTGCAGGTGAGCTTGAGTTAAAACCAGTTTATTTAGTGGAGTTTTTCGCCTTGAGTCCTTCTGGTGTGTGTGGCTTAGGAAGGATGCTGTGAGCTTTTTTAAGGATAGAATCTAAAGTCCAAGGCATCTATTGCACATGGCTTGGCCCATCAAGGGCTGAATAGAAACTAGGCTCAAAAGTGTCTGATTAGGAACACAGTACCAAACGTATTCTCCCCTTGAGTTCTGTATAAGTATTGCTAAGTGTTTGTTGAAAACATTTTTAAAGTTATTTATATCATATCAAATGGGAAAACCTCTAATCAGACTTGCACGCTTGTAACTGAATGTTTGTTGCATGTGTCTTAAGAATTTAAGTGGCTTCTGAATTAAACACCTGCTATTTATACTTTACTAACAATATGCAATATGTACTATAGTGGTGCTTATTTTTCACTTTACCATTGTTTTGTTTTATTTTTGTCCACTGTCATACGGTTGCATCTTAATTTTTGTTTCATTTCCTGGTAGTTGTTTGTGGCTACATCACAGTTTCACATAGACCCCATGGGATACCTAAAATGCAAGATGATCCACAGTCTTCACAAGCCCTTCACTCACCTAGTTTGAATTCCTTCAAATCAACTGAATGCCTTCTTCTCAGTCTGCTTCATAAAGACAAAAACAAGGATGAATCCGTTTCTACAGAAAAACTGACAAAAAGTAATCAAGGATCTAAAGAAAGATGTGCTAAGAAAATGCAACCCATTAAATTAAGAAACAGAAGAGCCAGTGCTAATAACATAATGGGAGGAAGCTGTCATAATTTAATAGGCTTGAGTAGTATGCATGCTCAGTCTTCTAACATCAAATCGAGGTGCTATTCTTTGGAAGGAATTGTAGATGTATCACATAGCTCAAGTAAAGATGTCTCCACTGTCTTCCACCAATCTGTTGTGCATTCAGATGTACAAAACAATAAACAATTTATAGAGCCTCAGCCCTTATTAAGTCTTCATTCAAAGGAAAATTATCAAAAGCCACTCTCTGTTGGTTATAAGAGAACCTCTACTTTGACTGTTCAAGACCAAGAAGAGTTATGTAATGGGAACTGCAAGCCAAAGCAGCTTTGTAGGTCTCAGAGTTTGCTTTTAAGAAGTAATACAAGAAAGAGTAGTTGTATCAATACACCAGTGGCTGAAATTACCGTTAGACCAGATCATATCAATCAAATTGGACAAGGCAACACAAGTGCACAAACAGCTACGGAAAGTCAACCTGGAGAACCTGCCACATTCAGTAAAAGACTCTGCAAAAGCACAATAGAACTTTCAGAAAATTCTTTTTCTCCACCTTCTATGTTGGCTGGCACACAAAGTAAGGTTGATGCCTTCAATGCATGTATTATTAACTTTCAGTGTTTACTAATCCTATCTCTTGCTTTCCTAATTTTTCTTCAATGAATTGCTTTAATTTTCCCCCCAGTAGAATCAAAGGGTCTCTTATCTAAGGGACTTTTTCATGGCACGACTAGGATTTACTCTAGTTTTCTAAAGCACTTACTTTCTTTCCCTTCAGTTTCACTTATTCTGGGTCGCTCTATTTGTAATAAGTAAAGGGTCCAATTCTGACACGTGGAAATAGTTTATGGAGAAAACAATGGTTTCATTTGTAGAACAGTAGTTTATAGAAACAGTCAAAAAAGAAAATACAAAAAGGTGATTCTGCTCTCCTTATTTCGTTTATTTCACCTTTTCTATATGCTAGCATGAGTTCAAGGCCTTGGTGATTTTTTCCCTTTTCCTTTTTTTTGGGTAACTTTACCCTCTAGGTTTGCTGCAGCCTCATTTAGAGAGGGTTGCCATCGACGCTCTGCAGTTATGTTGCTTGTTACTTCCCCCACCAAATCGTAGAAAGCTTCAACTCTTAATGCGTATGATTTCGCGTATGAGTCAAAATGTTGATATGCCCAGACTCCATGATGCAATGGGTACAAGATCACTGGTAAGTTTATTTCTAAAGGAAAGAACACCCAAAATAACAAACCCACTGTTGAGCCACTTCTAATCCATAGAAGCTTTATAAGCTCTAGTTCATAAACCCAAAACAGAAACTTCATTTCAAAGTCCGACTGTAGTAGGAAAGAGCCTGGTGTAGGGGATTGCACGTTAGACTGTTGACCTCAAGGTGGACAGTGTGAACCTACCCCCAGCTGCTCCTCTGAAGAAAGATGAAGCTTTCTGCTTCCATAAGATTTGCAGCCACAGAAACCCAAAGAGGCCATTCTAATCAGCCCATAAAGTCACTGAGTGTTGGTTTGATGGCAGTGAAGGTTTGGGGGTTTTGGGGTTTTTTTTATTTTACTCTAGTAGTGTCTTTGACTTGAAATCTCAGATTCTTGAATTAGAGAATCTCTGCATTTTCATTAATCATTTGTGCCCAGTCTGTTACACTTCCACATTCTGGGCTTCATAGCTACCTTTGACTTTGCTGCTCCCTTATCCTCTGTTATTTCACAATGATTGACCCAGTCTGGCAGACCACATTCTATTGCCTTGTGCCAGTTGTATTCGGTGGGAATGTGTGGGCACTGTGGAAATTTTGGCTCCAGACAACTTCTCTCAGTCATATGCACGTCTTTGTGTCATTACGGTGCGACTTGAACCTTTATGAGAAGGTCCAGTCAAAACAGCTAGAGTTAGAAGGTGAAGTTGTGAGAGTCGATGAGCTACCCAGTGCTAACATACAGGGGAAAATAACTTAGGTCTGATTCTTAGAAAGAGGCCCCCCAAAATGCCTACTGTGTAGTAGTAGAACCGAAAATATTTCAGTTCAGTAAGGATGTATAATCACTTACTATGCACATAATGCTTAAAATAAATGTCTAATCTAATTATTTTAGTATGAGTGTGTACATGTATTTGTATTGCATTAAATGAATATAAATGAGTATTGAGGGAAAAAATGTATCCAAAATTTGAAGATCCATCAAGATGGCATTAAGCAATGTATATGTTCTGTACTGCTTTTAAAAATTGATGGAATAAACATTAAAATATAATTTTCAGCATTTCAAAAGATAAATGATACCAATTTTGCAACTGCTGATGAGTTCTATATATTGTATATTTCAACATCTTGGTTTTTTGTGTGAGATTAATGCATAATCCATTGTTCTCCAGTAATCTTCAAATTTAAGCAACTTATGTCTATAAGGGATTAATGGAACATCTGGTATTTACTGATAAAATTGTGACAAAATTAAAGAAAAGCCTAAGGCTTTGTTTAATCTTTTGGGAATTACATTAAGAAAATACTTAACAAGTACTTTAAAGAGGACTTAAGCATAGCAGGCATCCTTATCTAACTGTAATAAATTATTGGCCTCAGTTTTAAACTGAAACTGCTTATCACTTTATCTCAGGGCTTTAGCATAATGCTACCTGAAAGTACTGCTCTACTGATAAAACTTAATGTTCTGTATATAAAGCAATAGGTTCTTACTTCCCATCTTCATGTTTCTAGATGGTACGGACATTTTCTCGTTGTGTGCTATGCTGTGCAGAAGAAGTAGATCTTGATGAGCTTCTTGCTGCAAGATTAGTTTCCTTCTTAATGGATCACCATCAGGAAATTCTTCAAGTACCCTCTTACTTACATACTGCAGTGGAGAAACATCTTGACTACTTAAGAAGCGGTCAGGTGGGTATTCTCTGCATTAGCCAATTGCACCTAGAAACTCATTTCAAATTCCCCTAAATAAAAAGAGGACTTAATCAGCTTAGCCTTTAAAAAGTCAGAAATGTAGACAATTTCCATCTTTTCTGTTTCTGTCTTTTTTCCTTTGGGTTTTGTGTTTGCAAATTCCTCTTTCATGTGGTCAGATATGTAACTTGAAAAGGCCCTTGAGCCAAAACCACCCTTTGACCTATTGTTTTGAAAGTCCTGGGTTTGGACACTGGCCCATCTGAGTTAAATGCTCATCCTTTACGTAGGTGAGCGTGAATAGAATGGAATGGAATAGGCAGGGGTGTACAGACTCTGATTGGCAGTAGAGGAGAATCCGCTCTTCAAAGAAAGTGAGGGGAGTGGGAGTAGACTGGGAAGAAACCGTTCAAAAAGCAGAGAAGCAATGCTAAGTAGCCCAAAACAGTAGAATCTGTTCTAGTCCGTTGGTGGCAGACCCACACATACAGTCATGTTTCCTAACAGACCATTCCAGTAACGACCCTCGTTTCTTTCCCCTGGACCTCCAAAACAATAAATGACAAACTTTCACTGAGTCAGAACGTTCATGTTTCCAAATCAATTAAAATATCACTTAGATTATTATTTTACAGTGAAAAGAATAAAACATAGGATTAATAGTTATAATTTATTTAATAAATTAAGTCAATGCTTAGTATGTGCCGAGTACTGTACATACTCAAGTATAAGCCGACCCGAATATCAGCCGAGACACATAATTTTTACTACAAAAACTGCATTAAAAATGTGCTGAAAAAACTCGGCTTATACACAAGTATATATGGTACTTTATTATACATTAGTTTGTGCTTCCCCCATTTTACAGTTGAAGAAACAAATCAAGAAAAACTAGTTTCTTTGAAGG
The DNA here is from genome assembly GCF_000313985.2 of Echinops telfairi. Lineage (NCBI taxonomy): Eukaryota > Metazoa > Chordata > Mammalia > Afrosoricida > Tenrecidae > Echinops > Echinops telfairi. Next base: position 56,055,506 of record NW_022104341.1, read on the forward strand.
CTACAAAGCTAGTATGTTGTGGAACTAGCATTTAAATCCTACTGATTGATCATTATTCTATACTGCTAAATACACCATTTTCTTAATGTGCTGACCATCTCACTGGTAATAAATTAATAGGTGCTAAATTCCACCAAAATAACACCAGATATGAGCATAAGCAGAATTAGTGACTTTGTACTGTTTCATTGTGTTTATTACAGATAAAAATTCCTGGAGATGGACTGATTGATCCTTTGCCAACTTACTCATACTGTAAGCAAATAAGTGCTGAAGAGTTTGATGAACAAAAAATTTCTACCTCTCAAGCTGCAATTGCAGAACTTTTAGAGAATATTATTAAAAACAATAGTTTGCCTCTAAAGGAGAAGAAAAAAAAACTAAAACAGGTAAGAGGATAAGCTGATTCTCAAATCATATTATGCATCAATTCTTACTATGCTGCTGTTGATTATAGAATCAGTTTCTTGTTTAAAATCGATACTCTCCTTTACTACTTACTGTTGTCTCCTATAATTATTTCTGAGTTCGTCTGGCAGGGCAGTTAGAAAATTTGATGTATACGAAGTATCTTTGCGTGACTTATATACTCTCTGACCTATGGCTTTATAAGTGAGAAGGAAGCAAATCAGTAGGGTGGGAGGGAGGCAGGGGTAGGCAGGATTCAGCAGAAGCAAATCCTAGAATGTTAATAGATTTAAGATCTTATAGTCTTTCACATGTAAGAAAAGTAGGGTGATTGGGACAAAGTAGAAAGGTGACTCCTCCCGATAATGCATCTTTGTAAAAGCCAGTGAAATAGTGCTAAACACCCTCTAATATCTCAACTCCAATTTAAGTTTCAGAAGGAATACCCTTTGATATATCAGAAAAGATTTCCAACCACTGAGAGCGAAGCAGCACTTTTTGGCGACAAACCTACAATCAAGCAACCAATGCTGATTTTAAGAAAACCAAAGTTTCGTAGTCTAAGATACTGACTAAAAAATTATATACTTAAGAAATTTTAATAAATGAAGCCATATCTGAAAACTTGTATACTAAAAAGGATGTCTGTTGTTAATGAAGTTTTCCTAAATAGGATGTCAAGAGATATCAAAATAGCTTTCATAAATGCATTTTCAACGTGAGATTTCTAACAAAATACTGAATCTCAACTAAGAGCAAAGAAGAGAAAAAAGTGATCCAAATATTTTAACCAGAAACAATCTTTTTAATAGAACTATGGAAAAATTGTGAAGTATATAAGGATTTTATTTACTTGCATTTTGAACATTGACATGTGTTTAAGATTCAGCTATAATTCTGTTTTTAAAAGAAAACTTATCTGATATGTGATTATGCATAATTAGCTAAAATGCTAGTAAGTTCCTTACTTTGTTTCTTAGTGTACTTGAATGTGAAAAATAATTGAAGACAATTCTCAACTGCTAAACTTGCACTCCTTTGTGTATTTTTTTTTTCTGGTTTTGGTCTATTTAGATATATGTGTATGTGTGTATTTTTAAACTATGCATGTATGAGTTCCTAAAAGGGGCTTTGAAAGGTTTATGGAGAAATGAAATGAAAAGATAATGAAATTATTTTCATGAACTTTTTGAACTCCCCTCATATATATATAACATGCACTCGCGTGCGCACACGTGTTTAAAATTATATTTTGTCTTAAGCATTTATCCCAATTGATTCAATCACTGTCTTTTTTTTTTCCAAAAAAAATCTTTTGAATTCTTATGATCATGTATCTACTAAAAGATGAAATATAATAAAAGAACTATAAGGCACTCGCGTATTAATTCAAAGGGTACATATGTAGGAACTGGTAGCATAGTGGTTACTCTTTGGGCTGCTAACCACAAGGTCAGCAATTCAAAACCACCAGCCGCTCTGTCGGAGAAAAACAAGGCTTTCTACTGTGATAAAGAGTTACCGTCTGGGGAACTCACATGGGCAATTCTACCCTGTTCTATAGGGGTTGATATGAGTTTGCATCGACTCACTGCAGTGAGTATGGTGTTTGGTTTTTTTTTATGTCAGGATCTCTGGTGGTGTAGTGGATTACACATTTGACCGCTAACTGCAAGGTCAGTAGTTCAAAACCCCAAAATGAAGCTTTTAGCTCCCATAAAGATTTACAGCCTCAGAAATGCACAGGGGAAGTTTCACTCTGCCTCATAGGGTCTCTATGTTGCAATAAACTTGATGGTTTTGGAATTGTGCTTGTCGTTGCTCCAGATCTGGGAAAATAGAATCTCACTTTTTAGTATTAATTTTCTAATAGCTATTAATCCACTACAAGCAAAGCAAGCTGAATATTGACCTCTATAATTCTAGGACAGTATCCTAAGATAGTAATTTTCAAGCTTTTCTTCACATTAGAATCATGTAGGTAGTTTTAAAATATTCCGTATGTGCAAGGCCTACCTTATACCAATTAAATCCGTATTTTAAAGGGCCATAAAAGAGCCGTGGTGACACAGGTGGTAAAGTGGCTTGACTGCTAACCAAGAGGTCAGTCAGTAGGTCAACCCACCAGCCTACTCTTGAATAGAAAGATAGGACCATCTGCTTCTGTCAAGATTTCCAGCCTTGGGACCCCCTGAGGCAGTTCTACTCCATGGCTCCATGGCAGTGGGTTTGATTGTTGGGGTTTTGTATGTGGACCTTGATTTTGTTTTGTTTTTTTAAACTCTATAGGCAAATTCCATCTTCAGCAAACTTGGAAACTCAGTGCTAGAAACACCCTTTATACATACTTATGTGAATGTAGAGACACCAGCTTTATTTTTCATTGAAAGTAAAGGTCAAATAAAAATGCTTCTCATCCTTGTTGCAAGGTTTTCCAAATTTCTGGTTCAAACATGAAGCAGACTTTCTTCCATTGTTTACTCAAGTGTAAAGAAATATGTAATATTTGGGTTGTAGTACTAGTAGATACTCAATGTTCAGTGACCATTTCTGATTTTTCAATGTAATTCCATTGATGTATAAAATTATGATATTCCATTTAACATTAGTTTTATTAAATTTTTGCATAAAACAGGATAACCATATTTTTTAACTCAAATGACCTAACTGTAAAACTTTTGGACTAGATAAGTTTTTATCGTCAAGTTATTGGTATGCTTGAATTTTTCTTTTATAAGATATGTGATAATGTGAATGTGTTGTAAATGAGAAATTTTTGTGGGTTTTGTAACTTTAATTTTATTTTTATATTATTAAATGGCATTAAATATATAAATATTATAAAGTGAATTAAACCTTACCTGCATTAGTGTGCATGCAATTAACATTACATAATCCTTAGTGTATCACTTTAAAAATACAAACTGAAGTCAGTTTGAATCTTAGTCTAGTATTTACTAACTCTGTTACCTTGGGCAGGTTACTAATCTCTAAGCCTTATTTTCCTTATCTGTAAAATGAAGATGATCTATTTTAAAACTTGTGAGAATTAACTGGGAATTGTTAGGTGCCATAGAATCAGTTCCAACCATAGTGAACCTGTGCATGCACAGGAGAATGAAACACTGCCCAGGCCTGTGCCCTCTGCACAGTTCCTATGCCTGAGCCCATTACAACAGTCAATATGTTAGTCAGTCTCATTAATGGCCCTCCTCTCTTGCTGCCCCTCCACTTTACCAAGCATGATTTCCTTCTCCAGGGACTGGTCCCTCTTGACAATATGTCCAAAGTATATGAGACAAAGTCTTGCCATGTTTGCCTCTAAGGAGCATTCTGGTTGTCTTTCTTCCAAGACAGATTGGTTTGTCCTTTTAGCTGTCCATTGTACTTTCAATATTCTTCTCCAGACCACAATTCAAATGCATCAGTTCTGTAGTCTTCTTATTCAATGTCCAACTTTTACATGCATAGGAGGCAATCAGAATACCATGGCTTGGGCCAGGCACACTTACTCTTCAATACAATATTCTTTCTTTCAACACACCAAAAGGTTTTGTACAGCAGATTTGAATTATACTGCTGCTTCCATGAGCACTGATTGTGGTTCCAAGCAAGATGAAATCCTTAACAATTTTCATCCTTTCTCCTTTTATCATGATGTTACTTACTGGTTCATCTGTGAGGATTTGGGTCTTTACATTTGAGTTGTAATCCTTACTGAAGGCTGCATCAGGAAGTTCACCTAGTCTTCACTTTCAGCAAGCGAAGTTGTGTCACCTCCATATCACAGGTCATTAATAAACCTTCCTCCCATCCCGAGTCTTCATATAATTCTTCATATAATCTAGCTTCTCTGGTGATTTGAATAAGTAGGGTGAGAGGATATAACCCTGACACAACACCTTTCCTGATTTTAAACCATGCGCCACTTGTCTGTCAGACGGTGGTGGCTTGTGTGTTGCGGTGATGCTGGAAGCTCTGTCTTGTATTTCAAATGCTAACAAAATGCAGAGGTTTTAGCAGAGCTTCCAGACAATGAAGAAGGAATCGGCTGTCCACTTCAGAGGAAGGAGCCACTGAAAACCTTATGCATAGCATGGAAACACTGAGATTTAACTAGGAAAACATTTGTGAAGTGCTTAATACAATGACTATAATAAGTGAGCAGTCTATAACAATCAGATCTTACAGCTAGCATTAGAAGTCTCAATTGCTTTGGGGAGACATTAACTAAAATTATATCTAGGTGTCTGTTTTAGTGATAAAACAAAAGTTCTCGTACATTTTACTAGTTGAATAATGATCTAGGACAAAGAAAAGTTAATGATCAAGGAAAAAGTAGATATCTTCAGAAGCAATATCCTAGAGTCTGAAAACATGGGATCTAGTGTATAATGGAGGATATGCCTTAAACTAGCACCTGGATATCCATTCCAGAATCTCTAACTTCAAATATAGTTCTGTTAATTGGCAGATTTGATACAGGTTGCACATAAGAATGTTTACTTTCTCAGGAAATAAACAAAACGAGTCATCTTAAAGCAGAGTATCCAGGTGGTGGGTGGTAGTGATACTGAATGCTTAGAGTGAGAAAAACTTTGGAATAGACGAGTACACTTACAGACAGTCCAATTTCCACCAGATTAAAGGCTGTCTGACCACCCTTCAAGAAGTTTTGCTAATTGTCATCATATAATGATCCACTCTCCCTACTGTACAAATAGGTATGCAGTATTGGGTATTGGAAAGTATAAGATTTCCCATTAACTACCTACCTCCCTAAATTCAGTTTGATCAGTAAAATGTGAATCCTATCGTGTTAGGCAAGTACAAGCATAGTTCTAATATAATTATGAGGATGGTGAAGGACTGGGCAGTGTTTTCTTTCTGTTGTACAGAGGGTTACTGTGAGTAAGAACTGGTTCAGTGCCACCTCAAACAACCAAAAACCAAGCTGTTGCAATAATCAAAAGTAACATAATTAAATCTAGAATTATTCAAGCCCACACTCAATTTTTAAAATAGACTTTCTTTGGTGCAATTTTAAGGTTGCAGGGGAAAAATGTATAGAAATGACTAAGTTCCCATAAACCCTGTCTCCTTTTGCATATTGCCGCGGCGGGGGTGAAGGGTCCCCTGTTCGGTGGGTAAGGCGACGAGAGAGAGAGAGAGATATGAGCAGAGTCGGGAGTCAGTGATCATCTGCTGCTTTATTACAATTTTAAGGTTCTATTTAAACAATATTTTCTCACAATCTTACAATCAAAGCGGAAAGAAAAAAATCTAATATTAAAAGCTGCAAGGCATAAAGTTTTCCAAGGCATTCTGTTTAAATCTTCTCGGAACGTTCTTTCTGGGTGGCTGGTTCATTTAAGTTTTCAATCTTGACCAACGTACATTGTGATTAACTGTAGACATGAATGGTTCTTGAAATAGGTCTGTGGTAATGGTGCCAAACTGTTCAAGTTCAAGGAAGTGGATAGGAGAAAACTGGCATGAACTTAAAATACAAACTTAAAATACAAAGTTCTAAGTTAGCTAAATATTCTTTCTATGCTTCATCAATCTTATATTCTTTAAGCCTTCGTTCCATTTCTTTTACCTGCCTTTTCAATGGGGCTTCCACTGTTCTCTTGTTTCCATTATGCACTAGCTACACAATCCACTCTGTAATAGATCTAACACACCAAACTTGGCCACCCCCTTTTATTCTTTTCCATAGAGATAAGTTTAAAAATTTTACACGCTTCCCATTTACCTCAATAATATGTTCTCCATTGTTGTCATAAATGCCAGTGTAATTCAAAAGAGGGAGAGTAGTCTTAGGGGTTTTATCATTACTGTCCCCTTTACTATAAACAAATTTATTAAGGGATTTTACTGAGTGAATTAAAAGTTGTTTTTTATCTTTGGCACTCTTTCCCAAAAAGGCAGTCATAGGGAACTTCTTAGGAGTCACTGTAGTCAGTTGGGGTTGTTCCAATTCTAACTTTTGCATTTTTCCATAAATATACCAAAATTTTCATTCCCTTGTATGGCTTTGATAATTAACTCAATCATTCTATCATTTGCATCCCTTCTCTTAATGGATACTGTGATTTCCCCTGAATTATTTATCGTGGTCTCGTTATTGCTCATAGTGGCAATAATGGTTTCATTTTTACATGGTCCGGGATAAAACATAAACATACTCCAGAATATCATAGCGGCAACAACAAAACAATTTGTGAGCGGATTCCGGCAACCAATTCCTACAGTCCGACTTCTTTGAAGTCGGGTCATCTGTCGCTGGACTTTGTCCTCAACGTCAGCCGGCAGGAGTGGTCCCATCAGCATATTATTTCTATTAATATCTTATATTCATGCGGTATGCTTTTTTACAATTGATGAAACAACCAAATTAAGACATTGTTAAAGTCCATGATTTGCGTTAAGGTTCACTCTAGTGTTGTAAAATCCAGTGCGCTTAAACAAATGCCGTGTCCAACATTACAATATTATATCTCACACTCATCAATTTTATATTGAGGTAAAGCATATCTCTGCTAATTAAAACTCCTTTGCTATCAAATCTCAGTCTTCATATCAATATTTTGTAATAACAATGTATATAACTTTAACCTTGGTTTTAGCGAAGTTAAGGTCTAGAATTTTGTATCGTGGCATATCATCTTTTGATATGAAGGTAACGAGTAGGTGTCTTATTGCCGTTGAAATTAAGTATTTTCAAAAGAGAAATGAACAGCTAGATTTATTATTAAACTCTAAATTGAAACAAAATTACTGAAATGAACAGTTCTAAATACAATGAAGTACAAAACCTGGAGCATTTAATTTTATTTTCTCACTCAAATAAAAATAAGTGAATAAATTGGCTGTTTACACTCTCCTAAAAAAAAAAATCTCAAAATATATACTAAGGGAATACTGAATGTATAAAGGAAAACGTTGACTTTTGTTCACTATGAAGAAAAATTTTGGGAGGGGAAGGTGGGAGAAAGGAAGATGGGTGCCAACCAACCCAGGGACAAGGGAACAACAAGTGAACTAAAATTGATGGAGAGAAGGGTGTGGGGTGCCTAGTGGGGTTAATTAATCAAGGGCAATGAACAGCGAGGAATTACTGAAACCTGAATGAAGACCGAATATGATTGTGGGACAAGAATAAGTTAAAAGGAAATAGAGGAAAGAAGTAGGAGGCAAAGGACATTTATAGAAGTCTAAATACAGGAATGAACATATGTAACTATACATATAAGGAAAAGGAATTAGATCTTTGTATTTATAGGTTAAGTATTAAGGTTGCAGATGGACATTGGGCCTCTACTCATTTACTCCCTCAATGCAAGATCACTTTCTTCTAATAATCCAGCATTTGTAATGCTCACCTTCCCAACACATTTGCTGAAGACAAAATGGGTGCATAAGCAAATATGAAGAAAGCTGATGGTGCCCGGCTATCAAAAGATAGAGCATCTGGGGTCTTAAAGGCTTGAAGATAAACAAGTGGCCATCTAGCTGAGAAGCAACCAAGAGTACATGGAAGAAGCACATCAGCCTGTGTGATCACAAGGTGTCGATGGGATCAGATATCAGGCACCTAAGACCCAGAACAAAAAATCATATCAATGTAAATGAGGGAGAGTGTGAAGTGGAGACCCAAAGTCCATCTGTAGACAATCGGATACCCCCTTATAGAAGGGTCACAAGGAAGAGAGTACGCAGTCAGGGTACAGTATAGCACCAATGAAACATACAACTTTCCTCTAGTTCTTTAATGCTTCCTTACACCCACTATCATGACTTCAATTGTACCTTACAAATCTGACTAGACCAAAACATGTACACTGCTACAGATAAAATCCCACAACACAGGAAGTCCAGGACAGATAAGCCCTCAGGACCAATAATGAGAATAGAGATACTAGGAGGGGAAGAGGAAGGTGGGAGGAGAAAGGAGGAATCAATCACATGATCGACATATAACGCCCCCCCCCCACCTCAAGGGAACAAACAACAGCAAAAGTGGGTGAAGGGAGACAGCGGATGCTGTAACATATGAAAATAATAATTTATAATTTATCAAGGTTTCATGAGGGGGAAGGGAAAAATGAGCTGATATCAAGGACTCAAGTAGAAAGAAAATGATGGCAACATATATACAAATGTGCTTGACACAATGGATGGATTGTGATAAGAGCTGTAAGAGTCCCCAATAAAATGATTTAATTAAAAAAATAGAAAAATTTGGAATTCAAAACTTAGCTTCACGTTCATTGGTTGAATACTGCTTCTACCCATGAAAGATTAACTGCTAAAAGAATTGCTCTTCCATGAGGAAGTAATAGGGTGGAGGGTAGACTTGGTGAAGGGGAAGAAAATATCTGACAAATGGAAGAAATGGCGGTAAGAGGGTAGGATTGGGTGAGCTATTGAGAAGGTAGATAAGCTGTACCACATTATAAAGATGAACTCATGTAAACCCCACCTAATTCACAATAAAAAGTTTCTTAGCTTACTCTTTCACTAGAAGCAATTGTAAAAACAGAGGAAACACATGAAATAGCTTTTCAAACTGATCTACTGATAATGTGACTGATCCCTTAAAGAAAGGCAACAGTAGGTGAGCCCTAGGATTGACCCAGATTAATGTCTGGAAGCAGTTTCTAGACCATACTACAGGGAGGGGGGAATTAAAATAGAATGAATGATTATGCCTAAATAGAGATCTCTTCAGAAGACTCAGTGTTCACTACAAAAAGTCCTTGTTGCTTGGTGCCAGTGAGTAGGTACCAACTCATAAGTGTCCCCACGTGCCACAGCACAAAGCACTGTGCCATCTTCACGATACTTGCTGTGCGTGAGCCCACTGTTGCATCCACCACGTCAACCCATCTCACTGGGACCTTCCTTCTTCCTCAGATCCTCTAATTTACCAATATGGTGTCCTTCTCCAGGGACCATGCCCTCCTTAGAATGCCACCGAAGTATATAAGATGTCTCACAATTCTCGCTTCTAAGGAGCATTCCAGGTGCACCTTTCCCATGACAAATTTGTTTGTTCTAGTAGTCCATGATATATAAAAAATTCTTCAACAGCAACCTAATTCAAAGGCATCATTTGTCCTCATTCTTCTTTATTCATTGACCAGCTTTTTCATGGATATGAGGCAATTGGAAATACCATGGCTACACCTGAATCCCAAGGAGTCTTTAGCATTTAAAAAACTAGGATGGTGTGTGTGTGTGTGTGTGTGTGTTTGGGGTAAAGAGAGCGGGTAGTTTTTGTTTAAAATTTTTAACTTAATTTTTCCTATTTAAAATATGTTATAAATAATCTGAAAACGAAAAAAATTTTAAATCACCTATACTGTGGTGTGGTGATTACACTTTGGACTGCTAACCACAAGGTTTTAAGTTCAAAACCACCGGCTGTTCCTTGGAGAAAGATGAGACTTTCTACTCTAGAAAAGAGTTAGTCTGGGAAACCCAAACGCACATTTCTGACTTGTCATGGAAGGTAAGTATGAGTCAGAATCGACTCCATGACAGGAAGACACTCTTGCCATCCAAATACAAACTATGAAAATCTTGGAATATTCATTCTCCACAGACCTTTAGTCTGGAGATTAAAGGAGATAATAGCTCTCTATATTCTTTTTTGATTGACTAGGCATAGAGAGAACAATAGCTTTCTTTAAAAGTTTATAATATACAAAAACGAACCTAACATTGCTCAAAGAGATAAATGTAGCCTGAAATTATAAAGATCAATAGTGGTAAAAAATAGAGACCAAGACCCTAACGTATGGCATAAATATACTGTCCAACATAATGGATAACGCACAGAGAGCAAATGGCAGACTAATTGCCTGGGAACTCCTGAAATCTTTATGAATATTAAAGGATTTCACCAAAGATAACAAGAGAAACTACAGACTGGGAAAAATTTTAGGCAATCACATTCAGGACAAGAAACAAATATCTAAAAACTATAGAAGAGGTGAATACCTCAACAAGAAAAACACAAATAACCACATGTCAAAATTGGTCAAAAACAACCCCAAACTCACTGCAATCAAGTCAATTCCAACACAGCAACCTCGCAGGGCCGGGTAGAATCACCCTTGTGAGTTTCTGAGACGATAACTTCACAGGAGTTGAAAGCCCCATCTTTCTCCTGCAGAGTAGCAAGTGGTTTCAAACTGCTGACCTTGCAGTTAGCAACCCAATGGGTGACCACGACTCCATTATGGCTCCTATTTTAAATGGGCAGAGAATATAAATGGACACATCTCAAAGGAAACAAACAAACATGAAGAAATGCTCTCCATCATTAGTGTTAAATCTATAACAAAACAACAATAAAGATCTCATTTCACTTAAGCAGTGATTTTTTTTTTCCCACTGCCATGGACTCATTCCCAACTCAGCAACCCTACAGAACAGGCTAAAACTGCCCCCTGTGTCTTTCTTTACGGGAGTAGAAAGCCCAGTCTTTCTCCAGACGAAGTGGCTGGTGGTGGTGAGCTACTGACTTTGTGATTAGCAGCCCAACTTGAAATCTTTATGCTACCAGGCTCCTTAACGAGTTTTTAAAACAGAAGAGGAAGAAGAGAAGAAAACAACAAATAATGAGGGTGTAGAGAGATCGGAACCCTAATAGAATGAAAAGCAAGGCTCTCGGCAGCAATGGACTCAGGCAACACTTATGCGGACAAGGCATGGGCAGAACTGCTTCCTTGTGAGTGGATGCATGCATGCATAAACACATGTGGAGGGGAAATGGGCATCTACTCACAAGGACACACAGGTTTTACAGGATGTATGTGTACATGGTATTTTCGGTAAGAATATCCGTGAGTGTGGTGGAGCATACAAGGGACAAGTTATGGAAAATGTTTTAGACATAACCAAACCCCGTGAGACAATTAGGGGCTGATCCTGGGGGTTCGGATCATAGTATCGAGGGACACCAAGGTTAAGAGGAATTGCACAGTCCACAACAATGTTCTACATCCCACTTTGGTGAGTAGCAACTGGGATCTTAAAACCCAGTGAGCGGCCCTCTAAGATTGAACCTATTATTGGTTTCTCCCTGTTCGAAGGAAAGAACATTGAAGATCTATGGAAACAATTGCGGTAATTCAGTGAACTAATGAAGCACATAAACCACATTCCCATGACCCCAAGACTAGAAGAACTAGACGTTGTGCGGCTACCATCACCGACTGCTCTGTAAGAGATCACGCTCGAAGGTCCTGGATAGAGTGGGAGAAAAGCGTAGAGCAACCTCAAAGGACCAGACTTACTAACTGAGAAGTGGGTGAAGGGAGACCGTGGTCAATGTAAGACATGAAAAAAAAAATTTATAAATTTGAAAGGGTTCATGGCGGGGATGGGGGGGGGCGGGGGCGTGAGATGGAAGGCCCAAGACTATGGCTCTTAATCACTCTTTAATTCTGGAAATAAACTCACCCACTTGGCTCAATTTGCAGCCAAACATTCAACAGGTCGTAAGGCACACAATAACACTAGCAAAGTCCACACACTTTAGAACAATCAACCATTGGAGATTACAGCAGCAGTTTTTACCCCGGGGCAAAATTCAGAGGGGTTAGGAAAGAAGGAGGAAGAGAAACCGGGAACCAGAAAGTGGGATAAATTACTTTGAGGGGATTGCAAAATGGGTATGAATTGTTGACGGTAAAACTGCTGGTCTGCTTTTAGAAACATTCACAATCGTTAAGAATGTATGCAATAAAGCTAAAAATCTGGTAATATAAGATCTGCCTTATTCTATATTATATCTCAGACTTTGGTATTTTTAAGTTTTCATTGGCATTCTGATTTACAACTTGGAAATTCTAAAGACTGCATCCATCAGTCTGTAGATCTCAGTCCCCTGACTCTGAAGAGATCTGGTTAGTCAGGGAGCACCTGACACCCAAGCAAATGCTCCAAATCTCTTTCTCTGTCCTAGCTCAGTGGCTATTCATGTGATCCATCCAACACTGCAGAGCAATGCATGTCAGACTTATTTCCACCTGAGGCTGGGTTAGAACAACAATTAAAGTATTGTTATAATTGTTGGCTAAATTGGAAATGAAATTTAAACATAAACCATAAATAAGAGGGAATTGTGCAATTTGTAAATTACTCAAACATTCATTGGAATGGAACTTTTGAGATTCATGTTCTGAAGAATTGATTGAATGATCTTTTAAGAAAGCTGTGGGTGATTGAGACGTGGGGTAATCTTGAAGTAACATAATCACTGACTCATGGTCGGCAGTGCCATCTGCAGGCCTGCTCTGAGGCATCTCTTTTTATTTGTGAGTTTCTTGTATACGGGATTTGACGCTACAGAATATTTATGACCTTATAATGTCAAATACAGTGGAATATTAATCTCGAACTTAAAAGAAGTGAATATGGGTTCTGGAACTGGTGAGATTCTTTGAATCGTTGAAGGGCTATCAACAGTCATATTCGTATTTTAATCAAAGGCGTAAACATAATTTAGAGAATGTAGAATGGTTAAAGGAGCCCTGTGGATGCAGCGCAGAAGCACTCAGTGATTAACTTGAACTGTAAGGCTGACAATCTGAACCCACTACTCCGTGGGAGAAGGTTGAACCAGTGTGCTTCCATAAAGATTGTGGCAGTTAGATTTTGTCAACTTGAAGATGCTTGAAAGTGGAGGCGTGGAATCCAACCTGTCAATCCTGATGCTTCCTCCTTGGGGGATGGGGCCTTCTTTTTTTTCTTCTAAATAATATTATTGGGGGCTCGTACAATTCTTATCACAATACATGCACACATCCATTGTGTCAAGCACATATGTACATTTGTTCCCATCATCATTCTCGAAACATTTGCCTTCTACATGAGCCCTTAATATCGGCTCCTCATTTTTCCCTCTCCCTCTCCCTCTCTCTCCCTCATAAACCCTTCATAATTCATAAATTATTATTATTTTGTCATGTTACACTGTCCTAGGTCTCCGCCCGCCCTCTTCTCTGCTGTCCATCCCCCAGGGAGGAGGCTATACATAGATTCTTGTAATCGGTTCTCACTTTCCACCCCACATTCCTTCCAGCCCCCAGGCATCACCACTCTCACCACTGGTTCTGAAGAGGTCATCTGTCCTGGATTCCATGTGTTTCCATTTGCTATCTGTATCAATTTACATCCTCTGGTCTAGCCAGATTCGTAAGGTAGAATTGGGATCATGATAGTGGGCAGGGGAGGAAGCATTTAAGAACTAAAGGAAAGTTATATGTTTTGCCATTGCTACCCTGCACCCTGACTGGCTCTTCTCCTCCCCACAACCCTTCAGTAAGGGGGTGTCCAGTTGCCTACTGATGGGCTTTGAGTCTCCACTCTGCACTCACCCTCATTTACAGTGATATGATTTTTTTGTTCTTTGATGCTTGATACCTGATCCCTTAAACAGCTCATGGTCACATAGGCTGGTGTGCTTCTTCCATGTGGACTTTGTTGCTTCTGAGCTAGATGTCTTCAAGCTTATTTATCTTCAAGCCTTTAAGACCCCAGATGATATATCTTTTGATAGCTGGGCACCATCAGCTTTCTTCACCACATTTGCTTATGCACACGTTTGTCTTCAGTGATCATATCGGGAGGGTGGGCACCCACTGATATGATTTTTTGTTCTTTGATGTCTGATAACTGGTCCCTTCTACACCTCGTGGTCAGCCAGGCTGGTGTGCTTCTTGCATGTGGGCTTTATTGCTTCTGAGCTAGATGGCTGCTTGTTTATGTACACATTTTTCTTCAGCAATCGTGTCGGGTCGGGAAGGTGTGTATCATGGAATGCCAATTTAAAAGAACAACGTGTTCTTGCATTGAGTAATTACTTGAGTGGAAGCCCAATGTCCATCTGCTTCCTTAATACTAAACCTATAAATATATGCACGTAGATCTATTTCCCCACCCTCCTATAAAAATATATTTACTTGTGTACATGCCAGTATTTAGACCTCTGTAAATACCGTTTGTCACCTGGTTCTTTCCTCTATTTCTTTTTACTTTCCTCTTGTCCCACTATCATGCTCAGCCTTCATTTGGGTTTCGGTAATTTCTCTCGGTTATATTGCCCTTGCCGAATCCCTATCAGGCCTCTCACACCCTCCTTGCCACTAATTTTGGATCACTTGTTGCTCCCCTGTCCCTGGGTTGGTCAGCACCACTTCCTTACCCCCACCTCCCCCTCTCCCATGTCCCCCCATAACCATTGGTCCTGTTGTTTTCTCCTCCAGATTATTCATCCAGCCCATCTTATCTAGATAGATCTGTAGAGATAATATGCTGCACCAAAAATCAAGGCATAGCAAGATAGGCGATGAATGAGAACACAGCGATGACAACAAAAAAGAAAACCAATGACCCATAAAAGAGTAATTATTTAAAAGAAAAAAAAAACTTTTAAGAAAGAAAAACCTGTAAATAGATCAAGGTATGATTTTTTATCTCTACGCATGTCCTTCAGTCAGGTCCAATGGAGTGCCATGCTCTGGCCCCAGAGTCTGTCCTTTGTACTCCCTAGAGGGCTCCCTGCTCTGCTTCCATGGATGCTCTGCTGAATGCCTTTACTGGTTTGCCTCAGTGTCGTGGGGTCAGTCTGGGCCAGTCCTGACAGTGAGTCTCCAGTGTTATCCCCCTTAGGGCCCTGGGCCAGCAAGGGAAGGTGAGTCTCCTAGTGGGACCAGCCATATGGTCCACTCTGTGCATGGACTGTTCAGAGCGGGGTTATGGTCCTCCAGGCCTGGTGGGTCAGGACGTGCTCCACTCTCTCTTCCTCCCCATTCATTTGCTGCCTTGTGCTCTGATCAGACATGACCCTCTCCCCCAGCTGCAGCATCAGTCCTGTCCTCTAAAGTAAATTCTTCTGGGGGGGAGGGGCAGTTGTCCACGTAGCTGGTATGGGGGCCAAGCCCTCAGGCCCCTCCACTGGCTCCCCACTCCTTGCTGGCACACTGCATTCGTCTGGTACTGGCTTTAAGTCTGGTCCCTCTTTCCCTGTGGAGACACAAACAATTCCCTCCCCTTGGGTGGGTCAGTGCCCTATTCACCCGCCACACAGCTTTTTTTTTTCTTTCCCCTTTCCTCCCTCCTACCCCTTTTTAGTTGGCTACCATATGTACCCCTGGATTTGATCTGGCCCCTGTCATACTACCTGGACCTCAACCCTGGAGTATTTGTATACAGTAGCTTTTTCCCTGTGCCCCCTTTGCATTTACTTTTCTGTTCTTTCTTTCTTTCTTTCTTTCTTTCTTTCTTTCTTTCTTTCTTTCTTTCTTTCTTTCTTTCTTTCTTTCTTTTAAATAAGCTTACCTCAGTGGACTCATGTTATACCTGTCTGCCCCATTCACCTGCCTGCCCGGAGACTTTGCCCGACCTTGAGTGCAGTCAGTGCCCTGCGGTGTTTCCATTAATCCTGGATCCCCACTTGGCACCCCCCAGTCTGTGATTCCTCCCCCCACCCAGCCCCACTTCCTGCTTCACTTGCCCACATCCACGGCCTGCAGCTGCCTGAGCCTGAAGAGGGACCGAGGGACTAGTATTGGAGGCCTGAGCTTGCGTTGGACAAGGCTGGGATGCCTCCTTGATATATAACTATTTCTAGATATAAGTCTCGTGTGAATATGAGTGTCGCTGGATTTGTTTCCTTGGCAATCTGGCCCAACGCAAAAATGCACAGCAGGGCAAAGAAGTTCTACACTGTCCTATAGAGTCATTTGTGACTTGGAATTGAGTCAACAGCAGCAGGTGTTTGGGTTAGAATAGATGTAGAATGAGCATGGATATTGGAATGATGAAGAATTGAGTTCTCATTGTGGCCCCATCTTTTATCAGCTGTGTGACAGAAAACATACCCCACCTCTCTGAGGCACAATTTCCTTATTTACAAAATGGATACAATAGTACTGCCTTCCCATCGTCCTTGTGAATTCAGATGAGGTCATCTGCGGGAATTGTCTGGCTGAGTGTATGGTATCCAGCTTGTCATCAATTCCCTCCAAGTTAAAAAGAAAAAAACAATCAAGGCCATTTGTTGTCCACATAGTCCATGCGTCTAAGAGTTGTGAAATGTCCTTCTCGGTGACACTGGAGTTTTGAAGGAACTGTCTTCCCAAGACATTCCTGCATCCCGTGCTGCATGACTTCTCCTGTTCATGTCACTTACATTTTAACCCAGATGAATGCTTTTAAGCCCCTAGCTGATGAAAATCGTTTGCACCAGAGCAGTGGTTCTCAACTTGCCTAATGCCGGGACCCTTTCATACAGTTCCTCATGTTGTGGTAACCCCCCCCAACCATAAAATTATTTTCATTGCTACTTCATCACTATTTTGCTACTGTTATGAATCATAATGTAAATATCTGATATGCAGGATGTATTTTCATTGTTACAAATTGAACATAATGAAAGCATAGTGATGAATCACAAAACAATATATAATTATATATTGTGAAATATTTATTTCGAATGACAAATTAATGAAATTTTGTCTTGAAGCATGGTGTAGCATAGGTAACATTCAAGCCAGGCACTCGTTTGTGGGTGTATCTGCTGTGGGTGGACCCGCCTGGAGACGGATAGAGGAGCGGGGTCTCGGTTCCTAAGACCATCGGAAATAGGTGTCTTCCGATGGTCTTAGGCGACCCCTGTGAAAGGGTCATCTGACCCCCAAAGGGGTCACGACCCACAGGTTGAGAACCACTGAACTAGAGCATCTAAAGATTGATACTTCAAAACCACCTAACAGTGCCATGGCAGAAAGCTCTGGTGATCGGTTTCTGGAAAGATTGAAGCCGTGCCAGTGAGTCCACTGTGGCTCGTAGCAATCTCATGGGAGGTGGCCGAGGCTGTCCATCTCCCCAGGAGCAGAAAGCCACACCTTTCTCCACAGAGGGACCAGCTGTCCTCACTTGCCGGGCGACACCATGGGGAAAACTAATGTCCTGTTTCTACCTCTGCGATACCTGGGAGTGCCGCGACCTGGAATTTATTTGATAGCAAAAGGCTTGGTTTTTCATTTTTATTTTTTTATATCTATACAGAATAAGAATACAAGATGATTACTAGAAATTGATAAAGAGTAGTTTCCGAATTGGGGATAAGAAGGATTCTTCATTTTTAATGTGCATATCATTGATACTATTTTAACTTTTTTCATATACATGTTCCTTTTTTTTGTTAACAAGCTCCACCCCCAGGAGAAAAAAAACACACCTTGCCATTGGGTCTATTGCAAGGTAGAGTGACCCTCCAGGACTGAGGAACAACTGCCTGCATAGAGTTTCCAACGCCATCAGTCTTTAGGGAAGACTGCCCATCTCTCGCCTCTGAAATGGCTTGTGGATCCCAAACACTGACAGTCAGTTAACAGCCAAGCAGCCACACACTTCACACTGCTTCAACCGAGCTCCTAATTTCCCAAACAAACAAATGAAAAGTTGTTTTTAAAAGGCTGGAAAAGGAGAAGATAGGAAAGCACCTTTACATTAGCGAGCAAATGAAAAGTCATTCAAATCTTTGCTTGTAAATAAAATAGAGAGAGGACATGGTTTAAGTGAGCAATTCAGATTTGGGAGAAGCTTGCTCTGAAATCATAAAACATACTTTCAAAAGAATCTATATCCAATTTCCTCAAAATTGATGAGAGTGAGATAAAATGCCTACAATCCAATTCTCTCAGGAAGCAGGAGCTTAGCTAGAATTTTTCTCTTCTAGCTCTGTGGTTTTGTAGTAGAAAATGATATTCATTTACAGACATTTTACAGAGCATTTTGCAACATTTTTGGCCTGCGGGTGATTATTGTCTATGTGGAAAACTAACATAAGTGCAATTACCTGGATCAGTAGTAAACTCAGACAAGATCTTTTACTTATCTAAGAAAACATTGAAGACGTGTTATGTTCTTTGTTATACTAAAACAATCCATAAAGTCCAGATTGAGCTGAAGGAATAGAGCTAAATCTGTATTGTCTGAAAGATATAGATTAGAATAACTGGTAGTGAATCGTTTTTTCACGTGTTGCATCCAAACTTCTGAATTAGTCTTTTCTAGCCTCGATTGTGTTATCTGGAACCCGCGGAGTGTAGTGGTTCTGTAGTGGACTACTACTATTCTCAAGGTCCAAACTACCAGCCTCTCCAGCCCTGTCTTATAGGATCGCTATGAGTCAGTACTGATTTGATGGCAGTGAGTTTGGTTTGGGGTATTGTCTTATTACACTTTAATCACAGTAATAGACATTAATCACTCCCACCTTCACCTAGCTAAAGGAAACTTATTCTCTCGTAGTTATCTAAAATATCCTTTCCTCTACAAAGTGGTTCTTCTAACTGTGATCCCCGAAGAGCCTTCATCTGTTTCCACCAGGGAGCTCACCATATTGTTAGCGTAATAGATGTGTGCTCCTGTTTCCTTTCTTTAACCCTGAGCTTCTGGAGGCTCCCAACTATCTTGTTCATTTACATTACTTCCAATGTGGTTACTCGCTGCCCTCTAACCATTGGTCTCACGTATGCCACGTAGAAATGCTCTACAGAGCGGGAAAATGAGGAGCTGATGCCAGGGGCTTAAGTGGAGAGCAAATGTTTTGAGAATGATGATGGCAACGAATGTACAAATGTGCTTGGCACGATGTACGGATGGATGGATTGTGCTAAGAGTTGTCCAAGCCCCGATAACAAGATTCAAGAGAAGGAGAAGGAAGTGCTCAACGGGGCTGTAAAGCCTGTGACCTTCTCAAAGCAGATCCCAGGGCTGGTCTTCTAAGGGCCTCTGGGTGAATGGGAGCCCCTACCTTTGGGCTAGGCATCCCGTTCTCCACTATCTGCACGGCACAGGGAACTCGGGTTGTTAGCTGCTGTCACATCACGGTGACCCTATGTGCAACCACACAAGACCGCCCAATCCTGCGCCATCCTCACACTGTGACAGTGTTTGAGCCGGTCACTGCAGCCTCTGTGTCAATCCATATTCTTGAAGATCATCATCTTTTTTACTAATCCTCCGCCAAACACGATGTCTTTCTCCAAAGTGTAGGAAGTGAAGCTTCACCATCCTCTCTTCCCAGGAGCATTCATACTATGTATTTTCAAGGAAGATTTGTTGATTTTCAGTATTCTTAACACCAGGATGTAAAGAAATCAATCCAGTTTTTGCATGTATATGAGGTAATGAAAATACCACGGCTTGGGTCCGGGCACCTTGGTCTTCAAAGTCACATCTTTGCTCTTTAACACTTTAAACAGCACTTTTGCAGCAGATATGCCCGATGCAGTAGTTCGGTTGATTTCTTGACCGCTGCTTCCATTGTCATCATTATAGATCCAAGTGGAACGAAATCCTTGACAATTTCATTCTTTTCTCCATTTATCATGAAGTTACTTATTGGTCCAGTTGTGAGGGACTTTATCTTCACTTTGTTTGTTCATTTTCATATATGATTCAAACTAAAGGCTATACTTTTTGATCCTCATGAGTAACTTCTTTCTCTCCTGACTATAATCATTTTCACAAAACTAGAAAGTATTTTGGATCCTCAGAAAGAAATATGACAATATGTTTATAGAACAATGGAGGTCTTATGGCTGATTTTTTTCCTCAGACGTTTTTATAATTCCCAAATTTGCTATCAGGGAGATGGAAGTATGAGGAACACATTTTTCAAAATACAAACATCGTTGGAGATCGTGTGTGAGGGAGAGCACAGGTTCAGTAGTCCCGTTCGTGTTTGAGTCACTGTCCTGCCACGTATTAGCTCTGCAACCTTTCTGTTCTGTGAAGTGGAGGTCAACCAGCAACCTGGGGCAGGTTAATAACATCAGACCACCTCCATCATGGAAAGGGAAGCATTGTTTTTACTAGAATACTTGCTTCCTCTGGATAGACAAGTTTGTCTTCCCTGTACAAATGCTATGGCAAAAGACTACACCTGTCTGAGCCATTTTCATGATGTGCACATATGTATATAAAATGTCACTGGTTTTTCTTCTCTGGAGAACCTAGCCTAAGATACCTGGGTAAGTTAGACAACCTTTTAGAGACTACCTCCCATACATAAAGGAAGGATAATGCTGTTATCATTATGCGATATTGGGGAGCAATTCTGAGAGTGAGAAACAATGTATCTAAATGCATCATACAGATCTTTCCAGATGAAAGGCTGATTGTCACTCTGCAAAATCGTGGTTCTGGTCTTGTTCTCTCCATTGATGAGCACAGTTTCTGTTGCTGTTTTTAATGTTTTATTGTGGTTCACAAGAAGATTTATGGAACACATCCATTTTCCATTCAATAATTCAGACTCATTTGTTTCATGCCCTTGATTGCAATCCAACAAAATATAACATCATTCAACCCACTTTTTCCCTGTGTCCATTCCTCTGCCTCTCCTATCACTTTCTGCTTTCTGCACTTTATTTTAGAGAATATATGGTGGGTTGGTTTCAAATGGTTGGTTGTTCTTAGGAATGCGTGCCTCCATCAAGTTATTGCATGCCTTCTAGACCTGTCTATTGTCTGGAAGATTATTCAACAACGATTGCAGTAGTGCATTGACAGGACTGCTAGAGGTTGAGGCTGGGTTCAGAAGAGAATCTAGGACAAGGGACACCATTGCTGGTTATCAGATGGATCTTGGCTGAACACAGTAAATAACAGAAAGATATTTACCCATGTTTCATTGACAATGCCAAGGCATTCAACTTTGGATAACAAACTATGGATATCAATGAGAATTCCAAAATGCTTCATTAGGTGTATGCAAAACCTGTACATGGATGGAGGCAGTTGTGGGAACAGAACAAGGGAATACAGCATGGTTTTAAATCAGGAAAGCTGTGTGTCAGAGAAACTGGATTAAATGAAGAAGAAAGCTAACTTACTTCTTAGGAAGACTTACTACCTGTGATATGCAGATGAGACAACCTTGCTTGTTGAAAATGAGGAGGCATGGAAGCATTTGCTGATGAAGATCAAGTGTAGTGAAGAAGAATAAAATCCTTATAACTGCCCCTTAAAATAGGTAATATCAATTTGAAATTGTCAGGGTTTTTATCTTGCTTGGCTCCATAATCAATGTCATGGAAGTCAAGAGATCATACAATATGTTGCATTAGGTAAATCTGTTGCACAAGACCTATTTAGACTATTGAAAAGCCAGGATGTTACTTTGAGGACCAAGATAGGTCTGACCCAAGCCATGGTATTCTCCATTGCCTTATATGCATTTGAAAGTTGGACACAGAATAAGGAAGACCAACGAGTAAACAGTGCACTTGAATTGTGCTGGAGACAACTACTGATAGTGCCACGGACTGCTAAAGACAACTCAGTCTGTCCGGGAAGAAGTGTGACCAGGATGGTCCTTAGAGGCACGGATGGCTGCGCTTCATCTTACATACTTTGGAGATGTTCTCTGAAGAGACCAGTCCCCGGAGAAGAGCATCATGCTTGATAAAGTGGGGGGGCAGCGAAAAAGAAGAAGGTCCTGCAGGAGATGGATGGACACAGTGACGGCCACGATGGACTCAGGCATGGGAACCCCTGGGAGGTGGCAGTGCTGTGCTCTGCTCTGCGTGGGGTCCCTCTGGATCTGAGCCAACTCTATGGGACCTAACAATACAAACGCTTGCTTGGCTCCCCAGTTACCTGTCAGTGTGTCATGCTGTGGTGACTTGCTTGTTGCTGTAATGGCCGGAAGCTATACCACCGGTATTTCAAATGCCAGCAGGGTTATCCGTGAGGCTGCCAGACTAAGAACAGACTTAGAAGAAAGAAGAGGCTGTCTACCGCTAAAGGACAGGTCATTGAAAAACTAAGGAAAAGTAGGAGAACATTCTCTGACATAGAGACAGAAGATGAGCCGTCGGGTTGGAGGGCACTCAAAATAATTTTTTGAGTGACCGTGATATGCAGGCGTTTTCTAGCGATGACTGAAACAAACAAGGTTTGTTTCTTTCCTTGGATGCACTAATTAGGATGTAGGCCTTTTGCAAAGAGACCTATAACCTTGGCTTAGATTTCTATATCCCTGGCCAAATCATCTTAAAATACACAATGAGCTAGAAACTTGTTCTTTATGGAATCAAGTCCCATAACTTATTTGCTCCTATACAGCCCAAGTTGTTTGCCTACAATCTCCTTAATAGCGTGGCATCATCATGCTTGGGTTCCGTCTAATAACAAGTGTCCAAACTTGCTCTTTGAAGAGTTCAAAACCTTCTCCTTTCTTTCTGCCAAAGTAGCAGTGCGTTTACACTAGCAGTCTGAAGACAGTCAATGGATGGCAGCCGGAATTTAGAAAACCTTCTAAAATGAAAACTTTAATTTAAAAAACTTCTGAAAATAAGTGAACCTACAACTCAGATACAATTTGTAAAGGTGACTTAAAATTCATGTGGCTAAAATGAAAATGCCCCCACGGGAGAGTACAGGGAGTGATAGCAGTGTGTTTCCGTCTCGCCTTTTCCACAGCCAGGCTCTTTCAGCCTCGTTTGCTCGGTCCTTCAATGAAAAGACCTTTGAAATATCCCTGTCCACATTCCCACATATTACTTAAGACTCAGACAGATTCCCTCCACACATGACACTGTGTTCCATCGCTACTATGAATATTAACAACTTTGCCGTGTGCTGCTACATTCTTCTACGGGGTAAATTTAAAAAGTACTACTACCAGGGCTCCCATCATACATGTACAGGTTTGTTCCAATTAAAATGCATTCAATCATGACTGTACGATACATGGATGGCTGCCGAAAAATTCTCTCAGTAAGATACTTGGCTTAGTTGCTAGAGTGCCTCAATAAAAATTCAAGAAGACATGGGTGATATAGCAAAATATGGTCAAGAAATCAGATGGTGCCCGGCTATCAGATAAAATAGCCTCTGGGTTCTTAGTGACTCCTAGCAAGCAGTGAGATGTCAACTAAGTCCACATGGAAGAAACACACAATCATCAGTGTGTTTTACCAAAGGATTGTATCATATAATTTGAAATTGAAGAAGGGATTAGTATCAGAGTCTAAAGTGTGAGAATCCGGTTTGCAGAAGTTTGTGGAGGACAGTGGAAGCCCGGGATACATTTGTGGGAACTACAGAGGAAATCAGCCTCCAGCGAAGTCCCTCTATCCATAATGGAGGGGTGGGAGGAGCATGCATTGGAGAGATGAGGATAGAAGATCAAAGGGACAAACCTGACTTGAACAGTTACAACCTTGTCAGTTGTTCCCCCCCTTTGATGCACGCTGGACCTGATCTGGTTTTCAATGCTTTCTGAATTTTGTGTGTTGGTTTGTATGAGGGTGTATCTCAGAGGTGTTGTATCATTGGGGGTCACCCTCTTGAAGTTGTGTTATATGGTTTTCAGAATCTGAAACCCAGGATCGATGAACCTATAGAGACAGCAAGTAGCATAAGGGATTGGTGGGGGCGGTGGTAGAGGTACAGTGGTGGTGGTAGTGGGGTGAGGGTGAAGGGTAAAAGGGAGATGATATCAAGGAGTTCGAGAAGAAATAGAATGTTGGGAAGCTAATTATGGTAGCAATTGTACAATACTGCTTGATGTAATTGAACTATGGAATGAAATATGATATATGTATTAATTTATATATATATAAAAGTAGTTTCTGAAGGGATCTATTGGGCTGGTTACACTCAAGACAGAAAGGCCAACTAAGTTTATGTGACAGTTTTCTGGGGATTTTAAAGGGTCTGTTAGGTAGTGTGTTAGACAGGGTTCTCTAGAGAAATAAAATCAAATTGCTGATAATTTAATATATTTATTTATAAAGATAATTAGATATATAACAAGAAATGAACTGTTAAATCATATACAGTTAAATATATAATACAAGAAAGAAACAGTTAAATTATAAAGCACTACAAATGGCTCGATTCAACTCACTGCCGTGAGAGAGATGTGAGAGACTAGCAGTCCTTCCAGTCCTGTCTGCTGCCAGATCTTCCTCTCTTTATAGAGAGAGCTAGGCTATGTCAGCACAGCAGCCAATCAGAAGGCAGGTCACCAACTGCCAGCCAGGTCACCAACTGCCAGTCCCCAGCTCCAGCAATGTCTTAAAGGAACCTCAACTTACAGCGACACAGTCCACAGGCTAGGCATCCCACAGGTAGTGTAGCCTTTAAATTGAGGCACAGGACAAGCAAGGCAGCTGCACACTGGTCCGATGATCAAAGAGCGAGAGACAAGAAAGGCGAGACTCACCAAGGCATTTATCTCTCTGCCCTTCAGTTAATCCCACCCGTGTTCATCGACCAGGCTGGCATAATAAACTATCTAAGGTAGCTAGCTTAGGGCGGGGGAGGGGAAGTTGTCCCACCCATGCCTGCAAAGGTGCCCATAAGAGGAGATTGGAAAGGAATCAGGCAACCATTGGACACCTATGGGAAGAACACAAACTGAGCATGCTCATATACAAGTCCTCAGCCAGGTAGGAGGTACACCTACCTGGGCACCCAAACTAGGCCCAGGCTCATGATATTACCCAGGTGGGCCTAACTCAGCCAATAAGGTCAACCAATACCATCAATAATACCTCCCCAGCCAGAGGTGTTAAAAGCCAGTTATAGAAAGCCAGTTTCTCTCCTTTACCTACTCCTGGTCAGCGGCAGGTGGAGGGTGAGGGTCTCCCTCCCCCGCACAGGTGCATGCATGCCTGCTCCAGGTCTAGTCAGGGCCGCAACCTCTTGGCCCATATGCTCTTAGTCTCTGAGCCCCCATTCTCTTAGCCTCTAGGGTTCTCTTGGGCTTCTGGCCTCCCAGGGTCACCCCCTGCCCAGTTCCCCATGTATGGGTGTTCTTTTCCATGTAGTTCTTCATGCCCAGTTGTGAATCCCAGTGCAGCTTCCGCATGGCTTCACATGCTTTCCAGAAATAGTGTGTACCCTTTGAGACTGTAAAACCTGCAACCTGTCCTGCCGTTCAGAAAAACTCACGTGGATTGCAAAACGTGCTTGGGCTGAATTCTTTCAGCATGCAAAGCAACGAACCAAGGTGGATCCCACTCCAGAAACCTAACAGGTCTTCTTAATAGACTTTGTCAGAGGCCAGGTGACAATCAAGAGGGCTTGTGAGGAAAAAGCTTTAATAAAATTGAAAACTGTATTGTTGAGAAAAAGGCCTGGTAAGTTGTGCTGGAGTTTGTTTGTTTGTTTTTTCCCATCACAGCACATCTTTGAGTGCTGTCCTACGAGAGTTACATTGGAAACTCTTACCCCCTTCCATCGTCCAGCACTGATCTTTCCCCATTAGATATCTTTTTGGTCCTCACACTCAAAATACATTTTTAATAATGCAATTCAAGTCCACCGAGAACATCAATCCTGTTGTTTTGGAGTGGTGTGCAAACTGAACAGCAAAGGATTTTGCGGGGAGAAGGGCTAGCGAGACGGAAATGCTGCCCCCTAAGAATACAGAGCGAGGTGGAAGAGAGGTTGAGAGTCACTAGCTTTCATTTAATTAAATAAAGATGTTTATGATTTTGTGACAGTACTTTTGGACTTGGTCTTGCCTTTCATCTTGTTTCTCCTGTGCATCGTAGTGTCTCCTCACGACACCTTCATTTCTTCAGCTTCGGCTCTCACTAGTGAGATGCTTTCATTTGGCCACGGGAAAAACCAAGCCCCTCCCCACGTGCATCTTCTCAAACACACCCTGGATCCCAGGAACAGAAAACAGCAAGTGGCCTTTACTTCATGCCAGAACATCCTGGACCACAGCTGCACAGCAGGGATCAAAGCAGGCTCACATCAAAGGCACCCCAGCTGCGAGGAGCCGCTGGAAGTCTCAGTGCCTCAGGCTCATTCTCATCACCGCCTGTGAGTCCTGAATATCTCATCTTATCTTTCCCCTGGCTGCTCTTCCTCCTCCTGGCTCCGCTGAGAAATAGGCTCTTTACCAAACTTTCTTAACTATGCAAGATAGAAACTCTTTCAACTTCCCTTTCCACCTTGCTTTGCTCCCAGTTACTCAATGAATCCACAGTCTCGCTGAATCTCCTGGAGCCACTGACCATTTCCTAAGCCCCCAGTGTGCCAGGTCCTGTGCTAAGTGATGGAGCTAGAAGAGTGACGGATACACCCCTCTTCCTGGAGCAAGACAGGAAACGCATACATCAATCATCCCGCAGCTGAGTCAGAATCAAATGGACAGCCACCGTTGTTTATTTGTTTTAATTTAGTGTGAAAAGTCCCTGGTAGAGCCATGCACAGGTCTTTGGCAGTAACCACGAGGAGCACCAATTCTCAAATGACGTAATGCCTCAACAGAATTGTGGGGAAGAGAAATGTGGGCAGAAAAGAGTTTCTCAAAATGTGAGAAAAGCACAGGGATGAACAAGGGTGGGTGTGATCTAGAAGGAGAGGCGTGACAGTTGCATCATCTCCTGTCAAATTGCAGAGGGGTGGAGCCTAGCCTGTCAATCAGGTTGCAGCTTGATGACCTCATTTGGAGGCTCAAAGGAGATAAAGAGCTCACTGGAGGGCAGACACATTTTCTCTGCTTGTGTTCCTACTGACAAGCCACATGGAGACCCTTGATGGAACCAGAGCCCTGGAGCTGGAGAAGTCACGTGGTGACCTGTGCCAGAATTGAGCTACTTCCACCACCACTGGATCCATAAGACTTTCCACCCACTGGCCTGTAATCCTTCTTCCTGCATTGGCGTCATTACATGTGCTGTGTGAGTTTGAAGAATTGATAGACTGGTAACGGATACATGGGCTAATACTGGATCTGGACTGGGCTGGGTTGTTTTCTTAATATACATTTACTCTTTTATATAAAGCTCTTTTATATACACATATGGGTCTCCCTGGATTTGTTTCTCTAGTCAACCCAGACTAACACAAGGGGTGATGAACATAGGTCATGATTGTGCAGCTGAAGCGTTAAGGAAGAAGTTAAAGGAGACAAGGCTAAATAGGAAGAACATCATAAAATTGTATCTGCCATGCTCATGAACTTGAATTTTATTCTATAAAACTGATTCTTATCTTTTACAAAATAAGTTTGAAGAACTTTTCTGTCCCTTAATAGTTGATTACTAATCTACTGACAGTAGCAAATCTGATTTTAGTTTACTAAAATAGATTGTGCATTAATTATTTGTGTAAGGGAAGTGGGCAATAATTAAAATATATCATAATGATACAGAAATTTTTCTCAAACTTCTCTTTTTTCCAATACTACTATTTTAAGCACTTCTTTTATAAATGCATATTGATGCTTAAAACAAGACAAATCTAACTATCTTTTATTCTTTACACTGGTGCTACATTCTATCGAGAGCAATAAATATTTGGGGTTCTTTTTTAACCAAAAAAAGATTCTTACAATAATCTAAACACCTTATTACAGATTAAATAATGCTCCCTAAATACCCACATTGAACCTTCCAAACCTGTGACTATATTACCATACACAATGAAAAGTTTTTTTTAAAGATTTGTAGATGTAAGTTGATGATCTAAGGATCTTGACAAAACAGTATCCTGGACCATTTGAGTGAACTCGGTGTAATCACAAAGGTCCTCGTAAGAGAGAGAAGATGTGAAGACAGGAGCAAAGGGATCCAGATATAACACTGCTGACTGTGAAGGTGGAGGGAAAGACTATGGGCCAAGGAATATAGGCAGCTTCTAGAAGCTAACAAGATAAGGAAATGGATACTTCCCTAGAGACTCCAGAAGGAACCAGCCCTGTAGATTCATTTCTATGTTCCTACTTCCAAAGCGACAAGAGAAGGGATTTGTGTTGTTTTAAGCTACTAAAGGTGTCCCAATTTGCTACAGGAGCAATGCAAATTTAATATACTCCTTGAGAGCAGAGTTTGTTTTTATTTACTTCTGCACCTGTAACATAAATACGTAAGGAGTGAGTGACCTTAGGGAAGACTCACTGTCAACAGAGATAACCGGAGCCCTTGGGACCTTCCACCGTTCACTCTTTAGCTTGCGGAGAGACGGTTGGTAGGTTGGTAGGTTGGTAGGTTGGTAGGTTGGTTGGTTGGTAGGTTGGTAGGTTGGTTGGTTGGCTTGTTGGTAGGTTGTTTGGTTTGCTTTACCACATTGATCTAATGTGGTTTCCCAGCAATAGCCAGGATCATAAAAAGCCGCCCACTGAGACCCATTCGGAAGTACTGGGTGCAGAGTCCATCTTCCTTCACAATAAATTTGTCACAAAATTTGGGGAGGGGGCACAGAAATATATTCATCCAAAGAGGTATTTGTGATTGGGTGCGTGGATTTTAAAGAGCATTCAGAGAACTTGGCAATTTAAGTCAGAAGCCTCTCTAGCATTTGCTGACAATATTGAGAAATTTTCATTTCATAAAATATGTACAGGTTTAAAACAATGACTATTTACATAGTGCCTGTCATGGATTGAATTGTGTGCCCCGCCCCCCAAATTGGGCTATAAATCCTAATCCTTATAACTATGAAGATATTCCCATTTGGGAGCAGAATTTTCTTTGCTATGTTAATGATCCATATCAATATAGGATTGTTTTAAGCCAATTATTTTGGAGGTATAAAAGAGCACATAAGTCCCAGGGTAGAGCAAGCACAAATGGGGGCAAAATCAATGCCACTTGAAAATCTCCACAGAATGTCGAGAATAACACTAAAGAAGCTGAAATGAAAATTTTCTCCAAGCAGAGAGCTTTCCCACCTAAGAATTCTAGCCTCCTACATTGTTGAACAAGGGAAACTGAAGAAATAGAGATGAATTTGAACTACGGTGTTGGCAAAGAATATTGAAAGTACCATGGACTGCCAAAAGAACCAATCTGTCTTAGAAGAAGTTCAGCAAGAATTCTTCTTAGAGACGAGGATGGTGAGCCTTCATCTCACATACTGTGGACATGTTGTCAGGAGAGACCAGTCTCTGGAGCAGGCCCTCTGGCTTCCTTCGGTAGTGGGATAGGGAAAAGGAGGACAGGCCTCAACAAGAAGGGAGCAGTGCCTAAGGAGATGGGTTTAGACCCCTGACCTTGGGGTTTGCA
Source organism: Echinops telfairi (assembly GCF_000313985.2). NCBI lineage: Eukaryota > Metazoa > Chordata > Mammalia > Afrosoricida > Tenrecidae > Echinops > Echinops telfairi. Next base: position 56,084,986 of record NW_022104341.1, read on the forward strand.
GCCAAATACTTAACCCCCTGGCTTGGTGACACAGAGATATGGCAGTGTTTACCAAATCTGCATTATCAGAAGACAAAGATCAAAAGAATGATATTTAGATACTTTAGACCTTGCAGTGGTACCTAAATATTCTTTTGCATTCCTAATCAGGAAGTGGCATGTCCTACTCAGAAAGGGGCTCTGGGTCTGTATTTTACAATGAGTTCCACTTTGAAGCATGACCAGGAAGCCAAAGGTTCTGTCTCTACTTTCTGACTTGCCTCTGTTTAAATCTACGATGTTTAACTTTCCTTCCATGATCTGGTCATCTACGCTCCACGGTGCTTGCCTGACCTCAGTTAGCCCACATACTCGAGACTAGTGTTTCTCAATCTTGGCTAATTTTCAAATAATAACGACTGAATTGGAATCTCCAGGCAGAGATCTGTATCGTTACCAAGTACATTCAATGTTTATGATGATGATGTGGATTTGGTAAACACTGCCTGATCTCTTTTGTCACCAAGGCAGTAGGTGAAGTATTGGGCGGCTCACTACAAGGTCAAGTGTTCAAACCCACATCCACTGGAGAAAGGTGAGGTGTCTGTTCCCATAAAGATTTACAATCTCAGAAACCCTATGGAGTAATTCTGCTTTGTCCTAAAAAGTTACTATGAGTCAGAATCGACTATATGACAGTGGGTTTGGGAGTTGTTTGGTATTTCTTATCTAGTATGTCTTTAGTAATAGTTTAATTCTGCTTAGGTTGACTGAATCCTAAAAGCTGGCTTAATAAACATTGGTTTTATAAGAAGAACAAAACGTTGCTGGGGAACTCTGTATGGGCATTTTTTATCAACATGTTGGGGATTGCCCTTTGGGGAGTCAAAACCTGTATACCCCACTACTCATAGTTAAAGATGACACATTGTTGTTGTCAGGTGCTGTGACGTCCAGCTCCAAATCACAGTGACTTTCAATGTAGTAGGGAGATGAATCAGCCCAGTCCTGCACCATCCATCACTGTTGTTTGCGCCCATTGCTATAGACCGTTTCAGTCCATCTTATTGAAAGTCTTGCTCTTTGTCGCTGATGCGTTGCTTTATTGAGCATGATGTACTGTACTTTGAGGAAGCAATTCGTTTCTGGTTGTATTTTGAGTTCATTTGAATCTGAAGAATTCATCTTCCAGCACTATCTCACACAACGTTCCACTGCTATCCACAAGGTTGTGTTTTTTTAAAAAATCATTTTATTGGGAGGTCATATAACTCTTATCACAATCCCTACATACATCAAATTGTGTCAAGCACATTTGTACATTCGTTGCGCTCATCATTCTCAAAACATTTTCTCCCCGCTTAAGCCCTTGGTATCAGCTCCTCATTTTTTCCCTCCTACCTCCCTGCTCATTTTTTCCCCTGAAAGTAGATTTCCATGTCATTCTTTCTAGTCTATCTTGAGCTGAGTGCTTCACCGAAACCCACCCAGGATGGACAAGCCTGCTGGTATTTAAAATAACAGTGCATAGCTTACAGTATCACAGCCACACACCAGCCACCACAGTAAGACAAGCTTGACAGACAAGTAGTGGGAAGATGATATAGAAAAGTGTTCTCTGGCATCCATCTGATCCACAGATGGACTATTGGAAGTAAACAAGCTCTGGTGGGAAGAGAAGAGTAAGGCTGATCAATATAAGAATTCATTTTCTTAATATAACAAATTTAGATATTGGTGTAGATATTCTTACACCAATACCATTTGATTTTTTGTTAAATTGAGAGTATAAGCAATGAGATCTTTGACTTTTTGTTGAAGGGTGAAGCTAATCCACACGAGCTGTAATTTCATAGTACTGAAAAGGAGATATTTGGACTAAATTATCCCTAAACTTATTTTAAAACAAATGTGTTAAAATCTTTGAAGTAGTTTGTTGTTGGTAGGTGCCTCGAGTCAATTCTGACTCACAATGACGCTGTGTTCCACAAAACAAACGCCACCAGTCCTGTGCCATCTTCAAAATTGGTGTTATGTTTGAGCCTATTGTTGCAACTTCTATGTGAATCCGTGTCAGTGAAGGTCTTTCTCTACTTTACCCGGCATGATCTTTTTCACAGGGACTGGTCTTTCTTGATCACATCTCCAAACTACATGAAATCAAGTCTGTCACAGTCACTTCTAAGGAGCATTTTGATTGTGATTCTTCCAAGACAAATTTGTTAATTCTTCAGGCAGTCCATTTACTTACACAATTCTCACCAACACCATAATTCAAATGCATGAATCTTTCTGTGGTTTTCCTTATGCATCGATCAATTTTCACATGTCTATAAAGTGATTGAGAATAGCGTGGCTTGGGTTAGGCACACCTTATCTCTCACAGTGACATCCTGCTCTTCAACACTTTCACGAGATCAGATTTGCCCAAGGCGATATGCCATTTTATTTCTTGGTTGTTGCTTCTCTGACCATTGATTGTGGATGAAAATATAATGAAGTCATTAATGACATCAATCTTTTCACCACTTACTGTGAGGTTTTCTAGTGGTGCACTTGTGAGGATTTTTGCTTTCTTTACATTGAGTTGCAAACCATACTGAAGACTGCAGTCTTTGCCTTCATCACCCAATATTGTATCGTCTGAATATGATATATCATTCTTAGTGAGCGTTCCTCTAATCCTGATGTTGTTTTCCTTCATATCGCCCAGTTTCTCAGAATACTTTTCTCAGCATACTGATTGAATAAGTATGGTGAAAAGATACAACCCTGAAATACATATTTTCAGATTGTACACATAGGCTATTCCCTTGTTCTGTTGGAACCACTGCCTCGTATTCTATGTGCAAGTTTCACATGAGCACAACTAAGCATTCTATAATTCACATTACTCACAATGTTTATTCATGGTTTGTTATTATTAATACAGTCGAATATCTTTGTGTGCTCAGTAAAACACAAGGGAACATTTATGTGGTGTTCTCTACTTTCAGCAGAATCCATTTGAGATCAGCAATTATATCCCTCATTCTAAGTCCCCTTTGGATTACAGCTTGAATTTCTGGCAGTTCCCTGTCTATGTACTATTGTAACTGTTTTTCATTATCTGCAGCAAAATTTACTTGCATGTAATATTAATGCTATTATTCAATAATTTCTGCATTCTGTTGAGTCACATTTCTTTGGAGTGAGAACAAATATTAATCTGTTCTAGACCGCTGACCAAGTAGCTATTTTCCAATTTTTTAAACTTATACTAGTGCTTCAAGCATTGGGTCTCTTATTGAAACATTTCAATTGGTATTTCATCCATTCCTGGAGCTTTGTTTTAGCTAATGCCTCAAGTACAGCTTGGACTTCTTCTTTAAATGCCATTGGTTCTTGTTGCAGTGGTTGATTTCTTTAGATGTTTCCTGCATTATTCAATATTTCCCTCCAAAGAATCCATCAATATTGCAAAGTAAGACTAAATTTTTTCTCCTCATTTCTTCCAAGTTGAGAAATGTATGTCCTTCCTTTTTGGATTTCCAAACCTGTCTTTGCACATATTATTATAATATCCTTTTATTCAAGCCGTCCTGTGAAATCTTCCCTTCAGCTCTTTTATTTCATCAGTTTTTCTACTCATTTTAGTTCCTCCACATTCACGGACAAGTTTCAGAATCATTCCTGAGATTTACTCTCTCCCCATGTTAACGAAATTTTACTCTTCTTGTGTGATTATTGATATTACCCCATAACCTGTTGAGTCTTCAGTGTGCCGTGTTCAGTATGTCAAATCTGTTCTTGAGATATTCTCTAAATTCAGATGGATGTACACAAGATGATATTTTGGCTCTTGTGGACTTATTTTAGTTTTCTTCCATTTCAACCTGAGCCTTCACCTGACAGTATGCTCCACAGTTGACCCCTGACCTTATTTTGGCTGCAGATATTGACATTCTCAATCTCTTCCCACAGACCTCGTCAATTTGATCCCTGTGTATTTCATCTGAAGATTACATGTGTGTAGTCGTAGTGAAGAAGTCATTGGTCTTACAAAATTGTGTCGTGCCATCTCCGGCTTTGCTTTTAACACTGTGGTCATATTTTCCAATCACTGATTCTCTTTGTTTACAACTTTTGCCTTCCAACCACCAATAAATACCAATGTATCTTGATTGTATGTTGGAGCAATTGTAGACTGAAAAAGTAAGTAGAATGATTCAATTTTTCATCATTAACTTTAGTTGTTGGTGTGAAAATTTGAATAAAAGATGTATTAACTTGGTATTCTTCTAGCTATATAAGTATTAGTGGCCTATCACAGGCAACAATGTAGTTTAAGCTAGATCTTGAGGTTTTCTTGTTGATGATGAATGCAACACCGTCCATCTTGAATTTGTCATTCCCAGCATTCATATGATCAGCTAACTCAAATGGCCAATATCAGTCCATTTTAGCCCATTAATACCTAGGATATTGATCTTTATGAATCCCATTTCATTTTTATAGCTATATATTCATACTTTATATATTCCAAATTTGAATTATTAAAGAATATTTTCAGTTATTTCTTCTCATTTAGATTCATGCTTCATCAGAATATGATGGTACCAGAGTTTTGCACCATCCACATCACTAAGGTAGATTCTACCTTAAGTAGGCAGCTAAGTCATATTTTGAGAGCCTTTAAGGCTTCCAACCTGAGGAACTCAATTTCTGGAACTCTATCAATATTCTGATGCTATTTTCTTTTCTGTTTTTTCTTCAAAGATGTGTATTTAAAATTTTTTAATCATTTTATTGGGGATTCTTACAGCTCTTATTACAATTCATACATACATCCATTGTGTCAAGTACTTTTATACATATGTTGCTATCATCACTTTCAAAATGTTTTCTTTCTACTTGAGCCCTTGGCATCAGCTTCTCATTTTTTCCTTCCCTCCCCCATGAACCCTTCATAAATTATAAATTATTATTATTTTCATATCTTACACCATCTGCTGTTTCCCTTCACCTACCCCTCTGTTGTTCATCCCCCTGGGTGGGGGGGCATATGTTGATCATTGTAATACACCCCCACCTTCCCCCTACCCTCTTGGTATCGCTACTCTCATTATTGACCTTAAGGGATTTATCTGTCCTGGATTCCCTGTGTTGCAAGCTCTTATTTGTACCAATGTGAATGCTCTAGTCTAGCCAGATTTGTAAGAATTGGGGTCTTGATAGGTGGGGGGGAATGAGGGTAGGAAACTTTAAAGAACTAGAGGAATGTTGTGTGTTTCCTCGGTGATATACTGCACCCTGACTGGCTCCTCTCTTCTTTGTGACCCTTCTGTAAGGGGGTGTCCAATTGTCTACAAATGGGCTTTGGGTCTCCATTCTGCCCTTTCCCACATTCACATTGATATGATTTTTTGTTTCTGGTAGAGTCTGATGGGGTGCCAAGCCCTGACCCCAGTCTTTTTTGGTATTCCCTTGGGACTTCATTTTTCTGCTCCCCTTGCTGCTGTGTTGCACGCACTTAGTGTTTCGCCCTGGTGTGGTGGGGTCAGATGGGGCACAATTCCCACACTGTGTCTCCAATGTTGTCCCCGGTAGTGCTATGGGTCAGTGAGGGATGTCGTATCTTGTGGTACACCCGGCATCATGGTCCTCTCTGTGCATTGGCTGCTTTAACTTCATTGATTCTTTCAAATATGAGATTCATTGGATCTCATTTTTACAGTTATACCAATCTAGAATAGGCTTTTAAATGCAACAATCAAAATATACTGCCTTGGTGTAAATTTAAGAGCACAGAATTCTTTTTGAAAGGGTTTATAGAAATGGAATTACTGCCTTCAAAAATATATAAATATAGATGAAGGATCTCCTGAGAAACAATAGCTTTATTTTTTTGTTTCATATATGTACCTTCAATTACATAATTATTTTTTCCTAAATCTAGTTGTTAAAGAAAAAAAATCCCTTGTTAATAAGATATCTCTAACTAGCAAATGCAAAAAATAATGCAGTAGGTGCTTCAAAACTTATCAAGAAATAAGAAAATGAAGCTTTAACTCAACAGGAGATGATTGGGGGTGGGGGATTAAAGTGTTCTTTCAGGAGTTTAAATGTTACATATCAAAGTGTTTTCTAAGGCCAAGGTTCTTTGGATAATATCCACAACTGAACACAATGTGAGCAGATATGGTTAATTTAGCTACGGAAAAATTATGAGGGATTTTTAGTGAAAAAATTCTAGCAAATATAATTCAAAGGGAATTTCAACTTTTATGGATTAATGCTGGGAAAACATTTTGTGGAATAGTTCACAACTGTTCTGTTTATATTTCTAACTGCCGTGGATTGAAATATGTCCCCAGAAAATATATGTCAACTTGGTGATGATTCTCTGTGGTTTGGCAGTTAAGTCATGATGTGATTGGGCAGCTGTTAATGATGTGATCTGATGTGATCAATCGGTTATAAGATTATGGTGGGAATCAACAACCTTACTCAAACCATGATCTGCTGTAAATGGAGTTTCTCTAGGGTAGGGTCTCATTGACTTTTATATGACAAAAGATAAAAGAAGAGAAATGCAAGTAGAGAAGGAGGGGTATACTGCCATAAAGTACAGTGAATCACTTACGACTTCTAGCCATAGTCTCCATAACTCCCATCAAATGACCTTTATGGATGTTGAGTTAGTTAATTGTGCCAGCCTGGCCGATAATCACATGTGGGGCTAATTGAAAGGCGGAGGGATAAATGGGTGGTGAGCCTCGCCTTTCTAGTTCTCAGGTCTCTTGTTTTGTGATGGTTGCACCGGGTGCAGCTGCCTTAGCAGTTCCCTGCTTCAGCTTGCAAGATTGACTTCCTACAAGACATCCCCAAGGAGAAGCTACATGGACCTATCCCGATGCAGCCCTGGGTGCTGGAGCAGCCGTGTGGAGACCCCTGCTAGTGCTGAGATGCTTATTCATTCACCACGGACTCAGCTTTCCTCCTGCAGTCAGCATCATTGCCTCTGTTTTGTGAGGTGGAGGACTTTGTGGACTGGTGTTGGGTTTGGGTTAATGTTGGACTTGTGGGCTTGGGCAGCATTGGGTTGGGATGTTTTCATGATGCACATTTTCTTTACATAAAACTCTCTCTTATACATGAGTCGCTGTGGGTTTGTTTCTCCAAAGTACCTAGACTATTACAGATGTGGATAAGAGAAGGTGGGGTAAGATAATGACAGGATTCTGTTGTGGTAACATGATTCATTGTCATTGCCATTCATCCTGCTGGCTATAAAATCGACCATCTGAAAAGCAGAAGGGAATTCATTACCAGCAATAGAAAAAAAGTCAGAAATGGAGCACGTCATCTGCACCTTAAGATCCTTGATCTACGAGATAGCTTTCACACCAGAGGAGTAACAGCAAGCCGACCCAGGAGCTAACACATGATACAGCAATGGACTTCTCAGCCCACTGAGCAAGAGGCAAGAAGCTGGTTTGTGGAGTGGGATGCCTCTAAGCCTTTGATTTGGGGAGCTTGGCTTGACAACCCAAGTAATTGGAGCTAAGTGCCTTTGAGTTTGAGATTACAGTGGAGTGACCCTAAGTAAACTTCATAATATGTTCTGACTGAAAAATTGTGCCCTGGGAATTTCTGAACTAAACTGTAGCTTGTTAGCATCCATGAGAAACACCATAATTGGGAGCGTTGTCTGTGAGTTTTGTGTGGCCATTACAATTACCTACTGAACCCACTGTATGAAAAGTCAAGAGTACTGAAAAGCAGGCAGTAGCTGGAAAGCAGAGGATGCTATATGAAGCAGAGCATATTACCAAAAAGAACAACCCAGAGTGGAACATGTCCTTCAGATCATGAGTCCCCATGCTAGGAACCTCCTAGACTCGGAAAGATTGTTATTGAGACACCTGGAAATCTCTAAGGGACACCAGCCCCAGAAATGTTGAAAGGAGATAAGGACCTTTCCCAGGGCAAACAGAAAAAGCTTGCTCCTAGCACACTCACTCTTGATTCAGACTTCTTGGCTCCTAAACTGAAAAATAAATCAGTACTTGTTGAAGCCACCCACTTGTGGTACTTATAGCACTAGATAATTAAGACAGTGACATTATCAGCAGTCCCAAGCTAATCATGGTAATAGCTTGCATGGTAAGCTATTAGAATCTACTAATCTGTTTTTTTGGCTTTGGATTTGGTTTTTTTCCCCCTTTCTTAACTTTTTCTTTCAGCTTATTTTTCCATACCCAAGATAAGCAGAGTCTGAGTGTTTCAGCTAGTATGATTTGAACACCTATAATGTTTTATTTTCTAGTAATTAATCTTGTTGAAATTGCATTTGCTCTTCAACTTAACGATTGGTGAAATGCTTAATTATAAAATGTCATTAAAGCCTTGTAATTGATGCACAAACTTAACTTGTTTTCTCTTATGTGTGACCTTTTCCTTTCTCTTCCCCTCTCTGCCTTTTTATTATGCAGCTGATGAGGACCTTCAGAGGAGCAACGTGTTCTTAAGTAGATTTCCAAACTGTTGTCTCATTTTGTGAACTTGATTTAAATTCAAGGTATTGAATCATGGCTTAAATAGCTTATCCGGAGCTAAATCATTATATTCTACAGACTTTAAAAAATTCTGGCTTTTTGCAACGAGTTTGCCACCAGAATATGGGTGTCAGTGAAAACCATCGCAAAAAACTAAGCCAAAATGGGAAAGGAAAAGACCCAAATCAACATCGTCTTCACTGGACATGTTGATTCTGGCAATTGGTCACATGATCACACATGTGATGGGATCAACAAAATAACCACCTAAAAGTTTGAGAAGTGTGTTAGTCTGGGTAGGCTAGAGAAACAAATTCATAGGCACTCATATGTGTATAAGAAACAGTTTTATATATAAGAGCAATTGAAATTTGAGAAAACATCCCAGCCCAGTCCAGATTAAGTCCATAAGTCTGATATTAGCCCATATGTCAGATACCAATCTATAAATTCCTCTTCAGACTCACACAACACATGCAATGATGTCAAATGCAGGAAGATCACAGGCCTATGGGTCAAAAGTCTTGTGGATCCAGTATCTCAGTGCTGGCAGGGGTCTCCATGTGGCTCCTTCAGCTCCAGGGGTCTAGTGTAGCTCCATGTGTCTTGTCCACAGGAATGTCTCACAGGGAGTGTACGTGTGTCCCACCTTCAGCAAGCTATTTATCTCCTAAGTGCCTCCAAATGAGGTCATAAAGCTGTGACCTGATTGACAGGCTAAACTCCACCCCTTCATTTTTAAGTCTCAAATTGAAAACAGATTATGTAACTACCACAAGAAGGAAGCTTCTGAGATGGCGAAGGGCTCCCTCAAGTATGCCTGGGTCTTGGATAAAATATGGAGCAATTTTCAAAAAGCCAAAACCAAACAAACAAAAACATAGTCATAGAGTCGATCGTGACTAATGGTGACCTTAGTGGGACTGTACAGTGTTTCTAAGGCTGCAAATCTTTATAGAAGTTTCATCTTGCTCCTCAAAAGCAGTTGGTGGGTTTGAAACACCAACCTTGTGGTTAGCAGAGAGAGCACCTGAGAGCACCACCAGGGCTCCTAGACCCAAATTAGCTCCCCTATTCTTCATTTTCAGATGGACTCGTTTAAGAAGAACTTGAAAACTTAGTTTCCACTTTAGACACTAAACACTTCACCTACTGCTCTTATCACACACACACCTCCTGACTTTGACTGGAGAAAAATTAGGATGGCCATTTTGATTGATAAATGGCAGGACAGTGATCTAGTAAGTAGCACAAATACATTCATCCAAAATAATTTTTCTTGACAATCAAACCTGATATAGAAAGTTCATCATTCATTTTTCTATCCACTCATTCCCTCACTAAGTCATACTTATGTGGCTGATACTTCATTAGCTACTGGAGATAAAAACTGACCATGAAAGCTTTGTCTTGACTCTTGAAAATCTACAGACTGGTTTGAGAAAGAGATTAATGAGTTGCAAATTATAACAATAATTTGCAAATTATAACAACAGTAATATGGCCTACTGCCATCAAGTTGATTCCAACTTATATCAATCCTATAGGACAGGGTAGAACTGCCCGTGGGGTTTTGGGACTATGCATAACTCTTTATGGGAATAGAAAGCCCTTTCTCTCTCTCAGACCAGCTGGTGGTTTCAAATTGCTGACCTTGAAGTTAGCAGCCCAACCTCTAACCACAATGTCACCAAGGCTCTTTACCTTCATACCAAGTTGATATTAATGTTTAATTTTTATCCAATTTCACTTTACAGCTGTGACAACTCACCCATTCTCTTTTTCTCTTTCTGTCTCCCCTCTTCCTTCCTCCCCTGTTATTCTCTTTCTCTCTTCACACACACACACCATAACTCGGAACAGTCCATTTACTGGTATGTACAGCCAATAATATAGCACAATATGGAGTTTATGTAATATACCAAGTGCTAAAAAACAGGATAATTATAAACAAACATATCGCATGGTTATTCTTTAGTTTTATATTGGTTCCCTCGAATGATGCCTACTAAATTAAGTACCATGAAAAAGAAGGCATTCTGTCTTGTTTATTGCCACTTAAATAGTTGTTGGGTGTTGTCAAGTGGATTCTAACTCAAAGTGACCGGTGGGCCAGAAAACACTTGTCCTGCGGGGTCTTCTTGTCTGGAATGTTTCCAGAAGCAGATCATCAAGCTTTCCTCCCACAGAGTTTCGGGGGTGGGGGTGGGTGCGGGGGTGGGGTGGGGTGGGGGGTGGGGGTGGCCACCAGCCTTTCAGTTACCAGTCAAGTGCTTAACCATGCTCCTTGGGGCACAGATTAGTTGATAAATTAGCATCCTGAAATGAATGAATAAATGAGGAGCACCTAAAGAACATTTGTGGGGAAAGAAGAAGACCCAGGAAAATTGGGTGCCAAATCTAAATTGGAATTTAAAATTGAATTTAGTAGAGCCAAAATTGTGGAGGAGGAAATAGGAAACTATAGAGAGAGAACTCTACATAACCAATTATCACAAACTAGATGGCTTAAAACAACAGAAATCTATTGTATCACAGTTCTAGGGGCTCGAAATATAAATTAAGAGTATCATTCGTGCCCTGCTTACTCTGATGTCTCCAGGGAAAAACCTTTGTTGTCTCTCCCTGCTTCTGGTTGCCCAACACATGGCTTGGCGTGTGGAAGCACAACTCCTATCACTGCCTCTATGTCCACACGGCTTTCTGCTTTCTTCCCTCTGTGCTGCTGTCTGCGGCTGTGTCTCTTCTCTTTCCATAAACACACCAATAATGAAAGAATTAGGACCCACCCTAATGACCTCTTCTTATTTTAACCGATATGTCTGTGGCTGTCTTATTTCCAAATTAGGTCACATTAATTGGTTCCAGGAGTTAGAATTTCAACATATCTTTTTTGTGGGCACAATTCAACCCATAATAACTTCCCTTGAGTATTCATCTGAAATACTGATCAGTTCATCTTTGTGGGGAAATTACACTAGGCGAAGAAAGAGAAAGAAGCAGCTGAATGAATTAGAGTTAATGGTACCAGGCACCCACAGAGAACTGGGAATAGTACCTGTTCCCACCCGCCAGATAAGAAAGTCTCATGATTCACATATGATTGGATAGAACACACAAAAGAGTCTTGCCTCAGTAGTGGGGAATAATAGTATATAATACAGTATTTGGAAATAAGATGGTCACAGATATATCCTAGAATGGGCATTGTTCAGTCCTATCTAACAAAATTGAAAATCAGGGCCAATCTATTTCCAAGAACAATGAGATCAAAAGTATTTATCAAGATTCAAATACATAGAGCCCACAATGAGGCAAAATTCAAAATATCTGGCATTCAGCTAAAACTTACTAGGCATTGAAGAATCTGAAAAAATGTAGCCCATACTGAACAGAAAAGTTAATCAGTTTAAACTGAAGCAAAACTAATACATATATGAGAATTAGCAGCCAGTTATAAGCCTTTACTATAGTTGAACTTCATCTATTTAAAAAGGTAAGTAGAAATATGGGAGATATAATTTTTAAATAATCAGATAAAAATTTAAGAGATGAATGTTAAAATGTCTAAGATAAAAAATGCACTGAACTGAGTTCACACACACACACACACACACACACACACACACACACACACAAACTTTATTAATCCAAAAGGCAGAAAACAAGAAAGCAAAAGGGATGAAAAGAACACAAAATAATAAGAGGACAGATTAAAATTTAATCACCTCAATAACCGAACAAAATTTAAGTGGTCTACATATCTCAATTAAAAGTTGCATATTTTTAGTGTAGATTTTTTTAAAAAGCAAACTATATTTTACCTATAAAAAATGAAAATGAAACCCAAAGAAACTAGGAGCTTAAAAATAAAAAGATAGAAATTATAAGTCAGACTAGCATTAGTCAAAAGAAAGCTTGAATGGATATATCAATATCACATAAAGTATCATTCAAAGAAAAAAATCTTTCTACTCCCCTCCCCTGCTGTTCCCCAGGGAATGATGAGGGTGGACATTGGAGACAGGGCATGGTGCCCCAACAGGCTAGACTGGAAAACACAAGTTTTTCTT
>NW_022104341.1:56099140-56138288 GCF_000313985.2 Echinops telfairi
AGAAATGATGTACAAATACGCTTTACACAATTGATGTGTGTATGGATTGGGATAACAGTTGTATGAGCCCCTAATAAAATGTTAAAAAAAAAAAAAGAAAAAAATCACAGGTAAAGGTAATTAAAAAATGACAGAGGGACTGATTCATCAAAAAGATTTAACAATCATAAATATTTAGGAATCTAATATCAGAACTTCAAAACAAAAACTGACAGAGCTAAAACAAGAAATAGAAAAAGCTACAATTATAGTTGGAGGCTTAGTATCTCCTCTTAATTCTTGCAAGAATAGGTAAAAATCAATAAATATACTAAAAATTCAAATATTATCAATTAACTTGACCTCATAGACATTTTGATCTCCAGCAACAGCCTAATGCATTGTCTATCCAAGTGTGTATATTACTTTTACTTTTACCAGGAAAGCCCATCTTCGAAGTTACAAAAGCAAGCCTCAGTAATTTAAAAGAATTGAAGACATGCAAAGTACATTCTGTGGTCATAATGGAGTTAAATTAGAAATAAGTAACCAAAAGTTATCCAAAGAAGCCCTCAAATATTAAGATCATGTACAAAAGAAAAAGTAGATCATATTTGGGGAGTTCTTTTTGTGAATACTTGTCTTAGGCCCGGTTTTCTAGAGAAACAAATCCAGTGACACTCATATATGTGTAAGAAAGAGCTTTCTATCGTGGGGAACCAGGCCACAGCAATAGAGTACTGGAGCATTGAATCCTGGATCTTTAAGGAGCACAACATACTTCAAGGACCATACCAGAGGGATGTGATGTGGAAATTCCATTAGGTAAACTGGGCTCTACCTCCAACACACCTGTAACCTGAAGACTTTAGGCTGAAATTACGTGGAATGTGAAGAAGCGGAGGACAGCTATACTAAGATATGTATCTGTTGGCAGGTGGACTAACATTTATTTACTACTTCAATGCCCTACTTGCTTTATGAAGATATGTAGTATTCTAGCAGAGCTGTGTCCAATATTGTCAGTGGATATTATTTCCAGTTTTGCTTGACCACCAACTCCCATTGGGTGTATAAATAGTGTCCGTAAGCACTTAATACATGCAAGTCAACAATCCATGTATTTTTAGTAATTTTTAGTTAGCCTACATTTTTTTAATCTCATTTTCTCAATTGTGTTTCAAATACATTACTTGGGCTAAATCAATGACACCATAAGCAGAAAGACCATATGCTCCAGAGAGATGATTAGTAAGCTTCTCTACTGTAAAATGACAAAGATGCCGCTAAGGTGAGTCAGAGGCAGAGAGAAAACATCGATTAAGGAATGACTTTTGTGCCCGCACTTAATCCAAGCTCCAATCTAAGAACAATTTATATGTGCCCTCATGAAGAAAATATGGAAGATATAGGTGCTGTAGCAAACAGTAGTAAAGGAATTATACGGTGTCCAGCTATCAGAAACGATAGCATCTGGGATCTTAAAGGTTTGTCTTCAAACAAGAATCCATCGAAGTGAGTCATCAACTAAGTCCACATGAAAGTAGCACACCAACAGCCAAGGACTGTAAATGATAAACTCCAAATCTGAAGAAGGGAAGGGTGTTGGTGCTTAAAGTGTGAAATCTGGTTTGCAGAAGGTTATGGATGACAGTGGAAGCCCAAAACACATTCTCAGAATCTACACATGGAATAAGTCACTAGTGATTCCCCTCTGACTATCAGTGAGCGATGGGAATAGCCTGGTTAATAGAAAGTATTTTAGAGAGATGACTATAGTAGATTAAAATGATAAATCTGAATTGAATCGTTAAAACCTTGTCAGTTACTTTCCCTGTTGATACACTTTGAGCTTGATTTGGTTTGTAATATTTCCCATTTTGTTTTTGGTTTTTTTTCAGGTAGAGGCTTTTCTCTGTTGTATTTTGTAATTGTTGGTAGAACTCTTGATTCTCTGCTACATATCTTTCTATATTGTTCTGTATATGGAACCCATGTTGGGTGAATCCAAAGACAATAACTAGAATATGGGTTACTGGGGTATACAGCCAGAGAGTGGGGAGCCGCTATCAAGAAGTACAAGAAGAAAAAAATGTTTTGAAAATGATTGTGGTAGCAATCATATAGCACTGCTTGATATGACTGAACCATTGAAGGGTATGATGTCTGGATTATGTCCTAATAAAATGATTTTGAAAAAATGAAGAAGAATGAAAGATACTTCTATATCAGGAAGGCATCTCAGCCCAGTCCAACTCATGTGCATGAGTCCAATGCTAGTCCCTTTTCAAACTCACGTAGCCACACAATGGTGATCTGGGAAGCAGAAGATCACAGACTGGTGGGTGCAAGGTTGCGTGGGTGCAAAGATCCGTGGAACCATAGCAGTACATCCGTAGCTCTCAGGATCAATGGGCCACATGGGGTTGCCCCTGAAGGCAGATATAGAGTTCCAGTGAAGTCCTAGCAAGCAGGAAGGTGAAGTGGCAGAAAATAAGAGATTTTCTCTGTTCATCTTGCTCTTCTACAAAAGGCTTATCATACCAAAGATGTGTCATCAGTCTGCAACTTGATACACAGGTTTAATTCCTCCCCTAGCCAAGAGTGTCTAGTTGATATAATTCCTAACTACTACAATACTGATAAATAAAAAAGGAAGAAGGTACAAATTACCAATATCAGGAGTAGGAGATGTGACATTTCTATAGATTCTACAGATATTAAAATGATAATGTGGGATAATGATGAACAAATGCTTATCGGTGTGTTCATCAACTTAGGCAAAATGGATACATTCTTTAAAAGATATGAACTATCAAACTCAGGGGCAACAACAACAACAAAATTCTTAATAGCCTAAAACATTAGAACTTGAAATGGCCATATGGCTTCCAAATATCAAGCCTGGCAAAATATCCTCAAAAACTGCCTGAGAGGTTCCACTAGGAGGGATTCTCTGCCGCCCTTGGAAGTGAGAAAGTCAACTTTAAAGCAATTTCTTGAAGTAGAAGGTCAGCAACACCTACTGTGGAGCTGCCCCTTACCATTGAGCTCCTTTCCCCCATTGACCTTACCACACTCCTCCCTGGCACAAGCAGATCCTTGCGGGCCCAACGAGCCAAACTTCTCACCTTGCAGGCCTCTGGGGGTCTCTGTGTGAATAGCAGACCACATGGGCGCTTGGTATAGATATTGTTAGTGTCCAAGCAATGTTTTTCCTCCTTCTTCCTACTTTCTTTAAGAACTCTCTCCCACTGGCAAACACACAGACCCCTCCCCAGACAGCAAACATGTACACACAATAACACTACCAATGATCAGAAATCCCCTCCCATAGGCAGTTTTATTTTTTAATTTATCTTATTTTACTTGGATTCTGCATTTTTGATGCACTATAATACTTTTTCCCCTAGTTTTATTCTACTACCTCTTCCCATGGGACTACACTTCCCTGAGAATACACATGCCTCCAGGCAAAAATTGGCAGACCTGCAGATTTGGGCACATTCTCTCATATTAGTAGGGCTTTAATTCTCCCCTCTGAGTGAAAAGACTCAAACACATTCATGCTTCCATAGCAATAGAACTGAAACACCTACATTCAAGACGTACACATTTGCCTCTCCTCTTCTCTGTACATCCACACTTTTTGTTCTTTTCTCATTGTCTTTTCTTTCTTCCTTTGTGTTCTTCCTCTTTTCTTTTCTCCCTTCCTTTTATCTTTTCTCTCTATTTATCTTTTCTTTTTTAATTCTACTTCATCTTCTAGTATATATATGAATCCTCTTCTGGTCTGAATATTTGCTTATTCTTTTCTCCTGCCCTATTAACTATGTGTTTCTGCTCACTCTCCTTTTCTTCATAAAATATATTTCCATGAAACCTATTAATTCTGATTACTCCTCTTAAAATACATTTTCCTATTATTTTTACAAATCTGTTGAGCTATTCAGATGACCACCTGTTATTATCATTTACATTATTTTGTTCTCTCTTCTTTCTCTCCCCTCCTACTTTCCCCACTTATCCATCTCTCTCCACTTGTCTCAATCTCACCATAGTATGTTTTCTGTCTTCTTTTAGATATCTCCCACATCACTAGACAGAGCAAACTACCCCTACACAACCCAGCAGCCCACACACCACTAATAGCTCTACCATGATGCCATAGAAATAGTGGTCAACTGCAGTCTAATAGTAATAATAATAACTAAAATACACACACAAACAAAAATCACCCCAAAGTCAATGGAATACTCTGAAGAAGAGGCCTTGGAACTCCCAGAAATAGAATTCAGAATTATGGTGCCTGAATCTCTTCAAGAGATGTGGGGGACACTCATAAGAAAAGAAAGAAAATTTAAAATTACCAATGAGATTACAGAATTAGAAAACATAGTAAAAGATTTGAGGAAAAGAATGTAAGAAAAAGAAAATCCAATCAGTGGCTTGAAGACAATCACTCTGACTATAGCTAATGAGAGAAACAAAATCCTTAAAAATAGTGAAAGAATCTTAAGAAAACCTGAGAATGATGTGAGACGCTATCAAGAGAAACAATCTACATCTCATTGGGATCTCAAAACAAGAAGGAAGAAAAAAATCTACAGAGATAAGAGTATCAGAAATCATTGAAGAAAACTTTCCTAACATCACAAAGGAGGAGAAAATAACTACCATATATACTCAAGTATAAGCCGACATAAGTATCAGCCAGGCACCTAATTTTACCACAAAAACTGCATTAAAAGTGTGCTGGAAAACTCAACTTATTCGCGAGTATATACAGTATTCAAGAAACTGAAAGAACACCAAAAAACATAGATTTCTTTTAACATCATGAAATATCAAAGCAGGACAGAAGATTAACAAACATGAATCCACTGGATGCCTACATACTAGTGAAGAGAGTTCTGGAGGAAGAAAACATCAAGAAAGCAATTCCTTTTATAGTAACCACACAGAATATGAAATAGGAATAAGACAAACCAGAGAAACAAAAGGCCTATACAAAGGAAAGTACAGAACATTGTTGTAAGAAACCAAAAGACCCACACAAACGGAAGAATATCCCACGTTCAAGACAATATTATGAAAATGTTAATACTATCCAAAGCAATCTATAAATACAACACAATTCTTATTCAAATCTCAATTTTATTCTTGAAAGAAATGGATAAACTAAATGCCAAATTCATTTGGAGACAGAAGAGGACCTGGATAAACAAAAAACTCAAGAAGAAGAACAAATGAAGAGGTCTTGCATTACTCAACCTCAGAACTACTGCACAACCACAGCAGTCAAAACAGACTGGTACTTTTACAGTGATAGATATGTAGACTGATGGAACAGTATACAAAATCCAAAAATAAAAGCATCCACATACAGGCACAGATTTTCAAAACAGGGCCACAAAACATGGAAGGAGAAAGAGACACTCTCTTCCACAAATGGTGCTGGAGAATTTTAATTTCCAACTGCAAAAGCATGAAATAGGACCCACGCTTCAACAAACAAACCAAAATGAACTCAAGATCTATTAGAAACCTAGTTGTAAGCCCCAGAGCTGTAAGGATATTCAACGTGAAAATTGGGACAAACTTAAAGGCCCTATTGCAGGGCATACACCTACTACTAACTATAATAAAGGAAGCATACACGGTGTAAGACAAAATAGATGCCAGGGACCAAATAAAACAAAAACACTTGAGTATACAAAAGACTTCATTGTAAGAGTCCATAGATTGGGGAAAAAATCTTTATCAATGACAAAATGGACAGGGAAATAATTACCCGAATCTATTCAATTCTTCAGCATCTCAATAAGAAAATAACAAATAGTCCAATTTAAAGGTGGACAAAGGACATGAATGGACAAGTCATAAAGGACAAAACTCAATGACTAACAAACTTCTGAGAAAATGCTGACAGTCACTAGCCATCTGGAAGATGCAAATCAAAAAGATATCACCTTACACCCAGTGGAAGTTACATAATCTACTGTGAACTTAAGTGAAGGGGTGGAGTCTAGCCTGTCAATCAGGTTGCAACTTGATTGCCTCATTTGGAGGCCTGAAGAAGATAAATAGCTTACTGAAGGCCTGACCCACTCTCTCTGCTTTCCCTTTCCTACTGCTGAGACACTCAGAGAGCTGCAGGAGACACATGGAGGCCTGTGACAGCGTTGAGATGCTTCCACTGCCACTGGATCCACAAGACCTTCTACCCACTGAGCTGTGATCTTCCTGCATTTGGCATCATTGCATGTGCTGTGTGAGTCTAAAGAGGAATTTATGGACTAGTATCACACATATGGGATAATATCAGATTTACGGACTTGATCTGGACTGGGCTGGGATGTGTTCTCAATATACAATTGCTCTTTTATATAAAGTTCTTTCTTATATTCATATGAGTATCTATGAATTTGTTTCTCTAGTCAAACCAAACTAACACACACCCACAGCGAGGGCCCAATTAAAAAAACAGAACAAATGCTGGAGAGGGTGTAGAAAGATTGGAACTCTTATACACTGCCGATGGACTTGTAAACATGTACAACCATTGTGAAAAGAGATAAACAACTGGAAATAGAAATACCATAAAACCCAGCAATATATCTGTTGGGCAAACACTCCAAAGAAATGTGACAGAACACAAACACAACAGACATATGCTCTTCCATGTTCATTACACTATGGTTCACAATAGCAAGAAGCTGGGAACAGCCCAAATGCCCATCAGTAGAAGAATGGAAAATGACACTCTGGTACATATACACAATGGAATACTGTGCATCCCTAAAACAGTGATGAATTATGAAACGTCTTGTGACATGGATGGACTTAGAAACCGCAAAGCTGAGTGAAGTTAGTTAATACCAAAAGGACAAATATTGCGGAGTCTACTGCTATAAGGTGAAACACCAAGAGGAAAACAGGGCTATGCCCTCAGGTCACGTGATCTCCTAATTCTGTCTCCCAAACAACGAGGTAGTGAGCCTTCCTACTGCCCATGAACCATGTATCACCCACCCCCCTTTATTTGTACACTGTGTTAGTCTGGGTAATTTAGAGAAACAAATCCACAGAAACTCATGGATAAGAGAGAGTTTTATATAAAGCTTAAGTGTGCATCAAGAAAATATCCCAACCCAGTGCTGCCCAAGCCCACAAGTCCAACATTAACCCATTAACCCATATGTCCAACACCAGTCCACAAAATTCTCCTCCATCTCACAAAACACACTCAATGACACCGACTGCAGGAGGAAAGCAGAGTCAGCGAATGTGTAAACATCTCAGCGCTGACAGGGGTCTCCACATGGGTGCTCCAGCACCCAGGGCTACATCGGGGTAGGTCTATGTGGCTTCTCCTTGGGGATGTCTTGCAGGAAGTCAGCCTTGGAAGCTGAAGCAGGGAACTGGTCCGACCTGCACCCTGGTCCGACCATCAGAAAGCAAGAGACCCGAGAACTAGAAAGGCGAGGCTCACTGAGCAATTTATCCCTCCGCCCTTCAGTTAATCCCACATGTGTTTATTGGCCAGGTTGGCACAATAATCTAACTAACTCAATCCCTCCCTTGCCAACCTGGCACCTGTACATAACTCTTTAGCTTCACGACTGCAATTAAGCAACACCTACACCTTAACCCTATAATCCTGTGAATTTTTTCCCCCATCTATGAAAGTTTGTAAGCTAACCACTTTATCTCCCCCAATTTTGGGTATCCAATTTATATACTGCCCACTTACATCAGCCTAGTACTCTGAGAAGACAATCATATTTTTCGATGTGAAGAATCTTCATTCCAGTTAGAACCTTGTGAAGGTCGCATCCATAATCAAATCTGGACAGGCCATCCATAAAGTCAGCACCAATAGCACCAGTTCACAGGCTCAAAAATCTCCAGCTGGCCGGGTTCTGGTAAACTCATTGTGGACTGCCTCACTCAGCCTCCACAGGGTGCCCATTGGTGGCTTTGCCTTTAGACCATGGGCTCTCACCAATACTTAAACCTTAAAAGCCACTTCACCAGAGAAGCCCTCACCTCAGCCAGGGTCAATTTTTCAAGACGCGGGGAAAGGGAGAAGATGAATCAGATGCTGCCATACAATATTGCTCTAAGGTTGCTTCAAATTAACAGACACTCCTACAAGAGTGATTAGTGAAACTTACTGGAAATGCAAGTCAAATTATGGTGAAGTGAACATGTCTGTCTTGGAGAAGATGGGTGACTACACCTCTGTTGGCTGATGAATCAGTTGGGGAAGACTGCCATTGGGGTGGGGGGTGTTTAATAAAACTTATATAGAATCCAGGGGAAAATATGCCTAGTATTATGCTCCAAATTAGACACTTCTGACCTAGTTTTGTAGATAGTTCATGGTCAAACAGGGTCCATACATCCAGGACTTAAGATTCTGTCATTTTGTGCAATACAACATTCTTCATAGGCCACATCCAAAGGATTCTATGTGGAAACCTCATTATGTTAGATAGGGTTCTCTAGAGAAACAAAAACAGATGCTAATAATATATATATATATTATTATATATATATTTATATATTTAGATAGATAGATAACATAAGAAATAAACAGTTAATTAATCTATAAAGCAGTACAAATAGCTCAGTGCAACTCACTCCCATGAGACAGCTGTGAGACACTGGCAGTCCTTCAAGTCTTGAGGCTCTCCAGGTAGTCCTCCATATTGCAATTCAGGCTACCTGGCCACAGGCAGAAAACAGCAAGGCAGGTCACCAACAGTCAGCCAGATGACAGGGTCCGACAGTCCCCAGCTCAAGAGATGTAAGTTCCAATAGTGTGGCAAAGCAGGTCTTGAAGGAATCTCAAATTACAGTGACACAGTCCAGGGGTTAGGTGTCCCACAGGTAGTGAAGCTTGCAAATTGAGACACAGAACAAGCAAGGCAGCCGCACACTGATCCGATGATCAAGGAGCAAGAGACAAGCCGAGCTATTTAGCTCTCCACCCTTCAATTAATCCACATGTGTTCATTGGCCATGTTGGCACAATAAACCTCCCTATCACACCCAGTAAGAGAAATAAGCTTCACCTCTAGGAACTGACATACTCCCTTAGACTGAAGACTGAAATGCAGTAGTGTAGAAGCAGCAGATGACTGCTCTCCCAAGGTTATGAAACTGCTGGCCCTTGGACTTTAGTTCAGATCTTGAGGCTGCCCAGTGAAGGCTGGCCCGGGACTATAATATATTTACTAGTTTATTGCTTTCTTTCCCTTTTTATGACCTATATTAGTCTGGTAGGCACGGTTCTGTCTTTGTGAATTATTGTTATTGAAAGTTTTGCATTATCACCAACCGCATTGTTTGCATAAATAATGTCACTTAAATGTTTAAACAAGCCCACATTTCATTTATTGTAGTCTGAAAAGCTGGCTTACATATGTATAGTTTCCTTTTCTTGGCGGTGTTTTAAATTCTATGCAATTGACTACATTAATCACACTATCAACAGAATTATCTTTTAAGCCTCAGGGGGATGTGCTATAATGTTCTCTATCATAAACTGACAGTGATGTCTCTAAAGTGAATCAGTGACACATATAATCCATAAATAGATGAGTGGATTCTGGAATTGCACTTAATTGTAGCTCCAATTTAATAACAATTAGTTCTTATGATATGGCACTACTTGACACCCTCATGAAGAGAACACTGATGATATGGGTGCTATAACAAAGGGTGGTGAAGGAACCAGATAGGGCCAGGCTATCAGAAAGATTAGCATCTAGTCTGAAAGGCTACTCTTCAAGCAAGCAACCATCTAAGTGAGACATCAACTAAGTTCACATGAAAGTAGCACACCAGCCAGTGGGCTCCAATGATTGTAAATAATAAAATACAAATCCTAAAGAGAGAGCAGTATCAGAGCTTAAATTCTCAACACTCAGGTGACAGTGGAAGCTCCAAATCCATTTGCAGGGTCCTCACATGGATTAAGCTTCTGGTGAATCCCCTGACCATAGTTGAGGGATGTGAATATCCTTGTTATCAGGCAGAGAGCATTATAAAATTGATTATGGCAGATGTAGTTAAGATAAAATGTAATACATTATCATTTGATCTCACTTTTGACCCATTTAAAGTTATTTCAGCTTTTAATATTTTCTGCTTACTGAGTTTTTTCTCTGTTTTGACATTGTTATTGTTTTTGTTTTGTTCTGTATGACTTTCTGTATATGAAATCCAGGATAATTAAATCTATAAAGACAGTTAACTGGATTAATAGTTATGAAGGGGCTTGGCAGGGGAGGTTGAGGGAAATGGAGAGTTAAAAATAATGATTAGAAGAAATAAGAAAATGTTCTAAATTGATTGTGATGATGATTACACAGGTCTTTTTAAATATGATTGAACTATTAAATTGTATGATATGTGAATTACATACCAATAAAATTAGAGGGGGAAAAAAAGAATTAGAACATATTCAAGAAAGAAAGTTCCAGACCCAAGTAGCTTCAGTAGCAGATTCTATCAAGCATTCTGGTAGGAAATAATACTAATTCATAAATTCACACAAAAAATTGAGAAGAAAATAATAGCTTCTTATTAATTACATGATTTGTAAAAGGCAAAAGCATTGCAAGAAAGGAAATGCCACTTCTAAGATGCTCACTTTCCTAATACGATCGCTGAAGAAAAAGCAGGTGCATAAGTAAATGTAGTGAAGAAAGCTGATGGTGCCCCGCTATCAAAAGCTATAGCATCTGGGGTCTTAAAGGCTTCAAGGTAAACAAGCAGCCATCTAGCTCAGAAACAACAAAGCCCACGTGGAAGAAGCACACCAGCCTGTGTGAACTCAAGGTGTCAAAGGGATCAGGTATCAGGCATCAAAGAATAAAAAATCATATCATTGTGAATGAGGGGGAGTGCAGATTGGGGACCCAAAGCCCATCTGTAGGCAACTGGACATACCGTTACTGAAGGGTCTTGGGGAGGAGATGAGCCAGTCAGGGTGCAGTGTAGCAACGATGAAATATACAACTTTCCTCTAGTTCGTAAATGCTCCACCCCCTCCCATCTCCCAATATCATGATCCCAATTAAATCTTATAAATCTGGCTATACCAGAGGATGCACATTGGTACAGATAGGAACTGGAAACAGGGAATCCAGGACAGATGATCTCTTCAGGACCAGTGCTGAGAGTGGCAGGCAATACCAGGAGGGTGGAGGGTGTGTGACATCGAAATGGGGACCTGATTACAAGGACCAACATATAACTTCCTCCCTGGGGGATGGACAACAGAAAAGTGGGTGAAGGGAGACGTCAAACAGTGTAAGACATGACAAATTAATAATAATTTTTAAATTATTAAGGGTTCATGAGGGAGGGGGCAGCAGGGAGGGAAGGGAAAAATGAGGAACTGATACCAAGGGCTCAAGTAGAAAGCAAATGCTTTGAAAATGATGATGGCAACAAATGAACAAATGTGCTTGACACAATGTCTATATGTATGGACTGTGATGAGTTCTATGAGCCCCCAATAAAATGATTTTTTTTAAAAAAGGAAATGCCACATACACGTGGTTGAAAAATCTCTTATCAAAATTTTAGCAAACCATGTCCAATAATTTGTTTAAAGGATAATACATTTTATGGCATATTCAAGAAAGCAAAATTAATTTGACATGTAAATCAATTCTATTCACTATAGTAACAAAGAGATCTATATAATCATCTCATTGGATGTAGGAAAAGCAATGAATATAACCTAGCATCTTTTCCTGATTAAAATTACCCATAACTAGAAAGTAGAACCAGAGTCATACTTCATGAAGAGAGACTCCGTTTCCTACCCTGAAGATCAGGAACGAGGCCAGGGTGTCCGTGCCCATCACGTGTACTCAACAATGTAACGGAGGTTTCAGAGACTGAAATAAGGCACGAAAAAGAAGGAAAAAGTATGAAGTTGACATACAAAAATCAAATCACTGGCATCTAGTAAATAAATTGAAATTTAATTTTAAAACTGTATTGTTGATAGTGGTTTTAATATAAATAGTATTTTGATAGTCATCTGACTAAAATATTTACTAATCACTGATTTTAAAAATATAGAAACATATAAAGCACCTACTGGCTCCAAGGAATTCTCTAAATGGAGAAATGAGCATTAGAAAATAGTTTAGTCTGGTAAGTACAACATTCAGTCAGTTATTAACAAATTCCTTCTGTTAGGTAACTTATTTTCCCACTGTATGAAAATGACCCCCACCAATAAATCTAATAAATCTACAAACAGAATCAGCACAGCCAGGATTCCTGAGGTAATTTCAAGAGAATAGTTCTTTGTCTATTGTTCACATGCTTCAAGTTAAGAGGATAAATAATTTATAATCCACATTTGAGATTCTTTTGTCCATTTCTTAGATCCAAGGGTGGGAGGGGGGAACATTTTCTCTGTTCTAAAATGTTTCAAATGCCCATTCCTATTTGTGTAACTGGCAGAACCTGGGAATTTCCAAGTGTCCCCTAAGCCTCCACTGCTGAGGCCCCCTAATCCCATAAGACTGATCCAGAATCCTCTTTTGTACATTAATGTGAATAAGAAGTTGGTGCATTAAAGCAGAATATTATTCAAGATTTTAAAAGAAATATTTCAAATTCTTCAGGAAAAACAAATGCAAATCATTAAGCACACACATATGAAGACCTTTTAAATAATCCTTGTCTCTTCAATTCCTTAAGATAGTTCAATAAACAACCAAATGCTTTTAATTCCTCTACTGCATTCCAATACCAAAGAATGAGGATACAAAGATGTTGTATTATGTCTACAGTCAGGCTCTACTATGTTTTAAGACTTACATAAAATTACATCACATTAAAGTCAATGATGGCGAGTGATTTAAATGTTTCTTACTCAGGTGTGTGCAAAGTATGAACGTGTGTGTGTGTGTGTGTGTGTGTGTGTGTGTGTGTGTGTGTGTGTAAGAATCCACTCCATGGCAGTCCTGTGACATTTTAAAAATGAAATCTAGGCTTTAAGCAGCTGTGTGTGTTTCCACGTTCTTTTGTCTACATATGCCCAGGCTAGCCTTCTGAAGGATAAGTACCACACAGAGTAAAATCAACACACCCCATGCATCCTGGCTGAGACTATTATCAACTCACTTCCAGGCAACAGCCAATCATGTGACCCCAGTCAACATCAACAGAAGACTCTGACAACCACTCTGAGCTCATGATGCACAGGTTTTTATTTCTGTGTGACACCGAGTCTTTGTGATTAACTTTTTATCCTACTATTTAGCAATGAATAATGTGATATGCTATAGGCGGATCTAGTCTCAGTATGGTAATAGAGAAGATGATATACACCTTCATTTTACCGCGCCTTATTGACTCTCTCTCTTCCTGCCATTTCTGAGAGCCCTATAAGATCTATATAGATCAACAAAATGTATTTTAAATCCATCTACTCCCCACCCCAAATTATCATTGACACCAATCCATTTCAAAAGTCAATATCACCTCACCTGGACTACTGATTTCCCTGCTTCCACTCTAATCAATTATAATCCCATTTACATAGCAGTGACAGAAATTCCCCCAGAAAAACAGATCAGTCATTCTCATTGCCTTCAAGTCAATTCCAACTCATCGTGACCCTATAGGACAGTCTTGAAATTCCTGTGGGTTTCCGTTACTGTAACTCTTTATGAGAATTAAAGGCTGTTTTTCTCCCAAGGAGCAGCTGGTGGTTTCAAACTGCTGACCTTGTGGTTAGCAGACCAACTCATAAGCACTATGCCACGATGGCTCCTCACCTCAGTCCTTACCCAGATTAAAAATCTTTATTATCTCTTCTCATTATTATTAGAATGCGATCCATTTTTTTTTTACCATGACTTATGAACTCTACCTAGTCCAAGAGTTTTGTTTGGAGGTTTTAGTCCTTTTGTTGTTATCATTGTTGTTTTATTCCTTTTGTATGTTTTTCTCTTTATGAAATTCAGAATAGCTAAATCTGTAGAGGCAGTAACTAACTAATTAATAGGTTTTTTAGAATTGTGAAAGGGGAGATGGGGGGAAATGGTAAGCTAATAATAATGAGTACAAGGAAGAAGAAAATGTTCTAAAATTGATTATAGTATAACTCTTGATGACTATATAACTCGTTTTAATGTGTATAAACTATTGAAATGCACGGGATGTGAATTATGTCAATAAAATATTAACATTTTAAGTAGCTTTATTATATTCTAAAAAATGATTTCTTTGAAGAAATAGAGAATCAAATCCTACTTGAAATTTCTGCTTGCAGAGAGGTGGTTTTGTTTGGTTGTTTGCTTTTGTTAAATGAATACAATTTGTACAAAATGTGTCATGAAACTGGGTTTTTTGTTTGTTTTATTTTTTTATTGGCAGACACAAAAATTGTGCATAAACTCTGCTTCTAATAGCCATCAAGTCGATGTCGACGCATAGTCACCTTATAGGACAGGTAGGAGTGTCCTCGTGAGCTTCAAAAGCCCTGTCTTTCTCCCAAGCAGAGGCTGGTGGTTTTGAACTGCTGACCTATAGATCGCGGCCCAATGTGTAAGCAAGTATGCCATCAGGGCTCCTTCAAACTCTGTTGAAGGTGAGGAAGAGAAGATGGAACAAAAAAGGTACAGGACATTGTACGTCCAGTGAATCACACTGAAACTATAGAAAGGTAAAGTCAGATCTGGAAAAGCGGTCTACATTTGGGCCTTTAGAATCCAAGAGGTAAAAAAATTGGGATTCTGAAAAGAACATAGCCCAGTATAACAGGAGAAAATGGACTGCTTCTACAGTAGGAGGTGTTAGTCGAAAGATAAGAAATAAAAGCACCCCATAACATGATTTTAAAAGAGAAAGAAGACTGCCATCAAGAGTTGATGATGACAACAAACGTACACACGTGCTCGACACCATGGATGGATCAACGGATTGTGATCATAAGATGTACAAGCCCCCAATAGCATGATTTTTTTAAAAAAGAAGAAATAAAATCAAACTTCCTAAGAAAGGGGGTTTATAAGTATTAATTAGTATTTGTATGGAGTATTATCAGTGAAAAATGCTTTTGCACACTCCCCGTGCTTTCTATATGGGGAACTAAGGGTTCAGTAAGGATGGATGCATAATTCGTTTTTATCCTGACCAAAATTAAGCATACTGTGAGGACTCCCATGCTCCATGCATCTGTAAACCTTCCAAGAATGAGATGCCATGCTTTGCACATTTAAAATAAGTATTCCCCAAGATGTTGACAGCCTTATACGATCTATATAGATTTAAAAGGAAAGGCTACAGACGGTGTCCAAAAAAGCAAAAGTCACTAAAACTAGTTCATTTTTTAAAACAACATGGCCAGAGACCCAGCACAAAAAGACAGCACAGAGATAACTAAGAAATGTACTGGGTTCAATGCTAAGCACCAATATAATTGTGTTTTTATCTCCCAGGTAAACAGAAAATGCAGTTTGTTAATGCTGTGTGGCTTTCTAGAACCTAGCTCCAATGAGGCCCTTTCCTTTGACTCCACAATATGGGGGGTGAAAATGGATTCTTTGGTGCTTTCTTCACTAGGTTTATCCTCTCTGTCAAACAGATCTCAAATCACACCATCACCCTGTGAAGGCTTCAACGTATCACAGTTCTAGTGATTTCTCACCTTAACCAATATATTAAAATTCAGTCTCTCTATATCCTCGACAACCTGAAACACCACACACACACACACACACACACACACACACACACTCCTACTACTACAGTAGGTGCATAAAACCTTAACGTATTGGACCATACCTCAAGCCAGAAATCTAGTGATCATCGTTTTCTTTCTCATATTTGCCCAGCTCATGTACCAATTGCCAATGACCACATCCCATAATCCATTCCCTGAAATGCTCCCATGGGGATTATTTATAATTTTCTCTAGGAAGATATGGGTGCTATAGATAAAGTGCAGTGAAGAAACTGGATGATGCCCAACTATCAGAAAGAATAGGGCTGGGGTCTTAAAGGGTTGTCTCTAAACAAGCAGCCATCTAAGTGAGGTATCAAATAAGTCCACGTGGAAAAAACACACCAGCCTATCTGATCCGAGAATTATAAATAATAAAATCCAAATCCTAAGGAGAGAATGGTATCAAAGCTTAAATTGTAGCCTTCAGTATGGAGATTACAACTCAATGTAAGGAAGACCCAAATCCTCACAACTGGACAAATAGAAAGCATCATGATAAATGGAGAAAAGGTTGAAGTGGTCAAGGATTTTGTCTTACTTGAATCCATAAGCAAAGCTCATGGAAGCAGCAGTCAAGAGATTAGAAGACATATTGCATTAGGTAAATCTGCTGCACAACCCTCTTTAGAGTATTGAAGAGCAAGGATGTTACTTTGAGGACTGATGTGTGCCTGTTTTAGTCTAGATACTTTAGAGAAACAAATCCACAGCAACTCATGTATAAGAGAGTTTTATGTAAAGAAAGTGTGCATCATGAAAACATCCCAACCCAATGCTGCCCAAGCCCACAAGTCCAACATTAACCCATTAACCCAACACTAGTCCACAAAGTCCTCCACCTCCCAACAAAACAGAGGCAATGATGCCAACTGCAGGAGGAAAGCTGAGTCAGTGAATGTATAAGCATCTCAGCACTAGCAGGGGTCTCCACATGGCTGCTCCAGCACTCAGGGCTGCATCGGGATAGGTCCATGTGGCTTCTCCTTGGGGATGTCTTGTAGGAAGTCAATCTTGCAAGCGGAAGCAGGGAACTGCTAAGGCAGCTGCACCCTGGTGCGACCATCACAAAGCAAGAGGCCAGAGAACTAGAAAGGCGAGGCTCACCACCCATTTATCCCTGCGCCTTTCAATTAGCCCCACATGTGATTATCGGCCAGGCTGGCACAATTAACTAACTCACTGACCAAAGCCATGATATTCTCATTGCATCATATGCATGTGCAAGTGGGACACTGACTAAGGAAAACCAAGGAAGAAGCGATGCCTTTGAATTGTGGTGCTGGAGAAGAATACTGAAAGTACCATGGACTGCTAAAAGGGCAAACAGATCTGTTTTGGAAGAAATTAGGTCAGAGTACTCCTTAGAGGCAAGGATAGAAAGACTTTGGACTTTTAACTTTTAGCATGTTGTCAGGAGAGATCAGTCCCTGGACAAGAACATCATGTTTGGTCTTCCACTTTTGGAAGGGCGGTGAAAAAGAGGAAGGCTCTTAACAAGATGGATTGACAGTGTCTGCATCAATAGACTCTGGCATAGGAACAATTGTGAGCGTGGCGGAGGGCCATGCAGTGTTTCATTCTGTTGTGCGTAGGGTCACTACGGGTCAGCGTCAACTCAATCGCATCTAACAACAATTCTCTGAAATCTCTCTTAACTCCGACCATTGATGTTCATCCCCAGGTGAATTCCCCATACATAGGCCTATTTTCACGCATTTAGTCTATGGTCCTTCCATTTATCTATCCCCAATCTCCCATTCTACAATGCAATTAGAGTGATTTTTGCCCCAAAAAATGCTGATCGGATCATGTCATTCTTCTGAATAAAATATTTCTGTGAATTGCACGGAGTTGGAAACAACCCAAATTTCCATCAACAGACAAGTGGATTAAAAAACTCTGGTACATACATACAATGGAGTATTATACATCACTAAAAAGCAGTGATGAACGCATGAAGTATATCACCACATGGGAAGAGCTGGAGGAAACTACACTAAGCGAAGTAAGCCAAACACAAAAGGACAAGTACAACATGAGTCCGTTGAGGTAAGTTAAGAAAGAATAAAATGCAAAAGGGGCATGGGGAAAAAGCTACTGTATACAAACATTCCTGGGGTGAGCTCCAGGTAGTATGGCAGGGACCAGACCAAATCCAGGGGTAAATATGGTAGCCAACTAAAAAGGAGGGCAGAGGGGGAGAGGAAAAAAAGAAATGTGAATCAGGGGCACAGGACAAGGGGAGGGTATTGTATATATCTCCACAGGGAAAGAGGGACCAGACTTCAACCCAGTGTTCCGGGATGCGAATGCAGCATGCTGCACTGGAGTGGGGAGCCAGTGGAGGGGTCTGAGGGCCCAGCCCCAATACCAGCTATGTGGACAACCACCCTTCCCCCCCAGAAGAATTTACTTTAGAGGACAGCACTGAAGCATTAGCTCGGGGAGAGGGACATGTCTGATCAGAACACACGGGAGCAAATGAAGGGGGAGGAAGAGAGAGTGGAGCACATCCTGGCCCATCAGGCCTAGAGATCGATATCCCTGCTCAGAGCAACCGATGCACAGAGAGGACCACATGGCTGGTCCCACTATGAGACACGCCACTGGAGACTCAGTGTTGCGACTGGCTGGGTCTGACCCCACCACTCCGAGGGAAAACACTAAGGGCATTCGGCAGAGCAGCTGGGGGAGCAGAGCAGGGAGCTACCGAGGGAGTGCAAAGGATAGACTTTGGGGCCAGGGCGTGGCACCCCATTGGACTCTACTGGAGGACACTCCTAGAGGTCAACAGACCTTGGATTATTTACACTTTTTTCCTTTAAAAAAATGTATTTATTTATTTATTGGTCATTGGTTTTTGTTGTCGTCATTGTGTTTTCTTTTGTCACTTTGTCTTGCTATGTCTTGTTTTTTTAAGCATATTATTATCTCTGTAGGTCTATCTAGATAAGACAGGCTGGAAGGACAGTCTGGAGAAGAAAACAATGGAACTGATGGTTCTAGGGGGACATGGGGGAGGTGGGGAAAAGGAGGTGGTGTTGACCAACCCAGGGACAAGGGAACAACAAGTGACCCAAAATTAGTGGCAAGGAGAGTGTGACAGGCCTGGTAGGGATTGATCTAGGGCAATGTAACCAAGAGAAATTACTGAAACCCAAGTGAAGGCTGAGCATGACAGTGGAACAAGAAGAAAGTAAAAGGAAATAGAGGAAATAACTAGGAAGCAAAGGGCACTTATAGAGGTCTAAATACAGGCATGTACATATGTAAATATATTTATATAGGAGGGTGGGGAAATAGATCTATGTCCATATATTTATAGGTTTAGTACTAAAGCAGCAGATGGACACTGGACCTCCACTCAAGTACTTCATCAATGCAAGAATACGTTGTTCTATTAAATTGGCATTCCATGAAGCACACTTTCCCAACATGATCACTGAAGACAAATGTGTTCATAAGCAAATGTGGTGAAGAAAGCTGATGGTGCCCGGCTATCAAAAGATATAGCATCTGGAATCTTAAAGGCTTGCAGGTAAACAAGCAGCCATCTAGCTCAGAAGCAACAAAGTCCACACGGAAGAAGCACACCAGCTTGTGTGACCATGAGGTGTTGACAAGATCAGGTAGCAGGCATCAAAGAACGAAAAATCATATCATTGTAAATGGGGGGGAGTGCAGATTGGGGACCAAAAGCCCATTTGTACACAATTGGACATCCCCTTCCAGAAGGGTCACGGGGAGGAGATGAGCCAGTCAGGGTGCAGTGTAGCAATGATGAAACATACAACTTTCCTCTAATTCTTAAATGCTTCCTCCCCACCCACACTATCATGATCCCAATTCTATCTTACAAATCTGGCTAGACCAGAGGATGTACTCTGCTACATATAAGAACTGGAAACACAGGGAATCCAGGACAGATGAACCCCTCAGGATCAGTGGTGAGAGTGGAGATACTGGAGGGTGGAGGGAAGGTGGGGTAGATAGGGGGAACCAACTATAAGGATCTACATATAACCTCCCCACTGGGGGATGGACAACATAAAAGTGAGGGAAGAGAGGGAGATGTTGGACAGTGTAAGACATGACAAAATAATAATATTTTTTAAATTATCAAGGGTTCATGAGGGAGAAGGGAGTAGGGTGGGAGGGAGGGAAATGAGGAGCTGATACCAAGGGCTTAAGTGGAGAGCAAATGGTTTGAGAATGATGAGGGCAACGAATATACAAATGTGCTTGACACAAAGGATGTATGTATGGATTGTGATGACTTGTATGAGTCCTCAATAAAATGATTTAAACATATATATTTCTGTGAGTCCCATTTTTGCACAGTTTACAAGGTCCTGTCAAATCTTCCCCATGCTTATCTCTATTTTAACCTCATCTTGCTATTTCCCTAGGATACTCTTCCCTCCAGATTTTCCACAAGATTATGTGAACACTTTTATTACAACTCTTCTTTTTACCCTTTGCATGCCTAAGATTTGTATACCTTTCATACCTCAGCTTAAATACTTCCACATAAAATGTTTCTAGAATCTTCAAATAATGGTGTAGCTGTTGCTTCCAAGTGCCACTTAGGATCCTGTGCTTTAATTATTGACTAGGTAACTCCATTCAATCTGACTCCCATCCAGTTGATTTTGACTCATAGTGATTTAGCTATGAGTAAGAGCACTTGAGGAATAAAGCAAAGCTAATTCTAGCCTATTAAAATGAAATATAAATGTTTTAAATGTTGGTTAGCTAAATCACTATGAGTCAGAATCCAAGGGATGGTAGTCCGATTGAAGGAGTCACCTAGTCAATCACAATGGGCCAGGCTGCAAGGTAGGAAGGAGGTTGCAGCAGATGCATCACTGCTGACTTGGGTGAGCATTAACACTGCTGACGCGAGGCACTTGAACTACCACCAGTATCTCTGCCTTTGCCGCTTCTGATTGACAGAGCCCAGGTCACAGTACTGTACCCCGAGAAGAGCAAGCTCTAGCCTTCCATCTTGGGGGGTGTTGAGACCCCCTTGTTATTTAGTTTTATTGAAGAAAATAAAAAATAAGACATAGAGTGTAGCAAAAAGATAAATGAATAATTAAAATAATTTACATAATGTTTTTATTCTTACCTACAGGGAAAAACAAACCTAGTCCCTGAAGATGGATTCCCAGAGGACCATGTACACATTGTGTTTTCACTGCCTGTGATTCTAC
Organism: Echinops telfairi; assembly: GCF_000313985.2. NCBI lineage: Eukaryota > Metazoa > Chordata > Mammalia > Afrosoricida > Tenrecidae > Echinops > Echinops telfairi. The sequence goes on from NW_022104341.1 coordinate 56,120,111, forward strand.
ATATTTAATATCTTTTTGACCAATGTCCATAAATGAAAGGTGTTTGTGTGTTGAAATCTTTCACAATAATTTTGAATTTTTCATTCATCAATATAATCTTAATACTTTCTGCTCTCTATATTTTGAGACTATAAAATTAAGTGTATAAGAATTTGGACTCTTTCAAGTGAGTAGAAACGTTTGTCATTATATAGTGGTTATGCATAATGTTCTCTGCTTTATGGTCTATTTTGACTTATATTTTGAGAATTAAAAGTGTGGTCTTTTAGCTAGTACACGATAAGTATACAATATTCTAATATGCATCTACCTCGTTTCCAAATATCACATATTTACTTCTCTGTTCAGTTTGTGACAAAACACAGTTGCAGTCCAATTCAAGCTTGTGGAAACACCTAGATGAGTAATATCGTATGCCCTGTGAAGGGAGCCCGTAATAGTGTGGGTTAAGGTTTGAACTGCTAGGCCAGCATCTTGAAACCGCCAGTCACTCCATCAGAGAACAATAAGGATTTTTGTTTCTGTAAATCTTTGCAGCCTCAGAAACCCACCAAAGCAGTTCTACTCTGCCTGACAGGGTGTCTGTGAGTCAGAATTGACTCCAGCAGTGAGGGGTTTGGGGGATATACCTTCTCAGAGCAGCAGTCATACCAACGGGCAGGCAGTTAAGTGGGAATGCAAGCATGGACGGATGATAAAGAGGAATATGGAAAGATTTTCAGCCTCAGCAAATTGAAAGGGCATTGCTAACCTTTTCCACCAGGTTTGAAGCATTTGGGCAGTGAAAGGGGCCAAGAACGGGAACACAAGGGTGAGGATGTTACCACGTGCACTCGGCAGTGCTCCATGCCCCTCTGATATTAGTTTTCCCAAACTTGTATGAAATAACTTATTAGTTTCCCGGTACCCTTGCAGAGTTATAAACTCTGTGGAGATGGGCAGTGCCCAGATGTGTCTGCTCTACAGATGATGCATAAGAAAGAGACTTTTTAAAAAGTTAAGTGAGTGAATGAATAAAGGTTGAGATGAGGGTATCGACAGGGTAGAGGGAGGTGGGAACCAGAGAAGGTGCCAGGCTTCAGGGTGATGACCCAGATCAGCTGAGGGCTGATGCTGGCCACTCCCATACAGCTCCTTTCTTCTCATCCACTTCTCATTCTCCGTGGACAGATTAAGGTCTCTGGGAAACCATGAAAAAATTGTGATGGGAACGGCAAGCTCAAATACTCCTCAAGCATCGGGAGGATCTGGGCACTGAAAGCCACTTCTGTTCCCCCTCCCTCGGCTGAGGGGCTGGAAGAGGGTTAGCAAGTCATAAATCCTTTCGGGGGTGTTTAGAAGCTATATAAAGCCCTGGGCTGAAGATCCGCTTCCACATTCTGCAGCCGATGCCAGACCTCCCAGTCCTCCACGGAGAGAAAACGTCCATCCAGTAAGTGTCTCTGGGCGATGTTTTTAAGGACTTAGTGGAATTAATGATAAATGGACTAGTTCAAGAGCAGCTAAGCTGAAGGCACTGTCTGATAGTCTGATTAAGGAAGGCCCTTTGGTATGACTGGGGGAGGCGTTTTCCTGCTTTTGAAGCCGGCATCTAGAATACAGTTCTAAATTACACTGAATGTGTGACACTCGGGGATTTCAGTTTGGCAGACCTCAGTGCCCCTCTTGCCTGGCCATTTCCTAGCTGTGGGACTTGGGGTAAATGATTTCTCTAAATTTTACTGATTTTTTTTTCAGAGTACTTATCATTTTTGGGTTTTAGGGAGGTGTAAATGCACTGCCAGCCTGCAAAGGTCAGTGTATGGTATGCAGCTCATACCACGTCCTTACTCACAGTAGCTCTTGAGAGAAGAGCTGAGGCGTTAGGGCCGCAGAAGCCCACAGGGGCAGGTCTAGTGTGTCCATCCCCAGAGGTTGTTCTCAGTCGGAGCGGACGCAATGGCAGTGTGTTTGGTTTGGTGGAGTCGCTTGTGAAGATTAGTGCAGAGCTGAGAACGGAGATGATGCAGAGAGGTGGCGGTAGCAGACAACAAAGAACAAAGCACGAGGTCCTTGACCCGACAGAGCTGTTCCTCACCCTGCAGAGAGTGAGGCGTGGTTCTCCCTGTGGGAGCAGAGAGGCAAAGGGGCGGTAAGGGGAGAGTTGGGATGCATTGCTATGAGGTCCAGTCCAGTCAACCCGACTCCAGGTTAACCGGATAGGGGGGAGGAGAAGTGCCCGAGGGGGTTGTCTAGTCTGAAATCTTCATGGGAACAAGTTTCTTGTCTTTTCTCCCCTGAAAGATGGGTGAGTTTGAACCACATTTCCTTCCGTTAGTAGCCAAGCATGTAAACATCGTATATTAGGGCTCCTTGGGAACAGGGATTTTTTTTTAAGCAAACACATTGTCATGAGTCAATTCTGACTCAAATGTCCCTATAGGACAAAAGAAAAAGGGTTTCCAAGACTGTAATCTTTACAGAAGCAGACATATAGGTTTCAAGCTGACAACCTATCAGTTAGAAGTCAAGTACTTTAATAACCGCATAACCAGAGCACACTGGTAATTGGGATAAAACCTACACACTGCCCTAGCGTCAATTCCCAGTCTATATAGGTTTCCAAGACTCTGATCTGTAAGGGAGCAGAAAGCCTCAAATCCCTCTCGTGGTTCTGAAACACTGACCTAAGGTTAGCAGTACAAAGCCAACCTGCTCTGCCACCAGGGCTCCTTAGGGTAAGGGTAAGCCCAAAACTCACTGGAATAGAAAGCCCCTTCGATCCCCCTGGAGCAGCTGATAGTTTGAAACTGTTGTCAGCAGCCCAAGGCCTAACCGCTACACCTCCAGAGCTAAAGCAAGGTGAGTCACGGGGAGTTTAAATTGCCAGAAGATAACTAATTGTGACAGAATTGAATTGATTTCTATTTAGAAATGAGGAGAATGAAAAAGGGTAGAATTAACTTCACTGTGACCTGGTGGGGTCGTGGTTACAAGTTGGGCTGCCATCTGCATGGTTGGCAGTTTGAGACCACCAGCAGCAGTTCCACATGAGAAAGACTGAGCTTTCTACTCCAGTAAACGGTTACAGACTCGGAAACCCACAGGGGGTCGCTATGAGTCAGCATCGATGTGATGACCGTGAGTTTGGTGATGACTGATATTAAGACAGAGATCGATTCCCTTGACATCAAAGGAGGAGCTCTACACTGAAGGCTCCATTTGCACATCTGAGGACATCGTTACCTCCCTACGCAGCGAGTTCTTCCTAGCTGAGGTCAGACTGAAAGAGGGCCATTGACATTGAGCGAGAGAGCATGGTTTCCGGTAGCTCTGCCTCTCTCTCCAAAGACTTCCTTCTTTCACTATCAGCACGAACTTCTTCCTGACTATTCTACAATTTCAGAATGGAGCATCCTGCTGGCGGCTACAAGAAACTGTTTGAAACTGTGGAGGAGCTGTCCTCGCCACTAACCGCACATGTGACAGGTTGGTCCCACCGTGAAGCCATCTTCTCTCTTCTGCCAAACTTTCTCTTCTCTGGCTTCTCGGTCACTTGCATCCCTCAGTGCTGGTTAAGAGTATGGCATGTAAGGAGAGAATCTGGGGCCGTGGGCTGTTAAATCCATGGCCCAATTCCCCTCATTTACTTACTCTTCATCTATCTAAGAGAGAAAATGCTACCTCACAGGAATTCCTTGTGGGCCAAGTCACCCTCCTAGTTACCACTGACTGTGCCCACTCCGTGTCTGGCACATAGTAAATGCCCTATCAAGGTGTGTCCTACCAGTGTCTGCGTAAATGAAAGCCTGGCGACAAGCATCTAGTAGCAGTCCACTCGAGGGTGCTGGGTTTCATCCTCATTAAACTAGAAGAGTCTTGGTTCTCGGGTTGGGCAGCTAGCAATTGCAGTTCTATTGCTTTGCTGCCTTGAACTTCTATAATATTTCAACTTTCAAAGCCTCAATTCCCTCACCAACCAAAGAACAAATTTTACCTTGTAATGATGTTGTGAGAACAGAATGAAATGATGCCGGTTGAATAAGCCATTCAGTATCTATCACAAAGTTAAAACTAAATGGTAGTTGTGTTATTATTATTTTATTATCATTGTCCAAAGGCACTATGTGACCCATACAGCATGACTCTACCCGTCATCCCACCAAAATGTATTGTGGTTGTTTTCAGTCTGTTCCAACTCATAGTGACCTTCTGTGTAAGAGAATGACACATTGCCTGGTTCTTGCCATCCTCACCGATGTCTGAGCTCACTGTGCAGCCTCTACATCAGCCAATCTCTTTAAAGATCTTTTTCACAACCCTTCTACTTGACCCAGTATGATGTCTTTAGTCCTAGGACTAGTCTCCCCCAAGAACATGTCCAAAGTACATGAGACCGCGTCTCACCATCCTCACTGCTAAGGAGCTTTCTGATTATGCTTCTTCAAAACCACTTGTTCTTCTGGCTGTCAATATTACTTTTATTATCCTTTGCCAGCCCCATAATTCAAATGCATCTAGTCTTCTTCATTCAATGCCCACCTTTCACTCACATTAGAGGTCATTGAAAACCCTGGCTTGGACCAGCTGTCCCTTAATCCTCAGTGACATCCTTGCTCTTCAGCACTGTAAAGAGGTTTTTCCCAAGGCAACGACTGCTGCTTGCTCCCTGAGCATTGGTTATGGGTCCAAGCAAGATGAAATCCTTGACAACTTTAATCTTCTCTCTGTTTATTGTGATGTTAGCTCCCGGTCCAGTTGTGAGGATTTATATTTTCTTTAGGCAGAGTTGCAATCAAAATCCTTTTAAGATGAATTTCACTGCTGCGTCCATGAGTGTTCACTGAAATCCAAGTAAAATGAAATCCTTGACAATGTCTACCTTTTCTCCATTTATCACGTTGCTGTCTACTGGTCCAGTTATGAGGATATTTGCTTTCTTTACATTGAGGTATAAATCATACTGTACAAAGCCTGCATGACCTTCATCAGTAAGTACATTATGTCCTCTTGTTTTTCAGTAAACAGTGTGTGTCACCTATATGTTGCAGGTTGTAAATAAGCCTTCTTATAACTCTGAAACCATGTTCTTCTTCACACTGTCCAGCTTCTTGGATTATTTGCTTTGCATCCCAACTGAACAAATATGGTGAAAGAACACAACCAGGACACACACCTTTCCCAATTTTAAACCATATAGCATCCCCTTCTTCTGTTCCAATGACTGCCTCTTGGCTCACCTACAGGTTGAACATGAACTCCCATTCATTGTAATGTTATTCACAGTTCGTTTGGGACCACAGGTCAGATGCACAGTCAATAAAATGCACAAGGAAACATTTGATTCAGTCAGCACTCGTGGAAGCAGCAGTGAAGAAGTCACATGGCATCATGCAATGGGAAAATCTATCACAAAAAAACTGCCTTAACGTGTTGAAGAGGAAAGATATCCCTTTAAGACTGATGCACACTTGACCCAAGTCCTGGTGCTTTTCATCGCCTCCTTTTCCTATGAAAGATGGACAGTGAATCAGAAAAACTGTAGCACAATTACTTCAGTGTTGGTGAAGAATATTGGAAGTGCCTCCTACTGCCAGGACCCCTTGTAGCATCGTGTGTTGTTACAGGTTGGGCTGCCAACCACAAGGTCAGCAGTTTGAAACCATCAGCCACTCTGTGGGAGAAAGATGAGGCTCTCTACACCCCTAATGATTTAGTCTCGAAAACCCACAGAAGTAGTTCTACTCTGTCCTATAAGGTCGCTGTGAGTTGGAACCCACTTGATGGCAGTGGGTTGTTCTGCTGTGAGCTGGCAGAAGAGTAACATCCCTTTCCGAGGAAGGACAGCCAGAGTGGTCCTTAGCAACATTTTATCAGGAGAGCCTCATTCCTAGACAAATGACACAGTGCTTGGTAACGTCAAAGGTCAGTGGAGAAAGAGGAAGACCTTCGGTGAGACAAATGGACAGTGGTTGCAACAATGGCTCAAATGTAAGAATTGTGAGGCTGGCACTGGACTGGACAGTGATTTGTTCTGTGGCACTTGGGGTCACTGTGGGGGCAGAGCTGACAGCACCCAGTCACCACAATGGGACCCTAGGGCTTTTCCCAGAAGTCTGTGGGCTGATTGTTCAACAAGAGTCAGGCTGACGCGTGCTGCAGTCCAAGGAAAAACAACAGGTGCTCTCCTGTTAAGAGTGTAGCCTTGGCCATTCGATGGGGCAGCTCCGCTCGGTCCTGTGGGATCACTGTGCACCTGAGGGCCCCCACAGCTAGCACCAACACGCGGTTGCAGTCTGGCCTGTCGCTTGCCTGTGGGCGTTTTATCCGGATCTGTGGTTGCAGATACCATTCTGAGGGGCACAGACCAGGAAGCAGCTCCTGAAAGGGTCTCGCCTGATGAAGTCTGGCTCACTTTTAGTAATTGGTTCTGTGTGTTTTTCTTGTGATTCTTACCATGTGTCCTGAGAGTTTTCATTAGAAATGGGGAATTCAAGGGTGGAGTGGCAGGGCGTGGAGAGTGGCCTTAGGTTGGCTTGATTGTTGGAATACAACTGAGAAATAAATGACTTTTTCTCCAAAAAGGCAAAAAATCTCTTAGGAGACTCAGAAAAACATTTTTAAAAGAAGAAGAATTTCAATTTTCTTAAAAGGAAGATGACCAAACAATCAGAGGCACTGATATTTAGGTGCAAAATCCTATTCTCCAAAAAATGTCCTTCTTTCTGTCCCTTCGACACTGTTCCTCCACCTGGATTATTGCTGTATCACAGGCTACCTGACCCTGGGTCTCCTACTGACAGGAGAAGCGAGCCAGCAAGCATTCGATCAGCGCTGTCTAGCAGGAGAGGTCGGAAAGAAGCCCATCTGCCAGCTATATGAAGAAGAAGCTGCCCAGTGTGGCCGCCAATACAATCGCACAGCTAATAGCATCCTAGCCCAACCAATGAAAAGTTTCTCTTTGTGTTGTGATAAGTAATCAAGTCAACTTCATTAACTAGATCACCAGGTTTTCTTCCAAGGTTCCTCTGAGTGAATTCAAATCTCCAACCTTGCCGTTAGCACTAAAGAGGGTGGCTAACAAGCGATGTCCTGCTTCTCATCTTCAGGTCGAATCCCCCTCTGGCTCAGCGGCAGTCTCCTCCGATGTGGGCCAGGGCTCTTTGAAGTTGGATCGGAGCCATTTTACCACCTGTTTGATGGGCAAGCCCTCCTGCACAAGTTTGACTTTAAAGAAGGACATGTGACATATCATAGAAGGTAAAGGAGCACCTCAGCCGAGGTGGGGGTACAGCTGTCTCTTCTGCCCATGTGCTTTACAACCTCGCGAACCCAGAAGGTAGCCTAAGTATTTCTTTCCTCTCAGAAGCCCCCTGGGCTTTGGAGTCACCTGAATCCATAGGAATACCTTGGAGCCATTCATTAGGATAAAGAAAAATCTAAAGCCTAGCGCTCTGAGGTCCAACCTACCTGGTCTCAAATCCTATATCCCCCAGGTACCACTGGCCTAGGATGGTGAACCATAGTAAGATGTTAACCTTGACGTCTTAGTTTTGACGTCTGTAAAGTGAGAGAAATAATAAAGGATCATTCATAAATGCCGTACAAAGATGAAATGAGAACCATCAATGCCTAGTTCATAGGAAACGTTCAGTGGCAATAATAGTTATCCATGTTATTCTTATTCATCCATTAGCTGTGTTGACCCCTTTCTTTTGTTACAGTCAGAAAGGAGGGAGATCTTCCACAAAGGAAGACATGACCAAGCATGGCAGAGTGGTACAAAACCGAACACTTTTCTAAGACAAGAAGTGTGCCCAGAAGGTTTGAAGGGCGAAGCCATCACCCCAGGAAGCCCTCACTAGCACTGCATAGTTTGTCTTACAACTCGTTTGTCAGGTCTACTAGAGAGTTTATTGATCTAGGCATTTTGAGGAGACATCGAAATGACAGGTAGATGGGAATGTGAACTGCATGCACGCTTCATTAATTGGCATGATTAGGTTCCAAAGAGCAGGTCATTTTGTGATAGTTGACATTTTACTAAAATGGAGGTGACCACATCAGATCACAAAATGGAGAAGGAGTACGCCATTACATAACTGCCCAACCCCTCAGAATCAGGACCCACAGCTTCAAGCATTATAGCCAGCATTACCCTCACCTGGCACACAGGCAGTCCATACTGACAGTCACACAGCACTAATATTCAATGTAGGCAGATAGTAAGTGTCTTATTGTTTCTGAGGGTGGGAAATGTCATATAAGGACATAATCACTAACTGAGCGGTAGATGTACTCCGGATATATTGAAGTGTAATACGCTAGAAATCGATTTTATATTACTTTGGCCAAACAAAACTTAAGCTATGAGAGTATATTTTGGAGAGCAGGCACAACTGTCACGTGCTTTCTAAAGACTTGATCTTTTTTGTCTTCATGCAAGTGCAGAATCAAGTTTTATTTGACTCACAATATGAAAAACCCTATGCCACTCAATGCCATTTAATTTGGGGAATGTTTCAGAAGGTCAGCCTGTACAAGAGATTGAATTCAAGAAAATATACTTTAATAAGCAACAGAATACATTCTATGATTGAAGAAAATACAGAAGGAAGATGACAAGTAATATAATTCTGAGTGGCATATCCCATATTTCCACGCTGAGTGTAGGTAAACAAACTATACAAAACAAGAAGTCACTGGCTCCATTGAGAACTTGTATCCTAACCAGCTCAGTCTTGTATGCCAATCACTAAACTTTCTGAGCCTCAGTCCCCCCATTTATCACATGCAGCTTATAGGGCATAATGAAATTTAAGACCATGGCACATAATTCTTTTCTCTTTTGACCACCACAAGCAAGTGACCTAATATTACTCTTCATTCTGATGTTATGGATATATGATCCCAATGAAGATGTATAGAATGAGTAATCTAGAGTTTACATGGACTGTACAGATAACATCTACGACCTGCCTCATGCTCCAATGTCCTCCAGGTTCATCCGCACCGATGCTTATGTACGGGCAATGACTGAGAAAAGAATCGTCTTAACAGAATTTGGCACCTGTGCTTTCCCAGACCCTTGCAAGAATATCTTTTCCCGGTAAATAAAACCAATGGTATGTTATTAGCTCTTTTTCTCTCATGGCTTGAAAATGATTGGACTGAAAAGTTCATTTACTTCTGCAGGTTTTTTTCTTACTTTCGAGGAGTGGAGATTACCGACAACGCCCTAGTTAATATCTACCCAGTGGGGGAAGACTACTATGCCTGCACAGAAACTAACCTTATTACAAAGGTTAATCCAGAGACCTTGGAAACTATTAAGCAGGTAGGACACAGTGCCTAGATGCTGCTGCTTAGAATGAAATCAACTGTCATTAATGCGGACATCATGAGTCACATAGACCAAGGTTCAAATCTTTCCTTTGCCACCAACTACTCACTATGTGTCATAGGACAAGATTTATTTCTTCACCTATGAAATAGGGTATGGATTATTGCATGGATTAAAGGAATACTATGTAAAATGTAAAATGTATGCATCCATCCATTCATTCATGCTTCAAATACTCGTTGAGTGCTTTTAAGGTGCCAGGACTTGTGCTAGTTGCAAGAGGTATATCAACGGGTAGCCCAGTGTGGTCCCATGATGCTCAAAATATTGTAGCTATTATTATTGTCAAAAATCTTGCAATCAGTGGTTCTGAATCAACTATGTTACAACAATTTTTCTCTTATATACAGACATTTCTTAGTAGGAATCAAACTGTATACTCAATGAAGTCTCATAGTAAAAAAGCAACTTCAAAATCAAATTATATTTATAAATCGGAGATTTGAGTTTGTTTTTTACGCTCTATGATTTTTACTATTGCTGAGACCTCAGGCAATCTCATTACAGCAGATAATGAGGACAATGTGCAAATAATGTAGGTTTCTCCGGTCACTATTAATTAAGAAGTAACTATTTTGCAAGGAATTGTCTGTGCCTTCAGGGACGTCCAGATGGAAAACAAGGACCCAACCTAGCTATAAGAAATGAAACAAATGTGGTTGCCACCAGATGTGATTGCCACTCAGAACAACACTTTATGACAGAGGAGAACTGCTACCCAGGATTTCTGAGACTATACATCTTTATGGGAGCCAATAGTCTCATTTCCCTCTCTCAGAGCAGCTGGGGAGGTTCAAAGCCCAGCCCAACACATTACCCACTATTCCAGCAAGGCGCCTAGGAAGCAGAATATGATGATTTCCTGAGGAGAAGGGAAATAGCTAGGAAAGCGCAGAAAAGGAACGTATTTTCCAGCAGCCGGTCTGGAACAGATCACGGAACATTCTAAAGATATTCATTTGAACTGGACTTAAAGGAGAAGCCAACCTTGGTCATTTCTGAGTAAAGGCATCCCGATGGAGGGTGTAACATGGTCAATGGAATGGAGACAGGAAAAATTGGGAAAATGCTCATGGAAATAAAATAATAAACTCCTTTAGTTAGATTTTCAGTGCTTCTCAGTAGGGGTGCTAATTGGACCCTTGCAAAAACCCCATTTCTAAATCTTCCACCATGGGAAATATCACCCCTAGTTAAGAATCAGTGATCTAGAGTATGTAATGTTAAGGGGGATGATAGGAAGAGGATAAGGTGAAATTAAAAAGCTTGAAATGGTTTTAAATTGGGGGCTAAATTGTTTACCTAATGGGAAGTTACCGTAGATTTCTGATCAGGGAAGTGGTTTAAACATAGCTGTCATTTTGGATGATTAATGTGGAAGACAAGAATGAGCGATATGAAAAGAAAACGAGACAAGGGACAGTTGGGAAACTAGGTATGTGAGACTGACGACCAGAACTGTAACCGAGTGGCAGGATGGTGGCTATCGAGTCGCTGTGAGTTGAATAAACTCGACAGTACCGAGCACTGGGAAAAGGGAAGAGTCCCAATATTGGTCTCAACGTGAACGGCTACAGATAATTCTCACCAGATTGCTGAGGTTCAATGTACTCTCTAGGGCCCTTTCTTGGTTTTGATGTTTGTGTATGATTACATACAAGTGTACAGGTAGAGTCTTTAGAGAAGAATTGAAGCTCGGTTTCTAAGACTGGCATTGGATTCTGATAATGAAACTGTATTCCAATTGATGGAGACCCCAGTGGCAACCTAGGGGGTTACACATTGGGATGCGAACCACAAGGTCAAAACCATCAGCTGTGAGAAAGATAGAGCTTTAGAGAAAGAGTTACTCTGTGAAGAGTTACAATCTCAGAAACTCTCTAGTGAAGCTCTATTCTGTCCTCTACAGAGGCCTGGTGACATAGTGGTTATGTATTGGGATGCTACTGCAAGGTCAGCAGTTCAAACCCACCAGCAGCTCCACATGAGAAAGATAAGGTTTTCTACTCCTGTGAAGAATTACAGCCTCAGAAACCCACAGGGAAGTTATACTCTTCCCTATAGAGTTGCTACAAGTCAGAATTGACTCAATTGTTGGGATTCCAATTCCCAAGGCATTGATATTGTCATTGGAAAATCTACGCTATAGCTCTAGAATAGGTTTTATTAGTAGCCAGGTACCATGGTGAGTGGGACTGTACCCCGACTTCACATACCAGCTGATCGCTGTGTAATTCATTCCAATTTGTGGCAACCCTATGTGTGTCAGAGTATAACTGTGCTCTGGAACTGTCAATGACTGATTTTTCAAAAGTAGACAGCAGGCCTAGCTTTCAAGACTTATCTGTGTGGCCTCGAACCTCCAAGCTTTCGGTCAGCAGTCAAGTACTTTAGCTATTTGTACCCCTCAGGTACTCTGACTTCACATGCAAATGTAACTTTAAAAAATTTGTGTGAGATCTGCTTTCACAAAGCACACATACATATATACAAACACACACACATACAATGTATATTGCTAAAATAGCCTCCTAATCCATCCTTTTGCTAGAACTCTGATTCTCCTTACAACTTTGTACAATGCTAAAATTTTTTTCTAAAATAAAAATCGAATGGGTCACTCCATCTGGGCCATCCAAGATAAACGTCTGCCTTCATGGCTAGTTCCTTCTGTGGAAGCCACAGTGGATGCTTAGTGATTTCCCAGAAGGACCCACTATTTCACAATCGTATGTGATTTCCTTGTGGTTCCCATTTCCTAGAGCAAACGATCATCCTTCTCCATTCACCTGGTTAACTCTAATTACATTTTAGTTGGAAAATTGCCCTTGGGAAGCCCTGCTTAACACCACAGTCTGAATTGGATAGGCTTTCTCTACAGAGACTACTTTGTGCTCATCCCACTGTCTACCAGCTTATTGGTCTAAAGCAGTGTCGTGTAATAGAATAATTCATAACCATACCCATGGCCATCTAGTTGATTCCAACTCAGAGCGACCTGCAACTGTAAACCTTTGTGAGAGCAGACAGCCTCTTATAGGATGTTACATAGATATGCATCTCACGACTATTGAGTGCCTGAGTGATACTTCGAACCTAGAGTTTGGTGGTTCAAATGCACCTAGTGGAACCACTGAAGAAAGCCCAGTGATCTGCTTTCACAAAGCGCACAGACAAGAAAACCCTGGCGGTCAGTTCTTTGTAACATATGGCGTGGCCACGAGTTACAATCAACTCCACAGAAGTGGGCTTGTTCAGGGTTTTGTTGGTAAGTGCTATTTTCAGTGGCCAATGCAATTGAAAAACTTAATTTGGAATTGTATCTAATTATAAGACTTAACCCTTTTATGACCCGTGAGACATATATATTGCCCATCAACAGCTGAGCCTCTCTGGTTTCCTGGGAAGCTGCTATGCTCATTGTACTCCATGAGACACCCTGGAGGGTTCCTGGACAGCCGTGTGAGTCTAAAGAAATATTGCTCCCCGCACCACTCCACTATCAGAATCCACGTGGGGCATATGTATCCCACAGAATGGAATCAAAATCCACATACTGTACTTAAAAACATGATTCCTTGACTTCAGAATGCCTTGCACGGTGACACAAGGGATTGCTTCGTTAGCCTGCTAACTGAAAGTTCACAGGTGGAAGCCCACCAGGCTCGGCAGGAGAAAGACGAGGCTTTCTGTTCCTGATAGTTTTATAGCCTCCAAACCTCTCAGGGGCCAGCGCCATCCTGCCTTTGGGCGTTGCTATGAACTGGAACCCACTCAGTGGCCATGTTTGGGTTTGCTGCGACTGGAGAACTATGGCACAAGCAAAATATCCAAAGCAGAAAATTATCCCATCACCATAGAACTTAATGGTTCCATGTGGCTAGCGGCTACTGTGTGGAGCAGCCCGAGCCTAGACTGGAGTTGTGGAAGCAAGTCTCCTTGCCATTAACACAGCGCCTGCCACACAGGAGAAGCTCTGTGAGGACTGGACAATTGGGAGCATGAATGACCATCCTGCCTATGATTTAAATAAATATGCTAAGCACTCCTGTGCTTCAAAAATTATCTTTTTAATCAAATAGAAGTTTGGTTAGATAAATATGCCATCCTTAATTATTCATTCACTCTCTCTTTAGCAAGTAGATCCCAGGTAGAACTTCTAGTGCTGACCTTGCCAACACGTGGTCCTGTATTCTTGAGCACGTCACTCAACCCCTCTGGGGTCTCAGGTCTTCTTCTACAAACTGGGAGGTTGGCATTAATCTATGACTCTGAGCTTCTTATGTGACTCTAAAGTCAACGAAAGCCCTGAATCTCCTCTTCAAAAAAGGTTTGCGTTTAATTCCAGGAGATTCCTAGATGCCCTGAGGTCTACTTAGGTCAAGTTCTTCTGTAATGCCCCTTTCAATTCCCAGTTGACACTATGGGCAGCACTCTGCGCTGTCTTTAGGTTGTACTACCAAAATAGCTTTCTGTTTGTTTGTTTGTTTTGATCAATTAAAAAGTAGTGAGTGCCAAATTTGTCAAACACTTCAGTCTAGGACAGGTTAAGAAGCAATGTAACAAAGTCTCAGCCCACAAATTAAACATTGTTAGAGGACAACCTGAATATGGAAACGGAAACCCATCTCCTTGCCCCCGAGTCCATGCGACTCCTAGAGACCCTATAGGGGAGGGTAGAACTGCGCCTGTGAGTTTCCAAGATGGTGTCCATTAATTGGATTAGAAAGTTCTCTCTCTCTCCCAGGGAGCGTCTGGTGGTTTCAAACTGCTGCCCTTCTGGATCACGGCCCAATGTGTAACCACTACGCTAGAAGGGTTCCTAGGAAAGTAACTGAAGTCGTGTATGGTAAACCTCAAATGACAAGCACAGTTCAGGAGTCCCAGTGCTCGAGAGATGAGGGTCAGCATGGGGTTGGAGGAGAGCGCTGCACATAAGGCAAGACTTGGGCAAAATTAGAAAGTGAAAGGAACTCAGGAAGATACAAAGGAGGTCGTGCACCTAGGGTGGGGCTACACAGGGCAGAGGTAAGGGCAAACCTGGGGACCAGAGTTGTAGTATAAACTCTCTTCTCTTACTATGAAGAACCTTCACTCTCCTTACACAGGTTGATCTGTGCAACTACGTCTCAGTCAATGGAGCCACTGCCCACCCTCACATTGAAAGCGACGGAACCGTTTACAACATTGGTAATTGCTTTGGGAAGAATTTTTCGATTGCCTACAATATTGTAAAGATCCCTCCACTGCAAGCAGGTCTGTTTACCAATCTTGCCTTTTCTTAAACAAGTATTATATTAGACAATGACCAGAAATAGAGGATAGCAGATCAGAATATTAGGATGGCATTCATTGTATTCATAGTTTGATAATTCTCAGACTTAAGGACAAAGTCCTTTGTCCCTACTCTAACAGGAAAGCAATGTCCAAAGTTGAAAGAGCTGTGCAAGCACCACATTGGTAGGATGTGATAGCTTGAAAACACAGTCGGATCACTCGCTCACTCACTCACTCACGTTGTTAAGTCGACTTTACCTTCTAGCTACCCTCTAGGAAAAGGAAGAACTGCCCTCCAGCATTTCTAAGGCTGTACGTGTTTACTGAAGCAGAACTCTTCATTTTTCTCCTATGGAACAGAGAGTGGATTTGAACTGACAACCTCCTGGTTAGCAGTCCAATGCTTAACCTATTGTGCCACCATAGCTGCTTACTTTTCAAAGATGATAGTATATGTTGGTTTTATCAACAAGATTTAGATTCAAATCCAGTAACGTTTTCTTGAGTGGGTATTCAGGTGGCAGACAACATTAATTAAACAAATTAGCCATGGTGGCACAGTGGGTTGAGCATCGGAGTTGTGATTCACAAGCTTGGCAGTTCAAACTGGCAAGGCACTCCCCAGTAGAAAGATGAGGCTGTCGGCTGCCTACAGTCTCAGAAACCCTATGGAGATAATTCTATTCTGTCCAAGATTGCTGTGAGTCATAATTACCTAGTGGCAGTGGAATTGGTTTTTGGCTTTGTGTGTGTGTGTGTATAATAACATGCATACATATAAAGAATTACAACAGTAAACATATCTCTGAACTCACATTAAGTCTATAGGTTCAGAACATTAAATCAGACATGAGAATATATTTTAGAGTTCTCCACTCATCCCTTGTGAATTCATAGAGGTTCAATAATCATCTTGACAATCGACTCACTTGACAGTACATAGTTTTGTTTAGCATTACTTAGTAAGGAGAATGATGAGACTGTCTATTCATGTAAACTTTTAAAGCCGTGGAAACCCAAAGGGGCAGTTCTACCATGGGGCTCTATGAGTGAGAAGCAACAGTAAGAAGGAGAAGAATTATTTAGTCAAGTGGTACTTGAAATGCAGTCTCTGAGTTAATAGTACCAGCATCACCTGGGAACTTGTTAGAACTACAAACACTGAGCCCTGCCTCAGACAGATGGAATGAGACACTTTCCCTGTGGGGCCTGCAATGTCTGTTTTAACAAGTCCTTCATGTAATTCTGATGTAGACTAAGTTTTGAGGACCACCAGCTTGGGAGTAAAATGAAGTTTAGTATGCACAAGAATTACTGCATGGGGCTATTGACACACAGCACTGTGCACATTATACTGTATATAGGCAATGAAAGGAATTATAAGGGGCATCGAGATTACACTCAACTTTTGCTTTGCTCGCCTGATTAGAACTCAGCTCTAGTAATTATGAGACGTGACTGCACTGTACCCTGCTGCTACAGCCCTCTTGGAGAACGCTTTACTAAATTTGGATTTAGCCGCTGGTGAATCCCCTCAATCACAGTCGAGGGTTGTGACGAGCCCTATGAGCAGATAGAGAGCATTGGAACGTTGATTGAATTTTCCTGGGCTACCATAGATTCGTGTAAAATCTTGAAATGACAATAACTGAGAAAATAGAAATAAGCTCTGAACAAAGGTCAAGACTGAAAATTGTATCTCTTACTGTTCTAAATGCTTTGTATTAAAAAATTAAAAAGGCTGTTCCAAAGCCTTTTAAACCCACTTTATTTCAGACAAACAAGACCCAATAAGCAAGTCAGAGGTCGTTGTACAATTCCCCTGCAGTGACCGATTCAAGCCATCTTACGTCCATAGGTAACGCGAAGGCCTGCTATGAATCTTCAGGAAAACTGGAGTCAAAAGACCTGCTTTGCCTACTTTTGATATCAAATCTGATCAGAGCACTGTCTGGAGAACAGTAAATTTAAATGGAATTGATTTTATGTGGGCACTGCTGATCCATGTAACTAAGCGTATCTGTGTGCATTTATCTTGAGCATCAGCCCCTCTCACTTACAGCGCCGCCTTTCTTTACAGCTTTGGCTTGACTCCCAACTATATTGTGTTTGTGGAGACACCAGTGAAAATTAACCTATTCAAGTTCCTTTCATCATGGAGTCTGTGGGGAGCCAACTATATGGACTGTTTCGAGTCCAATGAAACCATGGGGGTAAGTCTTTTATTCAGGGCAAAAGTGGCTCTAGACTGGAAAGGAGACCCGGGTTTTATCACTGGCTGCTGAACTTCAAATGCAGCCACCACGTTTCAGTGGAGGCTCATAGGTTGCTATGATGCTGAACAGGTTAAAACCTGTGGTGCTTAAGGTGGTGCTCCCACATTAAGGGAGACTAGAAAGAAAGATCTGGCAACCTGTTTCCAAAAAAGAATCTGCTAGTGAAGACAAGGGAGCAAAATGAACAGTCTCTGACCACATGGATTCTCTTTGTATCACGGGTGTGATTCTCGAGGAGATGTTGTTCATAATGCACATTCGCCACCCCCTGTTACATGGATCAGATCTTTTCATCCTCTTTCAAGGTTTGGCTTCATATTGCTGACAAAAAAAGAAGAAAATACCTGAATAATAAATACCGGACTTCTTCTTTTAATCTCTTCCATCACATCAACACCTATGAAGACAATGGATTTCTGATTGCAGATCTATGTTGCTGGAAAGGGTAAGGAAAGACAGTGGATACATGTCATCTCCCCAGTCGCTCCTAAAAATGAGGAGCCTTTTACAGAGAAGCTGCTGCTGATATTTTACCTGAATCACATCTACAAGAGCAGCAGAGATGCTGAAGCCACAGCATGTGATTGCAAAAGCAGTGGGGTGTTTAGACCAACAGAAACACAAACAGACAGAAGAACTAAGCCCACTGTCAGCAAGGCCATCTGACTCAGAGTGAGCACATAGGCCGTCTGAGGACACAGATCCTTCTGGCAGCAGTCAGCCTCATTTAAACTTCGTTAAAAACTGATAGGGCCTGTACATTAGACCTAAAAGTAACAAGTGCTGTGACTTGAGCAGAGCAAATAGTTGACATGCTCACCTACTTACTAGCTGAGAGAGCGGAGTCTGAGTTCACCCGCAGATAGCTCAGAAGAAACGCTGGCAATTTGCTTCTGAAATCTCAGCCTTTGAAAATGTTATGGTACGTAATTCCTCTCTGACATGCAAGGGGCCAGCTTGAGTGGTATTTTTGTATTGTAGTAACCTAACAAGTTCATTTACACTTGTTTGTGGCGATGGAATCAGCTCCAACTCACGTAGGTATAACAGAACCAAACATGGCCAGTCTTATGCCGTCTTTCTGATTGATGGCATCGATGGTCTATTTTATGATTATCATGCCAATCCCTCTATTAAGGGTCACTCTTATTTTTGCTGACCCTCTACTTTAGCAGTCATGAACTTACACTTGCTGGGAGACCTTTAAGTCCATTTTTGATTGGGAGAAATGTATATATATATA
>NW_022104341.1:56139850-56153767 GCF_000313985.2 Echinops telfairi
CAAGCGGCCATCTAGCTCAGAAGCAACAAAGCCCACATGGAAGAAGCACACCAGCCTGTGTGATTACGAGGTGCCGAAGGGATAAGTTATCAGACATCAAGGAACAAAAAATCATATCATTTTTGAATGAGGGGGGGATGTGCGGAGTGGAGACCCAAAGCCCACTTATAGGCCACTGGACATCCTCTTAAAGAAGGGTCTTGAGGAGGAGATGAGCCAGTCAGGGTGTGATGTAGTAACAATGAAACATACAACTTTCCTCTAGTTCCTAAATGCTTCCCCCTCCACCCCACTATCATGATCCCAATTCTACCTTACAAATATGGCTAGACCAGAGGATGTACACTGGTACAGATAGGAACTGGAAACATAGGGAATCCAGGGCAGATGATCCCTTCAGGACCAGTGGTGTGAGTGGCGATACTGGGAGGGTGGGTTGGAAAGAGGGAACCAATTATAAGGATCTACATATAACCTCCTCCTTGGGGGATGGACAACAGAAAAATGGGTGAAGGGAGACATCGGACAGGGCAAGATCTGACAAAATAATAATTTATGAATTATCAAGGGCTCATGGGGGGCGGGGGGAATGAGGAGCTGATGCCAGGGGCTTAAGTGGAGAGCAAATGTTTTGAGAATGATAAGGGCAATGAATATCCAAATGTGCTTTACACAATTGATGTATGTATGGATTGTGATGAATTGTATGAGCTCCTAATAAAATGATTTAAAAAATCATTTGGCATTCTAGAGAGATGAAGACAGATCATTATTTTGCATTTTTATTCCATACTCATTGGCTGATTTCTACTTTTAGTTCTCGATATTCAGTGTCTGATTTGCAGTACAGTAGAACAACAGTAAGACATTTTCGTGTGATAAGAAATGCCAATCAAAGTCAACATATTCAATGTGACTTGTATGCATAGTACAGTACATGTTGTCCTTCATTGCACAAGAGGTGTTGCAACAGCAACTAAATGGCATGTAACACTTTGTATCAAGGCTTACATCAAATGTGTGTGGTAAGCAAAGCCAGATAGTACTGCTCTATAAACTCCTTGAAAGATGGGGAGTGGGGGAGTGGCACAGGTGGAGTAGGAATTACAGACAGGTAAAACTACTTTGGTAAAGGCAAGGGAGAATTTCAAAAGAAAGACTTAATATGGAAATGTAAAATCCTCCTGGGGCTAGCTTAGGAGGAATGGAAGGGACAAGGCAAGCAGACCCCAGACTAGTAAAATAGGTTGGTGGGAGTGACATTCAGAGTGTCTTTATAAGCCTTCGAGTGTTCTGTAAGGGAAGGGCAGTCACTAGTGTGTTTTAAAGATGGTTGGGGCAGGGATGGTGACATGTCAGAAAGAGCACGCTGGCAACATCATAGGGAAGTATTGCAAGGTGAGAAGCCCACAAGCCCTGGTGGGAGACTAATGCCAAACTGCGCACAAGAGATGAAAGATCTGACTTCAGGCAGTACATCTGGGAAATAAGGCAGATAAAAAGTGAGAATCTTTTGCAAACTGAAGCAAGAGGTTAGTTCTAAGTGCATCCCCTACTCTGGATGGTATTCTCAACAGACTAGCCAAAAGGATTCTTTTTAAAAGTAAGTTGCAACATGCTATTTCTTTGCACAACACCTTCCAATGACTCCCCTACCTCTCATGCAAAGAGAAAGAGTACATCCTCCCATAGGCTATCCAGTCCTGTCCAACTTGACTCCTTTGCCTCCCCGCCCCCCTCCTGCTCCCAGGCCCTGGTTCATCAGGGGCAGGAACCCTGGCCTGTGAAGCTCCTTAGAAGCATCCCATGGCTTCAGGCATTTGCCCTCGGGTCTCTCTTCTGGCATGCTCTTTCCAAAATAGCTCTCTGCATTGATAATTTCCCCAGCTCCCACAAGATTTATCTTAAATTCTATCTTTTCAGTGAGGTCCACCCCAACCACCTGTTAAATCCTGCACCTACCCATCCTTCACACTTCTGTTCCCCTTTAATCTGTTCTACGCCCCTCCCTCCATCATCTTATCTATGGTGCAGTATAAGCAATATGCAATAAATATAACGCATTTGGTAATTATATTGAGTGTATGTTATTTATATTATTTAAGCTCAATGGGGCAGGAAATTATTCTCTGAAATACCCCAAATACCCTGCGCTGAGTCTAGCACATAATATGACCTCAAATGTATATTGAAGGGCTGGATTAAAAATGTTTTCTTAGTAACAGCTCACGGTCATCTGCAAAGGTGAGTGTGCGCCTGCTCGTGCCCTTGGCAAACATCTGATGCAGTGGCTTTTCTGTATTCTTTTCCCTTTTGACAACATAAAGCATGCGTGCTGGCGTGTGTGTTCAAACAGAATAAAAATTATGAGAGGACTTCAAGAAGTTTCTGGAAAAACATCCATGAGCTTTTCGTGGCGTTGTTTACAAGCTTTTGGAGCACACGTGTCTACCCTAACCATACAAGAAATAATGCTGCCGGGGGGTTCCTCCCGCTGGCTGCAGAGGCCGGGGTTTGGCAGCACAACCATTTGTCTGGTGTTTGCTTGTCCGCGGGGCTTGTTTTCCCAGATCCCTTCGTTTACTCTGAGCATTAACCCAGATTATGCAACTGGGTGACTGGGAGGCCGCGGGGCCCCACAGCCACTCAATGCCACGGCCAAAAGCAGCTCTCCCAGTCCGTTCCAGGCCTGCCCGGCTCTCGTTTCTGCCCTGCTTCTCTCTGCAGGACGACATGGCGCGATCCAGAAACGAAACCTCCGAAGACTGCGGTTCGGGCGGTTTGTTCTCGCATTCCTTTACACTCGCCTCCGCTGTTCCGCCCCTCGCAGGCTGACACGGGCAAGAATCTGGTCACGCTCCCCAACACCACTGCCACTGCCATCCTGTGCAGCGACGAGACCATCTGGCTGGAACCCGAGGTTCTGTTCGCGGGGCCTCGCCAAGGTGAGACAGTCGTAACAAGAAATTAAAGAAATCTGACTCAGAAAGAGCCAATTGATGACATTCAAAGAGATAAATTACGTTTTTCTACACTTGGGCTCTATTTTGTAGCGTTTGAATTTCCTCAAATCAATTACCAGAAGTATAGTGGAAAACCTTATACTTATGCCTATGGACTTGGCTTGAATCACTTTGTTCCAGACAGGGTAATTCATCTCTATTACTAATTTTGACACAGTACTTTGAATCATGTCAGTCACATAAGTACAGCTGGTTAAACGGTGTATTGTTTATTTTGCTTTGTTGCAAGCAGCTCTGTAAGCTGAACGTCAAAACAAAAGAAACTTGGGTTTGGCAAGAGGCTGATTCCTACCCATCAGAGCCCATCTTTGTGTCGCACCCCGAGGCCATGGACGAAGATGACGGTAATTCAACCAGGGGACGCGTCCCGACACTGCCTCTTTACTGGGTTTCTATGTCAGTCCTTGAGGAGAGGCCTTAGCGTGAAATGAGCCTTCATCCGACTGAACAGGACAGCAGTAACGAATTTAACCAGGAGATAGATGGCAGAGAAGTTTTGTTTTGGGGCCACTTCTCCTTAGTCCACAGTACTCCTGTAAAGAGGTCCACAGGGAAAGGACTTCGTGGCCGTGCCCTTGAAGTTTGGAGCTGGGAGCCGAAACAGACGGAAAACGGGAACAATGGCGAAGGCGCCATTTTGTGTCTGATGAGTTATCAGGGCCTTCTCCGGTTGAGAGAGAGAAGGGGGAAGAAAAGCGACACACACTTCGAGGGTTTTGTCCTTCCACAGAGATGTATGCATGTATGGAAAAGAATTCGTCTTTCGGCAAATGGGGTTCGAAAGGGTTCCAAAGAGGCAGCCTATAAAATAGCAACTCAACTGCAAAACATCGTTCTTAGCTACCTACAGGTTAGCTGGGACACATGAGAAATAAGACCGAGATATGGAAAACCAAAGAAAAGCAAGTAATATAGTTAATTGTGGAGCCGTATCATGCTAAGCCGATTTACATGCACAGCCCACCCGGTCACAACTGAAAAGGACTTGCCTTCATGTTGTTGGTCTTCGACATTACAGAAATAATATACCCTACTGCTTTAGAGTCCTTTAATATACATTCCTATTTGATTGCCACATGTTTGTTTTATTAACTCATTTTATTGGGGGCTCGTAGAACTCTTATCACAATCCATCCATCCATCCATTGTGTCAAGCACATTTGTACATGTGTTGCCATCATCATTCTCAAAACATTTGCTTTCTACTGGAGCCTTTGGCATCAGCTCCTCATTTTCCCCTCCCTCCCCGCTCCCGCATGAACCCTAGATAATTTATAAATTAGCATTATTTTGTCATATCTTACACTGTCCGACGTCTCCCTTCACCCACCTTCCTGTTGCCCACCCCCAGGGAGGAGGTTATATGTAGACCCGTGTAGTAGGCGGTGATGCCGGGAGGGAGTGGGAAGGTGGGGAGAGAGGGAACAGCATGCGTTTTGAGTAGGAACAATCACCCGTGCAGTCAGAGAGCATCCACTCTCTTAGTGACCTAGGGCTGTCACAACAAAAACTACCACAAGTGAATGACTTTAAAGAATAGTCACAAAATATTTACTTTGTCCCCAGTCCGAGAGGTTAGCCATCCAAATCATGCCCTTGGTTGTTGGTGTCTTCTGGGGGCCTTGCTCCTGGATCCTGTTGTCAGCCTGTACTCTTGGGTGCTCTTTCACTTGTAGAAGGGACCCGGCACCCCACGGTGGTGCACCTCTGTGGCTTCTTTGCCCTTTTTCATGACAGCTTCCAGGAGTGATGAAAGCAAACATTAAGTCCTCGACTACTAGCTGTAAGCCTGGTAGTTTGAACTCACCCAGAGGCACCTTGGCAGACAAGAGGAGCAATCAGCTTCTGAAAGGTCACAGCTTTAAACCCATAGAGAGCAGTTATACTTTGCATACCTGGAATCACCATGAGCCAGATGACAATTAACAACAACTCAGAAATGATTAGCTTTAGGATCCACCATACGCTGTTTGACTTAGTTGACATATAAAAAAAAGAAAGAGAGAGTCCATTCCAAAGGTCAGGTCCAGAGGTTTGGGCTTCAGAAAAACTTGATTTGGTGGATGGGAGGGTGTTGTGAGGTGCCTTCCAATTGGTTCTGACTCAGAGTGATCCTGGGTACAACGCAGCAAAACTCTGGCTGTTGCTGCACCATCCTCACAATTGTTGTTACGTTTGAGCCCATTGGTGCAGCCTCTGTGTCAGTCCACCTCATCAAGGATCTGCCTTTTTCCACTCTCCTTCTGCTTTACCAAGGAGGATGTCCTGTTCCAGGTACGAGTCTCTCCTGGTAGCATGCCCATGTCATGAGACAAATTCTCACCATTCGTGCTCCCAAGGAGCATTCTGACTGTACTTCTGCCAGGACAGACTTGTTTGTACTGGCAGTTCCTGATACTTTCAATATTCTTCACTGCTCTCATAATTCAAATGCATCAGTTCGTCAGATTCCCTTATTCATTGGGCGACTTTCACCTGCATGTGAGATGACTGACATAACGTGACTTAAGGGAGGTGCACATTAGTCCTCAACGTGCCACTCCTGTTCTCCAGTTCTTTAAAGAGGTTTTTCAAGTGCCATTGACTTACCCAGTGCAGTACATTATTTGATTTATCGACTAGTGCTTCCATGAGCATTGATTGTACATCCCAGCAGAATGAAATTCCTGACAACGTTAATATTTTCTCCCTTTATTATGGTCCTACTATTCCAGTTGTGAAATTTGGGTTCTCTTTATATTCAGTTGCAATCCGTACTGAGGGCTGCAGACCTGAATCTTCATTAGCAAGCGCTTCAAGTCTTCTTGGCTTTCAGCAAGCAGGCTGTGTCGTCTGCATATTGCAGGTTGTTAGTTCAAGCCTTTCTTGAACCTTGATATCGTCCTCCTCTTCATACAGTCCAGCTTCTCTGATCATTTGCTCAGCATAAAGATTGAATAAGTAGGGTGAAAGGCTGTAACGCTGATGCACAACTTTCCTGATTTGGAACCACAGTGTGTCCTTGTTGGTCTTGAACAACTGCCTCTCTGCCTCTTAATCCCTATTCATGTTCCCTAGGAGCACAATGAAATATTCTGGATTTCTGATTCTTCCCAATGCTGATAATAATTTGTTGTGATACACAGAGTTGATTGTCTTTCATAGTCAAGTAAACACCTTTCTGGTGTTCTCTGCTTTCAGTCTAGATCTATCTGAAATCAGCAATGACATCTCTTTTTCTGTGTCCCCTTTTGAATCTGGATTGAACTTCTGGGAGCTCCACGTCAATGGGTTCTACTGCAATCATTGTTGAATTGTCTTGAGCAAAGTTTATTTGCATATGATATTAATACTATTGGTTGATAATTTCCACATTTTGGTGCATTGCCTTGATTTGGAATGGGCACAAAGATGGATCTCTTCCAGCCAGATGGCCTAGTAGGGGACTTCCAAATGTCTTGCCAAAAGGGAGTGAAATCCTTCCATCTTCTTTTGATTCTTCCTGTG
The DNA here is from genome assembly GCF_000313985.2 of Echinops telfairi. Lineage (NCBI taxonomy): Eukaryota > Metazoa > Chordata > Mammalia > Afrosoricida > Tenrecidae > Echinops > Echinops telfairi. The sequence continues at coordinate 56,146,360 of NW_022104341.1, forward strand.
TTGTTCAATATTTTGCCCATAGAATCCTCAAATATTGCAACTAGAGGTTTGAGTTTTTTCTGTAGTTCTTTCAGCTTGGTATATGCTGAACACATTCTTTCTTTTAGACTTTCTGTCTCCACGTCTTTGAACATTCCACTTTAGAACTTTACTTTGTCTTCTCTAACTGCTCCTTGGGATTTTCGATTCAATTCTTTTCCTTCCTCATGTCTTCCATGTGCTTTAGTCACCCTTCAATCACGAGCAAGTTTCAGACACTTAAGTTTTTCTTGTCTGTCTTTCCTGTCTTTTAAATAACCATTTTCCTTCTTCATTTTTGATGTTCGTGGTGTTGACCCACAACCTATCAGGCTTCTGTCAGTAGTGTTTAATGTATCAGAGCTATTTAAAAATATTCTTAATATACCCAAGGTTGTATTTTGACTTGTGTAGACTTATTTCAATTTTCTTATGAACAATTAACGATCTGTTCCACAGTCAGTCTCTGGCCTTCTTTTGGCTGATAATACTGATCTTCCCCACCGTCTCTTTCCATAGATACAGTCAATTTCACCACTCACACTCCATCCGCTGAGATCCATGTGTATAACTGCAGTTCATGTTGTTTAAAGGAGTATTTGCTATGAAGGAAATACTCATGAGTCTTGAAAATGCTATCATGTTTCTATCACCAAGACCATGTTCTCCAACAAGTGACTGTTCTTCTTTGTTTCCAACTATCACATTCCAGTCACCAAGAATTATTAATGCATCTTGATTACATCTTCAATCAATTTCAGACTGAAAGAGTTGGAATTCTTCAATTTCTTCATTAAGTTGAATAATAGTTGCATGAATTGGATTTCTACTTGGGGGGAAAAAACTACCCTATCACAGAGAACATTGTACATCAAGCCGGATCTGGACATTTCTTTTTTGGAGATGAGTATGACGTTATTGCTCTTGAGTTTGTTATTCTTGGCATAGGAAACCACATAGTTGTCTCATTCAAAATGGCCAACACCAATCCATGTCAGCTCACTAATGCCTTGGATAACAATCTTTATGTGTGCCATTCCACTTCCAATTTTCCTAGATTCGTATTTCCTACATTTCATGTTCTTATTATTAAAAGCTGTTTGAAGGTGTTTTGATTGTTTATTTTTATCATTTTGAGATGAACTTCATTAGCAAATGAAGATCCTGAAAGCTTTATTCCATCTACGTCACTTTGGTTTATTCTACTTTGAGAAGGCAGCTCTTCCTCAGTCATAATTTGATTGCTTTCTGACCCAAAGGGCTCATCTTCTAACTCTATATATGACAATGTTAGGCTGCCATTGATAAAGTTTTCAGTAATGAATTCCTCAGAAGTGAACAGCCGATTGCATCCTCATTGTCTATTCTTTGCCAGGAAGCTCCACTGAAACTTGTTTACCTTTTGTGACCCTACTGGTATTTGAAATACAGGCGATATAGCAACCACCATCACAGCAACATACCAGACACCTCTGTAGGACAAACTGATGAGTGGTGGGGGGTGAGGGAGGCAACTTAACTTATAATACGTACTATATGCAAGTCATTGTTCTAGACCAGCAGTTCTCAACCTTTGGGTCACAACCCCTTTGGGTTGTCGAACGACCCTTTCACAGGGGTCACCTAAAACCATCGGAAAATGCATAAATATTTCACAATATATAATTACATATTGTTTTGTGATTAATCGCTATGCTTTAATTATGTTCAATTTGTAACAATGAAAATACATCCTGCATATCAGATATTTACATGACAATTAATAACAGTAGCAAAATTACAGTTATGAAGTAGCAACGAAAATAATTTTATGATTGGGGGTCACTACAACATGAGGGACTGTATCAAAGTGTCACAGCATTAGGAAGCTTGAGAATCACTGTTCTAGACTATTGGGATGCAGTAGTGCGCAAGACACACAGGGAAGACACTCCCTCTTGCACTTCATAGCCCAGGAAACAGGATAGGTACATAGTCCAAGGTGGTCACACAGCCAGGTAGAAGACTCAAATCCAAGTGTGAAGTTATATGGTTTCCCATTGAGTTTTCTCTATTTGTTATTGTAATGGCTCAGGTCTGGGATCTTCTACAACTCTCCCTCGTTTACTTCTGTCTAACAGGTGTGGTCCTAAGCATCGTGGTGAGCCCTGGGGCAGGGCAAAAGCCTGCCTACCTCTTGATCCTCAATGCCAAGGATTTGAGTGAAGTTGCCAGAGCTGAAGTGGAGATTAACATCCCTGTCACTTTCCATGGACTCTTCAAAAAATCCTGAGCAAGACACTGGAAGTTCTGCTTTTCTCTTTCAAAGTGTGATGACAAACCAAGAACAACAAAGCTGCTATCTGCAACCAAACTCGGTCCCATTTTAGCCTTCTGTTTGTTATGATTTTAACGGTGGCTGCACCTGAGTTTGCAATGTTTTAGAGCACTTAGTTAACCAAGCAATTCCTGTACCAAGGGTGCATGTTTAGATAGTCATACTTTGTAGGACAGCAGACCGCAAATGAAAACTCTTTCACGTATTTGACAATCAAATAAATATTGAATGTGAAATGATTAAAGAGTTTTATATCCATACTGTAAACATGTATGTTAAGGACCTGTCTCCTTCTATTATTATTTAACACTTAAAATCAAAATCCTCTACAGTTGAATGATACGTGGCTTTGCTGAGTCAATGTGGTATCATGCACAGGGGCTTAATTAAAAGTCAGTTCAAATTTTTTCTCAAGCCAGAGTCGATCATCTAAGAATAATCAGAGTGATTAAGCTCTATTTTAATTGCTCAAAGATTCTCAAGTTTTGTGAACCTTAACATTTCCATTTAATATAGGCAAACACTAATAGTTCTAATTTTACAGTGAGAAACTCTGTGTATAATCAGTTAAGAAAGTTCAATCAAATGAAATCTCACTCAAATGAAGTTATATCTGTATTTATAGATATTAAAAGCATATGTAACATCAAAACAAGCACATGTATTGGTGAGTGTTTTTTTGGGGCGGGGAACAGCATAATCTGCTAATGTCATTGTTACTTAGAATGAAAATAGTATGCTAATGTTAAAAATTTTAACTACGTTGCCTTTTCTGTTGAATTATACTTAAGCATACTGTAATCATTTGAGAAAGAAAAACAAAAGAAAAATATTAAGTCATTAATCTTCAGGTTTTGAAACATTTTAAGCACCTCGGTTTTAGAAATTACTTTTCTTTCTCCTGTGCTAAACCCTGCAACAATTATAAAGAGTAACACAAATGATATACTATTTCTTCATTTGGTATCATTTTGTGTTCAAAGGATATGCGTCATCACATTAAGGGTGATGTTGGTGTTTCACTAAATAATTATCATTTAAAGGAATAGACTGACCAAGGTACTGGATGCATCCAATTTGTTTCTTTATTTAGATAAAATTCAAACTCATTTTTAAAAATTATAAGTACTTATCAACCCATTTTTTAAGGAAACATTGAACATACAGAAAGTTAAAATAATAAAGATAAAATGATAAAATAAATTTGGGTGGTAGTTTTTTATAGCTTTTTTTCCCCCCTGTGGATTTTTTTAATGGAATCTCAATTTCTTTGTAAATAACTTCTAGTGAGAACTAGAAATATAAAGTTAGAAAGAGGAAAATGTCAGCGATTACAGGCAATATGTGACTGCAGACAAATATCAGAACAGTATTTTTTGTCTCTAGACAGGGACATATTTCCACGAAAAAGGCTGTTCATCTAGTTCTTTTTAAAATTCATAAAATAACTTACTGAATAATGACTAAGTTTAAGACTTCAAACTTGAGAGAATTTCTACAACTGCTACTCAGTACAGATTCCAATCACTGCCATCTTCCTGTTCCCACTTCATGGTGCCCATCTTCTCCTGCTGTAGGATGCCACTCTCAACAGGGTTCCCTACATCTGACTACAGTGTCATTGGGAACAGAGGCCAAGCTGGTTACAACAGAGTTCTGTCAATGCCTGTTTGCCCACACAGAAGACTCAGCTATTGTGATTGCTAACAGAACAGCACAGCATTTCAGGAGCTGCTTTTTAATGCTTGAGACAAAGGCTTTAAAAAGGTAAAGCAGCATGAGGGAGATTTAAGTCATGCAAGAGAGCAACTTGGACACAGATAAAATGAATTAAAGAATCTGCAACCCATTTGGAGAATTTACAGGCCCATGTCTCACCAATAAACAAAGAAATCTGTTTTGAAGGGGAAAGAATCTATTGAACTAAGATGAAGAAATCTATTTATAAATAGTTTTGTTTAAAATAAGCAAGTTTGGGGGGCAGTTGATTGTGTTTCGGTCTTGGGCACTTGACATGTTGAAGCTGGCTCATCAGCTAAGGCAGGATTTGTCAGCTAAGAAGAGGGGATAATAACGTGTTTGGTGTGATAGCATCACAAGCTAACTAATAACTGATGAACGCCTCCTGGCAGACAGTCTAGATGGAGTCCTTGTACTATGTTCTCAACCAGAAAAGGCCAACAGACAGCACAGTCAGGCCACCACTGAGCATCCTAGGGCCATGTTGTTTCATTATCCCACTGTCTGGACCAGGAGTGAAACCAGTGCTTTTTCTCAAGTGAGCTTAATGGGAAGAGTATCAATGCTGAGGAAATATAAAGAAGTGAGGCTTAATCTAATGTACAAAGCTAATAATTTCCCCCTGAAAATTTGATTTCTGATATCTTTTCAAATATTTGGACTAAATTAAAACTTTTATTTCAAACACAGATGCTATCATGCACGTAAATCACCACGTCTTGGCGCATCTACATTTTCTGACTGCTCAGTAGCCCAGACTATTGATTCGTGGGCCGAAATGCCCCTTAAATATTGTACTGGTGAACTGGTGCGGATGTAAGACAAATAGCACATTTTCTTTAAAAGTTTTCATTATTATTGCCTTCTATTATAAGTACCTCCATGAATTCGATATTTGTTTGTCTTTGGGGCTGGAAACATTGCATATAAATTCACAGATTATGTTGTTATAAATATGCATACAGAAAACAAACAAATCATAAAATACAATATTACATGTCATTCAATGTAATTTGGATACATCCTGTGCCAGGAACTGTCATTCTCTTGTAGCAAGTATTTATTAGCATGCTACTACTTAGTCTCTATAAAATCTCATATGTAAATTTGATTATCTGATTTTTCAGGATCTCAATAAAGCTAAAAAAATGTGATAGTTACAAGGATGAACATATAACCTCCTCCCTGGGGAATGGAGAACAGAAAAGTGGGGGAAGGGAGACACCGGACAGTGTAAGATATGACAAAATAATAATAATTTATACATTATCAAGGGTTCATGGCGGAGGGGGGAGCGGGGAGTAAGGGGGAAAGGAGCTGATACCAAGGGCTCAAGTAGAAAGAAAATGTTTTGAGAATGATGATGGCAACAAAGGTACAAATGTGCTAGGCATACAATGGATGTATGTATGGATTGTGATAAGAGTGGTATGAGCCCCCAATAAAACGATTAAATTTAAAAAAGGAAAACAGAACATATGGAAACAAACGAACAAACAAAAAATGCGGTAACTTTACCAACCCTCCACAGAGAAGGGGAATGTAAATCCAAATACCATACTCTTAGCCACTACACGCCATTACTTCTCTAAAAAAACATTGCCAAGTAAAAGTCAATAATTCAGCAATTTTCTGAAGAAGTGAATGTGTCTAAGACCGATTTGTATGATATGTAATTTGTATGATTTGTAGCTTTAGCATTGATTATATAGATCATCAATTATATTGATCATAAAATTACTATTACTTTTATCACCATTATCTTCAATTGGGAATTTCCAAATTATATGCCACTATACCCTGGGTCTCTACAGAAAACTACAGGTGAGTCATGGGATTGTTTAAATTTTCAAGGGAAGTACAGTGACATCTGCTGGAAGCGGAGAGCTATTACAAGACAAAAACAACCAAACTCACTGCCAGGTGTCAATGCTGACTCTTGGTGACTCCTGTGGGTTTCTGGAACTGTTTATGGGCACGGAAAACCCAGTCTTTCCCCCTCAGAGATGCTGGTGGTTTTGAACTGCAGACTCTGTGGATCGCAGGCCAACGCGTAACCACTACGCCACGTGAGGTAATTCCCATTTCCCAGTTTGGATCACTCTATTCCTTGTGATGGTGTCCTGTCTTTAAAAGTGTAGATTTCCAGAGGCTCCTGTAAAAAGCACCATACAAAAGTAATGTAGAATAGAAATATGACTCCAGAGTTGGAAAAATGGTGCGATCTCAAAAACGGCACTACGTTCTTAGAACAAAGATATCTATTATGTCATTTGAGTCTTACTACTTAGTAAAACTAAATGTCAGATATTTATCTTGGCCTAGAAGTGCCAGTAAACAATTACTGAGATACCACTAAGCGAGTCTTGTCATTCATTTAATAACTCAACAGAAATCTCAGGACTTGGATTTCTCAAGGTCCTTTAACTTGGAGCCATTCATACGAAGATTTTCATCTCCTTCTCCAGGACATCTCCCAAGACCAGAAGAGTTTAAACTTCAGAATTAGAAGATCTTCCATACTAAAAAAATAGGCATTGCTAAGAGTTAGGAAAATATAGGAATAATTTATTTTCAATGGAATTACCAATAATCTGCAAACCTAAGAAGCAAAGAATGTGAATTTTAGTGGAAAGTATTAGAAATTCAGAGAATTAGAGAAGAAATGGAAACCTGGCTGAGCTTACATGAAAACAAACAAGATTTTAAAATTCTTCTTGACCATAGCTTGCCATGAGCTATTATCTCAATAGTATAATAGGAGCCTACCCACCAGAAGAATTTATTTCAGAGGACAGCACTGAAGCAGCAGCTCCGGGAGAGGGACATGTCTGATCAGAGCACATGGGAGCAAATGAAGGGGGAGGAAGAGAGAGTGGAGCACATTCCCGCTCAGAGCAGCCAATCCACAGAGAAGACCATATGGCCGGCCCCACTATGAGACATGACATCTCTCACTGACCTACAGCCCTACAGGGGACAACACTGGAGACATAGTGTGGGAACTGCGCCCGATCTGATGCCTCCACACGGAGGCAGAACACTAAGGGCATGGAACAGAACAGCAAGGGGAGTAGAGCAACAAAGTCCCCAGGGAATACCAAAAACAGACTTTGGAGCCAGGGCTTGTTGCCCCAACAGACTCGACTAGAAAACACTCCTAAAGGACAACAAACAGTCCTTGAACTAACTACAAGCCTTTCTTTCTTGTTGTGTTTGCTTTTGTTTTTGTTTTTTTGTCATTGGTTTGTTGTTATTGTTTTGTTGTATATTGTTGCTTGGTTTTGCTCTGTCTTGTTTTTGTGCATGTTATTATCTCCGCAGGTCTGTCTA
>NW_022104341.1:56154411-56233246 GCF_000313985.2 Echinops telfairi
CCCACATGGAAGAAGCACACCAGCTTGTGCGATCACGAGGTGTTGAAGGGATCAGGTATCAGGCATCATCAGAACAAAATTCATATCATTGTGAGTAAGGGGGAGTGTGGAGTGGATACCCAAAGCCCATCTGTACACAATTGGACATCCGCTTATGGAAGGGTCGCAGGGAGGAGATGAGCCAGTCAGGGTACAGTGTAGCAACAATGAAGCATACAACTTTCTACAAGTTCCTAAATGCTTCCTCGCCTGCCCCCCCTCCCCTATCATGATCCCAATTCTACCTTATAAATCTGGCTAGACCAGAGGATATACACTGGTACAGATAGGAACTGGAAACACAGAGAATTCAGGATGAATGATTCCTTCAGGACCAGTGGTGAGAGTGGAGATGTCGGAAGGGTGGCGGGAAGGTGGAGTGGAAAGGGGGAACTGATTACAAGGATCTATATATAACCTCCTCCCTGGGTGATGGACAACAGAAAAATGGGTGAAGGGAGACGTCGGACAGTGTAAGGTATGAAAACATAATTATAAATCATCAAGGGCTCATGAGGGAGGGGGGAGGGGGAAGGGAGGAGCAAAAATGAGGACCTGATGCCAGGGGCTTAAGTGGAGAGCAAATGTTTTGAGAATGATGAGGGCAGTGAATGTACAAATGAGCTTTACACAATTGATGTATGGATAGATTGTGATGAGTTGTATGAGCCCCTAATAAAATGATTTTTTTAAATAGTATAATAGGAGATAATACTAGTCCAGACTCTGAACAGATAAATTCAAAGAAATAAAATATTGATTCTTTGAGAATATCGACATAACTGACAAAATTTTAGGTAGACAGAAAAATCTCAAATGACTAAAATCAAAATTACTCCAATTACTAAAATGACAGATCCTATCACAAGCAACCTTGCAAAAACAAAGGATTATAAGAAAGTACTATGTAATTTAATTTATGAAATGTACATATTTATTAGAAGATACAATCAAAATGAACGAAAAGTAATAGAATGCCTGAAAAGATCAGTAACGCATTAAGAGATTCTACTGCGAATTTTAAGCCTCCTCCCTCGTCTCCCTGCCCCCATCCCCTCACAATGTCCAGGCTTAGATGGTTTCACTGGTGAATCACCTCAAACTTTTAAAGAATTATTGCCAATATTTCACATTTGTTCCCTAATGTATACAAGGAGGGAAATGTTGCCAATTCAAAGAAATCAGGATTACTCTGATGACAATATTAGACAAAGGAATTAAAAAAAATGTTTTTAAGTACAGTCAAGTTACATGATATTATATGGAATAATCATCAACTAAATACTAGAAAACGAAGTTAAACACCATATAAGAAGCTATAACAATATCTCCAAGGTGAATCAGAGATACATATAAACCATAACTGCATGAATGGATTTAGGGCTTGCACTTAATTCTAACCTCAATCTAAGAACAATTCATTCTTATGACATGGCTCTAGTTGATACTATTCCTGGTGCCCGGATATCAGAAAGAGTAGCATCTGATGTCTTAGAGGCTTGTCTTCAAACCAGCAGCCTTCTAAGGGAGGTGTCAGCTAAATCCATGTGGAAGAAGCACACCAGCCTGTGTGATCCAAAGATTACACATAATATAATCCAAACCAAAAGGAGGGTGTCAGAGCTTAAAGTGTGAGCACCTCATTTGCAGAAGGTTATGGATAAAGTGGAAGCATAAAATGCACGAGCAAGGTTCACACACGGATTTAGACTCTGGGGTCTAAACTCTGGATCACAGTTGAGGGGTGTGAGTAGGCCTGTTATCAGACAGCAAGCATTGTAAAGGTGATTGTGGCAGACAGTTAGGTCAAAATGTAATATCTTAGCATTCACTCTCCTTTCAAGCCCATTTAAAAATTGTATCAGTTTTTAAAAAACAGTGAAAGGGAAATACATGCGAATTAAGCCTCTGGTGAATCTCCCCTCCTTATAGACTGGACGTGAGTAGCCTGGCTAACATGCAGAGTCCATTGGAAATGCTGCAACTAGATTGCTGCAGAGACAGTTAGGCTAAACCTTAGCAGCCTATCATTTGATCTTCCCTATGATCCATTTAAAATTGTTCTAGCTTTTAATATTTTCTGCGTTTGTTTCTTTTGAGGCTTTTATCTGTTTTACTGTTATTCATTTTAGTTTTGTTGCTTGTTTTTTAATAAACATTTCAAACATTCTGTATATTAAATCTAACATGGGTAAATCTGTAAAGACAGTGACTGAATTAAAGTTCCCTTGGGGGAACCATCCTTGAGCGTGTGGCAGGGGGGTTGGGAGTGGGGGATGGGGAGCGAATAAGAAAGAAACACGTGTTCTCACACTCATTGTGGTGATGTTCGTACAACTCTTCCTGAGGGGATGGCATCGTGTGTGGATTATATGTCAATAAAACTGTTGCAAAACAAAAGCATGTTACAGCAAAATGGGATAGCATTTTAAAAATAAAAATACTCAAACAATCTGCTGGCCACATCTGCCAAGCAACTCGGTCGAGAGCCTGGCTAGTGTCCAGGGAACATACACCATCGTCTCTGTATGTTTATCTTGAAACCCACTTTGAGAGAGGTGACCTCGCTTCAATCAGGACTGGAGGAAAGGACGTTGACCATTTCGTGGTTTCCATGTAAAACTGTGATGAGGTTCCCACAAACCAGCAGATGGTCCTGTAAGAGTGATCTTCAATACCGACGGGGAAATACACATCTCGGAGACCACAATTGCGTTTCTGGTGCTAGAAAAAGGGGGAGGACTAATCTCCCAGTGGAAGGAAAATGACTAGCACTTATATGGACCCCAAAGGGCGAGTATGGCTGGTACTCTGTGTGGTCTTATTAGAACACATTGGTCGAGGCTCTGTACAGCCCCCGGGGACCCAGGCCACATGCCATGGAATACTGGGACACTGATCCCTGGATCTTCGGAGTATGGGCATAGCATACTAAAGGCCACACCAGAGGGAGATGGTGTGGAAACCCCACTAGGGAACTCAAAAATACTGTAACCAGAGACTTAGAACCGAAACTACATGATGCGTGAAGCAGCAGAAGACAGCTCTGCCAAGAGTATTGAACCGTCAGTAGCCAGACTAACATTGACTGACTACTCCCACGCCCCACTTGCTTTTATTAAGAGAAATGTTATCCTGAAAACCTGGGTCTGACATTGTCAGTGAATAGTATTATAAGTTTTGCCTGAACACCAACTCCCATTATTTGTGTAAATAGTGTCTAGTCATGTAAGGATTTAATCTGTACAAGTCAATACTCCATATATTGTGATTTGCCATTAGTCTACACTTGTTTAATCTCCTTTTTTCTTTCAGTTGAGTTTTAAATATATTACCATGGCCTAAGTCAATGACACTATAAACAGAAAGACGTTATGCTCCATGGAGATGATCAATAAGGTTCTCTAACATAAAATAACAAAGACGAGCCTAACGTGAACCAGAGGCAGGCAGAAAACATAGATAAAGGAATAGATTTGGAGCTCACACTTAACCCTGGCTCCCATCTAACAACAATCAGTTCTTTCGACATGGCCCTGCTCAATACGAGCCCCCATGAAAGAAACATCAAAGATATGGGGGCTACAGCAAAGTATGGTGAAGAAATTAGATGTTGCCAGGGTATGAGAACGAATAGTGTCTGGGGTCTTAAAGACTTTGTTATTGTTTTTCAAACAAGCACCCATCCAAATGTAAGCACACCAACATGCATGATCCAAGGATTGTAAATAATATAATCCAATTCTGAAGGAGGGAATGGTGTCCATTTAAATTATGATTTACAGAGCTATGGATGCCAGTGGAAGCCCAAAATACATTCGGAGGATCTACACATGGAATAAGCATCTGGTGACTTACCTCTGACTGCAGTTGAGGGATGCAAATAACCTGATTATCAGATGGAGAGTATTATAGAGACAATTAATGCAGATTATAATGAAAAATATAACTTGAATGGTTAAAACCTGGTCATTTGATCTCCCTTTTGATATACTTTGAGCTTGCTCTGGTTCTTAATATTTTCTGTCTCTAGATATTTTTTTAATCAAACTGGGGTTTATCCCTGTTGTGTTTTGTTATTGTTGGTAGCCTTATTAGTTTCCGTGTTTTTTGTTACATGAAAGCCAGGATAGGCGAATCTACAGTGACAATAACTAGATTAAGGGTTCCTGGGGTCGGGGAGGGGCAAGACAGAGGATGTGAGGGGGGGTGATGGAGAACTGATGTCAAGGACTACAAGGCGGAAGAAAGTGTTTTGAAAATGATGAGGTAGCGTAGCAAGCAACGGCTCGAGATCACTGAACTATTGAATGGTATGAAGTCTAGATGATGCTCTAATAATGATCTGAAATAAACAAGCAAACCAATATAAAAAATTGATTGTGATGATTATTGTAAAATTCTTCTCTATGCGATTGAATTATTGGATTGTATGATATGTATATTATAATCCAAAAAAATTGTTTAAAAATACTTTAACCAAAAAAAAAAGAGGAATGGGCTACTAGTACATGCTACAAGATGAATCCATTTTGAAAACACCAAACTAAGTAAAAGATGTAAGTAATAAAAGACCACATGTGATTCAAGTTACGTGGACTGTCCACAAGAAGGAAATCCATAGAGACAGAAAGTAGAACAACCAGTATTTGCTGGAGACTGTGGGAAGGAAGAATAGCTGCTATTAAGTAGAGTTTTCTGGGAGGTGATAAAAATCAGTTATTGAAAATTAGGCAATAGAGATGTTTGCAGACTCTAAATAAATATATGCCATATATCACATACCCAAACAATTAATTATGCTACTCAAAAGTTTCTTATTATATAACTTGTATCTCAAAAAACTGCTATCAAAACAAAAACAATGCTATCCCCTCCCCCAAAAAACTGTAATGGATGTGTACGTGTGTCCTTTGTGCCAGGCACTGTGCTAACATGCCTTACAAAGTGATCTCCTTTCATCAGAGTTCAGGGAAATATTTCATAATTTTTATTAATTTGTATTTTAAATCTCATTTTATCAAAGTTTAGTCATATAAGACTGCCTGTGCAATTTAATACCCAGCAACAACGTTCTAGCATTTGTTTTATAGACTACAGCATACACAAGATGCAACCTCTGTTAGAATCACAGAATCTTAAAACTGAAATACATGCTAGAACCCTGGAGCTGAAGGAGCCATGTGGGACCCTGCAAGCACTGAGATGCCTCTACCACCACTGGATCCACATATATATTATATATGAGATAGATGATATGCTAATTTTCTAGCTTATTGGAAAGAAAACTGACCTTTACTGAGCAAAGGCACACCTAGGTTGCTAGGTTGTTTTTGCGTGTGGCCTGCCTCCATCGAGCTATTTAGCTCCTTAGCACCTCCAAATGAGGCCATCAAGCTGTGACCTGATTGACAGGCTAAACTCCACCCCTTCACTAATAAGTCTCAAATTGACAACAAATTATGTAACTACCACATTATACTGTATAGCACTTGAAAAAAGAAGGACAATGTACCTCATTTTACCAAGTATTTAATATGTCTAACACCCATGGCATAGCTTTCTTTACCCAAACAGCACCAATGTCCAGAGCTAACTTAGGTACAGCAGCATAGACACCTGTGGCTGTCTAGCAAGAGCTTCTGTTGGTGAAGAAGATATTTAGAAGACAAAATAATGCTTACTGTTCTAATAAATCATTAGGGGTACCAATGGCTGGTTAAAGGCAGAACAAATACATAGAGAAAAGCAAAATAAGAAAAAAAATTATATAGTAAACAGAATAATCAGCATCAATAGTGAAAATTTTAAACCAGATTAAATAAGGGAGTGAGTCCCAGAAGACGATAAAATGAAGATTCTCTAGAGAATATAATAACAAGGAGGTCACTTAGTTACCATTTTTATTTCACAGCAGAGGAGATTGAAGCTCAGAAAGGCTCAGTAACTTCCGTAATGATAAGATCATGGCTTACATTTACATCAACCCAGTTCTGAATCTTATCAACTTCACCTCCAGAGAAGCGTGAAGGACATCCTTCAGTCTCATGGTCTCCCGGCCTCGGCCTCTGCTTTGGCCTAGCTCCTTTGTTCCGTTCATGGTCTCCCATCTCAGCTCCACCGCTTCAGAGGTCTCAAACATGCTCCACTGGTGGCTCATCTTCCTTCACGGCTCTGAGGTTACTCTCTGTTCCTACTCCAGAGGTGAATCCTCTTTATGGCCAGGGGAGTGGCAACTAAAACTGACCAATCCCCTTTTAGAGTTAAACACACTCTATTTGCATAAACTCATTGCCATTGTGTCAATGCGAACTCATTGCAACCCTTTAGGACAGGGTAGAACTGCTCCTGTACACGGTCAAGACTGTGACTCTATGGGAATAGAAAGCCGTGTCTTTCTCCTTCAGAGCAGCTAGTGATTTAAACTGCTCACCTGTGCCACCAGTCCTACCTCGTTATTTGATGGAAATTACAGACACATCGAACGAAGCACCGTATTAAGAAAATTCAACTTACCACAACAACTTAGATACTCTTCTTGCTGGAGCCGAGGAACCGGCATAGAAGATAAACAGCATTGCTCATGATAACAAATCCTTCAAGCCCTTTCCCGTTCCATTAGACCCTTTAAATGGAAATTAAACTAAGCTTCAAGAGAGTGTAGAAATGTTTATGAAGCTTACTGTTTATCTCCCCATTCCAGATACAAAGCTGAGTGCATTGAAATCCCTCAGTAAATATAATATTTGGTGAAGGATTGAATACTAAAATATTCTCTTGATGCCAAATGAAAAGGCATCAAAAGACAATTATTTGGTTGAACTTTTACATTTTAAAATTTTAGAAAGCTCATTAACTGGGCTTTCTTGAAAGTATTCGAACCCCCAATCGCCCACCACAAATAACATTTTCATCTATGTGATTAGCAGGTAATCTGAGAAGTTAGTTCACATGAAGAAGAGGGCTTAACAATTGGTGGAAAACTCATTCACCATCTGTGATAAGCGCCGCCGCCGTCTCACTTGCTGAAAGTGAAGCGATCTGAAGGCACATACTGATGAAGATCGAAAGCTACAGCCTTCAAAATAGATGCATCCTAAACAGACAGAAACCAGAAAGCCTCCGAACTGGACCAATGATCAGTGTCATGACGCATGAAGAAAAGAATGAAGTTGCCGGGGGTTCCTATTTGAACTTGGTACCACAATCAGTGTTCATGGAAGCAGCAGTCAAGAAATCTCATAGCATCTTATCTTGGGCAAATATGGTGCAAAAGATCTCTTTGAAGTGTGTAAAGGCAAAGCTGTCACTTTGAGAGCCCCAATGCACCTGGCTCATCCTATCTTTAATCACCTGATAAGCCTGGGAAAGCTGGACCATGCATTTGGAGGAGGTAACCCCACTAAGTTAAGGTGTAAATCCTGAAAATCACGACAGGAACAGGCAGTCTCGTCTTTCTAAAGCTAAACACTAAAATAATAATAATAATAAGGATACCATCGAGTCGATGCCAACTTACAGCAACTCTGTAGGACATAACCTGACTGCTCCTGTGGGTGTCTGAGACTGCTACTCCGCAGCAGGTAAAGCCGCATCTCCTTGAAGCACACTCTTCTATGGCCAAGTAACAGAACCCTGGGCGGTGAGCGGTGTATGGTGTCCCGGAGTAATGCTAATTCTCAGCTTTCCTTGCAGCTTGGTATAGCTCCTACACAGCCGAATAGGAGCACACCTAAGAAGTGGGGTTCTGCCCTTCATCAACAAGGGAGTGACGTCTCTCCTACGCCTTTTATGCTTTGTACTAACTGGATGAGAAGACAGTAACGAGATGTTTTGGACCCTAGCGATGAAGGCAAGGGCCACGCTCAACGGAACAAGAAGATCCGAGCTGTGCCTCCGGCAACTCTGCCAAGCAGAGCTACCCACGCAGCCTCTGCTGTTGTGTTCTTGGTGGGTTTAGGCAACAAGTGGCCTAAAACCGAAACAAGCGAGCAAACAAAGCAAGCAAACACACTGAAGATAGAACGAAAACAGAAATCCCAAAGCTGACTCGGTAGAAATGAAAAATTTCTACCTGGTTCACTTTAGTACATTAGCAAGGGGAAAGTACGAAACGTGTTTAGGAACTTTTATATATATATGATATTCAAAATGCCATCGAAATAGGAAGTTGAAAGGATGGTGAAATAGCTCTCCCCCCAAGCAAAGCTCAGAGAGCAGGAAGGAAGAATGGATGAAAACGGGGGCGCCAAAGCAATAGGAAAGAGTGTTTTACACTAAGGGGGTTGCAACTAGTGTCACAAAACAAAACGTGCATAAATTGTTGAATGAAAAATTAATTTGCTCTCTAAACTCTCATACAAACTGCAATAACAAGCAGATGAAAGAATCTTTACAAGTACTCTCTTCAGATCAATGCAAACGCACTTAAAAATCTGAGTGAAATTCTTGATTTTCTAAAATGATGTGATTCACCAAAATGGAAGAACAATTATGTAAACAGACTATCTTTCCACAGAATAAATAGGAACAGATGTCAAAGAAGAAACTCACCCTCCAAAATTGACAAGGCCCAACTGCTTTCAGGAAGAAATTTTGTCTAACCTTTCAGGAGACAGGAATGGCAATGCTTCTCAAGCTGTCACAAGCACAGAAAAAAGACTGAGAATAATGCTGAAACCTAAACCCCCAAAAATTTGCACAAAAGAAAACTACCAACCAATCTGACTAATTAATATTGCTATGAAGTCTTTTAATAAAACACTAGCAACCAAACCCAGCTACACATTAAAACAAAATAAATATTGACTCAAGTGCTGTTTATTCAGGATTGAAAAGAAAGTTCAATATTTTAATATTTTTATGTTAGTCATATTAATAGAAGTGATAATTAGGCTTATTGTATCACTTCTCGGGCTTTTGGCTGAGATCAAGTGTAGGTTGATTGTGCCAACTAGGCTCCTGCAGGAACATGTGGGTGGAGCTTAAATGGGTCGCAGCTTGATTGGAGGATGAGCAAGATAAACGGCTTTCTGAGGCTGGCCTCCTTCTCGCTTTCTCCCTGGTCATTTGACCAGGGCACTGCTGCCTGAGCTAAGCCTTGGCCGCAACCATGGTCTGTGGTCCCAGTGGGCCAATCCAACCTGTGGATAGTGTCGTCTGGCCATGCATTGCTTAAGGCTTCCCCAGGACCTGCTTTGTTACGCTCTGTCACTACTGGCCTCTGTCACCGCTGAAATCTTCTTCCTGCTATTGCTGCCCCACCCTGCTGTGTCTGCTGCCTGTGGGGCCACTCTGCTCTTCTTGCCTGAGGGCATATTCCCTGTCTGCTTTCTTGACCTTGGACCAACAGCCAGTGTGAGTTAAAGGACCTTCAGCATATTAACTGTTCCACGAAAGTGAACCCTCTGTAATGCTGTGTGGACTGTTATATTCCTACTCTCTATTGAAATCTATGCTTTTACATAAATATATATTCATAAGTGTCCTCATATTGTTTCTCTAGAGAACCCTGCTTAACACAGCATACATAAGAATAAAATCATGTAAGCATGACCAAAAATGTTGAAAATTCATTTAACAAAGTTGAGTAAAACTTCTTAATAAAAACACTCAATAAATAATGCACAGGTAGATTCTTCCACAACATAATGAAATATATTTCACTGACTCAGAATGCTAGCACTATGCTTAATAGATTAAAATAATATGAGTTTTCTCTAAAATTGGAATAGCACAGGAATCTTACTATCTCTATAATAGACACAGTAGTCACTGTAATTACACAGTAATTTTTTTGACACAGTAGTCCCTGTAATTATATTAGAAAAACATTTAGAGTAAATGTAGGGAAGAATGAGGTAAAAGTCACTACAGATGGGGTGACTGAATTCAGAAAACCTAAAAAAGGAATCAACTGTAAAAAAAAAAACTAAACTAAAAATGTTTGATAATTTATTGGAAATCTGATGCAAAAATTAAAGTACACAGATTAATTATCTTAACAGTTTCTAAACAATAAATAATCAGTTTCAATGTATAACAAAAACGAAACTTTAAAACAGGAAAAAGAACAAAGATGAAGTCCTTAGGAATATATGTTTTAACAATGTGAGAGACTTACATGAAGTTTACTTTAAAATACTATAATCCTATGATTATCACAGCTATATCTCTCATTTGAAAAAAAAATAGGCAATCTAGTCAGTGATACAATCAGACTTTTCAGTTAGCAGCCAAGTTCTTTACCGACTTCACAACTAGAGCTCCTTAAAACTTGCCCAAATACTCATCACATAAGTGGTGGAAGAAGTATCAGGACTTCAGTCTTACCTTCAGACGTGGGTGTTTGCTTTGTTTTCCCTACCATTGCTCTGTGCAGTTCAATTAAACAGTAAGCAAAGAAAGACCGAATAAAACAAGACAAAACCACGATCCCATTAAGATAGTATTCAAAGAAATGGGAAGACACTTAAAATGTGCTCATTGTCCATTGCATCTTCAAAATCCATTAGGCCACAGAGTGTCAAGGAGTGTTGTTGCCGTTGTGCCCTCTAGTGGATTCAAACTCATGGCAGCTCTGTAGGACAGAATCGAACTGCTGCAGAGTGTTTTCCAGGCTGTGAAGCCTTTACAGGGGCAGATCAGCCCGTCTTCTCTCCCAAGGGCTAACTGTTCAATGTCAACCAGCAGCCACGCACTAGCTAGCAGCCACACACTCCACTGTGTGCCACCATTGCCCCTAATAATGAAGTGGGATCCAGCAACTCTGGATACTAGTCTGTGGGACAATTTATAAATATTCTAACCTGAAATTCTCTGATCTGAAAGTTGGATTAATTATAGCTGCCCTATCAACCCACAACGACCATTCTAAGAGATGTGGCAACATACGTGAACATCTTTTGTAAAACTGGACAATTGAGAGCCCGATCTAAATGCAAGGCACTTATTTCAAATAATGTAACTATTAGTTGTATGAGTAATAAAGGAATCAATGAACATGTAATAAGTTAATCAAACCAAATGTAAAACGAATTGCTATCAAGTTGATTCCAACTCAGTGACTCTATAGAACAGATGAGACTGTCAAGCTTTGTAGAAGAAGACACCCTCTTCGTCTGTCTCCTGTTGAGCAGCTGGTGAGTTTGAACTCCAAATCTCGTGTTTATCACCTCAATGCCTAACCCACCGCGCCACCATCAGCATGAAGAAAAAGGTCAGAACCAGAGTAGAGGCTGATACCCAAGAAGACGTGAGGTCAGTCTCACTCATGTCACCAAAAGCAGTTCGCAGCCATCCAGACAGGCTGCTTGGGAAACCATTGCTAGTGACTACCAGCTCTCCCCTCCACCCCCCCACCCCACACTCCACTTCAACGCACACACTTGACATTGTTTCCTCACAGACTTACTTCACACAATGTTCTGCTGGGGGGTCCCCAAAGTAGTATAAATGGAGAGTCAAAAGATGGAGGGAGGTTCTGGCGGTGTCGGGAGCCGGCCCTAGCAGACATTCTCAAGGTCCTTCAAACAGTGACCGGCTCTAGTGGAAAATTACTGGCAGGTGGTTATGCCTTAAAAGATATTTTAGTCACCAAAGCTTCCTTGTTCTATGAAAATGTCTGAGACAGCTTGCAGTTTGTGTTACCCCCCGTCTCCCCCCGAAGTGTTCTTTGACCATTGTGCATCTGTAACTGTTCTGCAGCTACGTGACCTTGGTTGGTTATCCTCCCCACTCTTCACCCATTGGTTGAAATACTAAGCACTCATTGGACTACAGACATACCATATTGAGAATATGATGGATAGCCGATTGGTTAACATTCTTATGCTTCATTATAATAATACATGTTGGATTGGATACTGTGCAGCACACCTTATTAGAATATGCACCTCCCAGTTCCTCTTTATATTCCCCTAACTTTGCCCAAATAAATGAGCTTGATCAGCATTTGTCTTGCTCCACGTCTCCGTGTCTTTCTTTCCATCCAGGTTCGTCTTTCCCCCCTGGGTTCCGCTCGTGAATCCCACTGGCCGGGACGCAACATGGCGGAGTAGGGGAGGGGAGAGAGGAAGGATAAAGAGCACCTTACAGTTTCATCAAGTTCACCATTTTTCCGGTAATCAAAGAGGGAGGTTGGCTATCGGCTCCCATGAGGAAGTGCCATTCCTAAAACAGGGCCAAGAGCAAGCTTTCCTTGTGCGTCCCTAGAATAAAGGTCCTCCACTGAAGTTCTTGGTTGGAAGCTGCAATAAAAATGAAAGCTCTCCCACCTGCCAAGCCATTCTGCATTTGAAAAGAGCTTTTAAATTTCAAGAAACTCGGTGAGGTAGACAAGGCAAGTAATCAAAATTGAAGAACCTATTCAGCGTTTCTCAAGTGGAAAGAACTGAAGAACGCTTTCATGCCTTGAGCTGCAATACTGGAGAATTCTATGGCAAAATATTGAACAAGGCAAGAAATGTCAAAAGAAGATGGAAAGAGTATACAGATATTTTTACATAACGAACTAGTTGACATTGAACCACTTCAAAAGGCCCCATATGATTAAGAATCAAAGGCATTGAAGGAAGAAATCCAACATACACCAAAGGCACTGATGTGAAACAAGATTCCAGGAGTTGACAATATATAAATTGAAACATTTTAACAAACAGACGCAATGTGGGAACCACTCACTCATCTTGACAAGATGGGCAGACCCAGTGGCTGCATCAGTGGTGAGGATGGCGCAGGACTGGGCAGTGTTCCCTTCTGCTGTGCACAGGGTCGCTAGGGGTCAGAGCCCGGTCGATGGCCTTTGACAACAACATCATTCCACTTGCCCCAGGTTAACTTCTGATGCTCCCTTCCCTGCTCTCCGTTTCATTTCAGTGCTCCACAGAACTCTTGATCTCAGGTCAATGGCTCTCTTTATATCCCTGATCTAGTCACAGGTGTTCCATCCCCTTCTGAGTCTTACCATCAATTTAGATCCTATGTGAGAACTGCTCTTCTTCTAGCTTCTTTCAAAGGAAGGCCACTTATTTTTACTCATCTCCAAGTATCGCCAAGTTCTTGAAGTTTAAGAGGATCCAGTGTAGGGTGGTTTTGATTTGCAGAAGGCTGTAGATGACAGTGAAAGCCTAAAACCCATTCTCAGGGTCCCTCGTGTGGATTAAGCCTTGGTGAATTCCCTGCGACTCTTCCTCTTCCTATCCCTGGACCAGAGAGAGGAAAGATTTTGTTATCAGCTACAGTACATTGTAGTGTGGATTACTGCAGTACTGTAGCTCAATTGGTCATTGGTCTTGATCCAATTTATTTTTTAATCGTTTTATTAGGGGCTCATACAACTCTTATCACAATCCATACATACATCAATTGTGTAAAGCACACTTGTACATTCATTGCCCTCATCATTCTCAAAACATTTGCTCTCCACTTAAGCCCCTGGCATTAGCTCCTCATTTTTTCTCCTCCCTCCTTGCTCCCACCTCCCTCATGAACCCTCAATAATTTATAAATTATTATTTTGTCATATCTTGCCCTGTCCGACGTCTCCCTCCACCCACTTTTCTGTTGTCCGTCCCCCAGGGAGGAGGTTATATGTAGATCTTTGTAATCAGTTCGCCCTCCCTCCCAGTGTCACCACTCATACTACTGGTCCTGAAGGGATCATCCGCCCTGGATTCCCTGTGTTTCCAGTTTCCTATCTGTACCAGTGTGCATCCTCTGGTCTAGCTAGACTTGCAAGGTAGAATTGGGATCATGATAGTGGGGGGAGGAGGCAGCATTTAGGAACTAGAGGAAAGTTGTATTTTTTTTTTCATCATTGCTACATCGCACCCTGACTGGCTCATCTCCTCCCCGTGACCCTTCTGTAAGGGGATCCCCAGTGACCTAAAAATGGGCTTTGGTTCTCCACCCCGCACCCAATTTATAATTGCAGCAGTTTTTAATATATTTTTAATCATTTTATTCGGAGTTCATACAACTCTTATCACAATCCCTACATACATCAATTGTATAAAGCACATTTGTACATTCATAACCCTCATCATTCTTAAAACATTTGCCCTCCACGTAAGCCCCTGGCATCAGCTCCTCATTTTTCCTCCTTCCACCCCACTCCCCGATCCCTCATGAACCCTTGATAATTTATAAATTATTATTTTGTCATATCTTATACTGTCTGACATCTCCTTTCACTCACTTTTCTGTGTCCTTCCCCCAGAGAGGAGGTTATATGTAGATCCTTGTAATCGGTTCCCCCTTTCTACCCAGCCCTTCATCCACCCTCCCGGTATCACCACTCACACCACTGGTCCTGAAGGGATCATCCACCCTGGATTCCCTGTGTTTCTAGTTCCTATCTGTACCAGGGTACATCCTCCGGTCTAGCCAGATGTGTAAGGTAGAATTGGGATCATGATTGGGGGGGGGGCGGGGGGAGGACCATTTAGGAACTAGAGGAAAGTTGTATGTTTCATTGTTGCTACACTGTACCCTGACTGGCTCATCTCCTCCCCACAACCCTTCCGTAAGGGGATGTCCAGTTGCCTACAGATGGGCTTTGAGTCCGCACTCCGCACTCCCCCTCATTCACAATGATATGATTTTTTGTTCTTTGATGCCTGATACCTCATCCCTTAGACACCTCGTGATCACACAGGTGGGCTTTGTTGCTTCTGAGCTTGATGGCCACTGGTTTACCTTCAAGCCTTTACGACCACAGACACTATATCTTTTGATAACCAGGTGCCATCAGCTTTCTTTACCACATTTGCTTATGTACCCATTTGCCCTCAGCAATCGATTGTATCAGGGAGGTGAGCACACAATGATGATTTTTTGTTCTTTGATGCCTGATAACTGATCCCTTTGGCACCTCGTGATCGCACGGGCTGGTGTGGTTCTTCCATGTGGGCTTTGTTGCTTCTGAGCTAGATGGCCACTTGTTGTTTACCTTCAAATAGTTAAGACCCTAGACACTACATCTTTTGATAGCCGGGCTCTATCAGCTTCTTTCTTCACCACATTTGCTTATGCACCTGCTTTGTCTTCAGTAATGTTTGCAATTTCTTTTTCCTTTATTTTCTATTGAACTTTTTCTCTGCTTCATTCTGTCATTGTTGTTGGGCCATTTGTTTGTGTTTTGTCTTGATTTTGTATATTTTCCTGTATATGAAACCCAGATTTGGTAAACCTACAGAGACAACAACTAGATTAAGAGATCTAATGGGACATGGCAGGGCTGGCTGGTGGTAAATGGGGAGTTAACAAAACAAGTAATGCAAAAATGAAACACAGTTTAATAGATTTCATTAGCTAATATGTGCATGATGATTTTTTAGTTGCTTTGGTTTGTACATTTTTATTTGGAGGCTGGATAGACACAAAGAAGCTACTCATGTTCTCTTTCTTCAGACCTTACATTTTATGGTTCCAGAAATACCCAAATATTTATAATTCCATATACACAATATTTTTTCTCATCTCCATATCTTTTCATATCTTGATTCCTTTGAGGAAGGCTCTTTCCATTTACTCTTAGCTCCAGTAATTGCTACTGAAGATTCAGCACAGCTCATCTATCACAGATATCTAGGAACTCATCTTTTACACAACCTTGAGCTTTTCATATTGTATAAAAATTATATATTGCTCCTGTAAGATGCCTTGCATTAAAATATTTTGTATTTATTATTAGACAGTCATTTACTCATGTATTCACTTTCAATCAACAAATAGAATATGTACTGGGCCCTTGGGTTCAGTGCTCAGGATATAACAGAAAACAAAACAGTAAGTTGCTTACAATTATGATGGTGCCTTTATAGTGCAATTTCCAACTATGAAAAGTGCTATGAAGTGAGTAGGGTGTGATAGGAGCTGGGAGGGGGTGTCTGTAGCTGAGAAAAAGTGATCTGAAATGAGCTCTTTGAGAAGACAGCATTTGAGAAAAAACATGAGGAAAAAGAGAGGAATGTCAGGGAATATCAGAGATTTACTGAACGAGGTTAACAGTGAGTGATTTCCCAGTCTCTCTCTCTCTCTCTCTCTCACACACACACACACACACACACACACACACACACACACACAATTTGCTGTGCTATAGGAAGCAAGTAGGAGGATATCGAGATGAAAGGGGAGAAGTGTGGCAGGAGCTTTGTGGGGTAATTTACTTTTTCTTCTAAGTGAAGAGGGGGACTGATAGAAATGGTAACTTGATAGGGATGGGTTTAAAGCATTATTCTGGTAGCTGTGTAGCAAACAGTCCATGTGGAGGCTAAGAAGAAAGCTTACAGGCCAAATACTGCCATCAAGGACGGAATAAGGCCCAAGAAAGGGACTTCCCGAGAAGTCTGAAGTATAGTGAAAAAAGACGTCAACTCTGGTGTCAGTCTATCTCGGTCTTAGCCTTGGACCCCACCCACTCCTTATTCTGTGCAATCTTGGGCAATTTAACATCTCTAGACTTCAGTTTCCCTATACACAAAAATGAGAATAATTATAATAATTGTACTGTCCTTGCCTCTCGGGTTATTTTAATGATTACATGAGGTAAAACATGTGTGAAATTTAGAGCTGTACAGGTTCAGTTCAACTGTCAACTACATTTTAGAGACTGGGAAAGGGGATTTCAGACCGAACGGATGCCACTAGAATTCATCACTGAATTTATAAGGGATACAGTGAGTGTTCCACCACTTGTCTGTCAAGGTCATGTACTGTGGTGGCTTGTGTGTTGCTGTGATGCTGGATGCTCTATCACTGGTATTTCAAATGCCAGCAGTCACTCAAAGTGTCAAAGGACTTTCAGGGTGTCCAAGGAGCTTCCAGACTAAGAACAGACTATACAGAAGGACTCAGCTGCCCATTTTGGAGGAAGTAGCTGCTGTAAACCTCATGCATAACATGGAAACATTGTCAGGCATAATGAAGAAGAAGGCCTCACCGAGATGGATGATAGAGGCCCTGGCTCAAGCATCATACACACACACACACACATACACAATTTGCTGTGTTATAGGAAAGCAAGCAGGAGGATATAGGGATGTACTGTGGATGGCATCAGAGGATGGCAACGGGTCACACAGTGTTCCATCTGTTGTCACAGGTCTCTATGGGTTAGAACTGACTGGAAGGCACCTAACAGCAGTGAGTGCTAGTACAGAGTGCTATGTGAGCCTCTACCTAGCCCTGAAGGGTCAGCACTGTGTTTGCACACAGAATGGGTATAAAAATAAACATCTATTTTGGTCAAATTACATATGCTTTCATTTTTGTGTGGATATTCTGGATATTGATTTAAATTCTACACAGCGCTTTTCCTGATATACCAGAGTCACGAATCTCTGAGTTTGTTGGAGAAGCCATCTTTACTCTTAAGTAGTTGTTTTATTAGTATTAATTGTTAGTAGTTTATAAATTCACTTAAGCTCAGCTCTTCAGCCAAGACAAAAGTTACTCCCTGGTAACACTTGCTGAGTGACAATATATAACAGTCCCTACAGACCAGAGTTGTGTAGTTACATAATTTTATGTCAACTTGGATATATAAAAGTGTGGGGTTGGTATTCAACCTGTCAATCAGGTCACAACCTAATGGTGTCTCCTTGTGGGCATGGCCTTCTGATAAGAAGGGCCCTGGACACCCCCTATCTCTCTATGTTTTCACTTTCTTGATGGCAGGTCACTCTGGAAGCTGCCATAGCCACCACTATTGGACCCACATGACTTTGTACCCACAGGCCTGTGATCTTCCTGCATCATTCATCACTGCATGTGGCTGTGTGAGTCTGAAGAGGGACTCATGGACTGGTATTGGACTTATGGACTTGAGTTGGACTGGGCTGAGATGTTTTCTTAATGTATAATTATGTCTTGATATACAGTTCTTTTTTAAACATATATGAGTGTCTCTGTATTTGTTTCTCTAGTCAACCCGGCCTAACACATACACCAATGGCTGATGTGATGCACTTTTGTCTGAAAGCATCCTCGCATTCCTTAATTTATTAGCAGTGAGTCATTATAGCACAGAACATCATATGGATTACAGAAAGAAGTAAAATGAACTTAAGAGAAAATCACCTGGTTAAAAAAAAGTTTTTTAACGGCACTGGAAGACTCTGTAGTGACTAAAATACAACCACAGGAGGGCCCAGCATCTTCCCTTGACTGCTGTGTGCTCTTCGGAAGAAAGAACTCTAAGCTTCGTGACTCCCAAGGGCAAGCACATAAAGGAGATGAATCACTTCCCAGTCTTCATCAGTGAATCATGGTTGAGATCACCACCACTTAATTTGGGCTTTGCAGATGTCTGAGTCACCACACACGTGCCTGCATTCTAAATTAGAATGAGGACAGATTTCATGATGTTCAGTCAAGCAGCTCGCACGTGGTCCTTCTTTCTGGAATCAGGGCATCTTGTCTGGACTGGAAGAATGGGCACAGTACATTGATGGATTCCAAACAGCCAGCTTTGGCCGAGCGACCCCTTTCCAGCAACTCTCTGGTACCTTGCCCAATGAAGTCACTTCCTCAAGTTGGATGGAGAGAGAAAGCTGCCAGGGATAGAACGTATGTTCTTGTGGTTGTGTGCCTTGAGCTGAGTCCCTTATATGATAGAGTGGAACTTCCCCATGTAATTTCCTAGGCAGTCATCTTCGTGGGATCACCAGACCTTTTCTCCCAAGGAGTTCAAACCATGCCGTTTCAGCGGACAGTCAACTGCTTGATTGTTGTTCCCCCAGGGTCCCAAAGTGCACACATAACTCTACTAAAACGCTGGGAGCCCAGGAAGTACTCAGCTGGGACTCTTATCAGAGAATGTTCTGGTATTCCTTTGTTTTACTAAAGACATTGGCCCCGATTCAAAACTGTTTTCTCTCATCTGAGTCGTGCTGTCATTCTGGGAAAGTTATACAGCCACAACCTTGGGTGACTTACCCGATTCACCAGTCACTTTCTTCGTTGATCTCCGTGGTGCCATTGGCCCTCATCTCAGCCCTTCCATGTCACTCCCTCCGTGCTCCCACGTGCAGCCCGTCGAGTGCTGTACAGTGCCACTCCTGGAGCTGTTCTGTCTCCTTCCAACTTTCTCACTCAGCCAGCTCCCATTCTACTCTTGCCTCCGTTTCTCCTTGACTTCCAGACCCTTTCTGTCTCTCAAAAGTAGGTCCTTCTGTCTTCACTTTCTTTAAAATCATAGTTGTTACAGTAGTAGTAATAAGAATATTGACAACAACAACTAAGATTTAGGAAACCCTTTATTTTTACCAGACATCGTTAAGCACTTTCATTCTTTACGTCGTTTAATCCTCAGGACTAATCTATGATCTAGTTGTTGAGGAGTTTAGCCCATCCTGCAATGTCACTATACAGGGGGCATGCCTGATCATCATTTGAAAACAGTCAACAATGTCATACCATGGCCGTGGTACCATAGTAAGGGATTGTACCAGGCCCCAGTTGCTAAGCACCAGGTTGACACATCGAACCCACCCAATGGCTCCATGGGAGAAACAACCTGGTAATCTGATCCCACGATCAAAACCCTATGAGACAGTCCTTCCTTAACAGGTGGGTCATTGCGAGTCAGAAACAACTCCACGGCACCAAACAACAAGCATGGGATCGCGTGGCAGATTCCGCATCCATGTGAAGTGAAAATGTAGGCATTGGTGTAAAGTACTTGGCGATCTAAGAGATTCGGCATTTCCTGCAACTTGGCAGGACCTCCTTCTGGACAGAGGTATCACCACCACACGCTAGGTTGCCCTATGACCTGGGAAAACCCGAGAAGCCACACTCACCTCAAATCCCTTAGTGGTGTCCTGGACATCCTTGCTGAGAACATCTTACGTACTTTAAAAGTCTATACATTATGTATAGACTTCCAGTCCAGTTCTCTGAAAGATTAATATGAAATGTAAAAAAAAAGAACTCACACCCATTAAATTAATTCTGGCTCATAGCTACCTTATAAGACAGAATAGAACTGCCCTTTGGAATTCCAAGGCTTTAAATCATTACAGGAATAGAGAGCCTCGTCATTCTCCCAGGGAGCATGGATCATAGAAAGAATGTGGTAGATTCAAACCACAGCCCTTGTGGTTAGCCGCTCAACGCATAACCCCTTACACCACCAGAGCTACAGGACACATGCCATGTGTACTTCTCAAGGTCGTACATTTATGTGTCAGAATTTGCCAAGCTTCTAGCTGGTTCTTCGTAGGATTACTACGGAGAAATTATTATTGTCCCTCTTTTTTACCATTTTGGAGTGTTGGGGGAGTAATGGGTGACATGTTGGCTGCTAACCACAAAGTCAGCACTTTGAACCCATCAGCTATTCTATGGGAGAAAGAGGAGGCTGTCTGCTCCCATAAAGGTTTACAGCCTCAGAAACCCTATATGGGGTCACAGTGAGTTGTAAGCACCTTGGCAGCAGTGGGATCCCCATTTTACAATCTAGATTTCCTCACTTCAACTCCTTTCTCATCGATGATTTCAGCAGCTTCTCCGGGACTGTTCCACTATAGCCATCTGTTCAAATCATTATCTATCCAGGTTTTCTTCTGACTTGTAGCCAACTTCCTATTTGACATTCCCCTTTGGCTACCCTATCTACACATCAAGCTCAACATGTCCAAGACTGAATTCCTCTCTTCTCCAAAATGGGTTATCTACTGGGGAGACCTGGACATTAAGCTGTGCTCTTCCCCTGCATGAAATCCCGTGTTCAAAATAACATATGCTAATCTTATCCCTATCCTTTCTCAAAATTCACATGTGCCTCTCCATTGCTACCATTGCTCAGTTCTGATCACCGATACCTCTCATCTGGAATAGCGGTGTCTGACCTCTGCCATCAATCCTATCCCCTGCATTTGTGTCCATACTGCAAACAGTTTAGCCATTTCTAAAAGGAAAACTTAATAGCGGCCTTTCTATGTTTGAAACCTCAACTTTCCCCCAGTGCTTTCAGGAAAAAAGGCCTAACTAGCATTTACTGCCTTTTATTAACTGGTCCATATTTAATTTTCTATCTCCATTTTACCACTTGCCTTTTGAATTCTAGTTGTAGATCCACTGTCCGATTTGGAGATCTATCAAGTGCCCTCTCACCCTCTGAACTTTGTGTATATATTCCTGCTCATAGGGCTCACCCCCAGATAAATGTCTCCTCCTTGCTTCTCAGTCCGAATATCCCTCTGACCCACACCCCCCAAGACGTTTGGATTAAGTGATGTTCATATGTGCTCCTATAACACTCTATTGTAGTACTTGACATATCATAAGATATTTACTTGACTGCTTCTCGTAGCCACCAGAAAGTTCTTGCTAAGAAATAGTCATCATCTTATTCTCAGTGCCAAGCCCAGTTATTCGATGGTTACCTGTTTGCTAAATTGACTGAATGTCCTCACATAATCCCCCCCAAAAGGTAAAACAATAAGAAGCTAGAATCTTGGGCTAATCTCTCTTTTTTTAGGAAGCATTTTTATGTTTACCTTGTTGATAGATGCCAAGTTGCTCCGACTACTGCTAGATCCTGCATCACCCTCACCATTGTTCCTGTGCTTGTGCCCATTGTTGCAGCCACGGTGTCCATCCATTTCTTTAAGGGCCTGCCTCTCTTTTGCTGCCCCTCTACTTTATCAAGCATAATATTATTCTCCAGGGACTGGTCGTTCCTGACAACATGTCCAAAGTACTTGAGACAAGTCTCACCATCCTTGCCTCTAAGGAGCACTCTGGCCTTGCTTCTTCCAAGACAGACTTGTTTGTCCTTTCGGCAGTCCATGGTACTTTCCGTATTCTTTCCCCGCACACCACATTCGAACACATGAATTCTTCTTCCATCCTCCTTAGTCAATGACCCACTTTTTCTTATTGATCTTGAATTCTCTCTCTCTTTTTTGAAAGATCATCTTACTGGGGGCTCTTACAGCTCTTT
The DNA here is from genome assembly GCF_000313985.2 of Echinops telfairi. Classification (NCBI taxonomy): domain Eukaryota; kingdom Metazoa; phylum Chordata; class Mammalia; order Afrosoricida; family Tenrecidae; genus Echinops; species Echinops telfairi. Next base: position 56,176,406 of record NW_022104341.1, read on the forward strand.
TAACAATCCATACAGCAATTGTATCAAGCGTATTTGTACATATGTTGCCATCATTATTTTCTAAACATTTACTTTCTATTTGGCAATGACCAACTTTCACATGCATATGAAGTGATTAAAAATACCATGGCTTGGGTCAGGCTCATCTTGTCCTCAAAGTAGCATCCTTGCTTTTCAATACTCTAAATTCTAATATTCTAAACTTCAATATTCAATGTTCATGTCTTGTGCAGCATATTTACCCAATGCCATGTGTCTTTTGTTCTCTTGGGTATTGTTTCCATGAACACTGATTGTGGATCCATACAAGGTGAAATTCTTGACAACTGCAATCTTTTTTCTTTGGATCGCGATGTTACCTATTGTCCCAGGTGTGAGGATCGGGTCTTCTCTACATTGAGTTGTGCTCCATCCTGAGGGCTGCAAGCCTGGCTCCTCAACAGCAAGTTCCTCACGCCCTCCTCACTTGCAGTGAACAAGTGGTGTCATCTGCAGATCCAAGGTTGCTAATAAGCCTTCTGTCAATCCTGATGCCTCATTCTTCTTCGTAAAATCCATCTCCTCGGATGATGTGCTCCGCATAGAGATTGCAAAATTATGGCAAGAGGATACAGCCCTGACGCACACCTTTCCTGACTTTAAACCAGGCAGTAGCCTCATGCTCTGCTCACCCAACCGTCTCTTGATTCATGTACAAGTTCTGCATGTGCACCAGGGAGTACTGTAGAATTCCCGTTTTTCTCACATGGTTTGTTATGATACATACAGCTGAATGCCTTAGACTATTCAATAAAGTACAAGTAAACATCTTCTTTCTGGTATTCTCTGCTTTTAGTCAACATACATCTGACATCAGCAATGAGATTCTTCGGAATCAGACCTGAGCCTCTGGCAGCTCTCTGGCAGTATACTGCTGCAACCATTGTTAATGATCTTCCGCAGAGTTTGCTTTTTTTTTAGATGAACAAATATAGTGTTTTATATATATGATACGTAACTGTATATACATACATATAAACAATATATCATCCCCTATTTGTCCATCTTAAAATCCACTTTGAGAGATGAGGCCTCACCTCTGAGGTCAGTTTCTTAAGATGGGGGGAGGGGAAGAAGACCAATCAATTCCTGCCATATAACATTATTCTACACTCATAGAAAATCAATAGTTATTCCTGATTAGCAAATCTTACTGGAAACCCGAGTCCAAGGATGGCTGGGGGACATGTTTGTCTCAGAGAAGGCAATGACACCTCTGCTGGGAGTTAGCTGGGTAAGGAAGCCTGCCACGGCTAAAACTACTTAGCATCCCTTATATAAAACCCAAGGGCAGAATAGGCCCAGTATTATGTTACTAATTGAACACCTCTGACCTAGCTTGAATCCAGCTGCTGGTGACCTAAATCCACGTGCTTTAGACAACTGGGACCGCCAACCTTTTTAGGCACGCAACATTCTTCATAGGCCACACCAAAAGGGTCCTCTGCTGGGGTGGGTGGCCTAGAGAAACAAAGCCAGTGATATTCATCTTTGTCCAGGAAATAACTTGATGTGAAGAAGCAAGTTTACATCAAGAAGGTGCCCTGGCCCAGTCCCACTCAGGTACCCACGTCTGACGCTAGCCAGGCCCTCTTCAGACTCACAGAGCTGCGCAAAGGCGAAGTGGGTGCAGGGAGGGCACAAGCTGGTGGGTACGGAGTCACGTGGATTTAAGGTTGGTTGAAGCATGGCAGGATGCCAACGGATCTCAGGGTTGGGCAGTCCAAAGGGAGGCTGACCCAGAGTCTAAGCAAGCAGAAAGGTACAGGGACCCAGAGAGAAGGTCCCAATTTCTCCCTTATAAGGAAGCCATCATCAGGACATGATGAACAATTTGGACTCCACCCCGACAGTTTCACACAGATTCAAGTTGACATAAAGTCTAACTGCCATAGATCCAATTTGGAAATCCCATTACTCATACTGGACTTGAAACACCCCCTTGGACTTAATGCTTAAGTGCCCTCGTGTGAGGAAAAGTAGATGGCCTCTATCCCAAAGTTATGGAATTGGTTTTCACTGGGCTTTGGATTGGATATATTTTTTGAGTGTGCTCAATGAATGGTGGTCCAGGACTACCATATATTTCCTGTTTCAATACCCTCCTTGCCTTATTATGAAATGTATGAATATGGTAGGCATGGTTCTGCCTTTGTGCATGAATGTGGTTGAACGTTTTGTTCTACCACCAACCTCCATTGTTTGGGTAAACAGTGTGCAGTCACTTAAACTTTTAATCTGCACAAGTTAGCAATTCACATAATACAGTCTAAAAAAACTGGCCTATACATGTATAGTTTGTTTTCCTAAAGTTTTTTTAATTTTATACCATTCACTGAACTGATACTATCAGTAGAATTACTTGTGCCCTGGGGAATGATTTATATTGTTCTCCACCACACAATGATAATGATGTCTCTAAAATGAACCAGGGTGTGTGAATCCAGGTAGACAAGAGAAACAAATCCATAGACACACATATGTGTATAAGAAAGAGGCTTCTATACAAGAGCAGTTGATAATTGAGAAAACATCCCAGGCCAGTCCAGATCAAGTCCAAAAGTCCTATATTAGCCCATAGGTCCAATATAAATCTATAAAGTCCTCTTCAGACTCACGAAACACATGCAATGACGCTGAATGAAAGATGACCACAGGCCAGTGGGTAGAAAGTCTTTGATCTGATTGACAGACTAGACTCCACCCCTTCACTCTTAATCCTCTCAAATCCCAAATTTACATGAGATTATGTAACTACCACACAGGGATATATAAACCACAGATATATGAATGAATTTGGGGGCCATGTTTAATAGTAGCCCTAATATAAAAACAGCTAGATCTTATGACATGGCCCTACTCCATACTTGCTCTCATGAATAACTAAATACATGTGTGCTATAGCAAAGTGTGTTTAAGAAATCCAATGGTGCTTAGCTAGCAGAAACAATGGCATCTAAAGTCTTAACGAACTGTCTTAAAACAAGCAGACATTGAAGAAAGGCATCAACTAAATCCACATGGAATAAGCACACCAACCTGTATGATCCAAGAATTGTAAATAATAAAATCCACATCTGGAGGATGCGTATCAGAGCTTAAATTCTGAGCACCCATGTTGCTGAAGGATATGGATGACAGTGGAAGCCCAAATGGAACCCTAAGGGCCATTTGCAGGGTCCCCATGTAGATTAAGCCTCTGATGAATCTCTCTGACCATTGTCTAGGCACGTGAATAGCTTTACTATCAATAGAGAATACTGTAAAATCGATTGTGGCAGAAGATTTTAAAGATTAAAATGCAACAGCTTTTGACCTATTTTAAAGTTGTTCCAGTTTGTAGTATTCTCTGCTTTCTTTTCTATTTAAGATCTTCTCTGTTTAATTTTGTCATTGCTATTGGGGTTTCTCTTTGTTTTGATTTTTTATGTTTTCTGGATGTGAAATCCAGGATAGATAAATACACAGAGACAGTAACTAGATTAATAATGTCCTCGAGGAATGGCAGGGGAGATGGTGGGGAAAGGGGGAGCTTAAAAATAATGACTACAAGAAAAAAGACAATGTTGTCAAATTGATTGGGATTTGCACAACTCTTCTTAATATGATTGAACTATTGAATTGTATGGTATGTGAATTATATGCCAATAAAGCTATATAAAATATGTATAATATGTGATAAAATATATAATATATGATGTGATATGTATCCAATTCTCCACATGTGCATATGCATAGGATTAAATGCACACACATGAACACACTTTAGTTTTCTATTGTTGTATAACATTATCACAAACTTATAACCACAAGTAACACACAGATCTGTGAGTCAAAAGTCCTGAACATTTTAGCTGGATCTTCTGTGCAAAGTCTCAAAGGCTTTATGGAATCAAGATGTAGATCAAGCTTTGTTTTCATATAGAAACTATGGGAAATAATTTGCTTCCAGGCTCATTTAGATTGTTGGCAGAATCTAGTTCTCGTGGTTGTTGGACTGAGGTCTCCATTCTCTTAGTGGTGGCCACACTCAGCAATCAGTGGTCACTCGTACTCCTTGACATGGGCCCAATCCTACATCTTTAACCCAGCAATGGGATATTGAGTTCTCCTCGTGCTTTGAATTTGCTGATTTGTACTTCTTCAAACAACTGCATATATATATATGCTTTTAAAGAGTGCATGTGATTAGTTTAGATACATTTGGATATTCTTCCTGTCTTCAAATTATTAGTGACAGTAATTATATGTGTAAGAATCCCTTTTCCTGGGTAACATAGCATAATCAAGGAGTAGCATTGAAGAGATCAAGAACCATTTTAGCATTCTTGCTACCACAGCCCAACTTTGTAGCTAATGTTTCATTCTCTCCATATATCCCCAAGCTTTTCATTATAACATCAACTAAAAGTCAAAACTTTTCATCTAGATCTTAATCGCTCAAAACCCTCAATTCAATTTAAACCAGGTAGGAATGAGACTTCTGGATAGTGTATTAAGTGAATCTCCTTGACACAATGTTTCTCCATTTGTATGTGCCCCCAACATTATGAACAGTGGGGTGGGGGTTAATAAGATGACAATTATAGACCCTGTAGATCAAAAAAGGAAGAAAGTGAAATTAAATTGTAGCCATTGGTCTAAAACAGTTTTAAAATGAACCCAGGAACACTCCACCCAGAGTTCCTCTCGGGCCTATGAACCACCCTGTTTCATTTTCCACTCTGTCCTCTTGTTCTTGGTTCTGCCCACTGGACTCATTTCTGCCCTCTAGGTCAAGTACATACTGCCAGAATACTCTTAGGAACAATCCTGGTGAGACTTTGTCTCACATACTTGGGACATATTATGAAGTCCCTAGAAAAAGACATCATGCTTGGTAAAGTAGAAGGGCAGTTAAATTGAAAGAAAAAAAAAAAGGCCTTGATATGGTGGGTTGACACCGTGGCTGTAATGTGACACTGTCACATTGCAATTGTGAGGATGGCTAAGGACCGGGCAGTGTCACTCTGAGTGGGAACAAATTTGATGGCACCTAACAACAGCAGTCATTTGCTATCTTATATAAGGTAGAGCATGCTTTAAGTTGTGTGATCTCCTCAGTTGGTGTCTTAGCAATACATTTTCAAGGGGCATCCAGATCGAACCAATGTTAGAAAGAATTGTACTCCTTCATTCTCAGCTGGCATTGTTACTACTGATAATGATTTTCTCCAAAACACTGTGCAGTCCATGTATGAATGTCAGAGAGTTTAACTCTATCATGCAAAATTCACATTCACACATCGTTTCAAGACAATTCTTTGGCCTTCTGCTGAGGTAACAGGGGTAAACACCTTAAGTTTCCAAGAAGAACTCTCGATTATTTGAGAGGATTGGTAAGTAATATTCTTTATATCTTGGAAAAATCCATCTGTGACTGAATACTCTTTTAGGGGGTTTGAAAATATACACAACTGAAGATACACAATTTCAACCATTTCAGTCATATTGTTTGCATTCTTCAATATGTACATGCATTCCCAGTATCCTTATTTCATTACTATTATCTTAACCTCATTGTCCCCTACGCTTCCCATCCAACTTTTCAAGTTGCCATTGCCATTTTGATCTCATGTAGATAGTTCTTTGAAAGAACACAATGCTCAAAGGAGACACACTTTACCAACGAAGGTAAACTCAATTTTGGTTCAAAGATTTCAGGAGATAGTTGTGGTATAAGTTAAGGTATAGTTGTGATATAGTTTGGTCTTTTGAGATTTCAACAGAGCCATTGACAGTCACACTGTGGGGCTCTTCTTGATGACACACTTTCTTTTATTTTAGTTCTACTTTCAAGTGTTATTCAATTGCTAGACATTACAGAAATTGATGTAAGAGCTGAATATGAATCTCTTCTATGAGTTTTAAGGGTGTGAGTCTATTATGATTTTATTATAAAATGAAACAGCATCATTTAGGATACCCACCTTTTACTACTTAAAAACTAATGTGTTGAAATATGGTGTTTCCACTCAAGGTGGAGATGGGTGACAATTGCCTGCGACTAGGGTTCACTTTCAGCAGACTACCACAGCAGGACTTTAAAAGGGTGTCTTGACTTTCGAAAAATGCCTATGAAGACTTGTTTGCGTCAAATAAAGCAATTCCCCATACCTGCATAATCTGTTCTTATACTCAGCTTTTCCTTTTGGCACCACCGTCCGAAGGTTTGGTCACACCAGCAGACTGAGATACTACTGCAAATAATTTATCCTAACAGGATTCGTCTGTGAAACAGTATTCTAGAAATTCTGCTTTGCATGTCCACTATTGTTTAAGCAATGTGGTGTTAAGTGTGACCCAGTCTTTCGTGAGTGCAGCTAGTGACAAATGTCATCCTTATGTTTGCCTACTTACTATCAAGCTTTTGCGGCACAAGATAGTCATTTGCTTTTTAAATTCCGGTTCTAAAAAGTGGGCAAACCTCAGTTCTATAGTATTGCTTACCTAAAGTTTTCTTCTTTCACCTTCTAAATCTTTTTAATTAATTAATTTAATTTTTAATCATTTTGTTGGGAGCTCTTATAGATATCATAACATTCCATAGTTCAATCACATCAAGCAATATTATACAATTGCTACCACAATCAGTTTTAAAACATTTTCTTTCTTCTTGAACTCCTTGAACCCCATCCAATATATGCATTCACATACAATTCTGCTATCCACTCCCCTCAAGTGGGGTTATTCAGTCATCAATTCTATGAGCTCCCCATCCTCCCCCTCCCCCATCCCTTTCCTGTGCCCTCTGGGAACCATTCCTCCTGTTACTACAGGGGTTATCAAGGTTAACTTTCATGTATCAAATGATCTCAATTATACTACTGAACATATGCAACTCTAACATGATTAATGAGGTAAAGCAAATAAAAACCATAATAGGAAGGGGAGGAAAAATTAAAGAACTAGAGGATAGTTATGTGGTTCATCAGTGCTATACCACACCCTGGCTTTATCATCCCTTCCCTGTGGCCCTTCTGAGAGGGACTGTCCACTTATCTTACAGGTGGGTTTTGGGTCTCCACTACAACCACACCCCTTCACACCGATTTAGTTGCTTGTTTTTTAGGAACTTCTGAAATCTTTTCTCGTTGGTACTTCATGATCACAAAGGCTCGTCTGCTTCTTCCATGTGGGCCTTGTTGTTTCATCTTCTAAATCTTAACACATTCACATCACCCACTTCTAATAAAGTGGCAAAATTATCTGTTAACAATTAATGGTTAAGCAAGCTTCAGTTTCTTTCTGTATCATCCTAAAGTGCTTATTTTATTATACTGGATATCATTTCCAAGGAGCTAGCCTTTCCTCTCTCCTAAGTTGGCTGCAAGTGTTTTATAAACTTCTGCAGTGACAAGTCTGACTACACTACTTGTTTTCTTTTTGTTTTAGTAGTAACTAAAACTAGTTTGTGATTGTTTCCTGTTTCCTGTGTTCTGAAATATTTACCCTAATTTAGTTGAAGAAGTGTTCAGATATTGAATTTGTGTAAGACATAAGTAATCAACATTGGTTGTACTTTGAAGACAGACTTTTAAAAATAAACAATTTGAAATAGCAAGTATTGTGATTACAGGTAAATATACTGATACCCTTGAATCTGAAAGTAATGAATCATATCTATGTAACTCAAATCACAAAGGTGCTTTCCCAAGTTCTAACCCCAAAATCTGGCCTGTTTTATATTACCTAACTGCAATGAAAGGTTTTTGGAAAGTATTTAAACTGGAATTATTTAAACCAATTTTCAGTACCATTCTGAAAATATAAGTATGCTACACCCAAAGTTTGGAAGATAATTTCCTTAAGTACAAATATTTCAAGGTTATTTTCCCCCTTCCTTTTTCACTTGTAGTTAGAAAGCGCAGTGCCAATATACAGTATCAAAAGATAGTTCCATTTGTCTATAAATGAAAAAGAGGGAGGAAGCTTAAAATGCCGCCTGGATTGACCATGAAGATGAAGATTTATGTGGGAACTCTCCTGAATTCAGAGTGGCATGTCTGTTAGTACATGCTAACTTTTATGTGAAATCCCAGCCTGGCGAAGTTAAACGCCCCACTGCTTACTGAAAGGTTAGGCACATTGGAAGAACAGTCTGGTGATGACTTTTTAAAACCTTGTGGAGCAGGGTTCTATTTACAAACATGGGGCTGCCGTGACTTGGAACTGACAAGGCAGCCGGCTGGCTACCCACATGTATGAAATACCAGGGGTCCCTTTTCCAAGTCAGGACCCACTTGCATCGCTGACCAGCGGCTCGTCCCCAGGGATGGTTAAGTGAGTCTTACGAATGCAAAAACCACCAAGGTGTGAAACTAAAGACCATTTGTACAACTGGGCCGTTCTAACGTTGTGTTTTTCTGGCGAAGAGTTCTCATGCTGACGTCGGTCATGTAAGCTGTTGGGCGGGACGCAGAAACACAGCAAAGCCACCAACCGTGCTTTTCCTGCTTCGTGTGCGTCCTCACAAGTAAACCGGGAGAGCCTCGTACGAAACCCCGTCACACCCGTCCGCGTGCACTCGCACACGCAGCGTTGGCAGGAGGGTTGGGGCCCGGGGCGCATCCCCAGCCGCGCACTCACCTGGCCCGGTGTCACCAGGCCTGGCCGCTCACATCTCGCATGGCGGTCCCTTCCAGTGGTGCGCACCATGGGGACCAGGGGTGCTCCCTTACCCGGTCTGGGAAGCAGAAGGTGGCTTGAACATCTGCTCTGTGACACGTGTCTTCTTGAAACGAAAGCCCATTGGTCTGATGGGTCGTTTATACTTTGGGGGTTTCCGTGGAAGCCATCCCCCAAAGGCGACATTGGTGCCCTGCTTTTCCACGTGGTCCCTTTCTCTCGTTCCAGTTCCAATAGCAGGACCTGTAGCACTTCCGTTCCCCACCCCCAACCCCCCGGGGCACGGAATGCCCCTTTTCCCGCTGGCTCTCTTCGGTTCTGTTGGCTCTGATTGGAAGGAACTTGCGCTCGGCCTGTCCCTCTGTCCAGCAGACAGGCAGGCACTGCCCCTGGCAGCGACTTCTCATCGTCCGTTTGTTCACGTTGCTCTTGTCGCGCATCCATAGTCCCTGAGGCCGAGCGTGACCTTCGGACTAATCGTCCTTGCGCCTTCTTCGCAGGTGCCGATGCCTCTCTCTCTCCGCTTTCCTTCTTTCCCTTTGTCTCGCGGTCTTCCGATCGAGGCCGTGGCACTTCCCGTGTCACTCGCTCCATCTGTTCATTTTGTGGCTGGGTGGCAGCCACGATGAGTCACGCAACGTTTGGAGCACTGAGGCCCTGGAGCCGACTCCAAACAGCCCACACCAGGAGAGTTGGAGGACACTTTCCAAACCCATTTCATCACATTTCACCTGTTTCACTCCGCAAAAAGGCTGAGATTTTTCGAGACCAACCAGTCAGTTTGGGTCCCCTTATGCTTCCCAGGTTTTCCCTCAACGCATGTTTCTTTTCTCACATGTTTCCACAAGCAGCAGGCGAAGACCAGCAAGCACTCGCAATGCTTGCTTAGGAACCCTCCTAAATTATAGGTATACCGGCCTGACGACTTACAAATTATCCTCCCCACGCAATTGCATCAGTTGTCTGCCACCACATAGCAAGGGTTCTTCTCTTCTGATTCTAATCCCATTTCCCCTTCCCTTCTAGTTCTCACGAGCAGAGCTCTTAAGCCCAGATTTCTAATAGTAGCCTGTTCATGATCAACTGGGGTTTCTTGATGGAACTTAGGGGTTCACCAAGAAAAAAACACTGCTTCTATTACATTACAACCTTTACCTGGAAATGCACACACACGCGCGCACACCTTTCTAGCAAAGCAGACTTACGTTTAGAGATAGATGATTTAAAGAGGTGTTTGACTTCATTTTACCTACTCATATGGCAAAAAAAAATTGAAAGGCCAAAGTCTTGCTAACCATCACCAGCTGGCTGTTTCCAATGGCAACAGCAGAGCACAATTGCACACTACAACTGGATTTCAGCTTTCCACTCATTCACTAAATGAACTCTGAGCTCCCGCTATATATAGAGCTTCAAAAACTTTGTGGGGAAATAGAATTAAATGATAATATAATGGTTCTATGAACTTTTTGTAGGCCCCTTGTGTACAGAGCACTTGCGTACAGAGATCCAGATGGTACCACCCTGGACGCAACTCTGAGAGGACAAAACTTACTGCCCAGAGGCAAGTTTCTTATTGCACGTAAGTGAATCAATACGCTCCTTTAAATATAAACTGTGAAATATTTTATGGAATCTGAAAGAGACTGGATTTTTTTATGACTAAACACAAAGTATCTCACATTCTAACCAATGATTATCTCCTGTCTTGAAAACTTACTTTTTTAAAACATGGCATTCCCTTGAAATGTTATAAAATCTTCTACCACAAATGATAAAGCGCCTTTCATAGAGAGGTCACCCCAAACTCACTTCTTACCACCAGGAACCAGGGAAATGCTTTTTTAACCTACATCTAGACAGTTCTTGCCTTCTAAGAAATACCATTTTTAAAGCTGTACTTTTAACCAGTCACAGATGTTTTCCATGAATGGGCTAGAAACAGCACCAATGCCACAGTGTGGAACCCAGGCCAGTGGGTGTACAGAGAGATCAGGAAAGAAAGATGGAGAACAGCCCTCCTTGAAGGCTGACCTCTCCATTCTGCCTTAGTCATTTCTTTGTTCGTTAAGAAATATTTATGGGAGGGGTAATTAATAGAGGAGGCACAGGGCACTTTTAGAACAGGGAAACTGTACCATTTCATACTGCAGTAGGGAGCCCATGGTATGATCTAAATGTCAGAGCACAAAGAGTGAGCCCCGATGGAAACTATGGATGTTAGTTAATAATCTTGTGTTGGCAATGACATCCATCAGAACAAAGGCACCACGCTGAGCAGGATGTTACAGATAGGAGATCATGTCCAAGCAGGAGAGAGGAAAGCACTTTTGCACTGTGTGCATAATTATTCTGTGAACGTTTAAAAACTGCTATAAAGAATGACTTCTATTTTAAAAGAAGAAAATCGTTAAGAGCTTCCCCTCGCCTGGTGCTCAGAACGCAGAGATGAAGTTACAACTCCGCTCCCTCTTTCAAGATCTGCTTCCTAACGGACTGCCGCTTTGACTCTAGTACTGTGTGAGAAATGTAAAAACAGGGATGGGTGCCGAGAGCCGGGAGGGTCCAAAGAAGAGCGTTACTGATGAAGACAGAGGGAGTAGATGCGATCTGGCCATAGGACGTGTCTTCTACGCTGAATCTTGAAGGAGGTAAAACTTTGACCAGGTGGAGAAGAGACGGGGCAGGACTTGGGAACTGTGTGCAAAGATCTGGAACAGGACCATCCATTGGGTGCAGGGAACAGAAGTATGCAGAATAGCTCCTTCTTTTCTCATCATCTTGACATCATTAAGGAGGAGGAGGATTTTAACTCAATCCAGGCTTGTGCTAATTTGCAGATCTCATTTGAGGGGCTATAGCCACTAAGGAAACCACCAGGGTGTGTGAAATTGCTTCTTCGTAAAACCCTTCCCTGCTCTTGAAGTTTGCTTCAAGATGGGAGTGTGGGCTGATTGGAGGCAAAATTCAACACTGAAGGGGGCCTGTTGATTTGCTCTTATGGAAGCCACACGGGATAGAACTCCAGGCATCCTGGATATTGTCTAGCTGCTCTGTGTCCTTCCCAAATTCCCAGTAAAGACCACGGGTCTTCCTTAGACTGATGAGGAAGAGCCTAACAAGCTGGGGGCCTCCCTAAGCTGGCACCTTCAAGAGCCAAGGAAAGTCTCTGCAGAAAAATGTAATTCCACATCACACCTCCGGGAGTCACAAGAGAATAACCTTGTGCTTCATCCAACATATACACCAGAAATTGCCCAACTTCGAAGTAAAAATGAAATGCAATTAAATTCACAGTGAAGGGGGAGAATATTCACTACAGCAAAAAAAAAAAAAAAATCTCCCATGAACCTAACACAACATGTCAATGATTAAACAGGTTTGGGTGCCGGTTCTGGGACAGGGGTTTTTGCCTACATTGCCAAGACCCACACTGAAAGACTTCATACTACACTGAAAAAATAACACTATCATGTGCTTCAACCTAATGAATCTACATCTCATTCACTCCCTAAGTAGTTTCTTCATTTCTCCCTTTATCCTGAGAGAGATCTGAGACTGATGTTCATAACGTGCTAAACTCCTTTTCCTCTCCCCTTCCCCACCCTCCCAGTCATTTCTTCCTCCTTCCTTCTCTCTCTTTCACCCTCTCCCTCTCTTGCGTGCTTTCTTACCCTCCATCCTCCTTTGGGAACCCTTGCCCCCTGCCCCAGCCCCAGTCTCTGGCCTGCTTGGGTGCCACCCTCTCAGCCTTTGCTCTGCACTTGTGCAGAGAACAGAACCAGCAGCTGACAGCTGGCCGGGTCCATTCCCCAAGAATACCCGCAGTGCAGTGGGGATGCTGTGGGGTCCTAACTCCCTGTGCAGCAACCTTCTTGGCCTTGATTCATGGTGGGAAGACCCCACCCTCTAGTTTTCCTCCCTCTCAGGCTCACTGGAGGCTCCCTTCTCTCCTTAGTCCCTAGCCAGTGCTGGCAGTGCCACCCACCCCAACCCCCTAACTGTACTTCTTCTACTCATGGGTTTGTCTTATTTTCACTCTTCTTTCCTGTTTAACTTTCTCCTTAATCTCTGAGAATTTATAAACTACAGCCACATCCTCTGGGTCCCTTTAACAAGAGAGGCTCTCGACATCTCATACATATAATCCATTGTATGAATCTGCAGGGCAGGGAATTACTTGACGATAGCTGTTGTCTTTGTGATGCTCACCAATGACTGGGCAGGAATAAGCAAAGAGAGCCACTTACAGCCCCACCAAAAGGGTTGGAGAGCGGTAGAATAAAGTCAATAAGGTTCCATGGGTGGGGCCATGTAAATAAGGCATATAAAAACCTAAGAATGTATTGGTCAGTTTTGCTATCATGCTATGTTTAAAATGAGCCTTCTCAGAGGAGGAAAGGGACATCTCACTGCCACCAGGAGAAACCAGGGAGAGATGTGCCTGTAACCCCAGCTAAGAAGAGATTGCCCCTGCTCCAGAGCATTCCTGATACCTGTTGCTTCCCTGGTAAGCCACATAACTGTGGCTATTGATTTTGAGTTCCATTCCAATGAATGATCAATGCCCGAGAGAAGTGGAGAGTGCCAAGAGGCCAGGATCTGAGGTGGGTGGGGGGGGGTGGGGCCATCAGTCACCGAAGGATGGTAAACCATATAACCCAAAGTTGAAGAAGGAACCAGTGTTGTGCAAATCTGGTGTCCAGAAGGCTACAGTTGACAATGGGATCCTAAGATTCATTTTTGGAACTACATAGGAAATAGGTCTCCGAAGAGCTCCCTCCAGCTACAATTGAGGGATGGAAAGAAGGTGGTTCCTGAATAGAGAGCTTTGGAGCGATGAGTATGAACAGTTAGAACTTTGTCAGTGGGCCTCCCCCTCTGATGCAAGCGGGGCCTGATCTGGTTTCCTAAATTATCTGAGTCTTTGGTTTGGGTTGTTCTGTTTGGTTTTTGCTTGTCCATGTTAGGATGCGTCTCAGAAGTGTCATGTCATTGGAGGTCACCCTCTCGAAGTTGTTACATGTTTTATTCCACTTTTCAATGCATGAACCCCAAGATTAATGAACCTGTGGGATTGAGGATGGAGAAGGAGGGGTGATATCAAGGGTCCATGTAGAAAAAGAATGTTAGGAAACTGATTCTCCCAATAATTGTACAAATTCTGCTCGACCTGAGTGAACTATGGAATGATATGATATATATTAATGCAAAAAAGAAAAGACTAAGACTTTGGATTCATCAAAAACAAAAAGCTTAATATTCTTAGTGAATTTTTATTTTTAGTAAATGCAAAGCATTCAAATGGTTGAGGGTTTTATTCAGACCTGTATGTGTAGTTATTCAGGTGTTGCTAAGCACAGAGTATATAAAGGTGCTTGGAGATATTAGGGTGCCAAAAGTAAATCTATGTAAAGGTGATAAATTCTGTGAAATAAAGATGCTGCCTTTTACAGTTAGCTCTTACTGAACAAAAGTCCCTCTGAAATCTCGGCAGCTGCCATCTTTCTTGTCTTCTACGCTGAGCTCAGTTGGGTGCTCTCTCCTTGAGTATTCATCAGTTTTGGAAATAAAAGTATTCCTGAGGAAATTTACAGGGCCGGGGCAGAAGCACAAGACAGCCTTGCAAACCCCATTTTAAGCCTCTGATTATATCTAATCTGATTATTCCCATTGACCAAGGCAAGCCTAAGGTCAAGGACGAATTACGTCCACCCAGCGGAGGTCAAGGTGCCAGGCCCAACATTCATTGAGTAGGGAAGAATGCTCCTTCCATTTATGGGTGTGGTAGTTACATAATCTGGTGTTAATTTGGGACTTGAGAGGATTAAGAGTAGGGGTGGAGTCTAGTCTGTCAATGAGGCCTCTGTGTGGGCATGGCCTTCTGAGAATTCTGGGAAATCTGGTATTTTCTCCTTGGAGGCAGGAGACACCTCTCTCTCTCTGCTTATTCCCTGGATGACATTTCAGCTGATAAGACACCTGGAACTACACTAGTGCCCTGAGCTGGAGAAGCCACATGGACCTGCCCTGACGCAACCAGACCTCTGAAGCCAGAGAAGGCATGTAAATACCCCTGCCAGCGCTGAGATACCTACAGCGCCTCTGGATCCAAAGACTTTTTACCCTGTGATTGTCCTGCATTGGCTTCACTGCATGCATTTTGTGAGTCTGACGAGGCCTTTATAGATTGGTATGGGGCATATGGGCTAATATCAGACTTATGGGCTTGGACTGGACTGGGCTGGGATGCTTTCTTACTATACAATACCTTTTATATAAAACTCTCTCTTATACATATATGCATTTCTATGGATTTTTTGTTCTAGTCCGTACTAACACAATGGAAACGCAGTGAATGTTTTTGCACAATAATGTAATTTGCAACACATGCTTCTTTTGACTATGTCAGCCTCACAGTGTTTTTCCCTTACATTTGATTACCCAAACAGCTTGGAGGCATACTGGTTAGGTATTTTGTAGAATGTTTCTTTTTTTGTAGAATGTTTCTTAAATGAGATTTGTCTTATGTTTTTCTCATGATTCAATTTGAGCTATGGGTTTGGGGGTAGAAAACCAAGGCAAAAAGTACCATTTTCATCATATCTTGTCAAGGATAGATCATATCAGCTGACTTGTCCTTGCTGATAATTACGCACCTTAACTGTCTGGAGGACATATTCTGGAGGACTGGTTA
The DNA here is from genome assembly GCF_000313985.2 of Echinops telfairi. NCBI lineage: Eukaryota > Metazoa > Chordata > Mammalia > Afrosoricida > Tenrecidae > Echinops > Echinops telfairi. The sequence goes on from NW_022104341.1 coordinate 56,191,809, forward strand.
TAGTTCCCATTTCCCCCCCCCCATTCCCCTTCCAGATCCATCAACAATTATCCACCCAGTTACTGTCTCTGTAGATCTACCTATCCTGGATTTCATATACAGAAAACCATACAAAACACAAACAGGAAACAAATGAACAACAACAAAATCCAACAATAATGACAAGACAGAACCTAGAAAAACTTGAATCAGAAAGAAAGCATAAAAGATTTAAAACGGAAATAACTTTAAAATGGGTCAAAAGGGAGATCAAATGACCAGGTGTTACATTTTAACCTAAATGTGCCATAAGAGACCCTACAATGCTGCCTCTCCCATAGCAAGGCTAAACAAGGCCTCTCGTACTGACCCTATCTACCACGACCTGTATAAGAAGCATATCCATTGGATGAATATCCTGATTCCCATGAAGCTGTTCTAGCCTGGCTTACATAAGCAGAACATCAGCAGTTTACTCTGGAGTATCCATGGAGTATCCCAAGGGTGCATTAGTTTGGGACACGCCCACCAAAAGCAGCCCATCTTGGATTGGAAGGCAATTGCATTCAGCAAATGGACCTAGAGGTACACTCACTTGGGGTGGCCAACTGGGTCTGTAAAATGAGCAGGCCTAGGGTGCGGCCACAATGCAGAGCCGAGCTGATACACCCCTCTTGCTCCTTGTGAGGTACAAAATGCCAGTGAGAACTTTCTATCTGCCAGAAAGAAAGACTGAGGTTGTAGAAAACTATAAGACAGATTTCCTGTGGGTACAGGGACTGCACATAACTAATGTTAGCTATATTGGGACCAATAGTACCAGTGGCACATATGGTTGGAACATATGGGTCATCACATGAATACTTACTCTGGACTGGACTCTACATACCATAGTTAAGGCAAATGCCAAAAATGTCATTAAGGGATTGGAACAAAATATACTGTACCAATTCGGTCCACTGAGTTATACTCTATCAGAACAAGGAACTCACTTTACAGTCCACAGAAGGCGGCAATTGGCCATGCAATAGCATCTTACATGGACATACCATGTTGCATACCACCTCAGAGACATGGTTTGATAGAGATTGGAATGGGCAATTCAAACATGTTTCATCTATACTGGGAGGAAGTAAAGGAATGAAGGGCTGGCTCATGCACTTTGATGAGTGTGTGTTCACACTCAACACAAGGCACCTAAAGGGAAGATCGCCTCCGGGCAAACCCCCACACTTCCCTGGAGGATTTAAGGAAGAGGCAGTGGGCGAGTTCTTCCCCACATCACCTAAATCGCTTTTTTTCAACTCAATGAGTAATATTCTGGTGTATGGATACACCACCATTTGGTTATGCATTTGCCTATTTGCGGACATTTTATCAACTTTCAGTTTGAGGTGACAATCAATGAAACATCTATAAACATTCATGTGCAGGGTTCTAAACAGACACCAGTTTTTAAATCGCTTGGCTCTAGACTGAGGAGCATGCTTGCTGGATGGCATGCTAGGACTTTAGTTTTGTCAGAGAACCTGCCAAACCATCTTCCAAAGTGTTTCTGTCATTTTGTATTCCCAGCAGCGGTGAATGAGAGTTTTTGTTGCTTGATAACCTTGTCCAGTTTTTTATTTTGTTTCATTTTAGCTATTTGAATATATGTGTGTGTGTGTGTGTTTCAACATATTTGTAGCATTCATTTAAAATAAGTCTATTGCAGACAGTATTATAGTTGTGTAGTTCATTGACAGTCTCTGCTTGTGTTTGGGATGGATTTATTTCTGTTCCCTTGCAGTTTGTTCTCTATGGGTCTCATGCATTTCTCCGCTTCTCTGTTCTTTCTTTACTATGTTGTATTAAACACAAACTTGCTATTCTATTTTAATTCACATTTCGAAAACTCCTTGAGTATAGTGGCATTCCTATCTACATTTTCTGCGGTATTTCTGTCATATGTGTTATGGTAGGGAGTCCTGCTGGTACCGCTGGGTAAACATGAGACTGATAGTTGGGGGTTTAAACTCACCAGCAACTCTGTGAGAGAAAGATGAGGCTGTGTACTCCCATAAAGATTTACAGCCAATGGGCTTGATTTTGGATTTATAGTACAGTCATACATAACTCCAACAACTGTTCTATGAAATTGTCGTATAAAGTGATTAAGAGAAAACACATGTGTATAGATACATTGGTATATTTGTAGATGTATATATAATTATAAGTAATTTCATATTACTTACAAAGTCATTTTTTTCTGGAGCTTTCTATTTATTAATGTAGATTCAAACTGCCATCTGATGTCTTTTTTTTCTGTCTAAATAACCTTCTTTGTATTTCCTGCGACGCAGATCTGATAGCAGGTTCTCTCAATATTTAACTCAGTATCTTACACTGGGTTCTCTAGAAAAGCAAAACCAGCACAACATGTGTATGTGTGTCTGTGTGTGTGTGTGTGTGTGTGTGTGTCATTGATATGTGTCCTATAATCAAATATAGATATAAAATGTTATACAGAGAAAGAAATGCTTCATACAATCGTAGAATCTGGCGAGTCCAAAGTCTGCGGATCACACATCAGACTGGAGACTGTTCTCAACTCCCAGGATCTGCGTTTCAGACGGCAGGCTGCTGGCTCATGAGCCGTTGAGTCCGACAAACACAGACTGGCCAGCCGGGTGGTGAACTGCTGAGTCACAGACGGCAGAAGTTAACAGATCCCAGGAAGGCAATGTGGCGAGCTGATGGCTCCAATGGCAAGAACTAGTAGATAACTGCTGAAGGCAGGGTCCAGAGAAAGCAAAAATGAGTAAGCTTTGCCAGACCATGCACATATACTTTATGCAGACCATGAGCCCGAGGAAACTCCCTTTCAAGTGACTGACTATCTGTAACAGATCTGCATTATATCTCGTCTTGGGGGATGACTATGCCATAATTGCCACACCAGAGAACATGGTCCAGTCAAGTCAACATACAACATTAAGCATCATACTAAGTTTATTTTATTTCCATTTTTGAACAATATTGATTTTTTTTCAGCACTTTGAAGAGGTCACTCCATGGTTATTAAAAAACGTTTCTTAAAAAATGATACAGTAGAACCCCGGTACTCAACTGCATCAGTAGGCGACATAATCTGACTCATTACACGAAATGTTGAAACAAATTTTGCTTTGGAGCTAGAACAAAATATCGGAATCTGACCCGACACGCGTGAAGTTTGTAAACAAGAGCAGTTCATGCTTAGATCACTCGGCATTAGTTTGTATGTGTTGTTTAAACCTTTTGCAGCTGTGTTCCAAACGTTTTGATATAAATTTCTTAATTGTGGCTTTTTATACTGTTTTTAGATAAAAAAAAACATGGGTCCTATTAAAGAGTTTTTGAAAAGAATCATCATGATAAGGAACTGGTTAACCAGGTTATCGATATTGTTGATAATTTAGTAAACCCTTTTAGAAAACAGCTAAGGAAACGCCATCAGCAGGCCACAGTAGACAGATTTGTTTTTTTAAAGAGAAAGCCAGCCAGGTCCTAGTGAAAAAAAGATGAAGAAGGAGGAGAAAAAAACTCCTGAAAAGCAGCTACAGGTGATTTTATGGAAGTAGATTCCCCTTCCAAACAATGACTCTCTTTCCATTCCTCCTCTCCACATCCGTGTCCACAGATTCAGATCCTCATCAGTCTCAAGGGATGGGCCATACTATAGTTGTTAAAGACCTTTTTAATGCTGTGTTTCTTATTTAAATTCTATTATTTAACTCTGAACTTACTTTGAAATTTCGTGTAATGTTTTGTGTAAAAAGGCACGGTTAGGGTAAAAACATGGTGGTCAAGAACGGATCCATCCATTTTCAGTTATTTCTTATGGGAAAAATTGATTGGGAACTCGACTGCATTGCATCTCCACGCTCCTTCTAGAAGGGATGCATGTTGAGGTCCAGGGTGCTGCTGTAGTTGTAACTCTTACTGTGGATCTCTTGTTCACGAGGAGCTGTTCCTCTTGATGCGTTCTAGAGTCACACTTTGTCGCTAGCTTAAAGGGTTTGACTTTAATGTGTGTGCTTGTGAGTCCTTTTGAGTTTATCCACTTGGAGTTTACTGCACTCAAAGATGGAGATCAATGCTTCTTTATCAAAATTTTCGTGTTTTTGCCCATTTAAAAAAAAATATTATTTTGGCCCCTTTCTCTCTTTGACTTGTAGCACATTTGTGTTAGTGTTTGATGTTGTCACATACATCTCTAAGATAAAACTTTGTTAATATGTTTTCATTAATCCCCTTTCTATAATTTCTTGTAAATCTTGACTTTCTTGAAATTCACTAATATTTTTGCCAGCTTAAATATGCTATTAATACACTCTAGTGGATTTTTTTATTTCAGTTATTATATTTTTATATGCCAGGATTTCTATCTACTTTTATATATGTATTTTAGATATGTATTATATATATAACTAGATATCTCTATATCTATATCTATGTAACCATTGAGCTGATGCTGATTCATAGCAACCCTATAAAACAGAGTAGAACTGCCCTTGTGAGTTTCTGAGACTGTAACTCTGCAGGAGTAGAAAGCCAAGCAGTTGGTGGTTTTGAACTGCTGACCTCGCAGTTACCAGCCCAATGCTTAACCACTATGTCACCAGGGCTCCCTATATATATTCTCTATTTGATGTGCCATTGTTGCTATAGTATAAGATAAATTTAATATATTATTTCTAGCTTTGACGATGATGAGAGGTCATGTGCCAATGACTTTGGTGACCTTTGATTGCAGAGAGGGCCTCCCAGTTCATAACCTGGAAGAAAAGAGAGACCAGTTCGGCACACAACCTGCATGAACTTGAAAGTGGATTCTCCCCCAGAGGCTCCAGATAATACCCCAGTTCAGTTCATACATTGATTTCAGTTTTTGTGGCATAAACAGAGAATCTAGCTGAGCCTGTCTGAATAAGTGAACCTTACTAGAAATTCAAGTCAAGATGCAGCGAGGGAAGAATGTATGTTTTGGAGAAAGGGATTACATTACTGTTGGTGGGTAAACCAGGAGGAGCAACCTCTAATCGTGGGTGGGAAAAACTCTTCACAATATAACCTGTGTTATATAGGGTTCTCTAGAGAAACAAAACCAGGACATTTTTTATTTTAGATAGATAGATGATAGATAGATAGGGCACGAAGGACTATAACAGCTAATTAGTCCACACAGCAGTACAGAGGGCTCAGTTCAATTCACTTCCATGAAACAATTAATATACTGGAAGTCCTTCAAATCACGAGGACTGCTGGCCCCAAGGTCAAGGAAGCAGACAGCTGAGACTTCTGTAGAGCAGTACAGGCAGTCCAGCCACAGGCAGCAAACAGCAAGGTGGGGCACCAACAGTCATCCAGATGACAGGACCCAACCATCCCAAGCTCAAGCAATATATCCACCAGAAGCATGGTGAAGCAGGTCTAGAAGTAACCTCAAGCTCTAGAGACATGATCCACGGGTTGGGTGTCCCACAGGTAGTATAGCTCACAAATTGTGGCAAAGAACTAGCTAAGGCACCCGCAAGCTAGTCTGATCACCAGAGAGCAAGAGAGAGAGGTGGGGCTCGCCAAGCCATTTATCTCTTTGCCCTCAATTCAAACTATGACCTTATTAATCCCACATGTTCTTATTGGCAAGGTTGGCACCTACCTATCACATAACCCAAGGGGAAAATATACCTGGTACGATGTTCCTAATTGGACACTTTGACCTACTTTTGGTCCAGCCCTTGGTTACCCAGGCCAAGTGCTATAGGCCACTGGGACGTTAGACTGTGCTCTTTCATAGTACACAATATCCCTCACAGGCCACATCAGAAGGATCTGATTTGGGAACTAGACTATTTGAACACAACTGTAGCAGTTAAAGGAACTGAAATGCTCTATTGGATTCGAGGCAGAAATGTACTAGAATGAGAAAAAACAAATAACCTTTCTAAAGGTTATGGATTTGGAAATCATTGGACTTTGGTCCAACTCTTACTTTGAGGATGCCTAATAAATTACAACTCAAGACCACCATATATTTTCCACCAGGTATATTTCTGCCTTTGTGAATGAGCATTATTTAAATTCCATCCTATCACCAACCCTCATTGTTTGCACAGTGTTCAGGCACTTATTTTTAATCTGTACAAGTCAATAATCTTTCAACATATATTTTAGTCTAAAAAACTGTCCTATACATGTACACATTCCTGTCCTCAACAGTGTTTCAATTCTATGTCATTGACTAAATTAATGATACGATCAACATTATATGTCCCATTATTATTGTTAGGTGCCAGTTAATCAGCTCTGATTCACAGTGACCTTATGCACAACAGAACAAGACACTACGCAGTCCTACATCATCCTCACAATTGTTCCTATGCTTGCACCATTGATGCAGCCACTGTGTCAGTCCACCTCACCAAAGGCCTTCCCCTCATTCACTGCTCCTCCACTTTACCAAACATGATGAACCTCCCTAGTTACTGGTCCCTCCTGAGAATATGTCCGAAGTACATAAGATGAAGGCTTGCCATTCTTATCTCTAAGGAGCACTATGGCCTTACTTCTTCCATCACAGATACATTTATCCTATTGGCAGTCCATGGTACTTTCAAGATTCTTCTCCCACACCAGAATTCAAATGCATCAATTCTTCTTCAACCTTCCTTATTCAATGTTCAAATTTCACATGCCTATGAGGCAATGGAGAATACCATAGCCTCAGGCACATTTTAGTCCTCAAAGTAACATCCTTGCTCTTCAATACTCTAAAGAGGTCTTGTGCAGCAGATGTACCTAATGCAATAGGTCTTCTGATTTCTTGACTGCTGCTTCCATGAGCATTGATTGTGGACGCAAGCAAGACAAAATCCTTAAAGATTTCTAACTTTCCTCCATTTATTATGATGTTACCTGTTGGTACAGTGGTAAATATTTGGATTTGTTTTTTGCTTTTTACATTGAGTTATAATCCATTGTACAACCTTTGTTCTTCATAAGCAAGTTCTTCAACCCCCCCTCACTTTAAGCAAGCCAGGTTGTTTCATCTGCATATCTCAAGTTGTGAATGAGCCTTCTTCTGATACCACATTCTTCTTCATATAATCCGGTTTCTCTGATGGTTTTCTCAGGATCCAGATTGAACAAGTGTGGTGGGAGGAAACAACCTTGACACATACCACCACCTATCTCTTAGTCTGTCAGACTGTGGTGGCTTGTGTGTTGCTATGATGCTGGAAGCGATGTCACTGGTATTTCAAATGTCAGCAGGATCAGTGGGACTTCCAGACTAAGAACAAACAACAAAGAAGGACTCAGGTCCCCACCGCAGGTTTCAGCAGATTCTGAAAACCTTATGCACAGCTTCAAAGCCGTGTCGAATCCTGAAAGCCTAAACAAAGGCCGCAGAAGATTGTTTGGCATGCTGCCAGAAGATGGGCCCCTCGGGTCTGAGGGCACACTAAAGATGACTGAAGGGGTGCTGATTTCTTGAAGAAAGGCCACGATGGTGGTGTGAGTCAGGGAAAGACTGTGGGGGTGGAGCCTTCAGGAGCTGCATTTGCACAATGCAAGGTAAAGAAGAGACAGTTGCAAACATCTTCTAATGATCGGAACTTAGAATGTATGATGTATGGATTTAGGAAAATTGGAAGTGGTAAAATGATATGAAAAGATCGATATCTTAGGCATTAGTAAGCTAAAATGGACTGGTATTGGGCATTTTGAATCAGAAAATCATATGATTTACTATGCCATGAATAACACAATCAAGAGGAATAACACAATCAAGAGGAAATTTGTAGCATTTTTTGTCAGAAAGGATCTTGCTAGATTCATTATGAAGTACAATGCTATCTATGATAGGATTATAAATATCTGCCTTTAAGGAGATCCCATCAATACGACTATTATTAAATCTATGTATCAACCACAAAAGCCAGAAATGAAGTAATTGAAAAATTCCATCTACAACTTTAGTCTGAAGTTGATCAAACATGCACTCAAGATGCATTAATAATTATTGGTGATTGGAATGCACAAATTGGAAACAAAGAGGAAGGGACAGTAGTTGAACATATGGACTTGGTGGTAGAAATGAAGCTGGGGCTCGCATGATAGCATTTTGTAAAAGCAACGACTTATTCGTAGCAAACACATTTTCAACAACACAAAAGGTGACTATATACATGGCCTTCTCCAGATGGAATACACAGAAATCAAATTGAACATCTATAGGAAGATACATGGAGAAGCTAAATATCAGCAGCTTAAACCTATTACACACCATAAATTGCTCATATATAAATTCAGTATAAAACTGAGGAAAATTAAAACAAGTCCATGAGAGCCAAAATACAACTTTGAATCTATCCCACCTGAATTTTGAAACGTATGCCTCTAGGGGTTAATTTATAATATTCTCTAATAAAATGATAATGAGGACTATGAAGAGAACCCAGAATATATAAAACATAGAAATATGAATGGATTTTGTGTTTGCACTTAATCATAGCCCTAATCTAAGAACAATTAGTCCTTATGACTTGGCCCGACTTGGCATCAAGAAGAGTTCGTTGAAGATATGGGGCCTAAAGCAACATGTGATGAAATCAGATGATACCCAACTATCAGAAAGACTAAAATCTGGGATCTTAAAGCTTTGTCTTAAAGCAAGCAACCATCTAAGTGAGGTGTCAGATAAGACCACATGGAAGAAGCACACCAGTTTATGTGATCTAAGGATTATAAATAATAAAATCCAAGGCCAGAGAAGGGAATGGTATTAGAACTTCAATTCTGAACACTTGATTTGCAGAAACCTATGAATGACAGCGATCACTCCTCTGTCACTTTGTCTTATTGTGGTGGCTCCACAGTTTGTCTTAGTGTGGTGGCTTGTGTGTTGTGATGATGAAAGAGCGATGTCACTGGTATTTCAAATGCCAGCAGAATCACCCAAAGGGAACAGGTTTCAGCAGAGCTTCCAGACTAAGAATAAACAATGAAGAAGAAAATGACTGATTGAAAAAGGAATCAGCACTTACTTGTCTATGCCTGGAAATTTGGAAAAGAGCTACTTGGTCAACTGAATGGAAGAGATTCATGTTTGTAATCATTCCAAAGAAAGGTGACTGTGGTAGTTACATTATTTTATGTCAACATAAAGATATATAAAAGTTAGGAATGGAGCCTAACCTGTCAATCAGGTCACAGCCTGATGGTGCCTCTTTATGGGTGTGGTCTTCTCATGAGTGCCCTGAGACCTTCTCTCCGCCTTCACCTTTCTGCTGGCAGGTCACTCTGGAGATGTGTCCACCGCCATTGGATTCACAAGACTTTGCACCCACAGGCCTGTGATATTCCTGCATTCTATATCATTGCATGTGATTTCGTGAGTCTGAAGAGGGGTTTATTGACTAGTATCAGATTTATGGACCTGAGTTAAACTGGGTTGGGATGCTTTCCTGATATACAATTACTTCTTAATATAAAACTCTTTCCTACTCATATATGAGCGTAACTGGATTTGTATCGCTAATCAAACTACCTTAACACAGTGACCCAACAGATTTTTCAAATTATAGAATAATATCATTGATATCACATGCAAGTAAAATTTTGCTGAAGATGATCCAACAATGGTGTAGCAATACATTGACAGCAAGCTGCCAGAAATTCAGGCCAGATTTAGAAGAAGATGTAGAACAAGGGATATCATTGCTGATGTCAGATGGATCTTGGCTCAAAAGAGAGAAAGTCAGAAAGATGTTTCCTTGTCTTTTATTGACTATTCCAATGCATTCGGTTGTGTGGATCATGACAAATTAGGGATGACCTTGAGAAGAATGGGAATGGAAGAACACTTCGTTGTGCTCATGAGGAACGTAAACATGGATCAAAAGACAGTTGTGGGAACAGAACCAGGGAATACAGCATAGTTTAAAATCAGGAAAGGTGTGTGTCAGAGCTGCATTCTCTCACCATATTTATTCAATCTGTATGCTAAGCAAATAATCAGAGATGCTGGATTGTATGAAGAAGAATGTGGCATCAAGATTTGAGGAAGCCTTATTAGCAATCTTTTATATGCAGATGGCAGACAACCTTGTTTGCTGAAAATGAGGAGGACTTGAAGCACTTGCTGATGAAGACCAAGGTTGAAACCTACCATATGGATGACAACTCAATGTAAAGAAGACCAAAACCCTCACAACTGGGTCAATAGCTATCATCATAATAAATGGGGGAAAGACTGAAGACTTCAAGGATTTTGTTTGTTTGGATTCATTATCATTGCCCATGGAAGTAGTAGTCGAGAGCTCAAAAGATGTGTTGCATTAGGTAAATCTGCTACACAAGACCTCTTCTATTTTGAAGAGCAAGAATGTTACTTTGAGGACTAAAGTGTGCCTGACCCAAGCCATAGTACTCTCCATTGTCTCAAATGCATGTGAAGTTGGACATTGAATAAGCAAGATCAAAGACGAATCAATGCATCTGAATTATGGTGGTGTAGAAAAATATTGAAAGTACCATGGACTTCTCAAAGGATAAACGTATCTGTTTTGGAAGAAGTAAAGCCAGAGTTTTCCTTAAAAGCAATGAGAGTTAGACTTCATCTTACATATTTTGGAAATGCAATCAGGAGAGACCAGTCCCTGAAGAGGGGCATCGTGTTTGGTAAAGGGGCAGCTGAAAAGAGGAAGGCCCTTGTGCTAGTTAGGTTTGGGGGCCAACAAGCACCTGCAAGAAGATATGGGTGGTGTTTAGCCTGTCAATCAGGTCACAATTTGATGACCTCTGGAGGTGTGACCAAGATAAATGGTTCTCTGGAGGCCGGCCACTCTCTCTCTCTGCCTTCACCTTCCTGTTTTTGAACCATGTGCTGAGACCTGTGGGAGCCCTGTGGGAGCCCTGTGGTGTGGCCACCCCCATTGGATCCACACAACTCTGCCCCACTGGCCTGTAATCTTCTTACATTCTGCATCACTGCATGTCGCTGCATGAGTCTGAAGAAGAATTTATAGACTATTGTCAGACTTATGGTCTTGATCTGGACTGGGCTGGGATATTTGTTTGATATATAAATACTTCTTGATATAAAGTTCTCTCTTCCACATATATGCCACTGAATTTGTTTCTCTAGTCAACCAGCCTAGCACAGCCCTGAAGAAGATGGATTGACACAGTGGCTGCAATAACGGGCTCAAGCCTAGGAACAATTGTAAGGATGGCCCAGGCCCGGGCATGGTGTCTTTCTTCTGTTGTGCATAAGGTTGCTATGGGTTGGAAGTGACTCCATGGCGCCTAACAACAACATTAAAGAAAGTAAAAGCCAAAATCCATTTGCAGGGTCCCCACATGGATTAAACCTTCATGAATCTCCTCTGGCCATCGACTAGAGATGTGAATGCCTTCCTAGCAGACAGACTGCATTGAAAAGCGAACTAATGCAGATGCAGTTAGGTGCATTTTCTCATCTTCTCATTTGTTCTTGCTTTTGACTCATTTTAAATTTGTCCTGGTTTTTATTATTGTCTGCTTTCTTTTGCTATTATTGTTGAGCTTTTTTTTTTCTTGTTGTATTTTGTTTTGTATGAAATCCAGGATAGGCAAATCAATAGAGACAGTAATTGGATTAATAGTCCCGTATGATTATGGCAGGGTATGTCGGGGGAAATGGGGAGCTAAAAATAGTGACTACCAAAATAAAGAAAGTATGAAATTGATTGTAATATTATTAAATCATTGAATTGTATGTTATGTGAATTATATGTCATTAAACCTTTAAAAAAATAAATTAAAAAGGAAAGTAGGAGCCATGAAATTTTTTTAAAGATGTGCTTAAAAACAAAGATATTATTTAAGGAGCGAGATACAGCTGGCCCACGCCAAGAGATTGCCATTTACCCTATATGCATGTGAGAGCTAGATCATGCATAGGGAAGACCAGAGGAGAACCGCTGCAGACGAATCGTGTGGTTAGTGAAGAACCTTGGAAGTGCCGTGACCGCCAGAAGAACACAGAGATCTGTCGTAGAGCAAGGTCAGCCGGGTGCTCCGGAGAAGCGAGGATAGGAGACTTCATACCACATGATTTGGACATGCTGTCAGGAGAGACCAGCCCCTGGAAAAGGATATTGTACTTGGTAAAGTGGAGAATCCGTGAAAACAAGGAAAACCCTCACCAACATGAATTGACGCCATGGGTGCAGCAGCAGGTTCAAACAGAGCTGTGAGAAGAGTTCAGGACGGGCAGAGTCGTGTTCTGCTGTTCATAACGTCACCATGACATCAACCAGCACAACTACCAAAATACTGGAACATGGAAATGGCCGGTTTCTGCTGTTTTCACTTCTGTAACAGGACAAGCACCATTTACCATATATACCCATGTATGAGCTGTGTTTTTCAGCACATTTTTAATGCAGTTTTTTGTGGTAAAATTATGTAGGTGCCTCGGTTGATATTTGGGTCTGCTTCTATTCGAGTATATATGGTACTGCTTCCTTGGGGTTTTGACAATTCTGTTATATTTCTAAAATTTCTCCCCTCTCAAGAAAGATGAGAAAGGGCAAAACCATAATCCATAGAGTGGCAATCCATATAGCTTTAATACATCTGAATGATGAACTGCAGTAAAATATGTGAAAGCTAGCACATGCAGAAGACAAAGAGCTGTCAAAATGAAAATCGCCAATATTTTCCTCTAGTAGTGATAGAAAAATGATAAAACGGCACCCTGTCCAAAGTGGAACGCTTGTAAGACCTGGAAAAGCAAGGCCATTTCCTGGAATTAGGACTCTCACTGCACTGTTTCCCATCAAATGTAGAAGGGTCAAGGGCTGAAATCTGAGGTACAACCAAAGTCAGACTCCTAGCTCACTGCCCTGGAGTTGATGCTGACTCTTGGTGATCCGACAGGACAGCGAAGAACTGCCCCTGAGAGTTTCCAAGACTACAACTCTTTACAGGAGTAGAAAGCCCAATCTTTCTTTGGAGGAGCAGCGGGTTTTTTCAAACTGCTGACCTCTCAGGTAGCAGCCTAACTCATAATCAATATGCTACCAGGCAGTACGAAAAATCCGAACCTCATATACATCTATTCACCCTGAGGTGGGGGAAAACAACCCTGAAAGAAATGTCTCTCCTTGTCCCTTGCAACAATGACCGAACTGGTCTTCTGAACCGTGCTTCACCAATAAAATGAAGGCAGGCTAAGGAAGCGTCAGGCATGGAGTCTTGGTCCTGCACTTTCCTGGGAAGGGGCTATCCCTTAGCTGATGGAATTGTAATAACATGATCATCTCTAAAAATTATTCTCTTTTTGGCAAAAATAACTACTAAACTATGAAAGCTCTGGATGAGCACAAGGATTTCGAAATTTCTTTAATGAAGATTACAATTAAAATATTTAAATAGGTTTTAATTTTCTTTCTGGGCTGTGCTATTTCCTACCCCTCTTCAGGAGCTGCTATTGTTCAGTCCTGACAGAATCCTCTGTTGGAAATTACAGCCTGCTGCCTTTCAGCATCTTCATTAAAATGCAATGCTGCCAGATATATCTCCATGCATATGAATGAAGCATCTATAGAATAATTAAGCCATGAATAACACATTGCTGAGCATGACTTTTCCCTGAATAGGGGGAAAATGTTATTTATGAACCCAGAGATTTTACATTCTATTGAAAAATAATTGACAATAACAAGTATTATTTGAAGACACGGGCATTTAAATTATGATGGCCCTATAATACGCTCTGTTTTGGATAAAATGGTGATTTACATTGGAAAATTAATGTGAACTTATATGCCATTTTTCTTCATTTTGCTCAAAAGACAACTGGGGATGGTATAATTTGAGAGTCTCCTTTCAGATTTATTCTACACCAAAATTCATTAGCATCACAGCTTATATAACAGGCCTGGGCTCTTACCTATAGTGAGGTATCAATATAAAAGCATAGGTGTTACTCTGAAACAATTCTTAGACTTTTTTGAGGCACGTTGTGGAAGCTGGAGCTGAGCTCACCCCTCCTCCCACCCTGTGTGCTGGAATTAAGAAGTTTCTTTAAATAAAAAAGTGCCTTCCTGAGACCTTTCGCCCGAGTGGAATGTTTGATAAGGTCAAGAGGGCAGCGAAAGGCCGAGTAGTTGAGAAGACAAAGGGAAAGATTGGCGAGGACACGAGAGGCAAGGCTGAAGGTGAACAGAAAAGGCAAGTGTAGCCCTTCCTTCTGGGACTCCTTATGTCCCTTGATTGATTCCCATGCTGGGTCCTAGTTTCTTTGTGCTTCATTTCACATTGGGCTCTTCTCCTTGTTGTTATTGATAGACCTTCCACGTGGTTAACTCTGGGAACAGTGAAGTGTTCGCATCAGACATCTGATCAATTGAGAAAAGCTGCTTCAATTCTTGTGCCCCCATTTCCTCCTTTCCGCTTCATCGTCCAAGACCTCAGCTCCAGCTCTCCGCTGCTTTCGCGTGGATTACAGCAGCTCCCCTCTGGTGTTTCTGTGCAGCAGCTCCCCTCTGGTGTTTCTGCCTGTACTCGCACATCCCTCTAACCGACCTTTCGATCTTCACAGTGCAGCCTAACTGCACCCAAAACCATCTCTGTGTCACGGTGTGATGTCCCAGATCAACATTTGGCAGGGCTTCCTCCTTGCTAGAGCATAAATTCCCAACCCTTCAGCCCGATGCAGAGAGCTTTGTGGGATCTGAATCCAGGCCGTCTTTCCAGCGCCTTCTGACATGCCCAGTCTAACTGAATTACAGTTCTGAGTCCTCACACATACTGTTTCTCGAATTGCCACCTATTGCTCCCTAAGCATTCAGTTCAAACACCTGCTCATCCTGCAAGCCTTCCCAGATCACCCCCACTACTCCCTCTGCTTTGCCCTCCAAAACACACTGCGTGCCACACTCATCCTTCTACGAACACACTTCCTTTTATGCCACCAGGACTGCTGATTTGCTTCTCTGAGGCCTCCACTAGAGTTAGAGTACAGTTTCCCTGAAAGCAGAGAAGTGTTTTGTTCATCTTTGTATTACTAATGCCTGCCCCTGTTCATAGCAGTAAAAGTTTCTTAAAGGAATGAATGATAAATGTTTTTATTGTTAGGTCTTGGTTCTGACTCATAGTGAGCCTATGTACAACTGATCAAAACAACACCCCACCCTGCACTATCCTCACAATTGTTCTTACGGTTAAGCTCATTGTTGTAGCCACTGTAGCCATCCATCCTGCTAGTTTTATGTCAACTTGCGTTTCTGTAGGCATGAAGTCCAGCCCATCAGTCAGGTCACAGTATGATGATGCCTGTTGGGAGGTGTGGCCTTTGGTTAAGAGAGACACTAGGGTCCTTTCCCCTTCCAGTTTGCTGGGTCTCTGAGCAGATAGATAGATAGATAGATAGGCAGACAGACAGACAGACAGACAGACAGACAGACAGACAGACAGATGGTTTTTCATTTCTTTAGACAACCCAGACTAACACAAGGGACTTCCTCTTTTCCTCTGCACTTCCATGAAGTCTGTTTCCAGGGACTGATCTCTGTGGACAACATGTCTAAAATAGATGAGATAAAGTCTCATCATCCTTGCCACTAAGGAGCATTTTGGCTGTACTTCTTCCAAAACAGATTTGTTGGGGTTTTTTGACAATCCATGGGACTTCCAAAATTCATCTGCAGCACCATAATTCAAATGCATGGACTCTTCTTGGATATTACTTATTCAACGTCCAACTTTCGTAAGCATATGAAGTCACTGAAAATAGCATGATTTGGGTCACATACACCTTAGTCCTCAAAGGAACATCCTTGCTCTGCAACACTTTAAAGACATCGTGTACAGCAGCTTTACCCAGTGCAATGCATTGTTTGATCTCTTTACTAATTCCATGAGCTCTTACCGTGAATCCAAGCATAATGAAATCTTTAACAACTTCAGTCTTTTCTGCACTGATCATAATGTTACCTCTTGGTTCAGTTGTGAGGATTTTGGTTTTCTTTACATTGATTTGTAATCCATCCTGAAAGGTGCAAGACTTGATGTTCATCAGCAAGTGTATCAAGTGTTCCTCACGTGTAGCAAGCAAGGTTGTGTCATCTGCATATCTCAAGTTGTTAATGAGCCTTCCTCCAATCCTGATGACACATTCTTCTTCATATAATCCAGCTTCTCTGAAGATCTGATCAACATACATATTGAAAAAATCTGATGAGAGGATATACAGTAAACCTGATTTTAAACCATGTAGTATTCCCTTGTTCAGTTTGCACAAGTACCTCTTTCATGTACAGGTTCCATATGAGCACATTGAAGTGTTCCAAAATTCCTAATCTTCTCAATGCTGTCTGTAATTTGTGATTACCCACACTATCAAAGGCCTTTGCATTATCAGAACTATGTAAAAGACACAGCAAAAGTGACTTGGGCATGGTCAGTCTCTGCCTTACAGGTCAGTGATTAAAAATGTAGGCTCTTAGTGATAGAAAACCATGGATTTGCTAAGTCCAGATGTGCTATTTACTGAAGTGTCAACAAATATTACTGGAACTTAGTTTCCTCATTTATAAAGTAGACATTTCTCCTTGTAATTTATGGAACTTTGTGATGACTGAATTAAGTAAAGGAAGATAAGTGACTAGCACAAGACCCAGAACATAGTACGGAATCAATAATGTTGTCAACCAAAAACTAAACCATCTGTCACTCAGTCCATGTTGACTTGTGGAGACCTTGTGTGCGTCAGAACAGAACTGTGCTCCCTAAGGCTTCCCGTGAATGATTTTTCAGAAGTAGATCTCCAGGACTTTCTTAGGAAACACCTGTGGGTTCAACAATCACCTTTCCAGTGGCATCAAACATGTAACCATTTGCATCACCCTGAGATGTCAATGTTGGTTTTGTCTATGTTTATAACTATTAAATTGCAGTCTGCAAACACTTAAAAGTCTGCTTGGGGGAAGGGTGTGACTAGCATAATTTCATAGACTCATTATAACACTAAAAGAGTAGTATTCTAAATCTCTAGGAAATCCATAATGAAATGGCATAGCCTACTCTGTATAAGCAGATAGACTTTATGTGACTACTCTATCTAGCCTGCCTTAGTACAGAGAGGAGAAAAAACTCCTCCCTTCATTTTAATCATTAAGTTAGTTTTTTGTTTTTCACATTCCCATATTCACCTAGTATATATTCTGCATGAGACACTAAAACTAAGCACTAAATGCAGGGTTTAAATAACAGAGTATCAAGAGATAGCCTGACTTCAAAGTCACCAAGTCAGGTTTAACAGTGAGACTGACAGTGGTGAACCACAGATAAGGCTGTCTATCTGCATCACTAGAGAAATGGGATAGCTACTCTAAGATTTCACCAAAACTATAAGTACAAGTAGAAACATGGTCCCTCCCCTCCCCCAAATGGTCATTGTGATAGGAGTTAATTTATACACATCTTTGGCTTTGTTCACTGTGTCTACTCTCTCCCCTTGCCCTCCCTACTGATACGGCCAGAATAACACCTCTGTGTTTGCTTTTCTGTTCCTGTCAAGCTGCCTCGAACTTACGGCAACCCCTCAAAGATGAGAACAATAGTTTCTTGATCCTGTACGTCTTCAAAACCGATGGTGGGTTCTAGTCTGTTATTGTGGCCCCTGTGTATTTGGAATGCTCTCCAGCCTATGAAGCGCATCTTGAAGCCCAGTACTAAACAATAGTCATGGCTCTATGAAGGTAGATTAGCAACTCTTCCTCATCTTCCTTAGTCCTGAAGCTCCACTGAAAACAACCCTCCATGGTGGCCCTGCTGGTTTTTAAATACCAGTTGCATATTCCGCCATCTTGCTGTTGTTGTTGTTGTTGTTGTTAGGTGCCATCAAGTTGGTTCCAGCTCATAGTGACTCTATGCACCACAGAAGGTAACACTGCCCAGTCCAGTGCCATCCTAAAAGTTGTTCTTCTCTTTTAGCCCATCAATGCAATCACTATGTCATTGCATGGCAAAATGCAAACTACCACAATCTGATAAACTATTTTTGTACATACTTCTGTATTCCATGGAGTGGAGTTCCCAGGCTGTCAGAAGTGTGGAAAGAAGAAACAGTGGCTGGCTGGGTTATCTGGGAAAGAGCAGACAGGCACAAACTAGAGCAGTGGGAAAGGAGGGAGAGTGGCGAGCACGACTAAGATCGGGGAGCAGAACCGGAAGGGAGATTAAGAGAGCAGGAAGAGTTGGAATGGCACATGGCAGGGGGAAAGTTACTGGATGTTACAGGAGCCAGCCGGGGATTTTCCTGAGTTGCCACAGAATGTGATCGCTGGTCACCATTAGATGCTTCATGACAGGCAACTGAACAATGAGACTCCAGAAGTACTGTGTTTCTCTGTATTCAATATCACCCAATTTTACGTACTGACAATTTTGGTGATGGAAGGAATCTTAGATATTAATTGTCCCATTTCCCTAGCAATACAGATGAAGGAACAACAGAACTGAGCAGATGCAACTTGCACATAGTTACACCACTGTAAAGCACAGTTCAACCTGACATTGTGACCGTGAGGTCAAGATAGCTCCTCTGTTGTTTACATTCCTCACTTCATGCATAGTTTTAGCATCTTATGCAAGATATACATTTGGTCTGTGATACTGTGCTATCAATATCCAAATGGCCCTGGGTAGAGAAAAAAGTTCCCCACCCCTGTAAAAGGATTGGCTCCAAAGGGCTAAAATATCAGTGGAATTATGTCAACTAAACAGACCTTGTGAGCAGCCCAGCCAATAAACCAATACACCAGCAGGATTCCGGGTGCTGAAAACCAAAGATGTTACTTTGAGGATCAGCATACGCCAGACCCAAGGCAGGCTATTTTCAATCACCACATATGCATGTGATAGGTGGACACTGACTAAGGAAAACGGAAGCTGAATTGGTGCATTTGAATTATGGCACTGGGGAATATTGAAAGAATCATGGACTGCCAAAAGAGCAAACAGATCTGTCGTGGAAGTAGTACAGCCAGCATCTTCCAATGAAAAGCAAAGGTCTTAGAGCAGTACAAGAGGAGTCGCTTAAGAAATACTGAAAGGCCATTATGCTTGATGTGTGATAAATTAGGAAGGGTGGTACAGACGATGGAGAAGAAGACTATTTACACAAGATTGTCTAGGTCATGCCATGGACCCTGAATGTCACGTTCAGTAGGAAGCTACTGAAAGGTAATGCCCTCAGCTCAAACTTTTTTTTCTTCTAATTCTCACTTTCATTTGGAAAATAGATTGTCCCAATCCTAGCTAGGTTACCCCCTCCCCACAAGAATGCACGACAGAGGACAACACTGAAGATACAGCCTGGGGAGAGTGGCGGGTCTGCCTAGACCACACGGGAGCAAACTAAGAGGGAGAGAGAAAGAGCAAGTGAGAGAGAGAGATATAGAGAACCACGTCCTGACCCACCAAGCCTTGAGGATTCCTTCTCAGAGCAGCCATGCACAGAGAGGACTATAGGGCCGGCCCCATGGCAAGACACAACTTCCACTCACAGGCCCACAGTGCTACAGGGGACAGCACTGGTGACAAAATGCAGGGATAGTGTCCCGTCTGACCTATACACACCGGATGAAACACAAAGGGAGCTCAATAGAAAAGCAAGGGGGCAAAACAACGAAGTCCCTGAGGAATCCCAAAAATAGACTTCTGGTTTGGGGGGCAGGCTTTAGCACTTCATCAAACCTAATCGGAAAACATTCATAAGGGTCCGCAGACAGGCCCGGAATTATGTATAGACTTTTTCTCCCATGTCTATCTATATAAGATAGGGAAGCTAAACAATCCTGAGGAGAAAACAATGGGACTGAAACAATGGGGGACATGGGAAAGGAAAAGGAGGGGGAAGGAGAGTTGGGAGCAAACAAACTCAGGGACAGGGGAACAACAAGAGATCTAAAATCAATAGTGAAGAGGGCATAGAATGCCTGGTGGATTTTGACCAAGTGCAATGTAGCCGACAGGAACTATGGAGAGCAGAATGAAGGTCAAACATAATAGTGGAACAGGAGGAAAGTAAAAGGAAACAGAGAAAAGAATTAGGAGACAAAAGACATTTATAGAGGTACGAATATAGGCATGTTTATATGTGAGTATGTAATATATAATGATAGGAATACAGGTCTATGTATATATATTTTTTTAATTTCTTGTTCTTTCTTAACATGTCGCTGAGGCAGACTAGCAAATGACACTCCATTTTTGTTAGCTGCTAAGTGACTTGCCGGTCCCCCCTCCCATCTCAGAAAGGTGACTGCTTACTGACCTGCCCGTTCTCCCTCCCCTTATGGGAAAGTCTCCTCTGGTGATTAATTTTAGAATGTATTCCCATGTAGGTTCTGGAAACTACAATTAGTTTCGATTAGTCTTCGATATATTGTTGGTTTTGTTTGTATTTCAATACTGTTCCCTTTGATGTTGTCATCTGAATGGTATAGTTAATCTTGTCATGATCACCAGGATGTTACAAATCAATTTTGGCATTATTTCTCTTATGATAAGGAATTATTAGATCTCTCTCATGGGAGAAATACCTCAGGCCTTGATTCGCACGAGAAAGAATTCACTCCAAAGCCTGGATTGTGATCCAAGTGAGTTTTATGAAAGATAGAAGAAGTTTCAGGTTTACACAGGCACCCTCAGCACCCTTCACCTCACCCCACCCTGCAAGATGCTGCTCAAGAGACAAAAGTCCTATATATTTATATGTTGAATATTTAGGCAGCAGATGAACATTTGACCTCTACTCAAGCCCTCCTTCAATGCAAGAAGTCTTTGTTCTAATAACTAGGCATTCTGTGATGCTCACCTGCCCGACACAATTGCTGAAGACAAAATGGGTACATAAGCAAATGTGGTGAAGAAAACTGATGGGGCCAAGCTATTAAAATGCATAGCATCTGGGAACTTAAAGATATGAAGTTAAACAAATGGCCATCTAATAGGGAAGCAACAAAGCCCACATGAAAGAAGCACACCAGCCTGTGTGATCATGAAGTGTTGGCAGGATCAGGTATCAGGCATCAGAAGACCCAAAACAATCATATTGATGCAAACAAGGGGGGTCAGAATGGAGACCCAAAGCCCATCTATAGACAATTGGACATCCCTCACAGAAGATTACAAGGAAGGGCTGAGTCAGCCAGGGTGTAGTATAGCACCAATGAAACACACAGCTCTTCTCTAGTTCTTTAATGCTTCCTCCCTCCATTATCATGACCCCAGTTCTACCTTACAAATGCAGCTAGACCAGAGCATGTACACTGGTACAGATAAGAACTCGACACACGGAATCCAGGACAGATAAACCCCTCAGGAACAGTAATGGGAGTAGTGATACAATGAGGGTAGGGGGAAGGTGTGGAGAGAAGGGGTAGAAAGGGGAACAAATTGCAACAATCAATGGGTAATCCCCCTCCCCCCAAGGGGGACGAACAACGGAAACGTGGGTGAAGGGAGACAGCGGATGGTGTAAGATATGACAGTAACAATTATTTATAATTTATCAGGGGTCATGTGGGTAGGAGGTTGGGGGAAGGAGGGCAAAAAGAGGAGCTGATACCAAGGGCTCGATTTGAAAGAAAATGCTTTGAAAATGATGAAGGGAACATATGCACAAACGTGATTGATACAATTGATGTACGGATTGTTGAAAGAGCTGTGGAAGCCCCCAATAATTTTTTTAAAGAAAGAAAATAGATTGTAGGGTGGCAAGGATCAAGTCAGTTGAAAGACTATAAAAGTTGTCTAAGTAAAAGACATCAGTAGCTTTGTTCAGGGTAGGAAAGAAGAGAACAAGAAAATTTGAAAGATGTAGAACATAATTGGTGGTAGAGC
This sequence comes from Echinops telfairi, assembly GCF_000313985.2. Classification (NCBI taxonomy): domain Eukaryota; kingdom Metazoa; phylum Chordata; class Mammalia; order Afrosoricida; family Tenrecidae; genus Echinops; species Echinops telfairi. Next base: position 56,213,715 of record NW_022104341.1, read on the forward strand.
AAACTGAGCTTGCTGATGGATTGCATGTTAGGAGTCAATAAAGGGAAGGAATCAGGGCTGAGCCTTATAGGATTTTACTTGAGCATCTGAATATTAGGATGTCATTGATTGAAATAGGAAGGAGCAGGTTCAGGAAGAGATGGGGAATCCTAAATTCAGATTTAGAACAGTTAGACTTGATATCCAAGTGAGTGGGGAGGGTAGTTACATATAATCACAGCTGATATTATTTCAACCATTTTCAAATGAGAAAATGGAATGCAGAAATGTTAAGCATCTAGTTGAATTAGGATCCAGGAAACCTGGCTTGGAGCCTATATTGGTAGCCATTCCTCCGTCACTTTGGTATTCAGTGTTGGGAATAGCTGAAGTCATGAAGTTGGAAGGAGTTGACTTTAGAAAATAGGGTGCTAGTTGTGCTTGTTAGGCATCAATGGGCCCATGGCTATGCATCACGGGCCTACGTACAACAGAAGAACGCACTCCCCAGCCTGTGCCATCCTTACCACTGCTATCAGGCCCGGCCCATCACTGGCCATGCATCACTGCACCCACTAGGGAATGCCCACAGGACCCACAAACCTGTCTCAGAAGAAGCACAACCAGAATGGTCCCTACAAGCAAGAATGTTGCGGCTTCGTCTCACGTACTTTGGAGAAAAGAGACCAGTCCCTGGAAAGGACATCAAGCTTGATCTAAGAGAAGGGCAGTGCAAAGGAGGAAGGCCCTGCACGAGACAGAGAGATGGAAACACTAGTTCTAACCCGGGCTCAACCACAGGAACAGCGGTGAGGACGGCAAAGGACCAGACAACGGTGCCCACGGGATCTTCTGTGTCAGAACTGACCCGCTGGCACCGAACAACAACATAAGACACAAAGAGGTTCAAATCTATACACACAGCACTAGATCTACTCTGGGCCTGTGCTTCATTTTCAGGCCATCAAAGAGAGAAATGAGAGGTGATTTGATATGTTTTCAGAACCCTGTTGTTGTTATTGCTGCTAGATGCTGTGGAATTGGTTCCAACTCAGAGGGACCCTATTTACAACAGAATAAACGCTGCCGGACCCTTTGCCGCCCTCACAAGCATTATGTTGCAGAGCATTGCTGCAGCCGCTTTGTCAGTCTGTCTTGTTGGGAGTCTTCCTCTTTTTAGCTGACCGTCTACTCTAGCAAGTTTGGTGGTCTTCACAGGGTCACTCCAAAATTAAGATTTTGGCATTTTAGAAATGAAAGAAAATGAGAAAAAGGAAACTTCATTCTGCTGCCAGGGTAAACGGTCAAGCTTAATGAAAGCCACTTAAATGGAATTATGGACAAAAGAATGTATTCCAATATTATGGATAGGAAATTATTTCATCAACATGTAAGAGATATTTTAAAAGTTTACTATTCTTTCTTTTTAATAGATATTATAAGACAATAATAGTCTCTTTCAATAACAGAGAAAGAACTACCTTTCTTTATATTCACTATGACCGATCCCGGGGCTAAAATTTTAAGAATAAAGTTCAATTAGGGTGACAATGTATGTGAAAACGTAGAACTTGAAGAAACCAGGGAAATCGAAGGAATTCAGTTAGGCTGAGTAGGGGAGTTCTTGCTAGGCCTGCCTGCATCCTAAGACATTTGCAGAGTGAAGAACAGAGGTCAAAGAAGAAAAAGTAGAGCTAGGACATCTAGTTAGGAAGCCACCGCAGTGATCCAGATGAGAAACTACAGTACTGAAGCAAATAAATGGAAGTGTGAACGTGGGATAAAAACCTTGGTATGAATCCTAGTTTATCCCCTTAATTTAATCATCTAGAAACTATGGATAATAATAGGGTTACCAAGGAATTATAAAATATCAGGCATGCAAAACATTCAGCAAAGTTCCTGGCATGCAACATGTACACTTAGATGTGGTCAGCAAACATGTGGGCATTAGACTATGAGTTTGCTTAAGCTTCAAGTATCAAGTCCAAGAGCAGAGGGTCTAGAATCGAGATGGTCTTTCTTGCCTCATCTCGGTGGAGAGTGGTATCTGGCTCCCGAGACCCTACCCCTCCTCGGTGCCCGAATTCTCTTGATGTGACAAAAGCACATACATTGAAGGAACAGCCACGGCCGGGACCAATCATCTATTTGCTTCTTGACAGTTTGCTTTCAGGCCAGAAGCAAGAAATGAGAGGAGAAAATATTACAGGAAGGTGGCTGGTCTGCTTTCCTGACAAATCTCCCCCTCCCCCACTTGGCCTGATGAAACGCATGATTTTTGCCAGCTGTTCGGATGGATGGGGAAATGAGGTCTGCTTTTTTATGCTGTTTTGATTTTGAGGTTTAATTAGGGTTGTTTCCAGGGAATTCAGTGCTTTAATTAATGGTGTGCCCTGAATCGCTTAAGTGAAGAATGCCATTGAAAACATGCATATGTAATGAGTACACTTTCTTTCACCCAGCTCAGAAGTGGGGCTGTTCCTCGCTGTCACCCGCAGACCAGCACAAGGGCCCCAGGTACTAAAGCGAGCCTGTCTGACAAGGTTCTATTTGTGTATCTGTTTTTCAACTGAAGTGCTTTTTTCCCCCTCTTAACTTAAAGCTGGATCCATTAGTACAGAAACTCGAGGGAAATGAATCAGCTTGCTCCGGCTCACTTGCAGATCTCCTATTCATTGCTTACAAATCAATAAGCTAAGACCTAAATCAAGGTTTCTCCTTCTCGACAGTTTGCACCAGATGATTATTTGTTGTGAGGTATTGTAGGGTGTTTAGCAGCGCCCCTGACCTCGGGCAGATGTCTTTTGAGGGGCTGAAACTCACATGTCTAAATTAAGAGCTTACTTTGCAGGAAATAGAAAACATAAACAAATACAAACTCAGAGCCATCAAGTCAAATCTGACTCACAGTGAGCTTATAGGACAGAGTAGAACTGCTCTTTGGGTTTCTAAGGCTGTATACCTTAAGGGGAAGTGAAAGCCCTGTCTTTCTCCTGAGGAGTGGCTGGTAGGTTCAAACTATTGACCTAAGGGTTAGTAGCCCAATGCATAGCCTACTATGCTACCACAACTTCGACTTTGCAGGAAGGTCAGGAAAATACATGTTGTTATTGCTGTAAGAGCCCAGCTCCATCTCATAGAAACTGTACGTATAAAGAATGGGACATTGCCCAATTCTGCGCCACCCTAATAGACTGGCTGTGCTTGCACCTCTTTTTGCAGTTGCTGCGTCAGTCCATCCCATTAAGGGTCTCCTTCTTCTGCTGACCGTCTACATTTCCAAGCATGATGTCTCTCCCGCAGTTGGTCCTTCTGGTGACAGGAGCAAAGTAAGGGAGGTAAACTCTCAGGATCTCTTCTATGGCGCATGCCTTCTGGTTGTACCTCCTCCTGGACAGATTGGTTCATTCTCCTGGCAAGCCACGTTTATTCCACATTCTTCACTAACACCATAATTTAAATATGTTAGCTCTGTAGTCTTCTTCTTCCAGTGTTCACTTTTCTTTTTTTTTCAACAGGAACAATAAAGTTTATTGAACCGTGGCTTAGTACAGGCGCTGGGGTTTGCCCATGGTGCTCTTAATGTACAAAGCACGGGCATTCTGCCAATGTTTCCTCAGCAGTGAAACCAAAATGTTGACAGCCAAGTGGATGTTGCACACGAGTTCACCCTCTGTCATGTTCACGTGGCCAACTGCCACTGCCAGACACAGCACCTTCTTCATCTGGAACTTGATGGTGGACGTCACCTCGTCAACCCTGGCCACCATGTTCTCATTGTGGGTCAGCAGGGAAGGGAATTTGCCGGCCTTATTCAGGCCCGGCCCCAGAATTCGAGGAATCTGCTTGATCAGGGACTCTGAGGCCAAAAAGGCATCACACTCCTTGGCCAGCTTTTTGACCGGCTTCTTATTCTTGTTGAGCTTCTGGAGCGCCTCGATGTCCATGTGAGGGATATCCACGGCCTTCGCTTCATCGCAGTGCTGCTGGTCCCCAGGATGTAAGCCTGACGGTGCCCGAGAAGCAGAAGCGTTTGCCCTTCTGAGGGTCGTAGTTCTTCAGGCTGATCTGCAGCTCCACCGTCTCCAAAAACTCCCGGCGTTTGCGCTGGTTCCCGTGCAGGACTTCCTCACCGCCTCGTGGAGGGTGTCGCAAGAGACTTTGCTACTCATGGTTCCTAGCGCTGCAGCAACCCGAAAAGAGCAGTGTTCACTTTTCCCATGCACATGCGGGAACTGAAAAAGACTAGGGTTTGAGTCAGTCACATCTTTGCTTTTAACACTTCAATGAAGCCTTTTTTCAAACCATTTTATTGGGGGCTAGTACAACTCTTACCACAATCCATACATACATACATTCTGTCAAGCACATTTGTACATTTGTTGCCCTCATCATTCTCAAAACATTTGCTTTCTACTTGAGCCTTTGGTATCAGCTCCTCATTTTTCCCCTCCCTTCCCCACTCCACCCTCCCTCATGAACCCCTGATCATTTATAAATTATTATTATTTTGTCATATCTTACACTGTCCAATGTCTCCCTCTACCCACTTTTTCAAAGAGGTCTTTTGCATAGCACATTTGCCCAATTCATTTTGTCATTTGATTCCTTGATTGCTGCTTCCATGGGCATTGATTATGTTCCACATAAAACAAAATGTTTGACAATTTCAGACTTTCCTCCATTTATCATGATGTTATTGGTCCAGTTGTGAGGATTTTTTGGTTTCTCTATGTTGAGGTGTAATCCATATTGAAAGCTGAGGCCTTTTGCCTTCAACAATAGCCTGCAACATCATCCTCCCTTTCATCAGAGTAAAGTGGTGGCATCTATGTATCAAGTGGTTTATGAGTCTCCCCCAGTCCTGAAAGAGCGTTCTTCTTCATGTGGTCCAGAACCTCAGACTGCTTGGTTGGTATGTAAACTGAACAATTACCATGAAAGAGTAAAGCCCTATAAACCTTTTTCAAATTTAAACCACTCAGTCTCCCCTTGTTCTGTTCTAATGGCTACCCCTTACTACATGCACAGGTTCCACATGAGCACAATGAAGTGTTCTCAAATTCCCATTCACAATATTATTCATCATTTTCATTTTTTGGTGACTTGAAAAGCACTGTACTCAGTGTTGTGAAAATTATTAAAATTCTTAAAGCATTATTAACATTGAGAAGGACCTTGAACCAGCAGTCTAGATTCACATCTGTGTCCTTAAACACGTGATTTATTCTTTCTGAGTTTCCTCATTTTGCCAAGGAATGCATTTGATAAATGTAATATGAACCGAATCAATGTTACTGCTGTCAAATCAACCCCAGCGCTTCGCAACCCTCAGGACAGGCTCGAGCTTCCCCGGTGTGCTTCCCAAACTGCAACTTGGTGTAAGAGTGCACAGCCTCATCTCGCTCCCGAGGAGGGATGGTTTCAAACCGCTGACCTTGTGATTAGCAGCACATGTAACCACGGCACCACTAGGACCCCTTGTAAGGTGGACAGCTATCTGTAGTTACAACCAGAGGAGTAATTTTACTTCAAGGTCTCTCTGTTACCCAATCTGATCTGTTTCATGTTTTTTATTAATTGCTTACATGGATGGAGACATGATTGGCATATAAATCAAATGTGCATCAGACTCACATTTGGAATAGTCATCTGGTGGATAAAGTACATGAATGTAAGATGCTCTTAAATTCCAAAAGCAGCCACATATAAGCAAATGATACTTGCATATAGATGAATGTAGTCATGCATTTCGACAGAGAAGCTCACACCATCTCACAAATCCCAGATGGAGGAAATTTGGTAAAAAGCCATTATATGAAAAGATGTCTCAAGATTCTGATTAAGTTCATTGCTTCTGTGCTCTTAATTGCCAAACATAAGTACTAATAAAAGCAACAATAGGTCCATCGCAGTGTAGACGCTCTCTCCTCTGCGAGGGCCCTGTGTACTGTGCAGCAGAGGAAACAAATCTGGAGGGCACTGTGTCCCTGAAAGCAGCACTTTCTGAGAAGATAGCTATACACAAGGAAGCTTCCCAAGGAGAACAACAAAAATATTTTGTTTACTTCATGGTATCTCTTCACACATTTATATTAGCCCATATGTCTGATTGAATGTCTACTGTGAACCAGCCACTCTGAGGATATAGCAATCAGCTACACAGACAAAACGTCCTCATGGAGCTTATATTCTGTCAGAGGAAGTAGATAATAAATCATTAGTATTACAATAGATTTCATATTAGGTAAGCAGCAGGAAAATGTCACATAGACTGGAGAACCATGTGAGATAGTGATTTAGTTCTAATCAACCTCATACCAGCCATTGCTGGTACGTCCTCTCAGACAGGAACTAGCAAGGATTTTGAATTATTATCACATTTGTTACTCAAATCAATTCCATTTTGCAGATGAGGAAGTCATAGTCTGAATGGTGAAACTAAGCAAAGAAGTGTCTACATTCAGACTGGCAGGATGGATGGCTTTGAGTCAACTAAAGCTATATTTCCTCTTGTTTTACTATTGCTTCAATTATTAAGTGATGCAAAACCTACACAAAAGAGCAAGGTGGGAAGGAGAGAAGTTCCCATGGTTGACAAAATTGTCCTTAAGAAAACATGCCTACAAGGGAATAGTCTTAGTAATTTATGTGCTGTAAGACTTCTCCAGGTAACAGCTCTGGCCATGGTTTACCATAATAACTGAGTTAGCATTTAAACCTAAACACAGGATAAAATTGTAGAGGTGTTCTGCTTTAAATTTCTGCAGTAAAGAAATCCAAATTATAACTATATCTTCTGTCATCATAACATCAGGGTGTCCTTCATTCTGGGATAGTGTGTTAGTCTGATAGACTAGAGAAACAAATTCATGGACACTCATGTGTATAAGAAAGAGCTTTATATACAAGAGCAATTGAATATTGAGAAAACATCCCAGCCCAGTCCAGATCAAGTTCATAAGTCTGATATTAGCCCATATGTCTGATAACAATCTATAAAGTCTTCTTCAGACTCATGAAACACATGCAAGGACACAAAATACAAGAAGATCACAGGCCAGTGGGTTGGAAGTCTTGTGATCCAGTGGCGTTGTAAGCATCTCAGTGCTGGCAGGGGTCTCCATGTGTTTCTCCAGCTCCAGAGATCTGGCTCCATCAGCCTCTCTTCATGTGTCCTCTCCACAGGGATGTCTCACAGGGAGTGAACATGTATCCCACCTCCAGCAAGTTATTTATCTCCTTAGCACCTCCCAAACGAGGTCATCGAGCTACTACCTGATTGACAGGCTAGACACCACCCCTTCACTCTGAATCCTCAAATTGACACCAGATTATATGACTACTCAATTGTGTTTTTTGTCTCCAAACAAACCATAAGCAGTGAGAGTTTTACATATCTTGTTCCTGTTCCCAGAATACATACCCTCTTTTGCCTTTTTAATCTAGATTACAATTACTTCGAGACTTTACAGAGAGACTGTATTCCTTAGAAATATATCCCGAATTCACCCCCAAAATCCAGTCACCTTTGGTCTTGCTGTTCTCTCTTATGCCAGGGACAGTCTCTTGGGGCCTACCTTGCAACAGTTTTTATCTGTTTAGCATATATATTATATATATATTATACTTCTCCCAAAAATACCATCATTCTTCCTTATTTTTTTATGATTTTTCCTGAGCTCTTGTCCAAGACAAATCTAGTACTGTGAGTTACATGCATTTCCTTTATCTAAGTAGATTTTCAGGAAGCTAAACATGACTATGGCATGCATGATCTACTGAAAATCGAGGTATGTGTATGTGTACCAATGGAGGGTCTCTTCATACAGACAGTACTTATAATAGTCCAAGTGTAAATTATTGGGGAATTGAACAAAGATGAGTATGAGAAATTGGGACTAAAGGAAAGATGCAAGAGACATAGAGGAAAAAGAAAGAGGGAGCGATAGAAACATGAATATGTAAAAAAGATTTTAAATGAACAGGTATCTTGGCAGTATGGCTCCACAAATATTACCTGAAATCTCTTCAAGTGTAGCACACCCACCTACCCTGGATTAAATTGCCCTCTGCCACCCTCACAAAAGGAACCCTGGCCTGCAGACCAGTCAGAAGTGTTGACTCCTATTCAGATGATCCCCCAGTTTCTTAATCTTACCTGTCTTTGTTGTGAGAACTGTGGTGGCATAGTGATTACGAGTTAGTCTGCAAGGTGAGCAGTTCAAAACCACTAGGAGAAAGAGGGGGCTTTCTGCTCTAGTAAAGTTGTGGTCTCAGAGATTCACCGGGGCAGTTCTTCCTTGTCCTACCGGGTCACCATGAGTCAGCACCAACTCAGCGGCAGTGAGTGTGCTGTAAATGCTAACCTGTGAATGCTAGCCCATTTGGGAACGGGTTTTCACTCTTGGTAATGAGATCCGTGTAAGACGTGTCTCAAGCAACTCACTTCTGAGATATAAAAAGAGCCAATTAAGCACAGAAACAAAGAAGGACAGATGGGGCCCGAAAGATGGCATGTCACAGGAACGTGGCCAAGGTTCCTGTGAACAGGAACAGGAATAGAAAAGAGTCCAAGACTTTCTTATGAGCCTACACAGAGAGAAAACGTTCCCTTTGCGCCAGACTTCCAGCTTCCAGTTGAGAGGTGCTGCCCAGTCTGTATGGACTCACCGCAACCTTTTGCACGGGAGAACAAAGCACCGGCCAGTGAAGCGTCACAATAATTGCAAGGTTGGCGGTTGGCGTGGCAGACACTCGCTATGTCAGCCCTTCCCCCTGAAGACCTCCCTCTCCTCTAGCAGCCTCCGTGTCTTCCTCCAGTGCCGGGTCCTTCCTAAGGACGTATCCAAAGTACATGAGATGAAAGTTCACCATCCTCCCTTCCAAGGAAGATTCTGGCTATATTTCTTCCATGACAGATTGTTCATTCTTTTGGCAAATCATGGTATAGTCAATATTCTTTACTAACACCATCATTCAAAGGAATCACTTTTCTTGTCTTCCTCAGGCATGGCCCAATTTTCATATGCACATGAGATGCGAGTGAATACCAGAGCGTGGTATTCTCAAAATGACAGTCCTCAAAATGACGCTTTTGATTTTTCAAAGCTTGAAGGAAGTCTTTGCAGCTCAGTTTTCCATTGTAATACACCACGTGATTTCTTGACTGCTGTTCCCATGGGCACTGAGCCAAGTAAATGAACTCCTGGACAACTTCAATCTTTTCTCGCTTTTTTATGCGAATGCTGATTACGGTCCAGTGGTGAGGAGTTTTTAAATTTCCGTCTGTTGAAGTGTAACCCATACTAAAGGATGGAGTATTTGATCTCCAACGGTCAGTGCTTCAAGTCCTCTTCACTTGGTGTTGCAAAATTGTATCATCTGCCCCCCCAAAAATGATTTAAACAAAAGAAAGGTGAAAGGAATAAATATCTCTAAAAGGAAAAAAAAATTGTATCATCTGCTTTACCGTAGGTTACTAATGGGGTTTCCTCCACTCTTGAGGCTCTGTTCTTCAGAGAGTCTAGCCTCTTGGATAATTTGCTCAGCATACAGATTGATAAGCATGAGAAAGGATCGAAACCTCACACATCTTATTCCTGATTGTATAACCTACAGCATCTCCTGGTTCTGCTCAAATGACTGGTCTATGCACAGCTTCTATATCAACACAATTAAGTGTTCTGTAATATTCATTCTTTACAATGTTATCCATATATTTTTAAATCGTTTTATCAGGGGCTCATACAACTCTTATCACAAGCCATCCATACATCAATTGTGTAAAGCACATTTGTACATTCATTGCCCTCATCATTCTCAAAACATTTCCTCTCCACTTAAGCCCCCGGCATTAGGTCCTTATTTTTTCCCCTCCCTCCCTGCTCCCCCCTCCCTCATGAACCCTTGATAATTTATAAATTATTATTTTGTCATATCTTGCCCTGTCCAACGTCTCCCTTCACCCACTTTTTTGTTGTCCGTCCCCCAGGGAGGGGTCACATATAGTTCCTCATAATAGGTTCCCTCTTTCCAACCCACTGTCCCTCTACCCTCCCAGTATTGCCACTCACACCACAGGTCCTTAAGGGATTATCTGCCCTGGATTCCCTGTGTTTCCAGTTATCCATATTTTTTAAATCCACATACTTTAATTCCTTTGCATAATGACTAGCCTTTGCCCAATACAGGTAAACATCTTTCTGATATCCTCTGATTCCAACCAAGATCCATCTAATATCAACAATGATATTCTTCATCCTATATGCTCTTCTAAATCCAGTTTGAATTTCTGCTAATTCCTTGTTGAGGCACTTCTGCAGCCATTTTTAACTTATCTCCAGCAAAAATGTACTTGCATGTGATATTAATGATATTGTTCAATAATTTCCATTCTGTTCAATCAGTTTTTGGAATGGGCACAAATATGGATCTCTTCCGGTTACTTGGATTTCAAATTTCTTGACATAGAGCACTAAGTGCACCCAGCATTGCATCTATTTGTTGAAACATCTCAACTGGTAATTCATCGATTCATAGAACCTTGTTTTGAGTTAATACCTTCACTATTACCTCCTGAGCTTCTTCTTTAAATGCCACTGGTACTCTTGATCAATGGTTGAACCTGTGAGGTGTGTTTGTTTGTTTGTTTGCTTGTTTGGTTTGGGGTTTTTTTGCACAATGACTGCGTGTGTTTGTTGTTGGGTTTGTTGTTCTTGTTGTTCTTTTGAGGGTTCCTAAGTTGTTCAATATTTTGCTTATAGAATCCTGCAATATTACAACTTGAGAATTTTTTTTCCTTCTATTCCTTCAGTTTGAGAAATTCCAAGTGTGCTCCTTACTTTTGCGTTTCTAGCCCGTCCTTTACACATTTCATGATAATACACTGTCCTTTGAGCTGCCCTTTGAAATCAGTTCAGTTCTTCCTTCATCATTCCTTCCATTTGCTGTAGCTGCTCTGTGTTCCAGTAAACGTCAGGATCTTCTCTGACATCCAACTTGGTCTTTCTGTGTTTCCTGACTTTGTAATGACCTGGTGCTTTCTACACGCAGGATGGCCTTGATGCCTTCCCATGACTCATCTGGTCTTTAGTCATTAGTGTTGAATGTGTCAAATCCATTCTAAGATCGTTTCTAAGTTCATGTGGCAGATACTTAAGGATTGACTTTGGTTCTTGGGAACTAGCTTTAATTTCTCCAGTTTCAAATTTGAACTTACATAAAAGCAATTGCTATTCTATGCTGCAGTTGGCCCCTGACCTAGATCTGACTAATTTTAATAGGTGTCTCCAGTGTCTCTTTCTACAGATTGTAGTTCATTTAATTCCTGTGTATTTATGTTGTTGAAAGTGATGGTTCAATTAGTAAGTCATTGGTCTTGCAAAGTTCTAGCATGCTATCCCCAGCATTGTTTCAATCACCACAGCCATATTTTCAAACTACCAATCCATGTTTGTTTCCAGTTTTTGCTAGTAACTGCCAATCATATTGATTGCATGTTCAACCAATGTAAGATTGCAGAAGATGGTAAAAAGCTTTAATCTCTTCATCTTTGACTTTAGTGGTTGGTGCAAAAAGTTGAATGATTTGCATGGTTATTGGTTTTCCTTGTGATGTTGTGAATATTATTCCATCACTGATGACAGCTTATACTTCAGAATAGATCTAGAAGTGTTCTTTTCAACAATGAACGTGACACCATTGCTCTTCAATTTGTCACTCCTGGTACAGTCGACCATCTGACTGTCTGATTCAAAATGGCCCATACAAGTCCATTTTAGCTCAGTAATGCCCAGGATACAGTTCTGGAGGAATAGTGGGTTACACATTGTAAGTACACGGTCAGCAGTTTGAATCCAGCAGCCACTCGGCAGAGAAAGATGTGGCATTTTATTCCTCTAAACAGTTTCAGTCTTGGAAACCCACAGGGCAGTTGTATCTTGTACTCTATGATGGTTATGAGTCAGAATCAACTTGATGACAGCGAGTAATGCCTAGAATATCATTTTTTCTGTATTCCATTTCATTTTTATGACATAATTTTCCTAGATTCATACTTCGTACATTGAACATTCAGATTATTAATGCATATTTGTATTTTGTGTCTCAGTTGAGTCATGCTACATCAGCAAAGGGAGGCCCCCAAAAGTTTTCTACATCCTCTCCATTAAAGTCAGCTCTGTTGGTATGATGCAGCAATTCCCCAACTGCATCCTACGTGTCTTCAAACCTGAGGGCTCATTTTCATGCACTATGTTAGGCAATGTTCTACTGAGATCCATAAGGTTTCCTCTGGCCATTTTATTGATTAAGTAGGAAGCCAGGTCCTTCTTCCTAGTCTGTAAGTTCTGCTGAACCGTATCCACCAAGGGTGACCCTGCTGATATCTAAATAGCCGTTGCCATCACAACACCATGCACCACAGCACAACAAACACAGCCTCTTAACTAAAGAAATTGAATGGTTGTCATTAAAGGTGCCTACTCAGACGATACCTAAAAAGACAAAAAATCTTTTTCAAGTCAACAAATTCTGAATGTATAACTGAGCTGGTAGAAAGGAAAGAAATCATTCAGAACAGTCCAGCAATGCACAAAGCTAACCTAGTTCCAGAACAAGACTCTCCCTTGGAGATCAACTGCTGGTCTCCGACAGCCAAGAATCTGAATTTTAAGAGGCCATGGATAGGGATCAAGAAACAAAGCCAGAAGGTTAGAGCCACCGTGAGCAAGTCCACCAGTGCTGATGAACTGGTAAGGAATTGCTGGAGGAAGTAGAACGGAATCAACTGAAGAATTCAGGTAGACTTCAAAAGCTACCCCCTGCTATGTCAGACTGTTAATGTTAAAAGAGCAAGAATAATTGCTGGGTCTCAAAGCTGAGAGGAAAGGCTGCCAACTTCAGGTGAAATATACATGAAAGGGAAATCCTGACCACTCTTCTCTCCCTTTCTCATTCAAATTGCGTGTCATATTAACATAAAAAAGAGGAATGGAAAAGTGAGCTAAGGCTCCAAAGGTCACGTTCCTGAAGACAGAACTTCTAACAAGGTCGTGGGGGCAGAGTGTGATAGGCTATCAGACAGCAGCATTGACTGATGCTCACACAACCCAATAAGTGAATCTAGGAAGCAAATATATCCCCCATCATCTGCTTCAGACGGGACCAAAGGTCTGCTTCTGCACCCCTGAAGAGCCCGTGCTGTGTGCCCTGGGTGTGTCTGTTCATCTGCAAAACTAATCACATTATAAGGGGTTGTTAGACGCCTTGGAATTGATTTTCAACACACAGTGGCCTCATTTGTCGGAGAACTGCTTCCTAGGGGTTTCTAGGTTTTAATCTATAAGAACAGGTCTTTCTCCAGCAGGGCTGATGGGGGCGCTCAAAATGCCACACTGTGAGTCTGCAGCCATGCAGTTCATCACTGGGCCCTCAGAGCTCCTTCGCTGTAAAAGAACAGTAGGCACACTCTGGAAAGAACCGCATGGTGGCTATCTCGGGCACTGTGGTGCACGTGATCTCTGTTGCAGACATTAAACGCTGCCACTGCAATGCCAACGCAGCCACAGACAAGGGATAAACAAATGTGTGTGGAATTTTGCTCACACAAAACGGTAGTGGGAAGGGGAGCTGATATCACGGAGATCAAGAAGATAGAAAAAGTGTTGGAACCAATGGTGGTAGCAATTGTACAATTATTCTTGATCCAATTGAATATCAACTGCTACAATAACTGTAAGAGCTCCCAATAAAATGACTATAACATTTAAAAAAATTTTAAGTGGGTAAGATTTGATGGATCCCCACTATAAAAGATTATTTATCTAGAAGTCCAAATGCTTGCAGCATTCAAGAAACAGAACTGCTCTAAAGTGATGGTTTAATGATCACTCATTTTCACACTTGCACCATGCTGAGAACTGAGGTATCATGTCTAGTCAGGCAGAGTACTAGTGGAAGTGCCTAGAAAATGCAATCTCTGGAGTCACGGTGGCCCGATTCACACAACGCACACACGGTGATACAGATCGTGACAGAAGTGGCTGTCTGAAGGAACTGCCTTTCACAAAAAGGTCATTAATGTCATATGATCAAGGTCACTTTCTCCTGAGCTATAGATACTATGTTGCACAAGGTGACAAGAAATCCCAAAGGTGACAAGAAATCCCAAAGGGATCAGGCCACCAGCCCTGATCATATTCCTCACTGAAAATTAACACAGATTTCCCAGTGCAGCAGTGTTTCAGTTTTGAATCTTAAAGATAATGTCTCTTTTGTCATATTGAACAAAATGGGGATGGCCTACAATATTTGCCCTTTAATGCTAGACTAATTTCGCTCAGCAAACTGTCCTGTAGATTCCTCCATGTTATTTTTCAAGGACTCATTATGCTATATTGTGTCTATCCATTTGTCAGGTATGAGGCACTTGGGTTGTTTCCATCTTTTGCTGTTGTGAATAATGAACATAGAGAGCATGTGTCTATCCGTATTTCTGCCATTGGCTAGCTATGGTATCTTGGGGGGGGGGGATGGCTGAATCACATGGTATTTCTAGCTTTCTGCAGAAATGGCACACCACTTTCCATGGTGATTATATGTGTAGAAGATTTCCAATCTCCCCACAACATCACCAGCATTTGTTTTCTGGTTTTTGTTGTTTTTATTTGTTTTGTTTACTGGTCCGTGTTATTTTTAATCACAGAAGAATGACAAAGGCAACCCTGATGGCATAGTGGGTTACACATTGGACTACTAACCGTAAGGTCAGCAGTTCAAAACCAGGGAACTACTCCACCACGGAAGGATGAAACTGTCTACTCCCATAAAGATTTACAAATTGGAAACCCATAGGAGCAGTTCTGCCCCATCCTATAGCGTCACTGAATCAAATAGACTCACTGGCAGTAATTTTGAGTTTTTTGAATGATAATAAACATCTTGATTGTCCTATGAACACATGTTCTTTGCCCATTTTTTAAAAATTGGAATATTTGTCTTCTTGTTGTTGAGTTGTTTAAATTTTAAAGATTAGATCCTTATCAGATATGTCACTCCCAAAGGGTTTGTTTGGTTTTTTAACTCAATCTGTAGGTTTTCCTTATACACTTTGGATCAAGTTCTTTGATAAGGATGAGCATTGCCTCTTATCTAATTCCTTTAGTTGTCCGTGCGTTTGTAGTTGTGTTCGGTAATCTGTCACTGAGAGTAATTAGGTCCCATAGCTTTGGTTCTTTTTAACTGTTTCTCCAAACTGATTTATCTTGATATATTTATACTGTTTTCTGTTGCACTAAAAGAGAAAACATATAAACTCTATAGTTAAAGAGCTATTGTACAAACAATTAGATTGTTTTTCATTGGTTTGTCTACCTAACAAGTTATGCAAATATTTTATAAAAGACTCTGTGTAGAGCAATTTACATGAATTTGCCCTACCTGCTAAATTATAGTATGATTCAGATATTCTTATGTTGTTTTTAATGCTCTTACAAAATATGTCATTTTAAAATTAACTTTCTCTTTGAAAATAATTTCACACTTGCAAAATTAAAAACAACACAAATGAATATTCATAAACTCTTTACCTAGCTTTACCCATTATTAACATTTTATCCCCATATATGGCTGTACATAATTTTACCCATTTACAGATCCATGTATATTTTCTAAGGATTAGGATGCTGTTGGTAGCTGACTTCAAATTAATCCCCAACATAGGGTGACCCCATGCACCACAAGATGAGAGAATTGTGATCCACAAGGTTCATTGGCTGGTATTCAGAAGTTGATCACCAGGTTTTTCATCCCAGAAGACCCATCGCCACCTAGCAGCACCTTAGCAATGGGTGAGCCTCCACTGACGGGCGGAAGTAGCCGCCTCTGAGGTTGATTGTTCGGGAACTGAACTCAGGTCTCCACAAGGGGATTAAGTTGATCTGTCAGGCAAGCCACTTTTCATACTGCAGGGTTGCCAAGTCATCTAATAACATCCTTCACTACGGATTTGTGAATTACTTTGTTTTTTACAGTTTAGCATTTATTTCTGTACTTAATTATTTTGCTGTCTCAATTGTCTAAGATTTGGTCAGTGGGAACCTTTTTTAAGATGAAATCTGGTTGTTTTATATATTTATTCTTGTTTTGATTTTTTCCCCATAGTTTTTTTTATTAATCATTTTATTGGAAGCTCTTACTGATAGTATAACAATCCACAATTCATTTAGAACAAGCATAATTATACAATTGCTGCTACCATCAGTTTCAAAATATTTTCTTTCTTCTTGATATCTTTGATATCAGCTCCACCCCTCCCTCCCCCACCTTACTCCCCAGGAACCCTTATTATTATATTAGATGTTGTTATTATTTTGCCATCCAATGTATTCATGCACCTACAATTCTGTTATTCGTTCCCCTCAAATGGGATTACAGTGAACTCTCGTTTATCGCGGTTAATCGGTTCTAGACCCTACCGTGATAAATGAAATTCCGCGAAGTAGGATTCCTTATTCAAGTCGAAATGGCGTGCAACCTCCACGATTTTCTTGCCATCTTTGATCATATCCAAAAGTTTTACCTTTTCCTGGATGGTGAGCATCTTCCTCTGGCGCTTATTTTTATTGTCAGAAGAAGCTCGTTTAGGAGCCATCATAGGGCTTTGATATAATTTCTTTAAAATCACAAACAATTACAGTACACTGTACAAAAGCAAAAATGCATCTGATACGTAGCTCCGATACGTAGCGATGCAGACAGAAGCGTGTACAGTATGAGCCAATCAGTGGCAGTAATGACAGAGCATGCGCTGTTACGCAAAAACCGCGATAGAGTGAAGCCACGGAAGTCGAAGCGCGAAGTGGCGAGGGTTCACTGTACACAACAACATCCTCTAGGTCTGTCACCTTCCTTGCCTCACTATCAGACTCTTGGTTTTACCTCATCAACCTTGTTAGACCTGCGTAGGTTCATTTGTATAATAAGTTCACTCAATGCATGAAAGCCAAGATGGATAACCCTTCAGAAACAGTAACGGGAGTAATGAGGGCATGGGAAGAGGGTATGGGCAGGGAAGCTGATAACATTGATGACTGTATAACCCCCCTCAAGGAGAGCAAATACAGAATTGTAGGTCCCCCAATAGTTTTATTGGTATAAAAATCCACATATCATACACTTCCATAGTTAAATCCCCTTTAAAAACAGATGATGAAATAATTTTTTTCCAAAACCATTTTACTGGGAGTTAATACAGATACCATAAAAAATATATAGATATCATATCATTACATAGTTCAATCACATCAAGCAATTGTTACTACAATGAGTTTCAAAAATTCTTTTCTTTCTTGAACTCCTCGACATCAGCTGTTTTTTACCCCCACCTCACCACCACCACCATTGGACACGCCCCCCCCAAAAAAAAACTTTATTCTACTTGCTATACCTATAGGTTCATCAATCCTAGGTTTAATCTACTGAAAAACATATAACCAAAATTCAAAAGGGTCAACTCCAATGACAGAACACATCTGAGATAAGCCCCAATATGAACAAACAAAAAATACAGAAAAAGTTAAAAACTAGATCAGCCCTAACAAGCATCAGGAGGGGGATCAACTGACAAAGTTTTAACCATTCAAGTCAGATTTATCATTTTGATCTTCTATAGTCACCTTTCCACTCTGTTTGGTGACCCATTTCTTCCCCTCCTCTAAAGGAGTTGTATCTGTATCATCATGATCACTTCTAGTGCTCCCTCCCCCTCCCACCTTCATGATGTGCTCCCCAACTACCCGCAACCTCCCACCCATCCCTAATAAACCATTGCATCAGTTAAAATTTCGATGTGCCTGTTCTTTTCTGTTTTTTGTAAAATGGGAAGCATAGCAGAAACAAACAAAAAACAAAAACAAAAGGACAGCAAAGTAAAAATAAAGAGGAACAAAGAAAAGACTATCAGCAATATTAATATTAGGAAAAAGTGAAACTTTCTGACTTGGAACAAGGAAGAAATATATTTAAATCTAGAGCAAATTCAGGTTAGGTTCAAGAAGGAAGTCAGCTGACCAGTATCATATTATATTGTAGTTCCTTCCACCATAATCAAGTTTACAATAAACTTTGTCTGATTGCAAAGTTTTCACATCTCTTCACTGTGGCCATCAGAGTCTTCGACCAGCTAGATACTCTGCAGATGGATTTTGGGCTCCCACTGTCCTCCATTGCCTTCTACAAATTGGGTGTTCAAAACTTAAGCTCTGATACCTTCACCTTCATCATATTTGAATTTTGTTATCTGTCATCTCTCGATTGCACGGGTTGGTGTGCTTCTTCCATGTAGACTTAGCTGACATCTCACTTAGTTGTTAGCAGCCTTTTAAAATTAGCTCTCCTTGGGCAATGAATGTACAAATGTGCTTTACACAATTGATGTATGTATGGATTGTGGTAAGAGTTGTATAAGCCCCTAATAAAACGATTTTTTTAAAGTTCAGAAATAAAAATAAATAAAATAAAAGTAGCTCTCCTTATCCTATATCTATCAATATAAGATAAGCAGAGCAAACAATCCCGAGGAGAAAACAATGGGACCAGTGGCCCTGGGGGAACGTGGGAGAGGAGGGGCAGGAAGGGGCCTGGGGAACCAATGAACTCAGGAATAAGAGAACAACAAGCGATCTAAGATTGATGGCAAGGAAGGCGTACAATACCTGGTGGGGTTTGATCAAGTGCAATGTATGTGAGAGAAATTACTGAGAACTAAATGGAGGGCGAGTATGATAGTGGGATAAGAGGAAGGTGAAAGGAAATAGAGGAAAGAAATAGGAGGCAAAAGCTATTATAGAGGTATAGCTTTAGGCATGTATACATGTAAATATATTAATTTATAGTGAAAGGGATAGAGTCCAAAGTACATATATTTATATGTTAAGTATTAAGATAGCAGACAGACTTTGGGCCTCTACTCAAGGTCTCCATTAACACAAAAGCACTTTGTTCTAATAACCTGGCACTCCTTCATACTCACCTGCCCTACATGATCGCTGAAGACAAAATGGGTGCATAAGCAAATGTGGTAAAGAGAGCGGATGGTGCCCGGCTATCAAACGATATAGCGCCTAGAGTCCTAAAGGTTTGAGTTAGACAAGCAGCCATCTAGCAGGGAACCAAATAAGCCCACATGGAAGAAACAGCTTGTGTGATCATGAGGTGTCAATGGGATCAGGTATCAGGTATTCAAAGATCCCAAACGAACAATTATATCAATACAAATGAAGGGAATTGGAGTGAAGACCCAAAGCCTATCTGGAGACAATTGGATATCCTCCCACAGAAAGGTTATAAGGAAGGGCCAATTCGGAGTCGGCCCCCAGTCCCAAATACTAAGTGGATGCCTGCCCCTCCCCTGAGAAGAAGTTATTTTAAAGGATGGCACTGAATCCGCAGCTCCAGGAGAAGGATATATCTGAACAGAGCACACAGGAGTAGATGACGGGGGAGGAGGAGAGACTGGAGCACATCCTGGCCCACCAGGCCTTGAGGAC
>NW_022104341.1:56235709-56237484 GCF_000313985.2 Echinops telfairi
GGGGGGAGATGAGCTGATACCAAAGGCTCAAGTAGAAAGAAACTGTTTTGGAAATGATGATGGCAACATAGGTACACATATGCTGTATACAATTGATGTGTGGAATGGTGTAGGAGTTATAAGAGCCCCCAAGAAAATGATTTAAAAGAAATAAATAAAAATAAAGTTAGCTCCCCTATCCTGGTTGTAATCAGTGCTGCTTTCTTGCATTTCCTTTCTTCCTAGTACAAGGCATTTCGGGTCCATTTTTCACGGACATTCTTCCAGCCCAGAAATCAGTAGTTGTCTTAAGGTTCCCTGCTTTGTGTGGGAATAGTGTGAGAGGGTGACAAATGCGTTCACTCCTACTTAGCGTGACTTGCTTCTTGTCCAAGCTAGGAAATCTATTCATAAAGTACAAACAAATACATATGTATGCAAAATATATAAAATGCATAGGCAATAAACATGTCCATAAGTATGCCTACATCACAAATACACGCCTGCACATAGTGGATATCGAAAAAGTTCTCATGCGCATTGATTCCTTGAATTCTGGTTCATTCCTCAGAGTTCTTTCATGCCTTCCCCATTACATGTCTGCAAGTCTTTCTAACATGGTGCGTGAGAATCCTAGCTCCTGACAACTTCACATCTACTCAGGTGCTCCAGCCTGTATGACCTCCACAATCATCTCAACAACTGCTTTGCGATAAACACACCTACTGAAAAGGGGGCAGGGGGTTAAATTTATTTTCAATCAATTCTCCTTCTCCTTGGCACCTCAAGACACACGTACACACACACAAAGCTAGCCCTGCCCAAGACGAAGGCTATATAATCAAAAATTAACGTCCCTCCTTTTTTCCTTCCTCTTTTCCTTCTTTCCACTTCTTCCTTTTTAAAAATGTCTCTTCGACTGGACCATACACCAGCCCTAACCAGAATTAGCCCAACCCCCACCATGGAAGGGAGTACCACAGAAAATGGAAATAGATCGTCTGGTGTGGAAAAGGAACTGGCCTCCCACACCACACCCAGAAGGAAGCTGAAGCAAAGGAAGGAGGAGGAAGGGAGCGGAGCACACCTGGGCCCACCATGCTCAGAGGATGATAGCCCAGCTCGGAGGGCCCAGTGTACAGAGAGGACCATATAGCCGGCCCCACGGCAAAATGCGACATCCTGCACTGACCCATGGTCCCACACAGGACAGCACGGGAGACACGGTGTGGGATGTGTGACTGAGCTGACCGCACTGCACTGAGGCAAGACACTGGGGGTGTGCAATGGAGGGAGGCGGGGAAGCAGAGCAAGGAGGTCCCGAGGGAGTATAAAGGATGGACTTTGGGGCCAGGACATGGCACCCTATCAGACTCGTCTGGAAAACACTCCTAAAGGTCAACAAACAGACCTTGAACTATTAACAGGCTTTTTT
Source organism: Echinops telfairi (assembly GCF_000313985.2). Taxonomy (NCBI): domain Eukaryota; kingdom Metazoa; phylum Chordata; class Mammalia; order Afrosoricida; family Tenrecidae; genus Echinops; species Echinops telfairi. The sequence goes on from NW_022104341.1 coordinate 56,237,124, forward strand.
TTCTGCCTATTTGTTTTGTTTTTTTTCCTTTTCTCTCTTCTTTTAAATTCTGTATGTCAGTGGCTTTTTTGTTTGTTAGCTTGTCGGTGTTGCTGCCGTCGTCGCCATGTTCTTATGTGCCACTTTGGTACTGTCAAAGCCATCCCCAACTTTATGCACATATTAATATATCTGCAGGTCCACCTAGATCAGAGAGGATGGACAAACAGTGTGAGAAGAAAATAAAGGGACCAATGGTCCCGGAGGGACATGAAAGTGTGGGAGGTAGGGGAAGGGAGGAGGTGCTGGCCAACCCAGGGACAAGGGAACAATGAGTGGTTCAAAACCAATGGCAGGGAGGGGATGGGAGGACTGGTAGGGA
>NW_022104341.1:56239042-56273482 GCF_000313985.2 Echinops telfairi
TCATGAGGGAGGGGGGAGCGGGGAGGGCGGGGGAGGGGAAAAAGGAAAATGAGGAGTTAATTCCAGGAACCCAAGCGGAAAGCAAATTGTGAGAATGATGAAGGCAACAAATGTATGAGTGTGCTTTACACAATTGATGTGTGTATGAATTGTGATAAGAGTTGTATGAGCCCCAATAAAAATTTTTTTAAATGTCTCTTCTGCAAGATTACAGATTATTATTTCCATTTTAACTACAATTACAATAATTTATTTCTATTTGTTTTCAAGTTTAGCCTCCCTGTTCTTATTGGTTATCTATGTTTTTTAAATACGTGTAATATCAAAATGCTTTCAAAAACAAAACAACACAAAAAGATCTATCCAGAGAATATATCTGAGACATTCTGTATCTGAGCTCTGTATGTCCCCAGCCCTCCATGCCCCCATCTTCTATAACCCCTTGTGGGTAACCAGTGTAGTTGTTTTCTTATTCTTTTTTAAAAAATCATTTTATTGAGGGCATTTACAACTCTTTATCACAGTCCATCCATCCATCCATTGTGTCCACCACAATGTCTCCCAGTGTAATTGTTTTCTAATTTCACCTTTCTAATTTTTTTTGTTATGTTAAGTATGTGCTATTAGTTTCTTTTCTCCCTTATAGAAAAGGTAGCACATTCTTTTACATTTGGCTTTTTAGCTTCATATTCTCCTTTGGAATCACTGCTGATTGGTCCGTGGATATCACCTGTATTCATTTGTTGCAGTTGCAAAGTATTCCATTTGCACAAGGCTTCGATAGTTAGACTCCAAAGTTTACACATTTCAGTAGGCTCCCATATTTTGTAATAACCAATAATGCTGCAAATGAATAACCTAGTTAATATGTATATGTAAGAGTATTTTCTACGATGCTAGGTTGAGGAATAAGTTTTAATTTCATCTTGTTAATTATTGCAACATCCTTCTCCTTAGGGCTTTTACAAGTTTTCTTTCTATAAGGAATGTATGAGAGTGTCATAAAATAGAGAAAAGATTTTAGTTTGAAGATGTCATTTGCAATGAAATCTTTTCAGTGTTGGCCATTGTGCCTCCTACCGATCATTTGTTAACAGCAGTTCACTGCTCTTGAGCGATCGGCTCTGCTAGATGCACCTGCCTGGTAAAGACGACACGGGCTAGTTTGGGCTCACGGATGTTTCTGCTGGTTCTCTGGCGAAGCAAAACCGGTGGGAGGTGATAAGTTAAAGAGACTAGGTCTCCCCCACCCCACCTGTTTTTCGTTTGTTTGCTTTTTGCCAGGCAAAATTTGGGGGTGTTTTTCTCTTTTACTTTTGTGGTTAAATCAATATGTTAGTTTGTTTTGGATTTTTAGGTATAATTAAAAAACCTCCCCTAATACCATATTATAGAAACATTCATTAGTGTCTTATTCTAGTACTTAAATAATTTTGATCTGAAGTCTTTAATTTTCATATTTAGAGCTCTGATTTTACAAATAGTTGGACCTCCTTCTGGATTTTAATTTATTTTATTGATCTGTCTACTGCTGTGTCAGTTCTACACGGTTTTAAACTAGGGAAGCTTTCCGTGGTTGACGTTAGGTGCAGAGTCAGCCACGCCCCACAGCGGAAACGCTGCTCTGTCCTACGCCATCCTCACATCTGTTCCTGAACCTGAGCCCACTGCGCAGCCGCTGTGTCCGTCCCTCTTGCCGGGGGCCTCTCTCTCCTTCGACTCACCAAGCCTGAGGTCCTTCTCCAGGGACCGGTCTCTCCGGACAATAAATCCAAAGTACGTCAGACAAAGCCTTGCCATCCTGGCCTCCAAGGAGCACTCAGTCATACTTCTCCCAAGACAAATCAGTTTCTTCTTTCAGTAATGCTTTCTTTTGTTAAGTTGTCAAAGATTCATTTTATTGAAATCAACCACCAGCATTCCTGGGAGCATCAGGCAAGAAATCAAACATGTACTGCCTTTGGCAAATCTGTTGCAAAATCACCTCTTGAAAGTAGGAAAGAGTGTGAGAACCGAAGCGCACCTGAGCCAACCTGTGATGGAATTTCCCATCCCCTCCCATGCAGGTGACAGCTGGGCGGAGAGTGATGAAGATGGAGAAGAACTGAAGCTTCTCCCTAATGGTCGTGACGAGGAAAACTGAAGTATGTTGGGCCAGAAACAAAACATTGTCCTGGGAGAAGTACAGCCAGAATGTACCGTTGGATCAAGGGTGGAGAGGCTTCCTCTCATGCCCTTTCAATAGGTTTTCAAGAGTCTCCTGACCTCGCAATGAGATCGATCGTCTGAGTGCCTTTTAGTCGCACTTTCAGTAGTCTTTCCAGCACCGCAATTCAAACGCATCAAATTTTCTTCACTCTTCCTTATTCAGAGTCCAACTTTCACATGCATGTGAGGCAATGGGGCAAAAACCATGGCTTGGGTCAGGCGCAGCTTAGTCCTCAAAGTAACATCTTTGTTTTTCAATACTCTAAAGAGTCTTACCTAATGTAACACATCTTTGGGTCTCTTGTTTTTCTAGTATTTATAATATTTTAATATCTGCCAGGACTAGTCTCTTATCTGTTATCAGATTCTAGACACTTCTAACCATTTCCCTTTTTGCTGCTGCCCTACCTAGTCTTCGTGTGCTTGTTTTCCATACGAAATTTAAGATCGATTGGTGCAGCCCCATAAAGAAGCTCATTCAGCTTTCTAATGAGGTCAAGTGGATGATGCTGAAGTACCCTAACCACGAACAGTGACCATCTCTTCATTGGTTTAAGCCCACGTATGCATCTTCCAGGAATAGTTCATGTTTCTCATAATATGGCTTTTGAAGAATTCTCATTAAGCATACTTCTAGGCATATTTTAAGGTCTATATTTAGAAGGAAATTAAATACTGGTTTATTTTTAACAAAGAGTACATTCTTGCCGTTGTCTCTTACATCTGTCAAAGGAAATTACTGTTGTATCTTCCTCTGTCGCTCTGCACTTCTTTTCAGGATCTTTCCTCTCGCTACAACCGTATGTAGAGCTTTTTGATCGTGAAAACATATTTAAAAACAAAACAAAACCAAGCAATTTCAAGTTTCCAGTGGAGCACTTCCTAGATGTGGTTACCTAAAACATTAGTTCCTTAAAATGCTGATGTGACTCAGAGAAGGTTCAACAATGCAATGCATATTTGCCAACTAAAAATCCTGAGAAACAAATGAAAACAGCAACTCATGAATTCAACCAAATATTTCCCAAGCATATTCGGCTATGAACTCGTTTGTCCACAGAATACCTGTTAACATCACAGAGACCAAGTCCACCGTGGAACATTACTTTTCTAATCATTCTGTCAGACAGCTCTTTTTGAGACTCCCGGTGATTGCTTATTGTTAAACGCAATAGGCTTTCTGCAGGTCTCTGTCTCCTTGCTTTGTCTCCAGTGCCACATATTGCTAACCCTCAATTTAAAGTCTCCGCTTCTTTGAATCTGGTGACATTATAAGCGTCTTGCTCTCTTTCTAACTGACCAACCTCACCTTCTCTCTCCCCTTTTCTTACTCGATGAAAGGGTGTTTCCCTCGACTCCTGAATACAGTTATTTCCTCAAGTTATTAATAATGATCTGTTGGCCTTGTTTAATGTTCAATATTGGTGGGAATTTTTTTTAATGCAGCTATCTAGGCCACACTTAGGATCTACTTAATCAGAATTGTCAAAGGTAGAAATCTAGCATCAGATTTTTTTAAAGTCACCATCAAATTAAAATTTTTAATTTGATGAATCACCATTAAGATAAAAATGTTTACTTATTGTATAACAGAGACCAAAAATTTCAATAAGTGTTATGTATTTTGCACTCTCTGGCTTGGAATTACTGTCTACTGTAAGTTGTTTGATGGGAGATAAGAAATAGAACAATCATTCTCAAATGGGACTTATTTCCACCATTTTTCCATCAGTGGCTATGATGCTGGAAGCTATGTCACTGGTATTTCAAATGCCACAGGGTCACCCAAAGTAAATTTCAGCAATAGTCTTATTAGTATCAATGAAAAGGACATATTCTTTGACTCAGTAAATCCACTTCTAAGGATTTATTCTGCAAGGTATAATTAATTAAGCATGTGCAGACTTCCCGATGACTATTCACTGCAGTGTTGTTTGTAATAGATAATTACCTTTCAGTAAATCTTAAAATATTACGATGCACTCAGTGAACAGTACAATTCTAGCCAGTGCCTCAAAAGAAGAGGGCAGTTGGAGCTGTATCAACAGGGGGAAGAAAGTATCCAATAGAAATGGTTATGATATGAAATTAAGGAGAGAAGAGTATGCACAGTTGGTTAGCATGGGATGAGGGTACAGGGAAAAATGACTAATTGTCAATACAATCTCTGCAAAAATGTGCAGTATACTGACAGCAATGGTTGTCTCTGTGTAGGAACAGGACTTCCACTAGTAAATACTGGCTCTTTAGGGCACCTTTTCAAAGCTGTCCCTTTTTCTGAGCGCAGTGCACTCCCCTCTTCCCCACTCACCACGCATTTAGGTGCTCTGGCTCGGACGGATAGAGAATGAATCTTCCTGTCCACTGTACACATTACATCATGAACCCACGTTAGCTACTGATTGAGAACCATTATTCTACTTTTTATCTTTTGGTATCTTCTCACTTAACTTCTATATCGACTTCTCTTACTCCACATTTTTCTAATCCCATTTCCCTTTGCAATATGTTCCCAAACTACTTCATATTTCAATCCTTCCCAAAACAACTCCCATGTTCATTCATGCCAGAATGTCCTTTCTTACTATGTTACCTGCCTTCTAAAAACCCTATCAGTCCTTTGAGGGCCACCTGCCATGCTACCTTTCTACAGGAAGCAGTAAAGACACAGTCACTGGTCCACAACAACGCATCTCCTTAGCCCACAGCCAAGTCTCTGTCCGGTCTTCAGCTTCTCAGCCCCATGGCTCCTTGGCTTCTGGCTCAGTGGGCCAGGAAACTGGCCTGCCTGTTGCTCTGTCTCATAGTCTTGGAGCCAGATGAAGAGAAGGCACCCCATTGTCTCCAAGCTGCTCCTCTGAATCTCCAGGCCACTGTCTCTGGTGTGTCTGGTCTCAGTGGCCTTTGCCACTTCAGACAGAGTTCTTCCAATGGGCCTCAGATTTCTGTGTCCCAAGTGATTCTTAAACATCCAAGGACTGTCTTTGATGGAGGTGTGGGTTTTGACTTTAATCCAACCATTCTCCCAAGGAAAACAAAGGATGATTTCTTTTTTTTTTTTCTTTTAAAAAAATCATTTTATTGGGGGCTCATACAACTGTTATCCCAATCCATACACACATCAATTGTGTAAAGCGCATTTGTACATCGTTTCTCAAAACATTTTCTCTCCATTTAAACCCCCGACATTAGGTCCTCATTTTTCCCCTCCCTCCCCGCTCCCCACTCCCTCATGAGCCCTTGATAGTTTATAAATTGTTATTTTGTCATATCTTGCCCTGTCCAACGTCTCCCTTCATAAAGGATGATTTCTTAAGCCACACCTTCAAGATAAAAGGTTTTTTTAATAGTTTAATCTATTTATATTTTGCAAACCGCCAACCATTCTTTTTTTTTAATCAATTTATTAGGGGTTTATACAACTCTTATCACAATCCATACATACATCAATTGTGTAAAGCACACTTGTACATTCATTGCCCTCATCATTCTCAAAACATCTTCTCTCCACTTAAACCCCCGGCATTAGGTCCTCATTTTTCCCCTCCCTCCCTGCTCCCCACTCCCTCATGAGCCCTTGATAGTTTATAAATTGTTATTTTGTCATATCTTGCCCTGTCCAACGTCTCCCTTCACCCACTTTTCGGTTGTCTGTCCCCCAAGGAGGAGGTCACATATAGTTCCTTGTAATCGTTTCCCTCTTTCCTACCCATTCTCCCTTTACCCTCCCTGTTTCGCCACTCACACCACTGGTCCTGTAGGGATCATCCACCCTGGATTCCCTGTATTTTCAGTTCCTATCTGTACCAGCGTACATCCTCTGGTCTAGCCAGACTTGCAAGGTCGAATTCGAGTCATGGTAGTGGGAGCGGGAGGAAACATTTAGGAACTAGAGGAAAGTTGTATTTTTCATCATTGTTACATCGCACCCTAACTGGCTTGTCTCCTCCCCGAGACTCCTCTGCAAGGGGATCTCCAGTGGCCTACTCATGGGCTTTGGGTCTCCACTCTGTACTCCCCCCAGATAAAAGTATTTTTAAAGATGCCCCCAAAGAAACAAAGAATGTGATTTGGTTCCCACCCTCAAAGGTCAAGACTTAACCCAACATTAATCCTGTAACAGAAAACGGCCTCCCAAATGAGATGATAGCGGCAGGCACAGTGTCCCTAACGACCACACATCAAGTAAAGAATTATGACAAGGACTTGGAGCCTCATTGGAACCTATCAGAAGATATTTATAATGGTCAGCAGACAGACCTGGACATGTCCATAGTCTTTTTTTTGTTTGTTTCATGTCTATCTAGATAAGATAGACAGGCTAAACAATTCCAAGAAGAAAACAACAGGAACAATGGTTCCAGGGAGACATGGGAAAAGTGGAGGTGGGGGAAAGGGAGGGGGCGCCAACAAACCCAGGGACAAGTGAACAACAAGTGATCTAAAATTGATGGGCAGGAGGGCGCAGGATGCCTGGTGGGGTCTGGTTAACTGAAATGTATCCAAGAGGAAGTACAGATTGCCAAATGAAAGTGGAGCATGGAAGTGGGACAGGAGGGAAGTAAAAGGAAATAGAGGAAAGAAGTAGGAGGCAAAGAATGTTTATAGAGGCATAAATTTAGACATGCAAATATGTAAATATATTTAACGATATTTATATCGTTATATAAAACAATAACAATATGTCTATGTACATGTATTTATATGTTAAGTATTAAGGTAGCAGACTGATATTGGGCCTCTACTCAAGTACTCTCTCAATGCAAGAACACTTTGTTCTAATAACCTGGCATTCTGTGATGCTCACCTTCCCAACACGATCGCTGAAGACAAAATGGGTGCATAAGTAAATGTGGTGAAGAAAGCTGAGAGTGCCCAGCTATTAGAAGATATAGCATCTGGGATCTTAAAGGATTGAAGTTAAACAAGTGACCATCTAGCAAGGAAGCAAAAAAGCCCACATGGAAGAAGCACACCAGCCTGTGTGATCATGAGGTGTTGATGAGATCAGGTATCAGGCATTAGAAGACCCAAAACAATCAGATCAATATGAACTAGGGTCAGAGTGGAGATCCAAAGCCTATCTGTAGATGATTGGCCATGCCCTCACAGAAGGGTGACAAGAAAGGGATGAGTCAACCAGGGTGCAGTATAGCAGTGATGAAACACACAACATTCCTCTAGTTCTTTAATGCTTCCTCATACCCACTACCATGATTCCAGTTCTATCTTACAAATCTGGCTAGACCAGAGCATGTACACTGGTAGAGATAAGAGCTCTCAACACACAGAATCCAGGACAGTTAAACCCCTCAGGAACGGTAATGGGACAAGAATACCAGGAGGGTAGGGGGAAGGTGGGGGGATAAAGGGGGAACAGACTGCAATGATCAACATACACCCCACCCCACCCCCACCCACCAGGAGGTCAAACAACAGAATCATAGTTGAAGGGAGATAATCAACAGTGTAAAATATGAAAATCATAATAATTGATCATTTATCAAGGGTTCACAAGGGTGGAAGGTTGGGAGATGGAGGGGGCGGGGAGAGGAGTTGATACCAAGGGCTCAAGTAGAAAGAAAATGTTTTGAAAATGATGATGGAATACAATTGATGTTGATGTGTGGATTGTTACAAGAGCTGTAAGAGCCGCCAATAAAATGATTTATTAAAAATAAATAAAGAAAAGAAAAGAAGTATGACCAGAAAGACTTTATTTATTGACTACCTCTCACTTTCTGATAATATTTTTTGTTTTTTTATTCGTTTAAACTAGTTTGGGTTACCACTGAAACTCCAGATTTATTTACACACACACACACATATATATCAAAATACATTAAGATATTAGTGACTGAATTAAAATAACATATCTATTAATATATTGTGAGGATTTTACAATGTGACTTTAGGGAATCCAATTTATTGTTTTGAATATCAATTTCATTATCAACTAGCTGTGTAACTTTGGGCAAATAATTTCTCTGGTCTTTTATTAGTGCACATTCTGATTAGAATAGAGTAGGTGAAACCAGATAGAAAAGGGTGGGGGTGTTGAATAGCTCAACAAATTCTTAAGAATTCAGACGTTTTGAAGATTACTGAGGCCAGAGGAGTCTTTGAAATTGTGGTCCTGAATTACTTTTCCAACCTTAAATCTCCTGAAGTCCCCTTTAACTAGTAACAGTTTCACCCAGAGTAGAGACTTTCACCCTTGAATATTTTGTTTTGGTTTTAATTATCTATATACAACCAGAGGGCCAGGAACGATTTAAATGTACAACAGGGGGTGGGATTAAATAAATGGAAGTGAAACAACTGTAACAGAAATGCAAAGGACCTCGTTGACCCACAAGGATATAACCCACATCACGGACCCCTGGACCTCGAGCTGTGAGAAGGGAGTGGAGTGTTCTGTGGGAACTTTCACAAAATAAAATGCAATTTCAAGGATAAGTTGTGTTGACAAGTAGGCTGGGAGTCTAGTTGTCATTGACACTGAAACTGCTTAATCAATGTCCGAGACAGAATTCTAATTCTGACTTTGACTGCTGGCACACCTCCTGTCATCTGAACGGTCCGACCCAGGTTCTTCTGTCTAAGTCAATCTCCATAGTCCCTCTTGCAAGGTTTGGGGTAGCTTTGGCCATACCTCACGTGGCCACTAGCCGGCAGGATTTCCACATAGTGTGCTTGGCCACTCACCATCGCTGAGGGCCACTGGGCCTTCCTGCAGACTCTAGGCCAAAGCAAAAGGAACATTCCAGTCTCACGCTGGCCATTCCTTCATAGTTGGGTATGGTTCGGTTGTGAAAACAGAGAGAGAAGAAAACGCACCCAACACCTTTGTGACAAGGAGATAATGATTTGCCTCAAGTCGGAGAAGAGACTAATAGATTCCAGTGGACAGTCGATGTCACTCCAGCCCAGCCCCGCCCTTCCCCCCACCCCCCACCCCCAGCTAGGCCCCAGTACAGATCTATAAGCGAACAGGCTCAGACCAGGACCTCTCTCGAGAATCTCATTTGCCCTTCACCTACAAACCACATGGCAAGCTTCATGAGATACTGGAAAAATAGAGAATTTTGACTTGTCATGTTTAATCATACTCGACTTTGCTGTCATATTGATTTACTTTAAATGAAATATTTGCATATTTGCCCCATATATGATCTCAAGAATATTTCATAACCTCTGCTTACTCAATGTACTCTTCTGCAAAATGAGGATTTACAGTGGATTCCAAAAATTTTTCTGATCTGAAATAAAATAGAGTAAGTCAAAGTGGCATACCAAAATGACGACAACAAGTTCCATGGCCCTTGAGTCCATCCCTATCGGTAGCAACCCCACAGATAGAGAGTTCCAGGCTCTAGAGGAGCAGAGAGCCTCCTCTTTCTCCCAGGGAGCGGCTGGTGGGTTTGGACCACGGACCTTATGGTTTTTATTCCAATGCACCATCACCACAAGGGACCCTAAAGTAGTTAAAATTTCTCTCCCTGATTAAAGTAATACAAAGCGCCATTGTTCCATCATTAAAATTGTTTGTGCATGCATGTAAAAAGCCAGATAAATTCATATTAAACTGTTAATAGTGTTTTATCTATTGATGTTGAGAATACAAATGACTTTCTTTCTTTGTACTTCTTTTCTATTTCTAAATGCTGTAAAATAAACTTTTATTGTTGCTTTTTTAAAATCTATGTTTTCTAAACTTTAATACGCATGCATTACCTATGTAAAAGGAAAATAAACCAAAACCTTGCCACTATCGAGTCGAATCAGAGGCATAGCGATCCTTAGTAACAGAATAGAACTGCCACTGTACTCTTCACAGTCTTAAATATTGTCATCTTTAAGGAGGCAGAAAGCCACATCTTTCTCCCATGGTGGTTTTGAACTGCTGACCTTGTACTTAGCAATGCAGCACAGAACCCACTATGCTACCAGGCTCTAGCATACAGGTTTTGCTAAAATGCAAGTTCCAATTGAGTAGGTCTGGGATGGGAGCCGAGGCCGACCATGGAACAGACCATCAATTACTCAGGTGTAATTTGAAGCTGAGAAAAACTAAAGCAAGTCTGTGAGGGCCAAAATACTACCTTGAGTATATCCCACCTGAATTTCAAGAATATCTCAAGAACAGGTTTGATGCATTGAATACTAATGACAGAAAAGTTAATGAGTCATGGGATGACATCAAGAACGTCATACGTGAAGGAAGCCCAAGGTGATTAAAAAGAGAGGCAAGAAGGAAAAGATCAAAGTGAGTGTGAGGAGACACTCTGAAACTTGCTTTCAATCAGAGAGTAGCTTAGACAAAGGAAGGGATGATGAAGTCAAAGAGTTGAACACACATTTTCAAACAGCAGCTCAGAAGACAAAGAAAATATTATAACGAAATAGACAAAGGCCTAAAGTTAGAAAACCGAAAAGGAAAAACATACTCACTATATCTTAAACTGAAACAAGTAGAGACAAAATGCAAGCCTCAAGTTGCAATATTGAAAGATTTTATGGCAAAATACCAAATGAAGCTGGAAGCATCAAAGGAAGTTGGAAAGAATGCAGAAAGTCATTGTACCAAAAGAATTGTACCAAAAGAATTGGTTGACATTAAACCCAAGAAGTAGCATATGATCAAGAATCAATGGCACTAAAGAAAGAAGTCCAAGCTCCACTGAAGGTATTAGGCTAAACACAGAACTCCAAGAATTGATGGGATACTGATTAAATGTTTCAACAAGCTGATGAGGTAGTCGCTCATCTATCCCAACATATTTGGAAGACAGCTAGGTGGGCAACTAACCAGAAGAGATCCATATTTGTACCCATTCCAAAGAAAGGTGACGCAACAGAATGCGCAAATTATACAACAATGTCATTAATATCACATGCAAGTAAAACTTTGCTGAAGATCATCTAACAATGGCTGCAACTGTACATTAACAGGGAGCTGGCAGAAATTTAGGCAGAATTCAGAAGAGAACACAGAACAGGATGTCAGATGGATCTTGGCCAAAAGCAGAGAATACCAAAAGGTGTTTACTTGTGCTTTCTTGACTGCCAAGACATTTGACTGTGTGAACCATAACAAACTTGAGAAGACTGGGAATGACACTTCAGCGTGCTCATGTAGAAACTATCCAAAGACCAAGAGGCAATCACGTGAACAGAACAAGGGAATGCTGATGACCTAACATCAGGGAAGGTGTATTCTGGGTCATAGCCTTCCATCATGCTTACTCAATCTCTATGCTGAGCAAATAATCGAAGAAACTGGATTATAGGAAGAGGAATGTAGCATCAGAATTGGAGGAAGTCTTATTAACAATCTTCGATTTGTAGATGACACAACCTTGCTTGCTGAAAGTGAGGAGAAGGCTGATAAAGATCAAGGACTGCAGCCTTCAGTGTGGATGACAACCTAATGTAAAAGCAAAACGAACATCCTCCAGACTAAATCAATAAGAACATCATGACAAATGGAGAAAAGATTGAGTTGGTAAGGATATGGTCTTGCTTGGATCCACAATCAATGCTCATGGAAGCAGCACTTAAGAGATCATATGACACATGACATTGGGTAAATATGCTGTGTAAGACCTCGTAAACGTATTAAAGAACAAGGGTATCACTGACCCAAGCCATCACTTCACAAGCATGTGAAAGTTGGACATTGAATAAGGAAGACCAGAGAAGAATCGATGTGTTGGTTTATGACACAGGTAAAAAATGCTGGAAGTGCCATGGACTGCCAGGAGAACAAACAAATCTGTCTTGAAAGAAGTCCAGAATGAACGCTCCTTAGAAGCAGGGATGTCAGGACTTTGTCTCATGTACTTTGGACATGTTATTAGGGCAGATCAGTCCTGGGAAAAGGACATCATGGTTAGTAAAGTGGAGAGGCAGTGAAAAAGAGGAAGACTCTGGACAAGACGAATTGAGCCAGTGGCTGCAACAATCAGCTCAGACATAATTGTTAGGGTGAGGATGGCACAGGACTGTCTGTGGGGTTGCTGAGAGTCAGAACCTATTTGACCACATCTAACCACCTCAATGAACCATCCCTATAGTCAGTCTGTTAGACACTTTTCTTACTTTAGAGTAAGTTGTTTCACAGGCGTTTCCTCCTACGAAGCACGTGGATGAAATAGGCTATATGTTTTTTTTTATTTTAGAATTATTACAAAATTTTAAGTCAAGATGTAAGATTTCAAAGAAATTTCCCCCCAGGTGGTGGACAGCTTAGATCTACCCTCACAGACTCCCAGGGCCCCTCATTACTGCTCCTCCACCATAGGGGAGGCGTGGGAGAAGCCTGAGGATTGAAAACTCCTATAGATTGACCCCAATGTCCAATCCTTGAGTCCAACGGCTAGGAAAGGGACACATTAGACTGAGAAGACCCCAGCCACCTGATGGTGCAGCATTTAATGCAAGCAAGTTCCCAAAAGAAAGTCAGCCCCCAATTCAAATCTAATCAGTTCAATACATATTTGAAGTACCTTGAAGCTTCTCTGCATATGATAGTAGTCAATTTACTCCTAATGAACTGAGCACTATAGACTTTCAACAATTGTCACTCGTCAGAGTAACCCCAGTGTGAAATTAAAGAGGTCTACAGATAGAGTAGTAATAGGCTGTAAACTACCTACAATGAGCTAAAGCAAGATGTTGAACACACGCCAGAAGGGGGTGGACCAGGAGTTCATAGGAACACATGGAACTATCACTTCCAAACATCTGTTTGTGTGCAACATTGCAACTGATCTGAAGTGAAAAGAAAAAAATAAACAAGGACATGCTCATGAGTTTTTCATTAACCTAAGTGGACCCCCTATGAGAACTGTAATTAGAGATTAAAATGTTCTTTCTTTTACAAAATGAAAACTACTCCTAATAAGCGAAAGGAAAACATGCAAACCTTTCATTAGTTTTCAAAATGTTAGTGATCTTTAGCTGATCTGTGACATTTCAATACACTAGGGATTTCTGGGGAAAGCAAGCAAACATGGGCCTTTGACATGGAAACGGAAGAACTATTCACGGTGAGTGAAGGCCCAGAGAAGGCGTGGTCTAAGATGAAACTCAGGGGCCCCTAGTTCTTCCAGAGACGCTCTTGGTATGGCGTGGCATATGCCGCTCCCCAAAACCAAACTCCCTGCCATCCAATCAGTTCTGACTTGTGCTGACCCTATAGGACAGAACCGTCCTTGTGGATTTCTGAGCCTGTAACTCTTTACAGGAGTAAAAAGCCCCATCTTTCTCTCGAGGAGTGCCTAGTGGTTTGGAACTGCTTACCATTTGGATCTCAGCCCAATGATTAACTACACAAGAGTCTGACATTACCTTTTGGACTTGCTTGGCCCTACCTCAAGAGTAAAGTTGGCAAATTTTCCCACACAGCATTTCTATAAACACATTTGGTTTTATAGGCCATATGGTCTACACATTTTTCATTGGGAAAATCTGCTGGACGAGACCTCTGTAAAGTGTTGAAAAGCCAGGATGTCACTGTGAGGATTGGGGTGTGCCTGACCCAAGCCATAGACTTTTCAATCACTTCATATGCGTGTGGAGGTTTGACACTGAATAAGGAAGAGAGGAATTGGTGCATTTGAATTAGGGTATTGGCAAAGGACGTTCAAAGCACCATGGGGAAGTCTGTCCTGAAGGACAAACAAATCTGTCTTGAAGGAAGCACAGCCTGAATGTTCCTTAGAAGGGAGGTCGGCAAGATTCCATCTCATGTACTTTGAAGCCAGGATTAGAGTGGACCAGTCCTTGGAAAAGGACAGCATGCTTGGTACATTGGATGGTCCGAGAAAAAGAGGAAGGTCCTCAATGCGATTGACATAATGGGCTGAAATGTAACAATTGTGAGGATAGTATGGATGGCCCGGACAGTGTCTTGTTCATCTAAGTTTGAACCAACTTAACAACACCTAACCACAGCCCAGGAACTCTATCACTGCTACCCAACTCGGCCACGATAGCACAAAAGCAGCCATAGAAAGTATCGAACAAAGGGAGCACCTAAACAGCAAGAAAAGTTTGTTTATCAATAAGCAGAGTGATGGATTTGGCCCAGGAACTGTCACCCCCTGCTCTAGCGCACAGAAGAAAGCTTCATAGTCCCAGGTCACGCTCATCAATAAAAGCAGACCCTCGTCATAGTAATAGAAGAAAAACTCCCGCCATAGCTACACTGTGGCTTTGAGTTCAGCAGATGATGGTTCAGCAGCAATAGCATCTAACTAATTACTATATGCCAGACAAAATAGTAAATACATGACAAGGGAATGCTTTGACTTAGTTCTTAGAACCGCACGACAAATATTACGATTATCATGTCAGCTCTGCAGGTAGAGACGTGAAAGCACGGGCAGTTGGGTCACCTGCATCGAACCAACCGCAGTCGTGAATGAAACTGCGGGTGAGAAAGCAAATGGACGCAGACGTTCCCATTCAGCCTCGGACCGAACTTATCCAGTCACCTTACGTTGCTAAAACCTGAACAACGTTTGTATACCAATGGCGGTCCTTCATTGAGCAACTGGCAGAGCAGGACACGACTCTCCGGACAGGAAAACCACCGAGGAGAGCTCCCGAGGGCACGTCTCCTAACTCAAGTGTTGAAGCTGTAGCAAAAGGAAAAGAAGCCAATCAAGCTCAGTAGCTTCAGAACATGAAGTTTGGAGATGGGAGAAGCTAAAGAAAGGAACATTTCTGGTGCAGGGACTGGAGGAGAGAGAGCTGCACACCAGGGGGTTCCCGAGAAACAACGCAGAGGGCTCTCCTCAAACCTCCAGCCAAGGACCAGTCAATGCAAATGTGTGAAGAAACCACCTTAACAAGAGAAACCCCCAGAACTCACAAGGAATAGTTCATGTTCATACCAGCCAGAGTTAACAATCTTTCCAACCTCTGGGTTATAGACAAGAATATTACCCTGTTTCCCCGAAAGTAAGACATCCCCCGAAAATACCTACTTACAGTTTTGCCTCTCGCTGAAATATAAGGCATCCCCCCAAAAATAAGACCTCCCTGAAATAATGTGCCCCGAAGCTACCATAACTCTGGACTCTGGAGCATAGCAGCGGGCGCCGCCGCACAGCTCACTGTTGACCGCACAGCCGGAGCAGACAGGAAGCACGAAGTCTCTTTTAATAAAACAATAAACAATAAATGTGTACTGTATTCCTCTTCATGGAAAAATAAGACATCCCCTAAAAATAAGACCTAGCGCATCTTTGGGAGCAAAAATTAGTATAAGGCACTGTCTTATTTTGGGGGAAACAGGGTAATAGAGCGTTATCTTAGTGGACATTGTTGTTCGTTGCTATTGAGTGGTAGCAACCCATGATAGAAGAGAATGAAGTGTTTCCTTGGTCCGGCAGCATTTGCACAATTACTGGTCTATCTGAGTCTACTGTGGCTATTAGATGATGCTGGAACTTGATGGCAATGAGCTTTTGGCTTCCAATCTAGAAGGTTCATCTTCCAGGACTATATATCAGACTATACACTGTAATGATCTATAAGGTTAGATTTTGTAAGTAGATCACCACACCTTTCTCTCTAGCCTGTCTTAGTCTGGAAGCACCACTGAAAACTGCCTGTTATGAGTGACTCTGCTGACATAACTATTGGCACAGCTTCTAGTACCAAGTCAATATGAAACCACCACCATGTATCAAACTAACATATGACGGTTGAAGCACCTCAGAACCTCCTGCCATTGAGTTCATTCTGACTCACAGTGACTGAGTAAAACTGCTCTGTGTGGGTTTCCAAGACTATAAATCTTTACAGAAGCCTAAAGCCTCATCTTTTTCCTGCAGAGCAGTTGGTGGGCTCAAACACCTGACCTTGTGGTTAGCAACCCAACATATAACCCACTAAGCCACCTGATCTTTGATCATCTTAGTAATTGGGCTCAATTCACTCTAGAGAGCCTGCCTAACAAAACTTAGATGACATTCAATAGGGTTAATCTATTTTCAAATAACTACGTTACAATTCAAAAGGCAACTTAAAAGAGATTTAAAGGATTACAAAAACAATACAACTACTCCCAACGACATGAAATTTCCAGGGTTTTGGATCCAATTAAAAGCAAGCAGGCATGCCAAGAAGTGGAAAACTCTGACCCAAAATTGGAGAGGGGGGAAAAAATATCTTACAACAGCAACAAATACAAAATGGTAGACTTAATAGACAAGGATATCAAATACCCCCTGTAAGTATACATTATATGTTCAAGAATGTAGAGAAATAATGAGAATGATGTGAAAAGAAATAATGGCTATGAAAAAATGCTTCTATCAAACATTCCCAGGGTGGGCAATGTCTACAATGAAAGGTCCATCCTCTGCAATTGGCGAAGCTGAGAGTGAGCCCTAGGGTCATTGTTTAGTGGACATGTCACACAAGAACAGACCAGTCTTGTAGCAGAAAAAAGAACAGAGAAGGCCAATCAATCACTTCAAGTAAGAACTGTGCTCTCAAGGAAATCACATTTTTTTTAAATTTCCTTGACTAGATCTGAACTTTCCTCTGCCTATATGACACAGTAGGGATGGAAGCTGGGTAGATCTGCCATGCATTATCTCTGACGACCAAAGGAAGAGGGTGCTAGGAAGAGAAACAGAAGAACAGCCACTGAAGCACAAGTATAAATATAATTGTCCCTGTATGAATTTGCTTAGTTTTCTGTTTTCTTCCCTTTTGAAATACTTGCTTTCAGTTAAAAGTGAAACGGAATCACAATCTATTTGCTGCACTTCGGTTCAGTGACTACTCATCCCGGGGAGCGCTTTCTTGATGTGCCAAAATCCTAAGAAGATAAGAGAAGATGACGAATTTCTTAATGGCAGAAGTCCCGGATAGTCCCAAGGTAGTCAACGCTGATTCTGGCATGTGTATTCCACCTCAGTGCATTTGGAATTCACCCCTGGGTTACTTATGAAGAAGTTGTTTGGTAAAGTAATATTCAACTGATATAAATTTTCTAGTCCCTTTGCTATATTTATTTTCCTATTACATGTTGCTAATTATACCCGAGTTTATCTATTCAGGAAAGCAGACTAAGTAGTACCTCTTAGATTAGATGCAATCTCAAAGGTGCTCTAACCCACCCCCATCATTTTACAGATACAGAAACCAAGGCCACACCATAGATAATGGCAAAGCTGAAACTCAATTCTACGCTGTGCTTCACGTGGAATGAATGGTAGCCCATGCGGAAAGCAACACATCTACCTTTTAGAGGCTGAGAAACGTTGGGTCAGACCTTTAACCGGTCGAAATGGGAATAGTATCATTGATGGATTAGATAAAATAATGTGCTATGTAGCAATAAATGTATTTTTTGACAAGGTCTGCCCCACAGAAAGAATTTACTAAGTGGGCGTTGTGTTCCCCCCCGCCCTTCTTGACTAGAATTCTCTCTGGGAGTGGGAAATCAATTGGAATCCACACAAATGGGGAAAGGTCACCCACCCTAAAAGATGGCCTCTCGAGTCTAGTCAAAATATTTGGGATGAAGGCTTAGGAAGAAGTTACTGGACTACAGTTTTTGGAGACACGCATTGTAGGCTAATTACTTTGTTGTAAACTTTCTCCAGGAGGAGGGCAGTGGAAAGGGAGGTTTCACTGGCACAAAGCCTAGGCAAGGGCAAGGAAAGGGCATTCCCTGGTCATGTTGTCTCCACTCCTCCCCAAGAGAGCCATGCCAGGTGCTGCTGTCAGCTTCCTCCTGGAGCTTCTTTCCTCCCTGATTCCATGCTTCCGAGCCATCTTTCTGAGACATTCTGGTACCAGGACAATGCCGCCGCCGCAGGCTTCTCAATACCCAGGCCTGTTTTCTTGTAACTCTCCAGCTCCCCTGTGGGAACCCTCACCTTCCCTGGGTACTTTGGGAAGGTAAACCGTCCTCCAGCTCGACAGGTGGATCTGTCTGTCTCTCCAGGGTAAGCTAGGGAAACAAAACCTCCTCTTTTAACCATGTGAAAAGCCCCGGTGGCCTCATGTATTACATGGTGAGCTGCTAACAGGAAGCGCAATGGTTTGAAACCAAACAAAGCTGCAGCCGTGTGCTGCCTTACGGAGTTACAGGCTCAAAACCCCAGAGAGCAGTTCCACTCCATCCTGTAGGGTCACTAGGAGCTGGAATCGACTAGATGCCACTGGGTTTGATTTAGTGCAAGAAAGGAGCTCTGAGTGCATCACGGTTAAAGCACTTAGCTGCTAACTGAAAGAGCTTGGTGGTTCAAACCCACCCGTTGCTCCAAGGGAGAAAAAGGAGGCCATCTGTTCCTGTGAAGATTTAAAGTCTCGGTGACATTAGGAAGCAGTTCTACTCTGACCTTCAGGGTTGCTATGAGTCGGAATCAATGGAATCTGATTTGGGGTTTTGTAATATATGCAGAGTGGACCCACGAGCCAATTCAAGCTGGTAAAGTGGTTTGTTAAGGACTGGGGGGAAGAGAGGGCAGGTAAAAGCACACTTACTTCCTGCCCACCTCTCCTGCATCGCTCTCTTGTTCAACTTCTCATTCCCACTCCATTCTGAGCCATTTGGTCTGCAGATGTAAAGCCTATATCATGCAGTCATTTCACCATCATAAGAAACCAACCTTATGGTGACCCTGACATTGCAGAAGGTGCATGTATACACACACACACACACACACACACACACACACATGCACACCACCTTCCATGTACACACCCATGCATTCACATACATTCACAACAACCAAGCCAGAGCTGGATGCTGTGGCTGCATGCTCTCCTCACTGTCCAGGTCTCATACTATTTTGGACTTGGCATTTTAGATGCTGCCAAATTCTCCTATTTGCGTCACCTAGTTTGAATGGTAGTTTTGGCCACTTGCAACAAAATGCAACATGCAAAATGTCTTTGTCATGTAGACTTTCCTAAATGAAAGATAATCGACTCGTTAATATATATATATCCCACCTGAAAATGGATTTCAAAATAAACAAATTAGGGTTAAGTATTATGCACCATTCATGTGTAAATTGTTTATTCTGATTCACTTTATGGCTGTGCGCACTGAGCCAGATCTCCTAACAATGGGTCATTTCCTTCTTTCTTTTTTTTTTATTAATTGAGATCTAATGCATATATCCTACCCTTCCATAGTTCAATCACATCAAGCAGAAT
This sequence comes from Echinops telfairi, assembly GCF_000313985.2. Taxonomy (NCBI): domain Eukaryota; kingdom Metazoa; phylum Chordata; class Mammalia; order Afrosoricida; family Tenrecidae; genus Echinops; species Echinops telfairi. The sequence continues at coordinate 56,258,450 of NW_022104341.1, forward strand.
TGTACACTTGCTACCACAATCAATTTCCAAACATTCTTTTTCTAAGTGGGCTCCCTGACATCGTCTCTCTATTATACCCCCCTCCCCACACTGTAACTCCCTCCTCCAGGAACCCTGATTCTACTTGCTGTTCCCACAGGGTCACCAATCCTGGGTCTCATATACCAAGAAACGGGAGAGCATACAACACAACTTCAAGAGGGTGACCTCTAGTGACATAACACCTCTGAGATACATCCTAATATGTACAATCAAAAGCAAAACAAAGCAATACAAGCCAAAAATACAGAAATCTTTGGAAAACAGATGAAGTCCAGCATGCACTATAGGGGGATCCCCTGACTGAGTTTTACCTGTTTGGTTCAGATTTACACCTCTGATCTTCTGTACTCCTTTCTCCTGAGCACTCTGTTTAGTGACTGCTTTCCTCTCATCCCTCAAGTATAGATCCAGGGAGTTCTCTGAAGACTTACTTCCAATGGGTTCCAGAAATGAATCTTGGGCTTCCACTGTCATCCATAGCCTTCTGCACACAGGATTGTCATCATTTAGGCTCTGATACTAATCCCTCCTTCAACCTCGGATTGCCTGGATTACAGTCCTTCGGGGACTGATGAGGGTGTGTTTCTTCCATGTGGACTTAGTTGGCATTTCTTAGATGACTCCTTGTTTGAAGACAAGCCTTTAAGACCCCAGAAACTATTCTATCAGATAGCCAGGCACCATCTAAATTCTTTGCCATATTTGACTCGAGCACCTGTATCTTCCGTATTTCCTTTCTGAGGGCAAATACATAACAGGGTCATGATATAAGAAATAATTGTTCTTAAATTGGAGCTAGGATTTAGTGCAAGCCCAAAGCTCATTTCTGGATTCATGTATATGTTTTCTTAATTTGTTATCACTTAGGAGTTAATACATATGTCATATCATTCCATAGTTCAATTATGTCAAGCAGAATTGTACAATGGCTTCCATAATCAGTTTCTAATATACTTTTCCTTCCTGGACTCCTTGACATCGTCTCCCTTTTTTTTTTTTTTTTTTTGACATCGTCTCCCTTTTATCCCCCCTCCCCTCTCCCAACCCTTGTTCTTCTTGACCTGCATGTCTAAGAATCAGAGCCTGAGTCGGGTTACCCTGCTTCAATATTGCATATTGTGAAACCCAGGCTGTTCATTCCGGGTCCCTCTTTAACAAAAGCCAGTGCACAAAACTCCCCTGCCAGTGCACTTTGCACCATGTTATATGTACATTCTGTGGTTAATGATATCATAAGTTTGAAAGTAATAAAACAGCATTTCTTAATTTTTGTTCATTCAGATAGGCCCTTCCTCCAATTAGTATAAATTATTAAGATTTTATTATATACAAACACACATTTGTGTTTGCTAAGTTTCATTGATGAATAATGACTGTGCTGCCACCCACGGGCCAGCTGGAAACGATTGGGGATCATTACATAAAACATCGTTAGGTCATTTCCAGCATGTAATCAGCAACAATGGCTGTGGTTAGACTTGTTCCATAAACAGATGGGGGAAAGGATGAGTCATTGAGTATGAGAATTATGGAGGCCTTCGATATCCCAAACACAGGACTTCAAGAAATTAATTTGGGGACTGCTTAGCTTGACTTAGGGGGTGCCCTCGGTGGAAGGACCAGCAGAGTCATTGCTCACTAAGTAGCCATGGCTTGAAGCTGTGAAGAGAATCTTCTTCCTTCTCTTTTCTAATCTTCTCTTCTTTTCTCCTTTCTTAAAAATATTTATTGACTGTTAAACATGTGCCACCCATTGGGATGAGTGCTGAAAAGGACATAATCCTAATTACTGCCACTACCCATTCCTGGTTTTCCAGCCTCAGCCAAATCAGTTAAGTTCTGAAAGCCTAATTTCTGCATTTAATATTTAAGATAGAGATGTTTCTGGTGCCTCCACCCCACAGGTGTGCTTTAAAGATCAAGCATGATTAGAAAGATCTGAAAGCAAAGGGGAGAAATGAATACTGTCTCTATTTCCTGTCCAGCACACCTATAACCGCCTACCAGATAATACCATTCTTGTGCTTTGTTTCTAAGCATATTTGACTCATAGTCATGCCATACTTTAAAGTAGAAAACACATGGGATTGCTTATGAGAATTGGCTCTGCCACTTAATACCCGTGGGATACTACAGAAATCTCTTAAAGTCTCTGAGATTTCAAGGATTGTTGCAAGGAACAAATTAAGAGGAAAAATAAATAATAATTAGAAATTAGCCTCCTTTGGTTGCAAGGATCATTGTAAGCATAAGGGAGTTTACTGTCAGGATTACACTACTCTGAACAAGAATAAGAAGCCGTCATCAAGACCTCCCACCTTTCTGAGGACCAGCCAAGTCTTTGAACTCTTTGTCATTCCATCTCTAGTTGTCTTCACCTGTCTGGTTAATAATTTCTGTGTAATCTAGAACGAATCCTGAACCAAACCAATCAGACTGATGTCAATCATAATGAGCTCTATTAAACAGAACCCCACCCCCAGCCCAAGAATATCTCCAGATGATCAATGGCTGGGCTACTCTGGAAAACCCTGTTCCAAGCAGTGGGCACCTCTGCTAAAGAAAAGTCAAGCACTACTCTGGTTATTAGGGGCCAGGGCAGAGAGATATTGAATATGGCAGGAAAGACCAGTGAGCAGGCCACAGTAAAACAAGAACATATAGGGACATTGTATTGAGAGAGAAGTGGTAAATAGAAACTGCCCCTGGAAGGCGAGGGCCATGACAGTACCCAAGAGGCACCAAGAGACCTTAGGGGGAAGACCAATAGACCCCAAGGAGAAAATGCCTCTCCTCAGTAAAGGTATTCTGCCATGGCAGCAAGCAGAGAAGAAAGAAAGTTAGTCGTTATTGAAGTGAGGAGAGGGAGTGAATAGTGTCCAATACTCTCCACCCAGCCACCGGAACCTAACCACTGTGATCAGGTGGATTTCCACTTGAGTTTCCGAGACTGCTCACCTTTACAGAAGCAGACAACCTCCACATTCTGCCCCAGCACGACTGATGGGTTTGAATCGCTGACGGCCGAATACCTGACCTACAGCGCTTCTCGGTGGTTAGGTCGTTGTTAGATGTTGACAAGTTGATTTCAACTCAGAGCAACACTGTGTTCAATAGAATCAGATACTGCCTGGCCTGGTGCCATCTGACCAGCATTGTTATGTTTGAGTCCGTTGTGTCCATCCATTTCCTTGAACATCTTCCTCTTTAATTCTCCACATCCTCACTTCTATGGAATAATCTGGCTGCACATTTGCTCTTCTAGCAGTTCACAGTGCTTTCAATATTCTTCACCAACTCAAGAGCATGCCTTCTTCTACTGCCTTCCTTCCTCGCTGCCCAACTTTCACGTGCAGATGGGGAAACGGAAAGCACCATGACTATGATCAGGTGCATCTTAATCCTCTGACAACTTTGTTTTTTCACACTGTAAAGAGGTCTTGTTCAGGAGATTTTCTCAATACACCATATTGTTTTTCTTGACTACTAATTCCATGAGCATTGATGGTGCATCCAAGCCAGATGAAATCCTTGGCAACTTCCATCTTTTCTCAACTTATTACAGTGAACCCTCGTTTATCGCGGTTAATCGGTTCTAGACCCTACCATGATAAATGAAATTCCGTGAAATAGGGTTCCTTATTTGTAAATCAAATATTTTCGTAGTTAGAGCATAGAGGACATGAAAAAACACCCTTTAGTACCATTACACTCGTATTACCCAATTTATTAAACAAAAAAGGGAAAATACAGTAAAACATTTTGGACATTACAATTATCATTTATTATTTATTATATTATTTATGGCATCAAACGTGTACAGTATGAGCCAATCAGTGGCAGTAATGACAGAGCATGCGCTGTTACGCAAAAACAGCGATAGAGTGAAGCTGCGGAAGTCGAAGCGCGAAGTGGCGAGGGTTCACTGTATACGGTTGACTCTTGGTCCAATTGTGCAGATGTTTACCTGCTTTACATTGAGTTGCAATCCGTTGTGCTACCTGCATTCTTCAGGTTGTCAATGGAGTTCCTGGAACTCCCATCCTGTTGCAATGTTACTCATAGTGGTTATGATACACACAGTTGGACACCTTTGCATAATCCATGAGACACAAATAAAGATCTTTCTGGTATCTTCTGCTTTCAGTCAAATGCATCTGACATCTGCCCTGATAGTCTTTGTCCCATGTAGTCTTCTGAATCTGGCTTGAATTTCTGGCGGCTCTCTTTCTATATAATGCTGCACCTGTTGTTGAGTGATCTTCAACAGGCTTTTTCTTGCATGTGATATTAATGATACTGCTTGATAATATCTGCATTCTATTAGGCGAGCTTTCTTTAGAATGGTACAAATACAGATCTCTTCCAGTTGGTTGGCACAGTAGCTGTCTTCCAAATGTCTTGGCATAGGCAAGTAAGAGTGTCCAGGGCTTCATAAACTTACTGAAACATTTCAATTGGTATTCTATCAACTCCTCGAACCTTGTTTTGGACGAATACTTTCACTTCCATCAGGTTGATTCCAACTCATAGCAACCCTGCAGAGAGTTTCTGAGACTGTAAATCTTTACAGGAGTAGACTTCTCTAGCAGAGCAGATAGTAGGTTTGAACCACTGACCTTGTGGTTAGCAGCCCATCATCTAGCCCACAGCATTACCAAGTCCAGTATACATTCAGAAACCAAAATATTGTAATCAAATGAAAGAAACAGACAAAATTGAAACATCATGCAATCAACTCCACAGTTAAAAGTCACGCAGGAGGGGGTCGTCGACGCCTCCATCCTGCCCATTGCAGTCACCCAGCCCTGAGGCCGCTCCTGCCACAAAGACAAACCAGCAAGGCCGGAGCAGCTCTCCCACGTGCTGTTGCCTGGAGGACCTTATCGTGTGAGGGCTGCATGAGAACGTAGGACATGCAGACAGTGCTGGTCAGTGAATTGCCTCCCTCTGGGAGCAGCCATGTTCCAGCTGGGCCGCCCTCCCTGCTTCTAGGAGGAGAGGTAACTCCCACCACACCCTTGCCCACATGTACCTGGCGTCCTCTAACCCTGCTGACCTGCCCTCCTCACAACAGGGCTTTCTGAGAAGCCTCCTCCTGTGTCAATGTCACACAGCCTCATAACACCACTACCACCACCACCACCACCCTGCTCTTGCTTTGTTTACTGACCTCCTCAAGGCCTCCCTCCGAAGGTGAGCTCCTGCAAAAGCCAGGTCCTTGCTAAGCCTTTAGCTCTGGTGGGTTCCCAAGAAAGGGCATCTGTAACCCCAGGTTGCAAGCTTTCCGTTTCACTGGGGGTTCTACTCACCTGCCCTCCACCTCCTGTCTTTCCTCCCTGACCTGGCAGAACCTGTGCTCCCTCAGCCAGGCCCCTCAGAGGAGATCGCAGCCTGATCCTCTGCCACACCAGCAGCCCTGATGAGAGGAGGGAATGCCACTCTGGTTTCACTCCTATCAGCTTCATGAATTATGGTTCTAAAAGATCTTCCCATTAGCAGAAGTATAGCGGTGCCCCGTACTTCCACACCAAAGTTGGGCCTGTGAGGGACTCTCTCCTCCCCACCCTGGGCTGGGTGGGCCCGGTTCTTACTCCCTGGTCATCCTTGGGGACAGGTCAGGACAATGCTGAGGATGGGGCAAAACACAGTGAAGTGACACTATGTACCCTGTTACCATGAAAATGGAACTGAAAGAAAAAAATATATATACAAATAACATTTATAAAACAGCACTGCATCCTTGACATTTTCAATAATGCTTTCTCCAGATTGTTCTCACAAGGTAATAAAAGCAAAATGCACTTTAGAAAAGAAAAAACCACAAGTCATGCAGGAGCGAACATTTTGCAGGGGGGTTTCAGGGAATCAGGTCTCCTTGACAATACTGAAGATAGAATTTGGATACTTACAGCAAATTCTGAAGAATAGCATAATTACTACTAAGTGCTCCTAACAATATGGACAAGGTAACTTGGAACAAAAATATGGAACACATAACAAAGGAGAGAAATCCAAACAAGACCATGTCAGGATGATTATCAATTCCTTGGTGAAAAAAAAGAAAGCAATAGTCCAAATCTCGTAGATAATTTTACATTTTTATTGCATACAAAATATCTTAACACACTGTGTTGGTAAAGAATATACTTTCTCAGTTTCCAGTGTGTGTCCTGTCCTTTAATCACCTTTTGTAGTGCTGAGTTAGAAGCACGCTAGGACCCACTGTAAATTTCTGAACTTTGTGTATTCTAGTGGACTCTCACAGTCAAGCTTCTGATGGACGAGTCATGAAAACAAGACAGAAATTCCTCAGGCACAACAGCTCAGTAACATGGTTTTGTTTGTCTCGATCCATGCAAGCCATGTGATAAAGAAGCACATTCCAGAGTCTAGAAGTAATCAGAGCATATTTAAGACTGACAAAAAATATTTCCATGTTAGGTCTCCTTCTTAATAGGCTAGCTGGGTGAAAATGTTATTAAACTCCAAGAACAAGGGACTTCAAACAGTTTGTGAGGGAAAACAATCCATCATCTGTTCATTCCGTTTTCCCAAGGACTTTTTGAGTACCACTCACATAGTTCTAAGAAGAACACTATGTAAAAGGCCCCAAAAGCTGAATCACAGAATTCTCCTCACAGCGCCCCAATAAGTCCCCTCTGGATAGCATGCGCACTCTGCCCTCACCACCTCTCACACAAATGTCATATCATCTCAATGAGTGGAGGGACCCTCTAGGTGGGCCGGGTCCCTGAGTGGTATAAGTTGCAACCTGCTTGGATGCTAACTGAAAGGTTGTTAGCTCACACTGACCCCAAGATGCCTTGTGAGAAAGAAACGTCGTGAGATCACCTTTGGAAGCATCAGTCGCTGAAAACCTTCTGGAGCACAAGTCTACTCGGATGTACCTAAGGTTGCCATGGAGGCAAATTAACCGAATGGCCGCTGGAGTGGTAGAAATTTGAAAAACCTTCTTCAGTATCACTCTTCTTTTTCTCTAGTAATCAGATTAAAATCTTTGACCTGAAAATATAGACATTCAAGGAAAAGACCATCTTTCCCAGCCTCCAGGTGATTAAGTTCTCACCAATAGCATACAAGCACGAGTGCTGTGTGTCATTTCTAAAACCCACAACTGATGACTATCAAATTGATTCCAATATGGTAGGACATATAAAATTTCCCCCTAGTGTTTCCAAGGCCGAAAATCTATATGGAAGCAGACTACCACATCTTTCTGCTGTGGAGCAGCTGGTGGATTTGAACTGTAGACCTTTCCATTACCAGCTGATAACTTTAATCAGGACACCATGAGGACTCCTCATGTAGTTTCTAGGTCTAAAACACAGTGTGTGCATGTGGGGGGGTGGCATATGTGGACTCCTTTCTTCCTTATGGGAATATGAATTGGATCACTCCATCCTGTAACATGATCCCGAAGCCATTTATTAAGGAACATACAATAAGGTGTTAAAAAGATCCCAGACAGGTGACATGTCAGCTCATGGTGAGGATGTTTCTTTACTTTTCTGAGTATCACACGAAGACTCCAAAATTACAACAAGCAACTCCAGGGCATGAAAGCTCTTACTTCTCTACCTCATTCATTTTTAATTTTTATAGAAATCGTCTGTATTTTGCTATTTCAATGATCCTTGGATTCTTCCTGACCCTGTCTTAAATCTAAGAATTGAGCTATCCGTGGGAGCTATGTTGTTGTTGGTTTCGTTAAGTCTCCTTTTGTAAGTAAAGTAATAATAAGTGAGGGTCGAAACGGTGCTATCATGGTTTGAGGAAGAGGGCGAAAGAGACACTCACAATGCCTGGGCGGAAAAAGCTTTCCTTTCTGTGTGGAAGGCTCCAAAATAGAGACTGTGCATCAAGACGGTTACCACAAGCTCTTGTCCCTTTAGTTCTTGCACCTGAGCTCGTAAGATACCCCAAAGTATGGCTTTTATTTATTTTACGAAGTTGTGCCTGGCCACCTGGAATGTAAGCAACCACCGTAATAGTACTTATCGACATGGAGGGGAATGTTGTCACAGAGGACACATCGCAGGTGCCAAGCTTAATGATGTCTTGTGAATGTAAGCACAACAGAGAAGCCCTCTCGTTGTACCTGCTCATAATGTGTCTGTCAGGAGAATAAATGTGGATTTTCTGCTCTAAAAAAAATCCAGACATCTTTGTCAGCATAAAATACATTCCTACCCTGTACTGCTTTCACTAATACTTTTATCAAGAAAAAATTTAAATTCACTGTTGTTTATTCTTGGATTTTTGTAACATGCAGCCTAAATTCGCCATAAATGGCTCAAATCCTTTGATCACACAAAGCCCAGAAAGCTTAAACCAATGCAGGTCAAACAATTTGGAATGATGTCACACAGGGGTCAATCAGGAGGTCAGGAAACTTCATGGATGGACTGGTTAGTACAGTAATTCAAGAAAAGTGCTCTAAGATCACTGGTCTCTTCTCATCTGTAGCAAGGACGAGGGAGGAAACTCAAAGGTGAGAGAAACATCAGTTCAAAGGGGTAACAGGCCCCAGGAACTGCAGTGTCTACAGGAACTACCCTGACCAGAAGTACTAGATGGTGCCTGGCTACCACTAATGACCTCTGCTCAGGATCGCAGTAAAGGGTACTGGACAGTGAGGGAGAACAATTTAACTTTTGTTTAGGATTATAAAAATGACCAGACTTACTGATCTGAAAGAGACTGGTGGAACCCCTAAGAGTGCGACCTTTCAGCACCTTTCAAGCCTGGAACTGAACCCACCCCCAGTAATCAACATTCAAGCAAACAACACGTCCCCCTATAGTTAACAACCCAGGCAAGGAATGTACTCCAGAGCACAATCAATCGGAGGAGGTCAAAGGGATAGCATTTGCCCCCAAAGAAAGCTCAGAGCATAGGAGAGAAGATCAAATAGGAATGAAGAATCCAGGGAGGAAGTGGGAAGAGTGTTGTTACATTGAGGGATTGCAACTGATGTCATAAAATCAAGTGTGCATGAACTGTGGAATGGAAAAAGGAATTTCCTCTGTAAACTTACACCCAAACGACAATAACAAGTTTTTAAAAAATACAGACAGAACTTCAAAGCACCCAAATTCTTGGCATCTTTCTGGTCTATTTCCCACCCCCCAGACACAAACACACTCTACTTCAGTCCTGCCAGCTCCCTACATAGGCGTCTACTTACACTTAATGTTGTTTCTCTTGGGAATACTCTTCCTTGCCATTTTGACCTAGATGGTCTCTATTAAACTTCCAAGATTCTCTTTTTATGATTTAATATTTTTTTACTATTTATTATGAAGATTTACAGAGCATTTCATCAGTTTTAGTCTCAACAATTCATACACACTTTGTTTCATCTCCTTCAGTGCAATCCCATTAATGTATCATTGTTCCTACCACTTACTCTCTGGGCTTCTTGTTTCCATTCCCCACGTTTGCTAACCCTCTGCACTTCGACCTTGGGTAAATACTGCCCTTTGGATCTCAAATGGTTGGTCATTCTGAAGTGCGTGTACCTCACCCGTGTTATTATTCCCCTTATAGCCCTGTCTGTTGTTTGGCTGACAATTGGACTATGAGGGTGTGGGTGGGGCTGACAGGGTGGGGGCTGCACAGTTCCAGACCTGAAAGATGACTAAGGTTCATAATCTAGGAGGTAGCGCCATATTTGATTGAACATTTTATGAAGACTTGGGTCAGTAAAATAAGTAAATAGAATCAATATTATAGTGCAAAGGATCCCTGATGGTATAATGGGTCTATCATTGAGCAAAGTTGGCTCTTCAAACCTACCAGCTACTCCATGGAGAAAGATGAGACACCTGTGCTCACAAAGATTTACCGTCTAGGAGACCCTGCGGAGCAGCCGTATTCTGTTCTCGGGAGTCTCCCTCCCTCTGTCACAGTAACTCAGTGGCAGTTAGTGGGTTCATTATGGTGCAAACATCAAGCCCTCTAGAGGGAGGCCCAACTTTTTATTTCAATGATTTCCCCAAGATTCCAATTAAGCCTTTTCTCCTGTGGTGAGTCTTCCAGAGCCCGCAGGTAGAACTAGGTATTTCCTCCTCAACTCTCATGTTAGTTTCCAATGTTCAGTGTTAATCATACAGAGCAATAATTAATGCTAGTTCCTCTTAATGTGATTTGGAGACTATCAAGAACAGAGAGAATATGTTGTTCATTTTGTATCCTTAATACCCAGGATAATGCTGGGAGCAAAGTTGGTGTTTAACAAATGTTTAAGGATAGAGAGGCATGAGACATGATGTTTTTTTGGTTTGGGGTATTTTTTATTTTGTTTTATTTTTATGTTTTTAGAAGAAAATATTATCTGTTCTAGGCAATTGACTTACAAGTGTATGCCAGAATATTCCTCATCCTCTGGATTTGTCTCAGTAATCTACAAATTTCAGCTTCCAGATTACTAAACAAGCCATCCTGGTTAAGAGGGTGTCTGAGTTAAAATGTTTTTCATCTTACTAGCTATGTGACTTGGTTTGATTACTGATTGTGGCAGATTTTAAAGGACCCTAAATTCTTTGCTGCTCTTTTTATTTGAAGATACAATCTGTTTCTTTCTCCGTGCATCTTGACTTGTTTTAGTTACTTGCCTGCCTCGTAAAATGTGGCAGAAGCCATGTTCGAAGGTTCTGAGGACAGATCACGAGAAGCCTTGCAGTTTCCACTCGGTCTCTCGAAACACGTGGGTAGAGTTCTGAGGCCCAGTTGGGGAGTGCCACTGCCCTGGGGCGACCTTGCTGTGAGACAGCCCAAGCGAGCAAATTGGAAAAAGACTACGGAGATAAACAGTTTCCCAAGCACGCATGCCATCCATTTCATGGGGCAGAATTGACTAAACTCTGGTGTGCTCTGACAGAATTCCAGAATCAGAAATGTAAGATATAATTGTAATAAAGTCTCATTTTAGGCCAGTAAGGGTTGCAGAAGTTTGCTAAATGGCAATAGCTGACCAAAGCACTTACCCCATGATTTCACTTTTGAGATTTCTTTAAGCGTTAAATGGGTTAACACTTACACTGCACTTAAAGCAATATCTAGACAAGAGTCAGTGCTCATACTGTTGTTGTTGTCGTCACTGTTAGGTGTCACCAAGTCCTTCTGCCTCGTGGGACCCTCTGTACACCAGAACGAGACGCTGCCCAGGACTGGGCCTGCCTCACAATCGTTCTTAGGTTTGAGCCCATTGTTGCAGCCACTGTCAGTCCGTCTCGTCGTCAAGAGTTTTCTGCTTTTTCGCCGCCCCGCCTTTTACCAAGCACAGGTCCTTCTCTCAGGACAGGTCTCTCCTGATAACGTGCCCGGAAGCAAGTGAGATAAAGTCTTATCATCCTTGCCTCTACGGAGCATTCTGCTGTATTTCTCAGGGAGGTTCTTTAGGCAATCAATGATGCTTTCAATATTAGATATTGATGAGAGTGTAATGGTGTGATTTGGGTTCCTGCAGATCGAAAGAATTTTGTTGTGCTGAAACTAATGCTACCATACTTGAAATTCCCACTGAACAGGTAACAGTCCTGGTGGCTTTGGGCTGTAAACAACAGGGCTAGCAGTTCAAACGTACTCGCCGTTCCTCCAGAGAAAGCTGCTATCTGATCCCTTAAAGCTTGATCATCTTAAAAAACCTCTTAGATAGGGTTGCTATATGTTGGAATCAACTTGACTGCAGTGGGTTTGGGTTGGGTTAGGTTTGGGTTTGGGCTTTTGCAATTGTAATGTCTAGCCTCACCGTCTTAGTCAAGGGACATACTTTGGATGCTGTGTTGGTGAGGCTAATTCTTGCTGAGAGGCTAACAGAACAGGCAGGAACAAGTCTCTGCCCTGCCTCTCTGCTCATTATCTCGCAGAGACATCAGAGCAATTGCCTGAGCAGAGGGGAAAGCCTTCCCTGTATGCTTCAGCGTCCCTCTAGTTACAGGACAGTTTGTTTGGTTTTGTTGTGCCGTCTCCCTCCTGGATAATTTGACGCTAATGGGCAAAGTTCTTGAGGGTGACAATTGTTGGCCTTTTCTCCCCATGAACAGAATTCAGCTTCGGGGAGGGGAACACAAACATGACCCTAATGGACTTCCTTGTTCTCAGATCTCCTCATTCCGAGGCAGCAGTACCGGTGGTGTTAAGGCTCCTCGCTTCAGATCCATTAGCAGTGGGCAAATGAGCCCTGTGGTTTCTCTCATCTCCTGCCCATAAACCACCACTTGTACCTCTTTCCTGACCCCTCCATCTAGTTCACATTGTTTAACAGTCTCAAGGACACAGTTGCGGTTCTTTTATTCCTAGAAAAGTGCAATGTGCTAATGCTTCCTGGGCTGACCAGCTCTGTGACAACTCAAAGACAAACATGCTGAGGTTATTCGATTGTTGCTTTCTATTTCTGGATGTATTGATAGTCTGCTACCAAGCTCCTGGGGGAAGAAAAGGTCCCTGGAATCCTAGTGGCATTCCCGTGAGCCTTTGCCCTTCTCTGACTTCTAGGCTGACCATTCCATCAGCATCAGGGAGAATGAGAGTCCTTGGAGGGCTGGTTGGCAACAATGGGAAATCCTAGTTCAAAGGCACCACAGTGATTTTTTTTCAATTTTAATTTTGTTGTTCTTGAGAATATATACACCGCAAAGGAAACATCAATTCAAAAGTTTTCATTGTACCCTTCAGTGACATTGACTACCTGCAGGTTGTGCAATCATTCTCACCCTCTTTCCTGAATTCTTCCTCCCTCATTAATGTAGACTCACTGCCTCCTCAGGTTGCTGCTGTCAATTGGATCCCAGAGAGATAGTACCTGAAAGAGCACATTGATCAAGGCAGGCCTTTCTTGTTACTAGCTAAGCTAAAAGATTGTTTGGTTTTAAGAAATCTGAGGGATATTTTTAGTTTAAGGTTTAAAGATTATCTCAGGACAATCGTTTCAGGGGTTCATCCAAACTTCATAACTCCAGGAAGTCAGAATCCATGGGAATTTGAAATTTACTCTCCATTGCCCCCTGTGAATCCAGATGGACTCTTTGACCAAAATATTCAGTAAGGGTAATTGGGGTGCCTCTTTAAAGAAGAATTTTTAAAAATACCTATCATGTCAGGCACATCATACATCCTTTAAAAATGTGACTTTATGGCTCACCAATCAAAATAACACAGACCAAACAGTGTCCCTGTCACAAAGGAAGCAGTAACTAACTCAAGAATATCCGAGTAAAACTAGCTGGAAAAGTTTAATTTGTTTTTATCCTACAGATCCTTCCATTGATATTAATTAAACTTCTCCCTCAAACTTGGTGACTTAGAGAAACTCTTTTAAAATAGCAGCAATCTAAGACTCCCTAAATGGGATTTTAACTAATGTAGAATACTGACTCTTATCATAGCAGCATCTCTTTACCACATTCATCAGGGAACCTCGTCTGTCTGCCATAAGTGGGGTTATTAGAGGGAGGAGAGCGTTTTTCCTGTCCATTCATGTTCCAGCTGCCACATAGCTGTATTCTGTCGGGACAATGATCCTTGCCTTTCGGAGAGCACAGATGAGAATACAGAATCAGAGCTTCAGAGGAGTCTGCTATCGGCCACAGAATTCAAGTCAGCACTGTCTCCTTGGAAATCCCTCCCAGGCTGAGCAGTAAATATAAAAAAAAAGTTCACCAAAGCCCAGAGAGACCACATAGGATGAATAAACACATCCGATATTTTCAATTTGTTGACAATGCAAAGAGTATTTATAGTCTCAGTGTATTAAATAAAACATAATTGCACAACATTCTGATGGGGGAGGTAATATCCTTAGATACAACACTGAGAAAGCATCTGCTTCGTGCTTAGCCCATTGGCAACATGTGGACATAGAGAAAGCGTGGTCTTCAGCATTAAATAGACCTGCTTCAAATCTTCACCTACCATACCTTCTAACACAGTGCTGTCTAATCAAACTTCCATTCCTGATAGAGACACTTTGTGTCTAAGCTGTCCAGTGCAATAGTCATTAGCTTCTTACAGCAATGGAGTACTTGAAATATGGCTACTGTGACTATAAAACTGAATGTTTAAATTTTGTCTTAAATTTCCAGAATTGCAGGGCGCTACTGGTCACAGTATTGGATATCACATTTCTAAGGTAAGAACAAGTTGTTGTACCTTATACCTAAGTTAGACTCTGGATATTGGTGGCTATATCTTGGGAATACTACCCCAACACATTTATTAGGTGATTCAAATGCTTGCCACTTTCAAATGGGGCCTAGAGCAGAGAGAGGGCTGTGTTTAGTTGAGGTTGTGGACTCATCTGCTCCGTACCCACACGAGCTATATTCCAAAAATACCTGGCAGAGGAGACTGCTCAGTGGAGGACGAGCAAACCCCAGTAGTAGAGCGCCTATGAGTTCCGAGAGCTTGGGAATAAGGCCAGGCCTTTTGAAACAGAGAACAACTTTCTGTTTAAAAATAGCTCCTAGTCACTTTTGACCTAGTTTCTATCTAGCCCTTGGGGACCCAGCCCATGTGCTATAGGCTACTGGGACTTTAGACTCTGTTCTGTTGAAGCCCACAACATCCCTCATAGGCCCCACCAGAAGGACTCAATGTGGAAACCCCGGTAAGTGAACTGGCTTTTATCTCAAACTCAACTGTAGCCTTTGGACCAGTGGTTCTCAACCTTCCTCAGGCCACGACCCTTTCATACAGTTCCTCATGTTGTGGTTACCCCCAAACCATAAAATTATTTTCATTGCTACTTTATAACTGTAATTTTGCTACTGTTATGAATCATCATGCAAATATATTTACATGTTTTCATTGTTACAAATTGAACATAATTCAAGCATAGTGATAATCGCAAAGACAACATCAAGCATCAAAGAACAAAAAAATCATATCATTGTAAAGGTGGGTGAGTGCAGAGTGGAGACTCAAAGCCCATCGGTAGGCAACTGGACACCCCCTTACTGAAGGGTT
>NW_022104341.1:56274000-56295751 GCF_000313985.2 Echinops telfairi
TGACACAATGGATGGATGTATGGATTGTGATAAGAATTGTACAAGCCCCCAATAAAATGATTTAAAAAAACAATATGTAATTATAGATTGTGAAATACTTATTTCTAATGATAAATAAATGAAATTTTGTCTTGAAGCATGGTGTAGCATGGGTAACAATCTTCACTCCAGGTATGCGTATGTGGGTGTATCTGCATGTGGGTGGACCTGCCTGGAGATGGATAGAGGAGCGGTGTCTCAGTTCCTAAGACCATCAGAAATATGTATTTTTGTGATGGTCTTAGGCGATCCCTGTGAAATGGTTGTTTGACCCCCCAAAGGGGTCGCGACCCACAGTTTGAGAACTGCTGCCTTTGACTTAAGGCTGAAGCTCCTCAGTGTGAAAAGAAGCAGATGACTGCTGTCCCAGTGGTATAGAACCGGTAGTCGTTGTACTTTAGCACAATGGTGACAGGACATAACTCCCCGGGGACACACTACCAAAACTATACTTGGCCATCCAACTCTAATTGAAAGAGGTATGGCATGAGATAGAGACCATTATAGACTCCTAGTGAGTCATGATTGATATAGCTAGTTGATAAGGGGTCTATGAGGAACAAAGTATAGATGATTGAGTTCAAGATAGGCTGGAAAAGTGGCATTTAGATGAAACATAAGAGTATATCAAGCTAAAAAATGAAGAAAAATTCAATATTGCAATACTCTATGGGAAAAATATTGAATGGTGCAGTAGTTATCAAAAGGAGATGGAAAGGCTATACAGAGTCACTGTAGCAAAAGGAAATGGTTAATATTTAACCATTTCAAGTGCTAACATATGATTAATAATGGGTGGTACTGAAGGAAAAGTCCAAGCTGCACTGAAGGGATTAGCAAAAATGCAAGGAATTGATGAAATATCAATTAAAATTTTTCTACAAGCTGATGAGGCACTGTAAGCAATGATTTATCTATGCCAAGAATTTTGAATGGCAGCGACCAGGCCAACCGACTGAGAGATCCATGTTTATGATTGTTCCAAAGAAAGGTGACCCAACAGATTTCAGAACTTACTGATAATACCATTAAGGTCACATGCAGGTAACATTTTGCTGAAGATCCTCCAACAACTATTGCAACAATATATCAGTAGGAAGCTGCCAGAAATTGAAGCTGGAGTCAGATGATGTGGAATGGGGGTTATCGTTGCTGATAGCAGATGGATCATGGCCGAAAACAGAGAATACCACAAAGATAATTGCTTGTGTTTTAATGACCGTACAAAGACACTTGACTGGGTGGACCATAACACACTCTGGAAGTCCTTGAGAAGAACAGGAATTCCAGAATACTTTATTGTGCTCACGAGAAACCTGGACCTGGACCAAGAGCAGTTGTTCAAAGAGAACCAAGTAATACTACAAGGTTTGAAATCAGAAAAGGTGTGCATCAGTGTTACATCCTCTCGCCATACTTACTCCATCTGCATGCTGAGCAAATCATCAGAGAAGCTGAATTATATGAAGAACAATGCAGCACCAGGATTGAAGGAAGGCTTATTAACAACCTGCGATATGCGATGGATGACACAACCTTGCTTGCTGAAACTGAGGAGGACTTGAAGCACTTGCTGATGAAGATCAAGGATTGCAGTCATCAGTATGGATTACAACTCAATGTTAAGAGGACCAACATCCTCATAACCAGACCAATAGGTAACTTTATGGTAAATGGAGAAAGGTGTAAAGTTGTCAAGGATTTCATCTTGCTTGGATCCACAATCAATGTTCATGGAAACAGCAGTCAAGAGATCAAATAGTATATTACACTTGGAAACTCTGCTGCACAAGACCCCCTTAACATTTTGAAGAACAAAGATGTCGCGTTTTGGATAGAGGTGTGAGCCTGACCCAGCCACAGTCTTTCAATCACCTCAGATGCATTTGGAACTTGGACAGTGAGGTAGGAAGCCCGAAAAAAGGATCAATGCATTTGGGGTATAGTGTTTGAGAAGAATATTGGAAGCATCACTGACTGCCAGTCTGCCACTAACGAGCAAGTCTGTCTTAGCCGTACAGCCAGAATGCTTCTAAGAGGCAAGGATGGTGAGACTTACTCTAGTACTCAGAACCTATTATGAAGAGAGATCAGTCCCTGAAAAAGACATCATGCTTGGTGAAGTAGAAGGATGGATAAAAAGAGAAAGACCCTCCAGAAAATAGATTGCTACAGTGACTGCGACAATGGATTCACATATAACAATAACCATGAGGATGGCTGAGTGGTGCCCAGGGTTACTAAGAGTTGGAACTGATTTGACGGCACCTACCAATGACAACATAGGAGGGACACAGAATATGAATGTCTTTGTGTCTCACACTAGTGTTGACTAAAGAGCATTCCGTGCAGAGGAGAGTCTCCACAATTAAGAGGACAGAATGACTCTTTCTATCCCCTTCGTTGTCGGTGGTATTTTGTCCCTCTCCTTCCAAAACCAGACTCACTGCTGTTGAGTCAGTTGCAACTCATAGCAAACCTATAGGTCAGAGCAGAACTGCCCTTGTGAGCGCCAAGACTGTAACTTTTTACCTGAATAAAGAGCCCTATCTTTCTCCCTCAGAACAGCTGGTGGTTTGGACTGCTTACGGTTAGTAGCTCAATGTATAACAACTACACCACCAGGACTCCTCATCCCTTTCCTTAACAACCTCAAAAACAATGAACTAAAATGAGAATGTGGCAGGGATGAAGAAAGTAAATGAGGTTAACACAGCATAAGCTTTCCCTCATGGAGAATGGTACAACTAATGCCATTGGTGAAGGTTCAGTCTTCTGGTAGAAAAGATCAATTCTGACTATCAATATGGCACCATGCAACCACCTGATTTTTGGGTCACTCAATTACATGGGCCTCCTCCACCATGAAAGGGGCAGTGATGTAATCTCATTGGAAAAGAACTCTGGTCACTTCCCTTCAACCTTCCTTCCTTCGCACCTTCACTCATCAGTTTTCAGAATCTCTGATATATCAAGATTGTCTTTTGCACAATAGTTCCTTGAAGTTAGGTTCCAACATAAGACAAAGGAAGTGCTACAGTGAATGCATGCCTATAGGTTTCACTTGTCTTCCTATGTACTCCCTTTTCAAGGGCAGCTATCTGATAGAACAATGAAGAAGCCTGCTAAAGACTCAGCTAAAGACATCATCTCAAGATTGGTTAATATTCTCTAGGATGCAGAGTAGATGCTGATGTAAGACCTATACATGATAGCACTTTATCCTGCATGGCTAGAACACTTGCGTTTGGGGACCGTCGGGTAGAGAGAGAACTGGGATCTTTTATAAACATTTCCAAAATAATAATAATAGAATTTGTAGCTTTGAACCTTAAGTGTCTACAGAAGTAGAGGTTCTGGTACCTGGGAAGTGAGATGGATAGAATGAAATTGAGGGGCTCTTTCTATCAGAAACAGAAAATTTCCCACTGAGCTTGAAACTGTGTCTTGGGCTCTTTGAGCTCCTTATACCAGGGAACATCAGGCAAAGGAATATGTTAATATATTTTCAGAAAGAATTTGAAATTATTTTATTAACCCTGATTATAATTATAATTAAATTATAAAATTAACCCTGATTATTATGAGAATAAATCTAGAGTTGCCACTTCACAACTGCTGAATATGGGATCCAGGAGTATAACAGAGGCCAGAAACTCTAAGGTTCTTCTTGGTGGTTTCTTGGTGGCATAGTAACCACAGCCCGAGATGGTCAAGGCAGCGATGGATATGTTCCCTCAGAATGATGACCCATACTACTTCCCGAGTCAAGCAACCCAGGCTAATTGAAGTATTTACTGCCGTTAGGCAATTGTAAAGATGCCAGGATATTTGTATATGTGCTCGTGTACACACAAACATATGTCCTTTAATACATTATGGCAGCCTAATATCATGGAAGAATGTGAATTGATGTGATATGTATAATAGGAACCCAGCCATTCAAGTGAATAGTAAATAGCAAAGGGTGGATGGTATCAAAAACCACTATGCGTTGCTTCAGATGACCTTGGCCTCACCAAGTCTGCAGGTCTTTGGACATTTGTTCTAGCACTAATAATTACTGCATTGACAAACTGTGGTGAGACTCTAACTTACTATAGTTCCAAGCTAATAACAGTACTTTACACATGCTTACGCTAGCCACATGTTGTCTCTTGTCCAGTCGATACTTAGGGATGAGATGCCACGATGCTAGATACAACATATGTGCAATGCACAAGTGTAAAAGAACCAATACCTTAGGCAGTAAATATTTGAGCAATGAGAAATGCGAGTGATAGATAAATTATCCTCTCTTTCCTCCTCCTGTAAGGACTGACCTAAGAAGCAGTTATTTTGATGTTTTCCCAGAAGACAGCCTCTTGGGACCAGGTAGCAATATTACTTAATACTAAGTATGGCCAACTTTATTACTCATCCTTTTATTGGTCCCGTCCCCCCCACCCTAGTTTCCCTACTGGCTTTCTATTCTCAATCTGCTTAGTAGAATTAAAAGAACTCAGGCCAAGTGATAATGAGATTACTGAGACTTTAAAATATGAAGAGGACCCAGGCCGCCGACCCGGGCCGCGGGGAGGGGCGGGGCCTCGGGAGGGGGCGGGGCCGTTGGTAGTGAAAAAAAAATAAAAAGAAAAAAAAATATGAAGAGGACCTTAATTCATTTGTATCAATTTCAGACTTTGTTTAAAATTCAATCCACGTAAGTAACAGAGTTCATGTACATCTTTCATCCACTTCAGGAAGTAAGATTTAACTCTTGTTTGCTGGTTGATTGCTAGTTCCAATTCATCCATTCTTTAGCAATAGCCCCAGTCCTATAGACAGGAAGTAGTGTTAGAAGAAACAAAAAAAATATCACAAAGAGGGGAGAGACATGATCACTAAAGACAAAATGGGTGCATAAGCAAATGTGGTGCAGAAAGCTGATGGTGTCCGGTTATTAAAAAATAGTGTCTGGACACATACCAGAGGGACTCCACAGAAATCAGTGCAGGAGAGCAACTGAGAGGGAAATTCCACACTGCCGGGTCACAGGAGGAGCAACATAAAGATAAGTACACACAGATCCACTAGGTTTTGAGGAGCTTTGGGCTTTGGGCTTACCACTGCGAAGGCCGACTACGGCTTAACCTTAGCCCCACCACAGTCTCAGCCACAGCCGGGCTCCTTTGGCCAGCCCAAGGGCTTTACTTCAACCCAGGCTCAGCTTGCCACTACCTCTGGGCAGGGTTAAACACTTCCAGCCCACAGTCAGGCGAGCAGGGCTCAGCTATATATTTACGATTGTTTCTCTCTCTTCTCTCCCCACCCCACAGTATCAGCAGGCTCAGTTTTCTGGGTTGGTTTTTTTTTTGCTTTCTCTTCTCTATTCTCTCACATGCCACTGCCGACTCCCAGGCCACTCCCCTTCACCTAGGGCAATAACAAATAGTTCACCATGACCAAGTGGAATTCATACCACGGATGCAGGCATGGTTCAACATACGAAAGACCATTAGTATTATTTTCCATATTGACATGAAAAATTATAAGAACCACATGATAATATCTATATATGCAGAAAAGGCATTCAAAAACATCCAATACCAATTCCTGCTTAAGGCACTCAAGAAGACAGGAATGGAAGGAAAATTCCTCAATATAATACATGGAGTGAGATAAGGGTCTTGCTTCATTTTATTGCAGGTAGATATCCATTTTTTCCAGCACCACTTGTTGAAGAGGGCATCTGCTTCCCATTGGATATTTTTTTGGCTATTATCAAAAATCAATTGTCTGTATGCTGATGATTTCATTTCTGGATTTTCAGTTCTTTCCCATTGTTCTGAGTATCTGTCATTATACCAATACTCCATGAACAAGAATAAACTCAAGGTGGATCACAGACCTCGAGGTAAAACCCCAAACTATTAGGGCAATCAATGAGAGAATTGGAACAAACCTGAGAACTTTGGCACAGGGAATACTTTGACTATTGGAAATAGGGAAGGACAAAAATACAGATGAGGCACAAATTGACAAGTGGGATTTCTGAAGATAAAACACTATGTACATTGAAATAATTTACCAAGAGTAATAAGAGAGTCTATGGACTGGAAAAATATCTTTAGCAATGACACATCAGATAAAGGCCTTATTACTAATATCTGCAGTATTCTGCTAGCTTACAAAAAGAAAAAAACTAATAGCCCACTGAGGAGGTTGGCAAAGGACCTTGAGGTAGTTTATTGTGCCAACCTGGCCGATAAACACATATGGGGTTAATTGAAGGGTGGAGGGATAAATGGCTCGGTTAGTCTCACCTTTGTAGTTCTCCGGTCTCTTGCTTTGTGATGGTCCCACCAGGGTGCAGCTGCCTTGGCCAGTTCCCTGCTTCAGCTGGCAGGGCTTACTTTCTGCAAGACATCCCCAAGGAGAAGCCGCATGGACCTACCCCAATGCAGCCCTGGGTGCTGGAGCAGCCATGTGGAGACCCCTGACAGTGCTGAGATGCTTACACATTCACTGATTCGGCTTTCTTTCTGCAGTCGGCATCATAGTGTGTGTTTTGTGAGATGGAGGAGGACTTTGTGGATTGGTGTTGGACATATGGGTTAATATTGGACTTGTGGGCTTGTGCAACACTGGGTTGGGATGTTTTCTTGAGGGACACTTAACCTTTATATAAAATTTCTCTTATAGATGAGTTTCTGCGGATTTGTTTCTCTCTAAAGTACCCAGACTAACACAGACCTGAAAGAAGTTTCACAAGGGCAGAAATCCAAATGGCCAATAAACGTATGAGAAAATGTTCCTGATCATTAGCCATAAGAGAAATTCAAATTAAAACAATTATGAGATACCACCCAAGACCTTCAAAGATAGCCCAATTAAAATAATCATCTAGTAACAAATGTTGGAGGGGCTGTGGTGAAGTAGGAACTCTTGTTCACTGCTAGGGGACCTGTAAGTATGTACAGCCACTATAGAAATTGATTTCGTGATACCTAAAACAGATGGAAACTAAGCTACCATATGACTCAGTAATCCCCCTACTGGGCAGAAGAGGTAAGAAACAAACCATGGCAAGGCATGTGTAATCCAATTTCATTGCAGCACAGTTCACAATTGCAAGGAGTTGGAAACAACCTAAATTTCCATCAATGGGCGAATGGATTAAAAACCTGTGGTACATACATACAATGGAGTACTACCTATCCCTAAAAAGCAGTGACGAACGTGTGAAGCACATTGCCACATGGGAAGAACTGGAGGAAATTATGCTACACAAAGTTAGTCAAGCACAAAAGGACCAGTACACCATGAGTCTACTGAGATAAGGTTAAAAATGCAAAGGGGGCATAGGGCAAAAGTTACTTTATACATACATTCCTGGGGTGAGGTCTGGGTACTATGGCAGGGGCCAGAACAATCCAAGGATACATATGGCAGCCAACTAAAAAGGAGGGGGAAAGAGAGAGAGAGAGAAAAGACATAGGTAGTGGGGAAACAGGGCATTAACCTACCCAAGAGTAGGGTATTGTTTATATCTTCACAGGAGAAGGAGAGAGGGACCAGACTTCAACCCAGTGCGCCAAGACATGAATGCAACCTACCGGGATGAAGCAGGGAACCAATAGAGAGGTCTGCAGGGTTGACCCTAACCCAATACGTGGTCACACCCCCTCCCCACAGAAGAATTCGCTTCAGAGCACAGCACCGAAGCTACAGCTCAGGAAGAGGGGTGTATCTGATCAGAGCACACAGGAAAAAGCAAAGAAGGAAGGAGAGAGAGTAGAAAACACCCTGACCCACCAAGCCCCGAGGATGATATTCCTGCTTAGAGCAACCAATGCACAGAAAGCAATGTAGGGCTGGCTCCACCATGAGGCACAGCATCCCTCACTGTCCCATAGTGGTAGGAAGGACAACACTTAAGGCACAGTGTGAGAATTGTGCCCAATCTGACCACACCATCCTAAGGGCGTGCAACTGAGCAGCAAGGGGAGCAAAGCAATGAAGTCCCCAGGGAATAACAAAAATAGACTCTGGGGCCAGAGCGAGGCATTCTATCAGAACCGACCAAAAAACTCTCCTAAAGGTCAACAAACAGACCTGGAACTATTTATAGGCTTTCTTTCTTTTTCTTTTTTTGTCTTTGGTTTTTTGGTGGTTGTTGTTTTCTTTTCTTTTGTTGTTTTGTTTTGCTCTGTCTTGTTTTTGTGCTTATTATTGTCTCTGCATGTATATTCAGATAAGAGAGCTGGGATAAACAATCCAAGGAGAAAACAACGGGACCCACAGTGCCAGAGGAACATGGTGCCTGTGGGGGGTGGGGGGGAGCGGTTAGGGAGGGAAGTGGGGTTGGTGTTAACAAACCAGGGACAAGAGAACAACAAGTGATCTAAAATCAATGGTGAGAAGAGTGTAGGATGCCTGGTAGGACTTGATCAAGGGCAATGTAACTGAGAGAAATCACTAAAACTCAAACAAAGGCCGAACATGATAATGGAACAAGCAAGTAAAAGGAAATAGAGGAAAGAACTAGGAGGCAAAGGGCATTTATAGAGTTCTAAATACAGGTATTTACATATGTAAATATATTTATATATAATGATAGGGAAATAGATCTATGTACATATATTTTTATGTTAAGTATTAAGGAAGTAGGTGGACATTGGACCTCCACTCAAGTACTTACTCAATGCAAGAACACTTTGTTCTATTAAATTGGCATTCCATGATGCACACCTTCCCGACACGATTGCTGAAGAAAAATGTGTGCATAAGCAAAATGTGGTGAAGAAAGCTGATGGTGCCCGGCTACCAAAAGATAGAGCATCTGGGGTCTTAAAGGCTTCAAGATAAATAAGCAGGCGATCTAGCTAAGAAGCAACAAAGCTCACATGGAAGAAGCACACCAGCCTGTGTGATCACGAGGTGTTGATGGGATCAGGTATCAGGCTTCAAAAACTCAGAACAAAAAATCATATCAATGTGAATGAGGGGGAGTGCAGAGTGGAGATTCAAAGCCTATTTGTAGACAATTGGACATCCCCTTACAGAAGGGTCACAAGGAAGAGAGGAGCCAGTCAGGGTGCAGTATATCACTGATGAAACATACAACTTTCCTCTAGTTCTTTAATGCTTCCTCTCCCCGCCCCCCACTGTCATGACCCCAATTCTACCTTACAAACTCACTAGACCTGAGCACGTGTACTGGTACAAATAAGAGTTCACAACACAGGGAGTCAGAACAGATAAACCCCTCAGGACCAATAATGAGAATAGCAATACCAGGAAAATAAGAGGAAGGTGGGGGGAGAAAGGGGGAAACCAATCACAATGATATACATATAACCCCTTTCCAGGGGACGGACAACAGAAAGGTGGGTGAAGGGAGACATCAGTCAGTGAAAGACATGAAAAAATAATAATAATTTATAAATTATCAAGGGTTCATGAGGGATGGAGTTGGGGAGGGGAAAAAATGAGGTGCTGATACCAAGGGCTCAAGTAGAAAGAAAATGTTTTGAGAATGATGATGGCAACAAGTGTACAAATGTGCTTGGGACAATGGATGTATGGATTGTGATAAGCACTGTATGAGCCCCCAATAAAATGAAATATATATATAGTGTCTGGCGTGTTAAGGGCTTGACATTAAACAAGCGGCCATCTAGCAGAGAAGCAACAAGCCCACTTGGAAGAAGCACATCAGCCTGTGGGATCATGAGATGTCAATGGGATCAGGTAACAGGCACCTGAAAACCCAAAACGAACAAACAACAATAAACATATTGTTGAGAAGGAGGTGGGTAAGAGCAGAGACGCAAAACCCATCTGTAGACAATAGGACATCCCCTCACAGAAGGGTCACAAGGAAGGCATTAGTCCATCAGGGCACAGTATAGCACTGATGAGACACAATATTTCTCTGGTTCTTTGAGGCTTCCTCACCCACCCACCCCCATTATCATGACCCCAATCCTGCCTTTCAGTTCTGGCTAGTCCAGAGCATGTACAGCAGTTCAGTGAAGGGCTCACAACATATGGAATCCAGGTCAGATAATCCCCTCAGGAACAGAAATAGGAGTAGTGATCCCAGGGGCATAGTAGGAAGGCGAGGGGAGAAAGGGAGGAATGGGCAACCGATTGCAAGGACTGACATATAATCCCCACCCCACCCCCACTGCCCAGGGTGATGAACAACAGAAACATGGGTGAAGGGAGACAGCTCTCAGTGTAAGATATGCAAACAATAATAATTTATAATGTATCAAGGAGTCACGGGGGGTGGGGGCGGGACAGAGGGAGGGAAAAAAGAAGAGCTGATACCAAGGACTCAAATAGAAAGTAAATGTTTAGAAAATGATTACGGCAACATATGTACAAATATGCTTGATACAACGGATGTATGGAATGTTATAAGAACTGTAAGAGCCCCAATAAAATGACTTTTTTTAAAGAAGAGAGAGAAATTTAAAAAAAAGAAAATTAGCACTAAATAAACACTACACTACATACACTCCATGCATTCTCTCATCTAATCATCAGTTTTGTATTATCTCTGCTCACAGAGGAATAAACAGAAGTCTAGACCAACATCACTCAACTCCAAAAGAAAAACCAAAACCAAAATGTGCTTCCATTGACTGCCAATTATGATGCACCATGATCCTATCAGACAGAGTAGAACAGCACCTGTGGGTTTCTGAAACTGGAACGCTTGACAAGATTAGAAAGCCTTAGATTCTCCTGCAGAGTGGTTGATGGTTTAGAACTGTTGCCCTTTCAGTTAGCAGCCCAATTTGCAACCCACCACACCTCCATAGCTCCTCATCCCTCAGCTAGTGGATAGGAATTAAACTCATTTTCTTTGTTTCTTTTATTACGACTGTAGTTTCTTGAAACAAAATTCCTTTATTGAGAACTGGAGTTGTGTTTACTCAAAGGAAAAGATGATTAATATCCCAGCATCAAAATGAAAAAATCCATGGACTCTCTTGGCAAAAGCAGAGCTTAAATACAAAATATATATAAAAGAGGAAAGTAACTGGGAACCAAAAGAAAGTCAAAATGACCTTGGACTGTCTTCGTATAAAACAAACCATGGCGGTAGAGTCCATTCTAATTCATGGGAACCCAATGTGCTAGGGAAGAAAATCACTCTAGAGGGTTTTATTGGTCATTGTGTTAGACAGGGTTCTGTAGAGAAACAAAATCAGGACACTTATGATTATATTTATATTTGTGGATAGATATATATAGCACAAAGGAACATAACAGCTAATTAGTCCACACAATTGTACAGAGGGCTCGGTTCAACTCACTTCTGTAAAACAGTTATACTGGAAGTCCTTCAACTCACAAGGGCTGCTTGGTCCACAATTGAGGAAGCAGACAGGTGAGTCTTCGTAGAGCAATGCAGGCAGTCTGGCGACAGGCAGCAAACAGCAGGGCAGGTCACCAACAATCAGCCAGATGACAGGATCCAACAGTCCCCAAGCTCAAGCGATGTATAACCCAGCAGCATGGTGAAGCAAGTCTCAAAGGAATCTCAAGCTCTAGTGACACGATTCACAGGTTGGGTGTCCCACTGATAGTGCAGCTCATAAGTTGAGGCAGAGAACTCACTAAGGCAGCAGCACACTGGTCTGATCACCAGTGAGCAAGAGAGAGAGAGGCGGGCCTTGCTGAGCCATTTATCTCTTCACCCTCCAATCAAACTGTGACCTTATTAACCCCACATGTTCCTAATGACCAGGTTGGCACAATAAACCTACCTATCACAGTCATAATGTTTACAAAAGCAGATCTTCAGACCCCTGTAATACTACTAGATGGGTATTTGTATCGACCAGTGATTTACAAAAAGTATGGCACAGGGTACATATGTATCATACACACAAAAAAATCTTAGTTTGAATTATATCCTTCAAAACTGTATTACAAAGCCCTAATCACTGGTGCCCGTGAATGTGACTTTTTTTGGAAAAAAAGAATCTTTGTAGATGTTATCACTTATGTTAACACAGGGTCATAGAGGAGTAGGGTGGAGCCTACTCCAATGGGATTTGTATCCTGCAAAAGAGGAGACAGGACGGAATAATAGAAGGGAGATGGCCACGTGGTGGTAGAAATGATACTGCAGCTGTAAACCAAGCAAAAGAGATTCCCCTGGAGCCTCCGGAGAGACCGTGTCCCTGCCAAAACCCTAAATTCAGACTACTAGCTTCCAGAACTGTGAGACAACAAATTCACATTCTTCTCAACCACCCAAGTGGTAGTTGGCTCTAGCAGCCCTAGGAAACTAAGATACTGTGTTACCAGCATGCCTAATATGGTTTGGCTATTGCTAGAGACATTCTATTCAACAGTGCCTATCAGATGGCGCAACACGGTGGGGCAGAGCAGGATTTGCCATGAGGAAGAAATAGTTGTATTGTAGAGTCAATCCGACACCAACGAAGAATAAGCATAAACTGGAATATTTGAAAACATCATCTATCATGCATATAAGAAAAAATAGTTATGTTAAATAGCAATAGTGTCTCTGAGCAACCCAGGGAACAATTCAAAATATTAAAATAGGAGACAGTATTGCTCTCCATAGAGCAAAGAGATGGGTAGTTACTGCTGACTTGCTCACTAGTGTTATATGAGTCTTAAAGTTACCAACTTATACTACTAAAAATTTCCATGCATGAAAAATGTAAGAACTGGTGTAAGACCCAGAACAAAAAAATCATATCAATATGAATGAGGGGGAGAGTGGAGTGGAGACCCAAAGCCCATCTGTAGACAAGTGGACATCCCCTTACAGAAGGGTCACAAGGAAGAGAGGAGCCAGTCAGGGTGCAGTATAGCACCGATGAAACATACAACTTTCCTCTAGTTCTTTAATGCTTCCTCCCCCAGCACCCCCACTATCATGACCCCAATTCTACCTTACAAACTCACTAGACCTGAGCATGTACATGGATACAAATAAGAGTTTGAAACACAGGGAATCCAGGACAGATAAATCCCTCAGGACCAATAATGAGAGTAGCGATACCAGGAGGGGAAGGGGAAGGCCGGAGGAGACAGGGGAAACCGATCACAATGATCTACATATAGCTTCCTCCCAGGAGGATGGGCAACAGAAAAGTGGGTGAAAGGAGATATCAGTCAGCGTGAGACATGAAAAAATAATAATAATTTATAAATTATCAAGGGTTCATGAGGAAGGCAGGGTGGGGAAGGGAGGGGGAAATGAGGAGCCTATACCAAGGGCTCAAGTAGAAAGAAAATGTTTTGAAAATGATGGCAACAAATATTAAAATGTGCTTGATACAATGGATAGATTTATGGAGTGTGATAAGAGCTATACGAGCCCCCAATAAAATGATTTTTAAAAACAAAACAAAAAAAGAAGTGGTCTAAGAAAATGATCTACTTAGCCAGACATTCTAACCTACCTTAACTGGCAAAAATGAGATAGCCTACTTGTAAAAGCAAATTTTCATATTAAAGAATCACCTTTTCTTACCAGAACAACTAACATGAAAATAAGACCAGCAAGATGTGGACTCACAGTCATGGGACTTCTTATTAGAATGCGGGACACTTGTTTGGTACAAGGGCCTGAGCTGGACCCAGGAGACTCAGAAACTTAAAGGGAACATGTTGTCATTCATTGAAACTATAGATGGGGCACAGAGCTGAAGATGAAAGTGCTGAAGCATGGGCAGCCACAGAATGGGCCTTACCAAGGACCAAAGGGGCTTCAGCAAACAAAAGCCAGGGTGATGCCATGACTTGGTGCTTCACTCTTCAGTGGGCCACATGTAAAGGGAATCCGCCAAGGAGAAAGCAGTTCTCCAGTAAATGGAAGCACCCACATCCGCTAGGGAATTAAAGTGGAAGCAGCTGCCGAACCCTGTAGAACAACCTGAAAGCAAGTCATTACCCCTGGCCAAGCAGGGACCAAGCACAGAAGCTGCTGATGACCTTATGGGTTGGGTGTAGTGCTTTGCAGGTTTTCCTTACAAGATTTGACCACAACAAGGAGACGTACATTTATTTCACCTGCTAAAACTTCTTTCCTGTTGTCAAGAGGAAAGAAGATTTGATGCAACATGGCCTTCTCTGTATAGTTCCTGGTGTCATCGAAAAATAACAGCCCCACCTAGTGTCGGTCTGTGGTGAGACACTCCTGACTGTAAGGCCCCACAGCACCAGGTGGAAAGCTGGTTAGCAGCCCCGACTCAGAACTCCCTCCGCCATTGGAGTTCCTTCCATAAATGTTGACTCTCCTGTTCTGGTTGCACTTAGATTCAGTATCTCCTTTAATCTTTCATTAACTTTGTCAGGAAGACTGCACGATTTGTGGGATAACATCAAGAAAATCACACAGGAAGAAAGCAAAAAGTCGCTCAAAAGACAGGAACTACAAGACTGAAATGGATGCCAAAGAGACTCCACAATTC
Source organism: Echinops telfairi (assembly GCF_000313985.2). Classification (NCBI taxonomy): domain Eukaryota; kingdom Metazoa; phylum Chordata; class Mammalia; order Afrosoricida; family Tenrecidae; genus Echinops; species Echinops telfairi. The sequence continues at coordinate 56,288,496 of NW_022104341.1, forward strand.
GCTCTTGTTCCTAGAGCAGAAATGATGAAGTGAAGAGTGAACAAAAGATTTGAAAGAGTGGCTCAAGAAGACCAAGTGAAATGCGCACAGATCGAGGGTCAGAAAACCAAAACAGAAGAACATTTCTAGAATTTCTCAAGCTGAAAGAACTGACGAAAAACTCAAACCTTAAGTTGGTGTGGTAGTTAGATGATTTTATGTCAGCTAGACACTCCTGGCTGGGGGGGGGGGGGGGGCTGTCAAACCTGTCAATCAGGTCACAATCTGATACTGTCTCCTTGGGGATATGGTCTTTTCACAAGGACGACCCTAGGAACTTCTTCTGCTACTCCCCCCTCTGTCTTCCCAGTCACTGACCCTGAGAGCTGCTGGAGTCCTGCCATTTTCCAACAACCTTGGATCCACATGATCCTGCACCCACAGCCTGTGATCTTTCTGCCTTCTGCATCATTGAAAGTGGCTGTATGGGTCTGAAGAGGGACTTGTGGACTAGCCTTGGGCTTGTGGACATGTGTTGGACTGGGCTGGGATGCTTTTTTAATCTATAATTACTTCTTGATATAAAGCTCTTTCTTATACATATATGAGTGTCACTGGATTTGTGTCTCTAGTTAACCTGGCTTAACACAGATGGAATATTAAAAATCAAGCTGAAATCAACTCAGTGGCAGTGGATTTGGGGATGGGCAAAATATTGAATGATACAGAAAGAAAATGGAAATAAAAATGGAAGGGTTAGCCCCATGAGACCAAAAGAACAGCATTCCCCTGAGGAGAGAGCTCCCAACGCAGACAGAGATGGGGCAAACAGAGGAAGGCAAATGAGAATCACAGGGAGGAAGTGGGAATAGAGTGGTTACATTGTGAGGATCTCAACCGATGTCACTAAACAAATTCTGTAAGACTGGTTGAAAGGAATACACATTTGCACTGTAAAATTGCACCCAAACCATAATAAATGGTTTAAAGCCACATAGAATATGGAAGGAAGACACAGAACCACTGTATCAAAAAGAAGTGGTTGACTTCCGGCCATCTCAGGAGCCAGCGTATGATCGTTAATAGTGCTGCAGGAAGAAACCCAAGCTAGACTGAAGATGTCAAAGAAGCAAGGTTTCAAATATTCATGGAACTGCGATTGAGATGTTTCAATAAACAGCTGCAGCACTGGCAGTATTCAATCATCCATATCAAGAAATTTGGAAGGCAGCTACCTGGCCAAGTGACTAGAAAAGATCCATATTTGTATCCATTCCAAAAGAATGAGAAATTAGCAAACAGTATCATTAATATCACTCACAGTTAACATTTTCTTGAAGATAATTAAAATATGGTTGCAGGCATCATAGACTGACAAACAGCTGCCAGAAATTCAAGTGAAGCTCAGATGCAGCTGTGGAAAGAAATATCTTTGCTGATGTCTGATGGATCTTAGTTGAAAACAAGAGACTATCAGAAAGATATTTACTTCTGTCTGATTGACTAAACAAAGGCATTTATATGTGTAAGTCATACCAAACTATGAATAACATCATGAAGAATGGGAATTCCAGAACACTTGATTATGCTCAATGGTGCCCTGGGGGCGTAGTGTGCTGCTAAGGTCTGATATTTGAACCCACCAGCAGCACAGTGGGAGAAAGACAAGGCTTTCCCCTCCCATAAAAATGTATAGCCTCAGCAACTGAAAGCTCTACTCAGTAAACTTGATGGCAGTGAATTTTATTTGTGCTCATCCAGAGCCTATACATGGACTAACAGGCTGCTGTTCACACAGGACGAGAGATACGGTGTGATGTAAAATTAGAAAAGCTATGTGTAAGGGGTGTATGCTGTCCCCATACTTGCTCCATCTGTATGCTGTGCAAAAAATATGAAAAATTAAACCTTCAACAGGCTGTCTGTCCCCTTGTAACCACTCTTCCCGTATCTCATCGGTCCTCTCTACCAAACTAGGAGAAAAAGAGAGAGAAGAAACCCCAAACTCCACTGCTGTTGAGTTAATTCCAGTTTACAGAGGCCCGAGATGGCCGGGGTTTCTGTGAGTGTGGATCTTCACAGGCGCAGACAGTCCCATCTTCTTTCGCCTGCAGAGAGGCTAGCAGTTTGAACCTTTCTGTTCACAGCCCAATGCCTGACCCATAGGGGCACCAGGGCTCTTCTCTCAACAGTGATCTTTAAAACGTCAATGTATTTGAGTTACTATCCTGCTTCAAATCCCTTAAAAGCATCTTTATAAACCTAGAAATCTTTGACTAATTTGCCAGTGTCACAAAGGCCTGTGTAACCTGACCCCTGCTCTTCTCCCCTCTTCTTTCCTTCCCTGCACTGTAATCATTGGGGTTCTTTACAAGTTCCTACAACTTTCCCATCTCAGCATCCTTGCTGTTGCCTCTGCCCACAAAAAGCTTCTCGCTTGAGTTTTTCTAAGACTGGTTCCTTTTCATCTTTTTTGTCTCATCTCAGACATCTCCTTTGAGAAAAAACTCACTGCCATCAAGTCAATCTGACTCATGATGGCCCGTTAGGGCAGGGTCGAACTTCCCCTGTCCAGACTGTAACTCTTCATATTAGTAGAGAGCCTCATCTTTCCCCAGAGGAGCTAGTGGTTTCTAACTGTTGACCTTGCCGTTAGCAGCCCAGCCCGTAACTACATGATATAGGGTTCTCTAGTCCTCTCTATCCTTGCTTACTTTCTTCATCGCATTTATAAAAACAATGTGTCATTTTCTTATTTATTTATACATTGACTTCATTGACTGAAGCCTCATGGGAGCCTTGGTGGCATAGTAGGTTGCCTGTGGGGCTGCTAACTACAAGGTCAGGGGTTCAAATTCACCAGGAGCTCCATGTCAAGATATTCAGCTTTGGAAATCCCAAGGAGCAGTTCGACTCTGTCCTGTAGGGTTGCCATGAGTTGGAATGGGCTCGATGGCCGTGAACTAGTGGGAGCACCTTGTAAAATCAAGGGTTTGTTTGTCTTGTAATTGTCATACTACAGTGTCTGCACATACGTATTTTCAATAGACAGAGCTCACTAAACATTTCCTGAGTGAGTAAAAGCATGAACGAATAAATCATAATTCCTATTATCTAGACCCACAATGCCATAAGTATGGAGTCTTGGTTATGTTTATCCTCTGTGGTCTGTGTTGTGCAAGCTGAGGGGAGAGTCCCAGTGGTGAAGTAATACAGAAATGCATTATGGTCAGGACTTAACCTCTATTAAATTAGAACAAGGAGGACAAATAATATTGACCCAAAAGAATCTAAGCTGTTAGGCCAGGTGCCAGAAATGTTTGGCTTTTTCATTTCCTTAGGTATATAACAGACTCAAATTTCTGAGAAGTCATTCAAAGTATGACAATCTATTACAAAACCTATTTCATTTAACCCTTATATATGCGTCATATTCCAGTTCCATGTCAGCCAGACTACTCATTAGCATTAACATGGCTGAAGGCCACTCCTGATCCAGGCCTCCATCATTATACTGAAGTAGACAGATACGTAACCATAATGTTGTCGATCAAATTTCATCCCAAATTAATATATATTGCCACCTTAACACCTACACCTGTGGCTATTCTCCTATTTAAAAAATAAGGTTTCCTTTGTTGTGTTAATGAGACTCTTATCAGTATAAGGTCTGACCTAACCCAAATCATACCTGAATTATTAAGATAGACACAGAGCATAGAGGAGAAACAAAGGCTCAATGGAGGTAAGATAGATGCCACATGAAAATCACCAGGGAACCAAGAACACTGGTCTAGAAAAATTAAAGAGAAAAAGAGTGTTTCACACACACACACACACACACACACACACACACGCACGCACGCACGAACGCACGCACGCACGCACGCACGCCCAGAACATCATGTGACTTCCCTGCTTCCAACTCCCAAAGATTTTCAATCACACCCAGGCATAAAATCCAAACTTCTGACTCTGACCTAGTGTGGTCAAAACTGAACCCACTGCCATTGAGTGGATTCTGACTCACAGAGACCTTATAAAGTGTTTCTGGGGCTGTAATTATTACAGGAAAAGATAGCCCCATCTTTGTCTGGCTTTGAACCACTGACCTTATAGTCATCCAGGTAACAATCACCCAATGGTGCCACTAGAGCTCCTTATGGCCTAGGATAAAGCTTTAAAAACTAGCACAATTTACCAGATGGCAAAACTAGTTTACTGGGTGAAATCATTTTTACAATACAATTTAAAATATTGGAGTTCATTATATGTAGTAAAGATGATTTTATTTCATGAAAAAAATCTCTTGTAGATGTGGCAGGGTGGCAGGGGACCATCATGGGCCAATGTATGTTCGTGAGTGTACTAGACTGTAGTATGAAATTGGATCATGTTAAGAGTTTGAAAGTCATCACCTTATAAGAACCTTAGTGATCTATTTACTTGTGGCTTGTGCAAAATCAACCATCCATCTCTGCTCAATCAAAATACTTTAACCCTGCTGACTGCCTTACTGCTTCTTCAAAGAAGCAAAAGTTGGCCCCGTCTAGGGTTCTTGGCATTTATCTGGGATATTATGCTTCCAATTATTTGCACAAATTGATCTTTTTTATCGCTCAAGTTTCAGCCCAAATCACCTGCTTTGAAATTCCTTCCTCTAACTAATCTGAAGAAGCTCCCATTATTTGTGTAAATAGTGTCCAGTCACAGAAGGACTTAATATGTGCAAGTCAGTAGTCCATGCAATATGATTTGCAGTTAGCCTACACTTGTTTAATCTCCCTTTCTCGACTGTGTCTTAAATACATCACCATGGACTAAATCCACAGAAGGACCTGATGCTCCAGGGAGATGATCAATAAGATTCTGTATCAAAAAATAGCAAAGATGTCATTAAGGTGAACCAGAGGCAGATAGAAAACAGAAATTTAAGAATAGATTTGAGCTTGCTTTTAATCCTAGCTCCAATCTATGAACAATTAATTTGTTTGACCTGGCCCTGCTCGATCCTTGTCCTCATGACAGAAAGGAAACATGGGAGATACGGGTGTTAAAGCAAAGTGTGGTGAAGACATTGAGTGGTACCTGGCTATCAGAAAAAATACGAATTGGGAACTTAAAGGCTTGTTCTCAGGCAAGCAGCCATATAAGTGATACGTCAATTAAGCCCATATGGAAGAAGCACACCAAGATCTGTGACCTAAGGATTGGAAAAGACATAATCTAAACCTGAAGGACGGAATGGTATCAGAGTTTAAATTGCGAAATTCTGGTTTGCAGAAGGCTTTGGATGACAATGGGAGCCTAAAATACATCCATTGGATCTACACATGGAATAAGCCTCCAGCGATTCCCCTCAAGACTATAAATAATTGAGGGATGGGAATAACCTGGTTATCGGACAGAGAGAACTAGAGAGACGGATACAGTAGATTAAAATGATAAATTTGACTTGAATGGTTAAATTTTGTCATTTGATCTCCCTTTTGATACACTCTGGGCTTGCTCTGAATTTTTATATTTTGGGGGGTTTTGTTTTCAGATTGGGGCTTATCATCTTTGTGTTTGTATACTGTTTTCTTAGCCTTCTGGACATTGGCACATATTTCAGGTGCCCTGTTGTCACATTCAGCACTGTTTCCCATACAACTCAAAATAGCAACAAACAGCAGTTGAAGGAGAGTTGAGCATTTCAGTTATATATTTCTTTTCATAATTAAGGGCACTGTATCATCAAATCCTTCAACAATCCTAGTAGCACGGTGATGTAAACACACATGCTATTGCTAACACTGAGCAGTGACCATCAGGTAGATCTCAATAGGAGGGCCTGAGAAGGCGATCTATGTCAGCTGATCCATGAAACCCCAAATCTCACGTACAAAAGGTAATTGATGGCATGCAACACATGAAAGTGAAGATCTGTTGACACTGAGCATCTAAGAGTTCATGACTCTCTCATAGTATTTGCCTAGTACCTTAGTTAAGATGCCTGGTGGCACAGTGGGCGTAATAGGAGGCATGGAGGCCATCCCTGGCGTCCTCTGGCTTCCCGATTGCCATGTGGCAAGGTCAAACATGCCTCTTTGGTCCATCCTTCTTTCCCTATTCTGACACCAACTTTTCCTTCCCTACTACTCCACTTCTGTGGAGAGGCCCAAAGTTTAAAATGCTATCACACAAGGAGTTATGGCTAGACGGGCCATATTAATTAATTACATCTCAGTGGGTCACACCTTGAACTGATAACCCCAAAACCACCTCAGGTGAAAGATGAGGATTTTTACTCCCATAAAGAATCATAATCTCAGAAAGCCACAGAAGCAGATCTACTTTGACCTATAGGATCACTATGAGTCCTAATCCACCCGATGGCAGTGAGGTATATTTTTTAAGTGAGTACTCTAGTAGCATTCCCAGGGCTATTAAATCAATTCGAATCATGGTGACCCTACGGGACAGAGCAGAACGGCCCCTTTTGGTTTCTGCAGCTTTAAATCTTTAGGTGAGCAGTCTCATCTTTCACTTGCGCAGTGCCACTGATGAAATCAAACAGCTGACCTTGTGGTGATCAGCACAACTTGTAACACACTACTCTGTGAGAGCCTCTGTCCTTTGACACACACACACACACACACACACACACACACACACACACACCATTTAGAAATCAAAGTATTCGTCTTGGATTTTACCCTGAACCAGAAGTAAAAATCTACATAGAAAGTCCACTTTCATCCTGAACTAAGGAAGAGGGACGGAGGAAGGCAAATAGGTCACAGCCACTAGCCAGTGGAGGCGGGGTCAGAATGGAAACTGCCCGTCTAGACATGGACTCAAGAATCTAATAGAAAGGGACCCTCATTCCTTCCAAGGCTAATCCAGCAAACTCCTTCAGAAGGTGAGTGAGATTATCGCTTCAATCTTCATTTAATTCTCCCCAGATGCCTGATCATAAAGGAGCTGGTCTGCTAGGCTTAGGAGCTTGGACCTTTTCAAGTGGAATGGGGAAACTTCGAAGCACTTGATGCAGGGGAGTGATTCGGGGCCATCTCTCCTAGTGAGATCTACTTAGCTCCGGCTGGAGTGTGGATCCGCTGCACAAGTGGAAGGCAGAGACTCTTGTGACAGGCGATCCCGGTGAGAAACAGGCAGAGCAGAAACAAAAGGCCAGGGCTATGGGAACCAGAAGTTGGGGGAGCGACAGAGCTGTGTTGAAGTCTGGCCCCACCTACTTTATTAGTTACCATTTGCGGTCTTTGACTCTTCGACTG
>NW_022104341.1:56295851-56315623 GCF_000313985.2 Echinops telfairi
TTGCCTCTGTGTAAAATAAAGCTGCAGTGCTTGTGGTTTCGTGGTAGGATCCTTTCCTGTTACATCCAGAAGATGCAGAGCCGCGGTCCCGCCCAGGCACCTTGGTGCGCCCACAGCCCATCTGTATCCCTCTGTCGGCAGAGCTCGTGGGCCCGTGATGCTGACCAAGTTGCCTCTGAACTTTCAGACTGACAGACTAAGAAACAGATAGTATCTACTTTCAAAAAACCAACCGATGATAGCAGTATGGCTTATAACGGGGTCCACATCTGATCCTGGGGTAGCACCGAACCCGTCGGCTTGTCATTCTGCTGTGCCTAGGGTTGGTGTCTTAGGGGCCCTCTTGACCCCAGTTGACAACCGCCACAACAAAATAAAGCCGATCATGACACCCACATCAAAGCGTCTCGGTGAGAATTAACTATGGTCATACACATTAGCACATAGGAGGGGCTTCAAAACGTTTCACGAAAAATTCTGTGCTCTTTTCATTCCATTTTCCATACATTTTTTGAAGCCCACTCGTAGTGCAAGTGGTGGCCTAATGGGCTAAGCGTTGGGCTGCTGACCGTAAGGTCAGAGGTTCACACTCATCAACGACTGGGGAAGAGAACGCTGGCGTTGTCTGTTCCCGCACAGATTGATAGTCTGGGCACATGGCTGGCGGGAAGGCGGGAGAGGAGGAGCCGGAGCGTCTGTAAGGAGCTGGAGTGGAGCTGGAGCCGCCAAAGGACCTGAAGAAGAAGCAGTGAAAACGAAGACTGTTTCTTCCAGTAATGGAGCGCAAAGTTCCGGGCGCAGCACGCTGAAGAAGAAGCTTAAGCATTCCCTACAAAGCCTTCAAAGAATTTCAAGTTGGGATCTGCCATAGGCAGTCAGGCGACGAAGAAAGCAACTCAACCAAGCAGCTCTTGTGCCCCAAACCCTTTCCGTAGCAGCAGGTTTGAATGAAGATGAAGCCAGTGCGCACCCGAGGAAATGCCACAGCAGCGATGATGAGGTGGAGAGTGTGGGAAGGGGTCACCAACATCAGCAGCTCCAAGCTCCAACATAGGGGAACGCGGGCTTCCTGCTCACCAGAAGCTGCGGGAGTGACATATAAATTATCACCTTGGAAATGTGCACGACCAAGACAATTAAAGCATGTGTTTTATGATTTGCACCTGGTGTGTGTGTGTGTGTGTGTGTGTGTAAACTTACAAGGAACAGTTACCTTTTTTAAAGAATGGCCTAAGACTATCTTTGCAACCATTTTTTTGTTCTGTTTATTACTTTTTAAATTAGAGATTGAGTGGTACACTAATCTTTATAATAAATGAGAGTTTGAAATTAGAGGTAATTTATGTTTTATATACAGATGTCAAGACACTTGCTAAATTTGTTTAGTTTCCTGTGATCAGTTTCTTACGGTTACAGATAATAAGGAAATCAGAAACGATACCTTTTTAAGAGTTGCATAATTTTTAGACACAACTGTTAGCATATTAAGAGAGAAGCAAAAACTCATTGTCTATTTAAACTGGTTCAAAATCCAGGCAAATACTCTATAACTTAACTCCCTCCGAGAAATTGTCTGGCTCCCAGAACAGCCTGATCGAAAGGGAGTATTATATTGGAAAGAAAAATGTTAGTGGATTATTGAGTGACAGTAAATTTAGATAAAATGAAATACAGCATCTTTTCCCCCTGAGGGGCATTTATTTCAAGTCATATAGTAGCTTTTGCATTGCTATCACTTGGTACAGATGCTTAGCTTTGTACAAGGGCCATTATCTTGACATTTTATGTAAACTGTCGAATATTTGAAACGGCTTACTGCACCTGAATGGGTCTTGTCTTAACCTTAAAGAGCAACAACCATTTGCCACCAAAGTAAATCAGCATTTTTAATGTGCTTCTCTCGGTTTTTGTTAGTAACTAGTTCTGAAAGCATTTCTGTCTGAACTTGAGGAAGCTGTTGCTTTTAAAATACAGAACACCACCAACATATTTAAATGTACATATTGCTTGAAAAAATGGCTGTTTTAAATTTTTTTAAAGGTATGACCACCCCCAAAAGGTAGCAATATTGTGCGGAGATGGGAATGAGGACAGAGTAGAACTACCCCTTAGGGTGTTCGAGACCGTGAACTTCACAGAAATAGGCAACCTCATAGTTTTCTCAAGGAGCCGCTGCTGGCTCCAAACTGCCGACCTCTTGGTTAAAAGCTCAACACTTAAATCACCGCATCACTAGGCGCTGCTTTGACACAGAGTAAAGCTCAAAACCTCAAACTCACTGCCATGGAGTCCACTCTGACTCTTCTCCACCCTATAGGACAGGCTAGAACCGCCCCTGTGGGGTTCCAAGATTGTAACTCTCTAAGGAAGTAGAAAGCCCTATCTTTCTCCGGAGGAACGGCTGGTGGATTTGAACACATCACTATGCCACACAGAGGAAGTGCTCAGTAACTGACGTTTCCTTTTGTTTTGTTTTGAAATCAGGCACTATTAAAGGTACTGTCACAAATGCTTTGAAAACACAGAGAAGCCAGTTTATTCTCCACAGGAAGGAAGACTTCACAGGACTCAGCCTGTAATAAGGGTGGAAGGATAAATTGCATTGTGAAAGGCAATGGACTTAGATTTTTTTTTTTAACTGTACCTCTTTCAGATGTAAGCGCAAGGTGAAACTCTAGTCTTGGTTTTTTTTAATCATTTTATTGGGAGCTCGTACAACGCTTATCACAATCCATCCATCCATCCATCCATCCATTGTGTCAAGCACATTTGTACATTTGTTGCCATCAGCTGATACCTAGGACTCAAGTAGACAGCAAATGTTTTGAGAATGATGCTGGAAACTGGTCTTGACTGAGTCAGGCCTGTGCTGGGGCAGGGGCTGGGGAGCGGATAGAAGTGATCTGCCTGCTCTCCATTCGGAAGTAGGGCTCTCACCACTTCTCTGGCTCCGTCTTTCCCAGACCCTGCGCACGTTTGAAATGAGTCGGGTGGGGTAGCAGAGTGCTATCGTGGCCCTCAGTAGGCCCTGGGTCAGGGCCCCTCAGCACAGATTTTTTGTCTGCAAACCCAGCTTCTGAGGTGCCTGGAAGTGTACAAATAGTAAACCGGGCCCAGAGGAGCCGATTCATTACACGGCTTCAGTGCTGCCCGCTGAGGATTTGCTCTCTAGCTCACCTCTCCTCAGGGGGCGCCAAGGAATCAGCAAATCCCCCTGCATCAGAGCCACCAATCCCCGGCGCAGCCCATTCACACACCGCGGGGTGGCTGGGGATTAATTGGAGGGGGGATGTTGTGAATTCCAGAAAGTTCTTTCTCTTTGCCTCACAGCCGGTGGCCGGGGATATTGCTACATGAAAGCTTCCCTGTCAGTATCAATCATCATTGCTGGGCCGCCACATTCCAGAGAATGAATTGGCCTCATTTGGTAACTCCACGAAAGAGTGTGTGTGTGTGTGTGTGTGTGTGTGTCTGGGGTGGGGGATAACTAAAGGGAGCAGTTATTCGTAAATGGTCCACATTTTCAAGCCCCGGTTCCGACCTCCGAAGTGGTTTCCAAGGACCAGCAGACCCAGAATGGCCCAGCTTTCTTTATCTGGCTTTCCCAGTTCAGTGATTGTTTGGGAAGGCAGAGGACCTGGAGGTGGGGTGGGAAAGGGGTGGGATCTGGGTTAGGGCTGGGGCAGGAAATTAGTTGAAGGCAAAGTCCTGGTTTAGAGGAGAAAGCCAACAAATAGCCCCCCCAGGGTCTCTCTGATTGCTTTGATGCAGAGACTTGCCGGGTTTCTCCTCCTGACAGCCTTCCCCTCCCCTCCCTTGCTCACGCTGAACGCTTCCTTTTACTTCTCAGTCTTCATCTCCTCTCTGCAAAACCCCTTGAAATTCCCACAAGGTACCCCCCCCAAAAACCAAACCTTTATCTCCACCAGCCAATGCCACAGTTTGCTCTTTGAGGCGCTGGGCTGTTATGATTTCCGAAAACCATGGAGTGTTCTCCCGGTGAAAGTTCAAGTTTCAATGTGCAGAAGGTGAAGCTGGGATCCCCCATGGGCATGAGTCTAGGCCAGCAGTCCTTTCTCAGCGGGTCCTTTGGCACAGCACAAGGCCAGCATGGGTCTGAGAAACAGACTGCAAAGAAGTCACTACTGTCATCTTGAGCAAGCGTTTTCTGCCCCTGGGCCTGTTCCCCCACCTCTAACAGAAGTAGAAACAGACTTCTTTAATGATCTTATCCAACCCTTCTGTGGTTTTTTGTTTGTTTTTAATCATTTTATCACCCACCCCTTCTGTTTTATGATTCCTTGGACACCTCAATTAGGTATGCTAACTCAGCAACTCTTAGAATGTCAAGTTCATCTACTTGAGAAAATATCAGAGATTACCTATCTTCGTTTCGAGTAGAGAGCACTGAGTAAAGTATCCCAAACAATGCCAGCCACTTGTGGACTGCCAGGTTGATTTTGACTCATTGAGGTCCTAGATACTCAAATACAACCCACTGCCACCCAGCGACCTTACAAACCCTTACAGGAGCATGCCAAAAAAACAAACCAAATTCACTGCCATCTTGTCAATGCTGAGTCACAGCAACACCCCCAAACCCCATAAGTTTCCCAGACTGTAGTATTAAGTTAAATTTGGAGGGGAGTGAGGGGCCAGCCCCCACCGCTACTACTACATACGGGTTCAGTAAGCACAATTGTACAGTTGAGATATATATATATTATATTAAGGTCATCGAGAGCATGAGTGATAAAAGAGATATTACAATGATGCAGTCAGACACATTACATGGTAGCATTGCTCACCTCCGCCCCACGTGGTGGTCCTCGTCGGGGGAACCCGGCTACGAGAGCAGGAGCAGCCTCGGGGACTGAGAACTGGGGAGCCTCTCCTGGCCCAAGAGCGCCCCGGGAATCGGGGAGAGCCTCCAGCCCCAGAGCTGGGGAGAGCCTCTTCTTTATTGCTAACCAATCATATCACTTTAGGGGGACATGATTACATAATCACATGTCACAGGAAGGGGCAGTACAATAGGCATACACATTGTAGGAAGGGGATCTATGATAGGCATAAGCGTAACGGGAAGGGGATGAGCTAGGGGTGTGCCCATAGGAATGGGAAGGTCTAGGGTATACATGTGACAAGATGGGCGGACCCTAGATTCATGATGGCTGCCTAACCTTGGTCATCCTTGGGCGGGTTTGACCTCTCTGGTGTCTCCTACAAGGAAACAGACAGCTACTATCCTTATCAGAAGGGAGTGGGCCCTACTTGTTGTGGGATAAACAGTGGTGTCTGCATGATCTAGACAGCTGATAACTCGGGAGAATGACCCCCAATCCACTCCTGATGACCTCCAAGTGTACAGTCATTCTCAAGCAGCTAAATCTGGCATATATTTGGGGGAGACAACTTGAGAGAAATCCTTCTGTTTCCCCTTCTGTGGCTATTTGGGGAGCAAACAAGCCCAGTCTTCTTCCCTCAAAAAAGCTGCTGGTTTCAAACTGCTGACCATTCGGATTGCAGCCCAAAGCCTAACCCACAGTGCCACCTGTGCCCCTCAGAGACCCTATAGGACAAAGTAAAATTGATCCATGCATTAGAGCTTATATCCTGAAAACTAAGGTTGCAAATGGCTACAGTTCACTGCGAGAGTCCCAAATCCATTTTGAGCCTCCCTGTAGATATAACCGCCAGGGAATTCTTTCTGACCATTCAACCAGTCATTTGAATAGCCTTGCCCTCAGGGAAAATGGATTAGAAAGTAGATTACTACCATTCCCACTAGCCAGTCCAGTCCAGTCCAGTCTAGTGCTTAGGGACTTCACTGGGTGTGCCCTTACTAGAAATTTGGGAACTAGTTTCCCCACAGTCATGAGTCATATCCTGATTGCCTTGGTCAGAGTGCCCTGAGCCAATCTTGTAGGCTTGTCTGTGTATCCCAATCATGGCCCCTTTCCCACTTCTGTTGTCCTGTCTGCAACTGTGGTGTATGGATCTGCTGCCAGTCATGCTTTGGTGACAATTTTCCTTGTACTTTCACATCCTATTTAGGTGGCCAAATGTCTGCAAATCCCTGGGTGCCGTTATGACCTGGTGTCCATGGACTGCTTCATGGTTGGGTTACAGGAAAAGGACTGGGCTTTCACTCTCAAACAGTTACAGGCTCGGAAACCTGCAGGGAGTCACTTTGTGTCGGCATTGACTCCATGGCAGTGAGTTGGATTTTGTTTTCTATCCTGTGAAAGACTGAACTACACGTGTCTCTGTCTGTGACTTTCCCCCCCTACAACATCGATAGGACTTTCTAGGCTGTAATTTTTCTGAGCGCGGTTTGCCAGGTCTTCTCACCTTGGGAGCAGCTGGTGAGGCCTAGCCAGTTAGCAGCCTGTGCTTAACCACTGCACCCCCAAAGATCATGTCCGTGCCCGAGGACTGTAAGATGACGCCATCACAAGGAGGACGTTCAACCCTGGAAGGCCTGGTGGCATATGTAGTTGGCTACACATTGAACTGCTAATCTCCAGGTTTGCACTCTGTTCTGCTGGAGAAAAATGACGCTCTCTGTAAAGATTCACAGCCTCAGAAATCCTGGGGTGCAGTTCCACTCTGCTCTATAGGGTGGCTATGAGTCGGGATTGGCTCAACGAGAGTGAATTTGGGGGTACGGGAGAATCATCTCCAGTATAATTAGCAGTTTTCCTACCTCCAAATAGTTTAATGTTAAAAGTGCCCTGATTCCTAATCATGCTCAGCAGTAACTTTTTTTTAAAATCACTGATACCTGGATACCACATCCTTTGTGTTGCAAAACTCCTAATAAACATGAGCTCAGCATTCCATTGCACCAAACCAGAGCTTTTATCGGAAGCTTTCCACCCAGAGCCCTTGCCATTATCTCCCATCTGCCCAGTGAGACTTCTCTTCCCAGATGCTGTCAGCTGGTTTCTGCCCGCCCTGGGAGCCTTCAGGTTCAAGTTCTGCCAGCTGGAGTTCAGCTGTAACTATTATCCTGATGGGTTCTTTTAATTCTCCCCATTTTGATCAAGTCGGTTTCCACAACCAACAGGGCTCACCAGAATCGCCCTGAGCTCACAAGGCAAACTCACTTGGCTTTGCATCACAGCTGCCTGAGGCCAGATCTCCTCTAAGTCTTTCAGGCTATTTGAACCCTTGGCTATGGAAGATTCCCAGATAAGCACTGTTTGACCTTCCTTCCCTGGCCAGGGCAGAATGGTTGCACCCTTAGAGAGAAGCACAGAGTTTCCAGCATTTAATTAAGCCAGGATTCAAATGGCAGATGCCTTTCACACACACTGGAGCCAAGACCTGGCTGGCTAAGAGGGTAGATCTGCTCCAAATGCTCAGCAGTTCACCAAGAGTCACTCCAGCTAATAAAAATAGCTCTCTTTATTGAGCGTGGGGGAGAAAGATGAGGCTTTCTACTGCTGTAAACTGTTACAGTCTCAGGAACCTACAGGGGAATTGTCTTGAGTTTGATTGGGAGTCAAGACCTGTTTTAAACGATTTAAAATATTAATGAATTTAATATTATTAAAACGTTAAATAGACATTGTGTTCATTTCATAAATTAAGAAATCAAGGATGATATAAGTTAAGCAGTGTGCCCAAGATCAGGTGGCTTGCCTAGACGGACTCGGAGATTTAAACCTATATCTGTCAGATCCTGCGTCGTAAAATGTCAGCTGTTAATATTCATTATTTTAAAGCGAAAAGAGTTCTTGTTAGGTAGCTAGATTTAGCGACCCAGGGGTTGTCCCTCCCACGCCTGCAAAGGCCCCCATAAAGGAGGTTGGAAGGAAATCCGGCAACTGTTAGACACCTATGAAGACACCAAACTGAGCATGCTCACACTCAAGCCCCCAGCCAGGTGGGAGGTACACCTGGGCAGTTCAAACTCGACCCAGGCTCATGACATCACCCAGGTACGCTCAACCCAGCCAATGGGGTTCACCGATATCATCAACCACACCTCCCGGCTCCTAGTGGCAGGGGAGGGCGAGGATTTGGTGCACCGTATGCCCTGGCCCTGGGCCTACTTGGGGCCCACAGCCCATCTTGCCCCATGCTCTGGCCCCCTAGCTCTCTGGCACGCCCTCCTGTCCCATGCTCCCCCTAGGTCGCTGGGATTCTCGCCCTAGTTCCACATGTGTGGGTGCTGTTTTCCACGAGAGTGCTCGGACCCAGTTGTGAGCCCCTTTGAAACTATAAAACCTAAAACTTGCCCTGTCCTTCATAAAAACCCACTTGGGTTGAATTCTTCCATCGTGCGAAGCCAAGAACCGAGGTATTCCTCACTAGAGAAACCTTACAATCTATCTGGGTAGAGAGTTGGAAGTCCTATGACTTCAGGCGCCTTGGACAAGCCTATTTTCTGGGTCTTGATTTCCCATTACGTAAATTAGGGGATAGAATTAAATCCCTTTCCCCCAGACTGCCATTCTTTACTGCTTTTGCTAGACCTACATACAATTTATACTATGTTTAATAGACATTTTAATTTAAACCAATGCACTATTTGTTTGACTGTTTATTGTGTATTAGGTGAAGGTTTACACAGAAAATCGGCTGCACATTCATTCAACAATTCGTACCTATTCTGAGTCAACCTATCAGTTGCCATCCGCTCCACATACTCTCCATAATTATAGCACTTCCTTCCAGCATTTCCGGTTTCCATTACTCCTTTCCTAACTTTATGTACTTGTCGTGGCGTAAATGCTGCTCGCTTGATCTGAAATATTGATTATTCTAACCTGAGATGCGTTAGTTCAGTTCCCGACCTGAAGGATAAGGACTATACTCTTGAGCAGTCTCTCTCTGGTCAGTAAAACTGATCCCTTTCATGACTTTGAGTTTGGGTGGACATTTTTCTCCCATTTTATCTGGGACTGTCTAATGGGATCCTTTTCAGAGCAGTTGGTAGTTGGGTACCATTGAGTTCTTCTGATCCAGGATTCAATGCACTTTCTAAAACCATCTAAAATACATCTTAAAATTAGACTTCATTAATTAAAAGCCAAAATAAATTGTTCTAAATAGATGGTAATAATAAAAACATGTTGCTGTTGTTAGGTGCCACTGAACCAGTTCCCACTCAGAGTGACCCAACCCTCGGCACAATGGAACAAAACACTGCCTGGTCCTGAACACGATAAACCACATGGAAAGAATACAGAATAGCAGCACAAAATCACACGTGCTGAACTAGGAAATCCCAGGGACCCAGACAGCGAGCTGGGCCTCACACCCTGCTTTTGGTCCCTCCCATCCCACTGGCTAGGGGAGGCGTGGCTGAAGGTATTGGCCCAACCCTACTGGCTGAGCTTAGGTCCACCTGTGTGATGCCATAGGTCCACCTGTGTGATGCCATGTGGCTGGGCCTATTCTGTGTGCCCAGGTGGACCTCCCACCTGGGCCTAGGGCTTGTGTCTGAGTATGCTGAGTTTGGATCCTTCCATAGGTATCTAAGGGGTGCCTGGTTTCTTTCCAACACCTTTGTTGTGGCCCCATGCAGGCATGGGGGAGACAACCCCCTTTAGTCCCTATTTGGCTACCTAACAAGACTACTAAAAAACCCAAATTTTAAAACCTCAAACTTGTTGCAGTGGGGTCACTTCTGGCTCCTGGTGACCCTACATGTTGCAGGAAACTGCTCCACAGGCTCTTTGGCTGTCGTGCTGAGGAAAGCTGACTCTCTGGCCTTTTTTTGAGATGCTGTTCGGCGGATTTGAACTGGCTGCCTTTCAACAGTAGTCAGTGTGAACTGTTGGTGCTACCCAGGGACTCATTTAACATCTCACCCATTTCAAGTTGGACCATCTCATCACATGAGTCTCTTTCAGCATTTACACTTTTAAAATAACTTCCGTTCTAATTAGAAAACGGATGATTAATGAGCACTAAATTTAAAAATTAATTCAGCAGCACCTTCTGGGCATTTCCTGACCTCCAAAGAAAGTAAACTAGGAAGCAACCTGACAATAAGCCATTACTGTTATTTATTTATTTGAACAGAAAAAAATTAAAACTCTTTCTTGGGATCATGTCTTCCAGGACTACCACTCGTCCTGCCCTGTGGGCATGGGGGTAGTTTTACGTGTTCATTACGTGTGGCCTAGTAGTGTTCAGTGTGGTTGAATCGCCGTGGAATCCCCAATGTCCCAGAAGTGGGTCCCAGAAGTCAAAGCAATTCTCTCAGAGGGCCATGCCTCTTTCGACTCGGCGTGAGCAACGTTTTGCAAAGGTGATAGGATGTCAAATACTGCAACAGATTGAAGGCAGAAATAAATATCAAACACCAACTGTCTTCTATTGAGACAGACATGACATAGATTTGGGAAAAAAAGTTAAACATATAGATATTAAACATAATCGCTATCCCAAGACCAAAGCAGTTGCAAATGTCTGAGCCATTACAAGCAGCCCATCTGGAATCCATCAGTCAGTCCGAAATGGGTGAAGTCAACAGGAACTCAAGAGACCTGGTTCCATGGCGGTGGTGGGAACAGCTAAACATCACCAGTGACGAATGATTAGAGTTAGAAATAGTGAGTCAGCGTTTCTGAAGTGGTCACCAGCTCAGATACATGGTATGTGACCATTGTAAGGGTCATTGTACAATGAGGAAGAAATGCAGTCACTAAAACAATGCTTACATGAAATCAAAGCTCTTTCCCTTTAAATCAATGTACAAGACCTCTTTAAAGCGTTAAAGAGCAAGGATGTTTCTTTGAGAATCAATGCATGGTTTCTCCAATCACATCTTGGCACATGAAATTTGAATAATGAATTAGGAAGATTGCAGGAGAATTGATGTATTTCAATTATGGTATGGGCAAAGCATTTTGAGAGTACTGATATCGCATCAGGCCTCAGGGCACTCCCGGGACTCCATGCACTTTCGGCCTTTGTACTCTGGCTTTGTGGTTTTGGTGAGGTTTGTGGTGAATTAACTTGCCTGGCCTATTTTCTTTGGGAAACTACAGCTTAAGGTAACTCCTATGAAGTGATTTAAGTTAAAGAGAATTACATAGGCTCATAGGGAAATAAGTGAAGAGGGGCCTAAGAATTAAGGTTTTTTATTATTTAAATATAAATAGATGTCATTTCTTTAGCAGTAAGAATCGAAACAAATTAGTTTATGGTTTTAGACCACAACAGGAATGCTTTTTATAGACTGCAACTTTTTCTTTTGAGTGGCAGAGTAAAAGCAAGAAAAATTATTCCACTTTGCAATCATGACCCAAGGCATGATGTCTCCTGACCACAGAGCAGAAAGCGGCCCGAAAAAGAGGACATAAGATTTACCAGCCAAACACCCTGCAGCTTAATGACAAGATTATTCATGCTGTTTTCCGACCCCTCTTTTCCTAATGTATGAAAAATCCCCTCCTTTTTTGGTGAGAGGACACAGTTTTTTGTTGTCTTGGATCCCCTGTCTCTTTGTACATCAGACTTCCCTGCAGCCCTCACCACCCCCAGCACACCTGTCTCATGATCAGCTGGCTGGTGGCAGGCAGCCCAAAGTACCTGCATAATGTAACTAGTACCCTGAACTGCCAGAAAAACAAACACACGAGTCTTGCTAGATGTACAGTCAGAATGCTCCTTAGGAGCAAGGATGGCAAGACTTGGGATATGAGTGCAGCAGAGGGCAATTCCAGGAGAAAGACATTATGCTTAGTAAAGCAGAGGGTGGGTGAAAAAGAGGAAGGTCCTCAATGAGAGGGACCGACATAGGAACTGCAGCAATGGGCTCAACTGTAGTAACAGTTGTGAGGATGGTGCAGGACTAGTAATGTTCTGTTGGGCAGTGTCACTGTGACTTGGAATGGAGAATGTAACATTGAATTCTGATCATTGATTGCAGGAATAGACGATATGTCTGCTGTGCATAAAGCCTGGAAAGGGATGTGGAAAATGGAAACTTTTATTGGGAAATTTACATGTAAGAAAATGTTTAAAAGAGTGGGAGTATTTATCTTTTTATTTTTAATGATGTCCTAACACCGCGTATATAATCGCTATTCATTGGTAATTAAACTTTAATTTCTTGTGTTGTCAAGTTACTGCTAAAAAGTTGAGACGCGCTAGCTTTGGTTCAAAGATCACACACTTGATTAAGTCAACAAGTTGGGCTAAGGTTGCTTAGCAATTTTTTTTGCTGAATCCCATCAACTATATGACCACAAATTGATTGTGACTATCAGCTAAGACCATGGCCAAAAAATATATAATTGTCAATTAGTGTGTTTCATGTAGATAAGGCCAAAGTGTATTGGCACCTACACTAAATGTCTCACCCTCATTTTGATTCTGGGAGCTCAATTTACAAAGAGAATTAACATTCGTCTTTATTTTAAGTGGTTTCTATGGATACATTCTATGAAGCTTTTCATTCACATCCATCCAATTTAAGCTTCTCATTTTAATTTAAATACATTTTTCCTTTCCTTGAGAATCTATATATGATCTTCTCAGTTCATTTTCTGAAAATAACTTCTAAAAAATTATGCACATCGCTTCTCGGCCTTTTGGCTAAGATCAAGTGTAGTAAAAAAATTATGCACACAAAATTTTAAATTAATAAATTTAAATGTTTCAAGAGAGAGGGGAAAATAACCTCCTACAACAGAAATTCATAATCTCCAAGTTAGAAGTCTACATTCATTTGCCTCATAATCACTCAAAATCTGACCAGTAACTTAGAGACACTTGATTTTGGCTTAGATTCTTTTGATCATTTTTACCCCTTTCTTATAATTTGTTTTGCTACATTATCGTTTTCTGGCTTAATAGGGTTGGGGTTATATTTGGATTTTTCTTGTATATAAACATCTCTGATAAAAACATTTCTACTGCCAACAGTTGATACTCTAGTAAACACTAGATTTGGGTTTAGTGGGGGTTTGTTTTGTTGTTTTTTCCCTTTTTCCAAGAAGAACTGTTATATAAATTTGTTAGAGAAAATATCTGATGTCACCTTAGCTGAAAATATTTAATTTTTTAAAATCTACTGTGCAGATTTTCATACATCTCAGCCTGCAATCCAAGGCTGTCCACCTTATGGCACCAGATTAGCTGCCAATTTATTCACCACCACTCAATGCCAAAACCTGCTCTGCCACCAAAAAGCCTTCCCCTTTTCCACCTGGTCCCTTTGCCTACAAGCACGTCTGGCCTTTGCTCATAATTGATTCTCTCCCCTTGAAATAGCCTCATCAGACTCTTCAGTGTCTGCCAGCTGAAATCCAGACCTGCAGTGTGATTTCCAAGGCCACTTGGAAAACCTCTTCTGTTCCTTCCAAACAGACATGCTCACTGGCTTTTGAATAGCCAAGGCACTCTTCCTCCTTGACAGAATACATTGGTTTTTGATTTTTAAAAATTTGTTTTTAAAAGGCTTTATCCTGCCTTTTCAAATAAAATCTTCTTTGAGATTTTTATTATGTTTTATGTTAACCAAGTAATCCATGCATATAGCAATGATATCATTCAGAAGGCACCAAATGACATACAAAGAAAAAAATCTCCTTCCTGCCTTTCTCTCCCAGGGCTCCTCTGCAGAGGTACTTACTACTCCTTATAAACTTTTCCAGCGATATTCTATGCTATGTGCGTATGTCTGTGTGGTACAGTGAATTATTTAGTATGACCCTTCTAGCTATGGTCTTTGACTGTCACACAATTTTGGGTGGTATTACGCAGATCAGGTGTATGGAGCCTGTGTCAGCTTGGCTGGACCATGATTTTCAGTGATTTGGCAATTGTGTAATGATGTAATTTTCCTCCTTTTTATGGTGTATTATAATTCCCAGCCTTTATGTATAGGTACGGTCCCATTTGGGAATGAGTAGTCTGTTATGCTACTGAGGCAGAATTAGGGTGGGATGTGTCTTAAGTCACTGCCTTACTAGATGGTGTGACTCAGGTCATCATCCTTACCATAATTATGCCCCTTACTATAGTCCCCACCCTTACCACTCTTATTCTGGTCATACCTTTGCACTACCTGCCTCAAGTAAGGGGAAATTCCTTAAGGGTAGGGTCTATATCCAATATATTGGAATGCTTTGGCAAAACTTCCTCTCTTAACCTGGATCCTGTACCCAAGCCTGCTGTCATCTGACCTCAGGTTCTTGGAACTTGAGCCAGCAGCCTATTGTTTAACCTGATTCACCAGTTTCTGCAACTAGTAAGCCAACCTACAACTTTGGGTTGGTCCACCCATGCAATCACATTCATGAAGAGAGCTTAGCCTCTACAGCTGTCTAATTAATTTCTTTGATCATTTGTGAGATCTATAAGATATTTCAGTGGATTAAGGAACCCAAAGATGGGACCTAGAGTGTCAAGGGGAGGAGGAATAATTGATGTCTTAGATGATGGAGTAGTTTAGCCGTTTGGAAAAATTGAACACAAAAAGATGAAGCAGGAAGCAGGGAAATCACAGGCAGGTGGTCAGTGGAGACATGACCTTCTGCCTCATAGGAGCCCGCTCTAAAATGATCTTTCTAAAAAGAAATAATTTACTTAGTGTGTGTTTATATCCGACTTCCTCGGATTTCCCTATTGCCATGAGCCAAGGCCTCCACACTCCACCCTTCCTTACCTACTCTATCTATGCTGGGTGTGATAATTCATTGCAATGGGCCACATAGACCTCACAATTTAGGGGGTTTATTAGGGAAGACAATAGGTTACCACGTCAAGATTAGCAAGCAGTAAGGTATAAACCTTGGTCTCCTCACCCAGCAGTCAAATCTCTCTAATTGTCAGACTCCCAGCCGTGTAGTAGCCAAGTCTCTCTACGGTCCTCAGTCACTTGGTCATATGGTCCCTTAGCCTTTCTCTCTATGGAAACCAGTCTGCCTGTCACTCTGTCCCATAGTTCCATAGTCTCAGGCCAGATGAAGAGAAAGCACCCCAAAATCTCAGCTGTGCTCCTCTGAGTCTCCACGGCACAGTCTCTAAAGCAGCATCTGGTCTGGTCTGGGCAGCCTTCACTTCAGACGGAGATCTTAGGCGTGCTCCTCCAAGGTCCTTGGGGTTTCTGTCTCTACCACTACTTCGTTATAGCTGGGGGTGGGGGTGGGGGTGCGGGGTGTAATAGTGAAAATGGATCTGTCTCCTCTATTAGTCCTACACAGAGTGTTGTAGAGTCCACTCCAATCAGTTGGAGAGAGTTCTAGAGACTTGGGTAGAAGAGCCATATTAAGAAACTTCACTTCCTCACAGTGGGTCAGCATCGATAGCAAGAGAATAACTTGTATTCTGCAGGGACGACAGAAAGTTGGGTAGGCTGTGTCTTATTCAAGGGCATTGTGGTGGTCTGATTTTATGTCAGTTGGCACCTGTGTGCAAGTGTACGGGTGGAACCCAACCCATCCATCAGGTCACAGCCTGAGGATATGGCCTTTCATAAGAGCAATAGGGGAAACGTCTTCCTCTCCGGCCCTTTCCCCTACTTAATGGGATTCTTGTGTCTACCTGCAGGGCAGCCCCATGTGCATCACCAACCTGGAGAGCTGTCAGTCGCCTGTCATGTCTCCACTGACCACCTGCCTGTGATTTCCCTGCTTCCTGCTTCATCTTTTTGTCCCATCATTCAGCAGCGATGTGAGTCGAAGGAGGGTCCGGGCTAACATTAGACCATGAACTTGAGTTGGACCGGGCTGGGATGCCTTCTTGATAGAAAATTACTTCTTGATGTAAAATTCTTTCTTCGACATCCATGGGTAGTACTTGTTTTGATTCTCTAGATAACCCAACCCAACCCAGGCACCCAGGGGAAGGGGTACCTCGGGAACCCAGCCCCTGAGTGTCTGGCCATGTTGTATGTTGTATCCGGCCATCAGCATCCTATAAAAGACGGCCTTCTTCAGGTTTCCACAAGTTTGTCTCATAGAACAGCAGGGACTCGAATGCATATTTTCATTCTATTGCAAAATATCTTTGTTTTCTTCACTTTGTTCTAGAATAAGAAAGGGTTGGCATTACAATTCATATTTAAACCCTGTCACTGGGGAAAAGACTAATGTACACACACTGTTTTCAAGCACTGGTCTGTTTCTTTAGAATTGTCAATTCACAGATTACCGATGACTAAATTGAGTCCAAATTGCTGTTTTTAAATGGAGTAACTCTAACAAAACTTTTCAAAAAGGTCATGAAGATCTTATAGATAATTTTACTTATGGTGCTTATCATTCTATTTTGAAGCAAGACTGTAATTGTGAGGCTGCGTTGTTTGGATTTTATTAAATGTAAAAACCAATTTAGTGCAATGATTATGCTTTTTTAAAATTAGTCTGATACAGTATAAAATATATGTACAATTTCCATCCCTTGAGGATTCATTGAGTATGAGTTGCACAAGATGCCGAATCCCAGCCTCTTCTGGAGAATTCAACTTTAATGTTGCGCACTGCAGGAGTGCCCTTTTGATGTGTGTCTGCCCTCATTTTCCAATAGCTAAATCCCAACCTACTTTTCTTCTCAGAAAATCTGTCACTCTTCTATGGGGCCTGAGAGTTGCCATTCAGGACCATGCTTATTGAAAAGGAGAACCCCGAGTTTCTGGACCATGATTACTGAAAATGAGAACCACTCAACTGTTTATAATCTAGATATCTATCCAGGTTCATCCCTCTAAGAATCGGATTTCAAATGGCCGTGTCACTCTGCTTGTGTTTATTATATCAGTATTAGGATCTCTAGAGGATTTCCCCAAGCCTGAAAGTCGAGTACATGAATATTTTCCCACACTATAAAAAATGAGAATTTTCTCCTATTTTATGGTCAAACACACACACACACACACCCTTAAATTTTTACCTTAAAACAAAACAAATCAAGCAATGCTCCAGTGGCATTTCCAGTGATACAAAGGGTTGTTGTGCTAAGCAGCAAAGCAAAATGTTGGTAAAAAATGTCCGCTCAGAGGGTCCCCCAGAAGAAAGGCCTACTTTCCTATAGTAGCCACTGAGAATTCTATGGAGCCTTTAGCTAGTCTAAACAGCCTGGTAAAATGTAAAATCTAGACCTTATATTCTGCAGATGGCGGACCTCCCAACATAAGCTGGCTTTCTGGCGGGTCTTCTGTTATTGGCTGCTTCTGCGTAGTGCTCTCCCCTCTTTTCAGGGATGTACATTCTGGTACCCCAGCACCCTGGACTTCATGCTGTGCTCTTGTTGCAGACCCCACACTCAAGAGTCTTTTCAGTCATTGCGGGGGTCGTGCGAACATCCTGTCCCTGCCCCCAGCCTCCACCATTTCATTATCTCCAATATCTCCGGTCCTGTGTCCATTGATAAGGAAATGTGTTTCATCTGACCCTTCACCTTCCTTTGTGCTGGAGGTTACCTACAGAACCTCTCCAGTGTTGAAGATCCCTGCTCCTTTCCTTCCATTATCACCTCCTCTCCCTGGCCAGGTCCTAATTAGCTAACAGCATCCAAAGAGACCAGGGCCTGGAAAAGGACCTCATGTTGGATAACGTAGGTGTTCAGCAGAAAAAGAGGAAGCCTGTCAAAGAGGTGGATTGACATAGCGGCTGCAAGAATGCTTCTCAACTTGTGGGTTTTGACCCCTTTGGGGTTCGAACGACCCTTTCACAGGGGTCGCCCAATTCATAACAATAGCAAAATGATAGTTAGGAAGTCGCAATAAAAATAATTTTAGGGTTGGGGTCATCACCACATGAGGAACTGTGAAAGGGTCACGGCATGAGGAAGGTGGAGGACCCTGGCTGAAACTAACAATGATTGTGAGGGTGGCACGGGACTGGGCTGTGCTTCGTTCTGTTCTGTTTGCATCAGGTCACTAGTCATGAGAGTTAACTCAATGGTAGCTAACAACAACAAGCATTCTCCTATCTTCTTTATTTACTGTCCAGCGTGTGCATTCATATAAAATGATTGACAATGCCCTTGCTGGCATCAGACATGTCTCTGTCCTCAAAGTCACAACTTTACTTTTGACCACCTCCAATGGTTTTTTATAGAACATTTGTCCAATTCAATACCATCTTTCATTTCTTGACTGTGGATTGTGGAGTTCTTAGAATAATGAAATCCTTAACAACATTGATCTTTTCTCCATTTATCCTGATGCTGCTTATTACTCCAGTTTTGAGGATTTTTGTTTTCTTTATATTGAGTTTTAATCAATACAGTAAGTGCCTCAAGTCCTCTTTGCTTTCAGCAAGCAAATTTGTGCCATATTGAAAGTTATCTGAGCCTTCCTCTAATATTGAGGCGGCATTCTTCTTCACATCGTCTGGCTTCTTGGATTATTTCTCCAGGGTTCACGTTACGTAGTATGATGAAAGTAAACAACTGAGACTCAGCCCTTTGTTGACTGGAAACCATGTAGTATCCCTTTGTTCGTCTTGGTCTGTGCACAGGTCCTGCGTGAACACAACTCTGGGTTATGGAATTCCTACTGTTTGCAGTGCTGTGAGCCACACAGTCGAATGCCTTTGCATCGTCAATCAAATACAGGTGAATATCTTCATTACAGTCTCTGTTCCCAGTCAAGTTCCACCTGTAATCAGAAATGACATCCCTTGTTCATCGTCCTCTCCTGAACTGGCCTTGCCTTTGGCAGGTATCTCGATGGAGTGCTACAGCCATTGGTTGATAATTTCAACCATTTTGAAACTATCTTCAGCAAAATTCTAATTATGTGTGATATTAATCATACTGTTTGACAAAGATTACACTCTGTTGACTCTTCTTTTAGTGCAATGCAGTGAATTGCTTAGTATGATTTTTGTTTTAACTATAGTCTTTGTAACAAACCAATTACTGAGTAGGACTATGCAAGTGATGTGCTTGTGGCCCACCAACAGGACTGATGTCTTGTCAATAAGCCATACTTGTGCAGGTGGGGCCATACATAGAAGGTGCTTGGTGGGGATTGATTGGTTTTGACATCTTATTATGTTTAGAACGAGCCATCCCGAGGCTGAAAGGAGAATCAAAAAAGAGAGGTAGGAGAGGTGTGCTTCCTATGGCCCCTAGATCCCTGAGCTGCAGCTCCTTAGTCCAGGACAGAGGGCTTTGACCCCAGAGATGGGGAGAGAGATGGAGAAGTAGCGGCAGAGAAATGAAGGCATCAGGGTACTCAAACCAGAAGACTGCTGGGAGATAAGAGATGGGCACCCAGGTCTGCCAGTCAAGGAAGCTGAGTGCCTTCAAGCAGGAGGCTCATTGGCAGATTGATAGCAGCCTTGGGCAATGGTCTGGGAAGCTAGACTCGCTGCTGTCAGGCTGAGGCTTACTGGTAGAGCAAGGTGCCTCTAGGAACATAATTGTTAGCATTAAAACAGCTTTGTTACAACTCACCCAGAGCAGGGCTGAGATTAAGGGGCCACATGACTGAGAGGCTGGAAGCCAGAGAGAATCTGTAGGTGAGTGTGAGCGGAGGCTTTCATAATCAAATCATTTAACCTGCGCATTCCTCATCCTGAATTGTGACCCATTAACTTCATGAGAAACCCCATAGCAGTGAATATTGTCTGTGAGTTCTGTGTGACTACTGCAATCAATTATGAAACCCAGCAGAGAAGCAGAGCATGCCTTGAGAAGGATGACTGTGTCAGAATTGGCATGTATGCTCCCTGCCCCACAGAAATTAGCTTTGTGTGGATGCTAATTGTGATTCTTCCCCTCTCCCTTCCTACCCTGTTTCCCTGAAAGTAAGACATCCCCCCAAAATAAGATCTACTTAGTTTTGCCTC
>NW_022104341.1:56315795-56324542 GCF_000313985.2 Echinops telfairi
CAGACAGGAAGTGCAAGGTCTCTTTTAGTAAAACAATAAATAATAAATGTGTACCATATTCTTCTTCATGGAAAAATAAGACTTCCCCTGAAAATAAGACCTAGTGCATGCTTGGGAGCAAAAATTAATATAAGACACCGTCTTATTTTCGGGGAAACAGGGTAGTTAGAGGAGGTCAGATACCACCATCACCCACCACCACCCCTCCCCTGGTTTGAACATCACTATTAGCCTCAGGCAGGTCACTTGCCAGCCTCAGCCTTCACTTACTAATGTGCACAGTAAGAACGGCACCTATGGGGAAACTCTTATTTTCATGGTAATTAGGTGAACTATCTGTGCAAAGCATCTAGAAGGAGAGCCTAGACATCAAAGGCCCATTATAAAGTCAATTTCTTCCTTTACATCTAATAAACAAACAAAAACCAAGCTCACTGCCATCCAGTCCATGCTGACTCACAGTGACCCCATAGCACAAGGTAGAACTGCCCCTGTGAGTTTCCAAGACTGTAACTATTTAGGGATTAGAAAGCCCCTTCGAGGGGTTGATGGCTTCCAACTGCTGGACCTGCAGTGATCAGCCCAATTTGAAACCATTACACCACCAGGATCCCTGTCCCGGTTTAAATCCCCCCTAAATAAGAGTCTGTGTTAGTCTGGGAGACTAGAGAAACAAATCCAGAGACACGCATGTGTGTATAAGAAAGAGCTTTATATAAAGAGCAATTGTGTTAGGTAGCGAGAAGCAGGGACCAGGGATTGTCCCTCTCCATGTCTGAAGGCCCCCCCTTAGCCAACCATAAAAGACTAAGTGGGCATGGTCCAAATTTAGGCCCCTGAACCAGGTAAGCGGTACACCTGGGTGGGCCCAAACTAGGCCAGGTGGGCTTAATTCAGCCAATATTTTCCACCATGCCTCCCAGCCAAAGGCCCTAAATACCAGAACCTTGAGACCGCCTGCTTTTCGGCCGCTTCTCCACCTTCCGCTCAGCCGTGCCTCGGTGTCTCTCTTTGGCCTCAGGCCGCCATGTGTGGGTATGCAGTCCCGTGAGGCTGCCCATGTTCAGTGTCTGCAAACCTGAAACTTCTTCTGTCTTTTATAAAAACTCACTTGGATCACAAACCAGGCTTTGGCATGAATTCTTTCTCATGTGAAACCAAGAACCGAGGTATTTCCCACCTGAGAAACCTAACAATTGTATATTAAGAAAACATCCTAGCCTAGTCCAGATCAAGTCCATAAGTCCAGTATTAGCCCATATGTCCATTACCAATCCATAAATTCCTCTTCAGACTTACACAACATGCAATGATGCTGAATGCCGGAAGATCACAGACTAGTGGGTGGAAAGTCTTGTGGATCCAGTAGCAGTGTAAGCGTCTCATCATGTTGGCGTGGGTCTCCACGTGGCTCCTCCAGCTCTGGGGGTCTGGCTCCATCAGAATACCTCCATATGTCTTGTCAGCAGGAAGATGAAGCAGCAAGAGTGTGGGTCTGGCCTTCAATGAGCTATTTATCTCCATAGCACCTCCAAATGAGGTCATCAAGCTTTGACCTGATTGACAGGTTAAACTCTACCCCTTCGATCTTAATAGTGTCAAGTTGACACCAGATTATGTAACTACCACAGTCTTTCCTGGTGGACAACAAATGCTGAACAAAATCCACTTAGAGCCATATAGAGTCAAAAAAGCCTGGGCTTGTGGAACTCATCTGTGCTGGCTTTCTTTTAGGCAAACATTCGGTTGATTTGGGGTTGGGGACAGTGCTGGGAGAGAAAGGTTTGAATGGTGATGGTGGGAGAAGAATATTAAGGTACTCCTCCCCCCAAAACCAAAACAGAACACAAAACCCCAGCCATTGAGTTGATTCAGACTCAGGGATCCCATTGTTGAAGTGGGGCGTGGGCAAGGAATGGAGACAGAAGGAATGGCACATGACTAGGCCAGAGAAGCTGGTGATGAGACCACTTTCCTCCCTGGGTTTCTGGGGGCTACACTTGAATTTATTTCATCTTTCGCCTGTATGTCTTTACTCATGTGTACAAAAGAACTGAAATACCACTCATTTGCTAACCTGCTGACTCCTGCGTCTGTGTTTTTCTATTGCTTAAACTTGCTACTTCTGCATTAGTTTTCCTGCCTCGAGCCACTGGATTAAAAATGTTGGTGGGCTGTTGCCCATTGGCATAATAAGGAATACCAGTACATTCCCTAGCTGTTCATCCCGCTTGTCAGCACGTGCAGTTGTGATTGGCGTGACAAATCGTCCCACCTACTCACAGTTGCTGCTTTATAAACCGGTGTTTGAGTAGCGCTGGGACCCTGAGACTTTGATGGACAGCTGAGTCTTGGTCACTGGTTTATAACAAAGCTTCTCATTGGACCAGTTCGGTGTGATCCTGATTGACTTGGAAATCGGGCTCAACAGAAGCAACCAAGAGAAACCTATCTATTGACTCATTTGTTCCCTTGATTTGAATTAAATGAACTATTTTAAAAAGGTAAATGGGCGGGGGTCATAAAACACTCTTTCCCTTCAGTTGGCTTACAGCCCGCCTGAGAGGAGGAGCCCTCAGGGCACAGAGGGTGAGTACTCAGCCTCTAACTGTAACGTCAGTGGTTTGAACCCACCAGTTGCTTTGTGGTAGAAACGCTCTGTAATCCGCTCCTGCACCTGTGAGTGTTACAGCCCCAGAAGCCCCGTGGGTACTCTGTCATGTACAATGGTTCCAACATACAGATGTTATAAACTGGCATCGACCCGGTGGCACACAACACCACCACTCCGGTGATAGAAGTTAGCGTGGAGAGTTAGGAAACAGAGGAAGGAAAATGTGCTGGGAGGAAAAAAGAAAGAAGCCCTAGGCTGTATACCCCACCCCCACCTCCTCCAGATTCCACAAATACATTTAAAAATCAAAACCAAACCCACTGAGTCAAAGCTGACCCTCTGCGACGCTCCATAGGGTTTCTAAGGCTGTCGATCTTTTATCCAAGTAGACAACATGAACTTTCTTTTCCTGCACACCAGCTCTGACCCCCAACCTTTTGGCAGGCACTTCAGTACTTAACCAACAGCGCCACCACAGCTCCTATTTAGCTTCATGTATTTTTTCCCCAATCTCCAACCCCCAACCCTGTGATTTGTTAAACAAATACTCACTGCAATGGACTCAATTCTGCCTCCCAGTGACCCAACAGGACAGAATAGACGTATCCCCATGGGTTTCCAAGTCTGTCACTCTTTACAGGAGTAAAAAGCCTCCTCTTTCTCCCCTAGAATGACTGGTTGTTTTGAACTGTTGACTTTCCAGTTAGCAGACGACCATACCACTGGGGCTCCTTGGGATTTGCTAGGAAACAAATCGATTTTAGGAAATATCCCTTTTGGCACCTGCAGAAACTCCTCCTGGGCAGAAGCTCTGCCCAATTTGGCGTAGAGGCCACTCTTGTTCTCCATTCACTTCAAATCAACAAAGGAAAACTGTGAGTTTTCATTTTAGGGCCTTCCGTTGACAGTAGTCAACAATGTGCCAGGCTCATATCTATAAGTTCAGAACCAGCACAGTGTCGAGCACATAGAAAAGACTCGGTATTTTTTGGAAAGGGAATGAATGAATAAAAGAATGAAGTCATTTGCCTTTGTAGGTCTCCATTCTAAATGGAGATTAGAAACAAAAACCAAATATAGTTGACATCAAGTGGTATAGCAGAGTAGAATTCTGTTCGATCAGATTTTCAATGGCTAATTATTCAGAGTGGATCATCAGAACTTTCTTCTAAGGTACCCCTGGGTCAGGTTTAAAAAAAACATAGTGGTTTATTGACATGTAATTCACATATCATGCAATCCAATGATTTGAGCATATTAAAATGAGTTGCGCAAGCACCGCACTTTTATTTATTTATTTACATCCAAAATGGATTTATTGGGGTGACTTCCCACTCATCTTGATTCAGGGTCTTTTAGTGCGGCTACAGCTCTGAAGGAGCGTTCTTCTGTAAGCCTTGCTTTGACTCCTTTAGGCTGACAGAGGACTATGGAGCAGCCAACACACAAAACTACGGCTTCTGCCTGGCTAAAGACTGTGGTGGTTTTATAGCAGCCTGGGCATTTGACATCCATGAAGTAGGAACGGGGTCTCCATACCAGGTGATTCTTGTGTTTCCTCTTCTCTGAAGAGGGACGAGGGAAATCCTTTGTGAGAGGCATGCTCCAGAGGGAGCTCATCACGGCCAGAAAGGAGCCTCAATTTGAGAGCATTTTCTTCATTTTTATACTCATTATTATTAGCTACCCACGGCTCCCAACCTCCCTTGCTTGCTTTAACCCTCAGAAGCTATTAATCCAGTCACTGTCTCTATAGATTTGACTATCCTGGAATTCACATACAGTAAACACGTCAAAGAAACAAGGCAACAACCTAAAAAAAACCCAACCAACAACAATACAAAATAAAACAAAACCTCAATCAAAATGAAAGCATAAAATAATAAAAAATAGAAATTTAAAATAGGTCAAGAGGGAAAACAAATGATGAGGTTGCAATTCTAACCTAACTACATTTGCATGAATCCTCTTTCCAGTGCACTCAGCGAATGAGGCTCTTCACATTCCCGGTTAAAGCGATTCACTGGAGGCTCGATCCACGTGGGGACCCTGCACATGGATTTCTCTGTCAACCATAGCCTTTGGAAACCAGGTACTCTCCTCATAATGTCTAGATAAATTGCTCAAGATTACATCATTTCAAAACAGGCAGCCTTATCGATCTTCAGGGCCCTTTTCTTTGAACTGCCTATATTTTTGTTATAGAGAATGGAGGACGAAGAACCGCCTGTCTCTTTCCTGGAATCAAAAATTGAGCTGAGAAACCTTATATTAGCTCAGGGCTGTGCTCGCCAACCTTTTCTTTTCTTTCATGATCGCTCCCCAGAAAGAAACGTTTCAAGTATGTTTACTTGACTGTCCATTCACTCTAAAATTTTCGCACTGTAGGTGTCCTAGCCTCAGATATATTTGTATGAACTGCGAGGAGCAGGTCTAAGATTTCTGTCACATCTCACCTGCCCGCAGAGCCTATTTTTAGACCCTCAGGTGATAGCATCCTTTTCCAGAAAGTATGCAGTTAGAGAACACCACCCAGGAGGCTCTTTCTCGTATTGCCATCACCTCACATCACAACCAAATGGTCGGAACCCAAAGCCCTCACAGACGCCCACATGATGGGCCCTGCTGAAATGGGAAGATGGTGGGTCCTTCTCCTTCAGCTTGTGAGGTTCTGTGTTTGGAGGGAGAGCGGGGATGTGAGGCCGGAGATGAGCCGACACCAGAGTAACTTCCAACCCGGAAAGTCCTGCCATCCTGCTGATACAGTCAGTTTTCAATTATGTGTGCTAATGAGGTCCAGCAAAGGATGGGTAATTGAAAACTACAAAGAATTCCCCAACCTCGTTTAGAAAACGATTGCAAGCTGCTTCTTGAACCTGCAAACATGTACGAACCAGACTGGGACAGCTGTTCCGTTTCCATTGTTTTCCCGACTCCGATGGAGTGGGAGTGGCCACCATGCCCGGCTGAACTTGCATTGATTTCGTCGGGGCCTTTCCTGGGCCAGCTCACAGGAGTCATCCAGGGTTAGTATCGGTCATTCTGTTTTGCAGCTGTGAAAGCTGACTTGTTCAAATTGTTAAATACAGGGCAAAGTGAACCACCAGCATTCAGATTTGGGTGTTTCTCTTTCCAAGGACTCCCCTTTGTACTACCTTCAACGTGTTATAAAAAGACATGGAAAATATTCAATCTAATTGACTCCAAATGTCATTATTTGAGCTTTTCAGTTAGACAAACTGGCTTAATTTATTTCTAATCATAAGCAAGTGTCTCAACTGCCCTGTGTTTCATTCAACATCCTTACCAGTATAACCATGTTGTTGTAAGAATTAAAAGAGAATGTTTTAAAGTACCAGGTACACATCACATCATCAGCCTGCAAACGCATTCCTTTCTCCTTCTGCCAGCTTGGTCTTCCTATCATTCATTTGGCCTCTGATCCATACTGCTCTGCATTGTTGCCTGCTATTTTATAAAAACCTGACTGGCCTTCTTAACAGAATTGTAAGAATCTTAGTGTCACAAACCACCATAAAAAAATGTTGAATATATATAAACCATAAATACATGAATTAATTTGGGACTCACACTTAATTCTAGTCCCAGTCTAAGAACAACTACTTCTTATGACATGGCCCTGCTTAATGCTCACCCTCATGAAGAGATTGCTCAAGATATGGGTGCAATAGAGAAGTGTAGTGAAGATACTCGATAGTGCCCGGCTATCAGAAGGATCTTAAAGGCTGGGGTCTTAAAGGATTGTCTTCAGGCAGGCAGTAATCAAGTGAGGCATCAACTAAGTCCACGTGGAAGAACCACACCAGTTTGTCTTATCTAAGAATTATAAATAATACAAACCCAAAGGAGGGAATGATATCAAAGTCAAAATGGTGAACACCTGGTTTGCAGAAGGCCATGGATAACAGTGGAAGCCCGAGATCCATTCGCAAGGTCCACACATGGATTACGCCCTTGGTGAATTCCCTGACCATAATCCTTCTTATCAGAGAGCATTACAACGTTGGTTATGGCAGACTATACTTTAGTTAAAAGTAATATCTTATCATCTGATCTCCCTTTTGACCCACTTTAAAGTTGTTTTAGCTCAACTAAAAAGTGATGGGCTAAGCCTCTGGTCAATCACCTCTGACCATCGACCAGGATGTGATTAGCTTTGCTGTCATGCAGAATGTATTAGAAAGTGGATGATTGCAGAAGTAGTTAGGTTAAAATTGAACACCTTATCATTTTATCTCCCTTTTGACCCATTTTAAATGTGTTCTAGTTTTTAATATTTCCTGCTTTCTCTTTCATTATTTTTCTCTGATATTGTTTTTAGTTTTTTGGTTTTGTTTTGAAATATTTTCTTGTATATGAAAACCAGGGTAGGTGAACCTATAAGGTCAGTAACTAGATTAATGCTTCCTGGGAAATATGACAGGGGGAGTAACTAGATTAATGCTTCCTGGGAAATATGACAAGGGGAGTAACTAGATTAATGCTTCCTGGGGAATATGACAGGGGGAGTAAGGAAGTGGGGGGGATGGGGAGCCAATAATGATGAATACAAGAATAAATAAAATGTTCTAAAATTGATTGTGGTGATAATTGTACAACTCTTCTTTTTATTTTTTTAAAAAATATTTTATTGATGGCTCCTACAGTTCTTATCACAATCCATACATATATCCATTGTGTCAAGCACATTTGTGTACAATTTTCTTAATATGACTGAACTATTGAATTTTATGATTTGGGAATTACATGTCAATAAAATGGTTTATAAAAAATGTTGAATATATGAAATTGTTTAAATTTCACAGTGGTCCTCCTAAAATGCCAATTATGATTTCATTATTAGTCATCCCCTTAAAGGTATGTTGCCTTGCCTTTCACCCAAATGATTATGTGTCAGTATAATATCACCGAAGATCAGGAAATTTCAGAGAGATATACAAGAGTTACAGACAATAAAGATAAATAATGCTACATACATTACCCTGCATTATCAAAATAAAGTAAACACCAATTACAAGTTAAGTTCAGACTCACACATCACCCAATAAGCAGGGATTTGAACGCTTAAATGGTGATGCCTCTAATCTGTGTGGGTTCAACGTGTTGTTGTTATATGTCTTCTGGTCAATTCTGACTCATAGCAACCCAGTGTGACCGAATGGGGCTTCTCCAAGGACTTCCTAGGCCATCTCATTACCGGAGGAGATTGCCGGGTCTTTTCTCCCGTGGGGTCACTCAAGTGTCCTATCGTGGACTTTCCACTAGCGGCCCAGCCTCTAGACTCTCCCATCACCGGGGTTCCTTTGAGTTTAGATAATGTCATTTATCTGTGTGCAGCCATCTGTGTTTGTTTTAGTGTTTGAAAATTTTGTAGCAGTTATCCTTCTAATTTTTTAATGAGGGAACAAATGATCAAACTCTGACACAATAAAACATAACACCTAAATGAGGGCTCGATGGCCTCAAATAGAGCTTTCTTAGACTTTAGCCTATATATCTGTGTTCTACTGTGAAGGGTAACAATAAAAATGGTCATCCAGGAAACATCGGGAATCTATCTTCTAAGACTCTACCTAACCAGAAAAGATGAATGGTGAACTGCACGAAGAAATATTTTAAATTATCCATTGCAAATCTACATAAAAATCACTGTAGAGCTTTAAATGTTCAGTGTTAAATGCTGAGAGAGCTATTGGCCCAGGTAAAGCTCACACAAGGGGAGAATGACAGCATTGTGAGAATGGAATGAGGTAACCTATAAGCTATTAATTTGTTAAGCATGACTCATGCTAACCTTTCAATTGCTTTCAATCATAACAAACTATGGGTAACATTGAGAAGAATGAGAATTCCAGAACACTAATGTTCAGCAGGAGCTCTGGTGGCATAGTGGTGATGCATTGAGCTGCTAACTACAAGGTCAACAGTTCAAAACCACCAGCTGCTCCAACAGAGAAAGACAGGGCCTTCTACTCCCATTTACAATTACAGTCTTAGAAATTCACAGGGGCAGGGAATCTAGGACAGATGAGCCCCTCAGGACCAGGGGTGACAGTGGCGATACCAGGAGGGAAGGGGGGTGTAGAAAGGGGGAATTGATCACAGGGAGCTA
>NW_022104341.1:56324719-56388522 GCF_000313985.2 Echinops telfairi
GAATTTTGGGAATAATGAGGGCAACAAATGTATAGATGTGCTTTACACAATTGATCTATATATTGTGATGAATTGTATGAGCCCCAATAAATTGATTTTTTAAAAAAGAAATTCACAGGGGCAGTTCTACCCTGTCCTCTAGACTCACTGTGCGTTGGGATTGACTCCATGGTGATGAGTTTTATTGGGTTTTGTTTGTTTGTTTTGAGGGGTGGGCAGCATACATTGTGCTCATGTGGAATCTGTACATAGACCAAGAGGCAGTTGTATGAACAGAACAAGGAAATTCTGTGTGACTTAAAATCAGGAAATATGTGTGTCCAGGTTGGACCTTTCACCATGCTTATTCAATCTAGATGCTGAACAACTAATCCGAGAAGCTGGGGCATGCGAAGAAGAAAGAAGAACACAGCTTCTAGATTTGAGGAAGGTGCATACAACATATACAACAGGTGTGTACAACATGACACAACCTTACTTGGAGAAAGCAAGGAGGACTTGAAGCATTTGCTCATGAAAATCGAGGAATGCAGCCTACAGTATGAATTGCAACTCAATTTAAACAAAACTCACATCCTAGACTAAAAGAAACATGAGAAATAGAAACGATTGAAGTTATCAAAGACTTCATTTTACTTGGATCCACAACCATCACCCATGGAAGTAGCAGTCAAGAAATCAAGACGTATTGCATTGGACAAATCTGCCCAACACTCTCTAACGTGATGAAGACCAAGGGTGTCACTTTGAGGCCTAAGGTGTACCTGATCTATGGTATTTTCAGTCATCCCACATGCACGTGAAAGGCAGACAATGAATAAAGAAGACCACAGAAGTACTGGTGCATTTGAAATATGTTGTGGGTGAAAAATACTGCCAGAAGAATAAACAAACCTGTTTTGGTAGAAGAACCTTCAGAATGCTCCTTAAAAATCAAGGATGGTGAGATTTCATTTCATAGATGTTGGAAATGTTATTAGGAGAAACCAGTTCTGGGAAAAGGACACTATGCTTGGTAAAGTGGAAAGCCAGCCAAAAAAAAGGGGAAAACCTTCAATGAGGGAGACACAGCAGCTACAACAGGCTTAAACGTAACAGTAATTGTGAGGGTGGTGCAAGCCGGGGCAATGTTTCATTCTGTTGTGGACAGGCTCTCTTTGGGTAGGAGTGGACTCGACTAACAACAATAACAGCATCCACTCATAATTTTTGGACTAGTTTCCCTTCACTGTAATCTTCAAGTGTGCTAGGCATGCTCATTTTTAGAGAGATGACTTGCGGAGAGCACACGGTATGTGTGGTAGATTTCATGTAAAGATGGTCACACACAATTCCTCCTAATTATATATACCTGCTGTGCCTCCAGAATGTAAATTCACTGCCATCAAGTCCCTTCTGAGTCATAGCAATCCAACAGGACAGTGTAGAACTTCCCTTTTGGGTTGATGAGATTTTAAATCTTTACAGGAGTACACAGGAGTGGCCGTGTGTTTGAACCACTGAACTTGTGGTTAGGATACCCTGGAGAAAAATGAGAGTTCCACAGCACTTCATTATGCTCATGCAGATGACACAAGCTTGGCTGCTGAAGGGAGGAGGACTTGAAGCACTTGCTGATGAAGATCAACCACTGCAGCCTGCAGTGTGGATCACAGCGCAAGGTGAAGAAAACATAAAACTTCACAACGGGACCGATAGGGAACATCCTGGTAAATGGAGAAAAGATTGAAATTGGCAAAGATTTCATCTTCCTTGGACCTACAATTAATGCTCATGGAAGCAGCAGCCAAATGATCAAACAACACATTGCACTGGGTAACTCTGCTGCACCAGACCTCTTTAGAGTATTGAAAAGCAAGCACGTTACTTTGAGGACTAAGGTGCACCTGACCCAAGCCATGGTATTTTAAAAAAATATTTTATTGAGGGTTTATACAGCTCTTATCACAATACATACATACCTCCATTGTGTTAAACACATTTGTACATTTGTTGCCATCATCATTTTCAAAACATTTTCTTTCTACTTGAGCCCTTGGTATCAGCTCTTCAATTTTCTCCCATGGTATTTTCAATTGCCTCATAGGCATGTTTCAGTTGGACATTGAATGAAGACTGAAGAAGAATTGATGTGCCTAAATTGTGGTGCAGGAAAAGAATATCGAAAGTACCGTAGACTGCTAAAAGGACAAGCCAATCTGTCTTGGAAGAAGTACAGCCAGAGTGCTCCTTAGAGGCAAGGATGGCAAGACTTTGTCACATTTCCTTTGGGCATATTGTCAGAAGAGTCGGGTCTAAGAAGGACATCATGCTTGGTCAAGTAGAGGGCCAGTAAAAGAGAGAAAAGCTCTCAGTGATGTGGATTGACACGGTAGTTGCAACGCTGGGCTCAAGCATAGGAAGAATTGTGAGGATGTTGTAGGACGAGGCAGTGTTTCGTTCTATTTTTTAGAGCACCTCTGTGGGTCCAAACCCACCTGATGGCAACTACCAACATCGGATTTTTCCACACATGGATATTTAGAAGAGGTTAGTGATGTTGACTTTGACTGATGCTCTCAAAGACAACTGACAAGTGCAACTATCAGATGGAAGTCATATTTAAAACTCAAAGTCGCTTTCCAATGTTGTGGTGGTGGGCTGTCAACATGCAATGGGATCTAGGGTCTTGATTGACTAAATATCGAACATTTAAGTAGTGGCTTCAAGGAGGCATTAGTATGTACACAGGAAATGCAGCCACATTCCCCTCAGAAAATGATAATGAACATGAAAACACACAGCCTTTTATTCAAAGTGTTAATATGCTATGCAATCAATATTTTAATAACAAAGAAAATAATAAATAAGCCACAATCTTACCACCAAAATAAAACCGTTGTAATTTTTCCCAGTAAACTTGCAATTTTTTTTCTCAGGCCCTGTAAAAAAGCTAGTCCTTATGTTTGGCTGGTTTAGTATCCAATTTTTCCTGCCACAAACTCAAAGACCAGCATGGACCCAAGTAATCAGGGAGGAAGGAAAAGAGAAAGAAGCGCGTTTGTTTTCCCTATGTCCATGAAAGCAGTGGTTCTCCACCTGCTTCAAGCCGCGACCCTTTCATACAGTTCCTCATGTTCTGGTGACCCCAGCCATGAAATTATTTTTGTTGTAACTTCATAACTGGCTTACAGAGAAGGTGATCCACTTATTGCTTTATCCATAATTGTTGTCAGTTGTGATTCATGACAATCCTGTGTACAACAGACTGAAACACAGTCCAGTCCGGTGCCACCCTCACCCTCACTCACGTGTTTGGCGCCTTTGTTCAGCTGCTATGTCAGCCTATGGGGTCGAGAGTTGCAAGTATGTCAAGACCTTATAACTTTTAACATCCTTCAGATATGTCATTATTTTCCTTTTGTTAAATTTTCTGTTCAAGGTACATATAAACCCGGATCTTTTTTTCCTCATTCACCATTATTTCTTAGCATTTAATATAATTCCTAAGACTTAAGTAAATATCTGCTGGGCTGAAGCATGGGAATTGGAACTCTAGAGGACACAGTTGCCAAACTAGAGATGGAAAGGAAGAAGTAAAGAGAAAACTGTTGTTACAATTAAATAGTGGGTAAAAGTCTATATATCAGAAGGAGAGTTTGTATGCCCTGATGTACTTTATAATAAATGTGGTCTGTTTGATGAATGCTGCTAGTTAGGATTTGGGTCTTCTATAAAAGTAAAAAGATGAAACCATCTCTGGAGACATTTTGTATTCAGTTCATCCAATATTTATACTGAGTTCTTAACATAGCATCCTCAAGGCGAATATGCAGTTAGAATATGCAGAGTGATATTCAGGAGGATGGGGTAAGAGCACTCCCTACTCTCCCAGTCCCAGATAAATCAATCGAGATTGAGTTAATTCAGGTACTGTTCTAAAGGGTGGGGGGAGAACACTAGAATATTCAAAAGGGAACTCTTGTCCTTCCCTTTTTATTTCCCCTACAAGATTCTAGCAGAGGTTGCAAATATAAGTTTTCTTTTACAAAGAGTAAAATCTATTAAAGTTAAGAAAAAGCCTAAAAGAAATGCTTAGAGATGCAATGGTTGAAATAAGATAGAATTTTGTCTCTTAAAAAAAAAAAGGAGCCCTGATGACACAGTGAGATGCATGGTGAACGGCTAACCACAAGGCCATCAGTTCAAACCCAGCAGATACTCTGAGACAAATAAGGCTCTCTGCTTCCATAATGATTTACAACCTCAGAAACATACAGGTGCAGTTCTACTCTAACCTGTAAGGTCACCAAGAATTAGAATCAACTGATGGAAGTGAGTTTGCAGACCAGGTTAATAGACAACTCTGCTCAACAAAATCAGTGAAAGACCTAGATTTATCCAGTCAGTTTATAATCCATTTACTAATGACCCAAACCAAGTCCACCTTATATAGGATTTTTGGGATTATAAACCTCTAAGGGAGTAGACAGCCTTATCTTTCTCCTGTGCTACTTCTCAAATGTTGTCATGTATATAAATCACCTGTGGAACTTGACGAAATGTAAATTCTGATTCAGTAGACCTGCAATGAGGCTTGACTTTCTGCATTTCTTAAAACCTTCCAGGAAATACCGATGCTTCTGCTATAAGGACCAGAACTTTAGTACCAAGGCTTAGGGCATTGCCATCATTTGCATGGTTGAAGCTGGCTGTTAGCACATCTGTATTTCCCCTCTCAGGAAGGAGAAAGAGAATAAGTTCAGGGAAACAAGTTCTCTTTCTGCAAACAATGTAGAAATAGTATACATATATTTTGCCTAGAGTCAATAGGCAAAGACTTAGTTAACTGGTAACACTTGGCTTGGAGGAGGTTGGCAAATGTGGTTACTGTCTAGCTCAGCAGCAATGTTCTGAATCAAAAAGTGGAGGATAGAGGAGAAGAGTATTATTACCATTAGAAACTGAAGAATGGGTACTGAGGAGCAGACAGCAGTTGGCAGTACAAAAACCAAAGAGGCGGAGCTTATTATTAAGCAATAGAGATGAAATATAGCATAAATAATGGAATATATGCCAGCTATTGCTTTGAAACTGATGAAAACTGCCTTAGCAGAAAGTTATTGGATCAAAAGTCAAGGATCACTGATCACAACCCATTTGTTTTTTTAATCATTTCACTGGGGGCTCATACAATCTTATCAGAATCCATCCATCCATTCATTGTGTCAAGCACATTTGTACATTTGTTGCCATCATCCTTCACAAAACATTTGCTTTCTACTTGAGCCCTTGGTATCAGCTCCTCATTTTTCTCCTCCCTCATGAACCCTTAATAAGTTATAAATTATTATTATTATTTTGTCACGTCTTACACTGTCCCACATCTCTCTTCACCCATTTTCTGTTGTCTGTCCTCCAGGGAGAGGGTTATATGTAGATCCTTGTGATTGGTCCCTTTTCTAACCCACCTTCCCTCCACCCTCCTGGTATGGCCACTCTCACCACTGGTCCTGAGGGGTTCATCTGTCCTGTATTCCCTATGTTCCAGTTCCTATCTGTACCAGTGTACATCCCCTGGTCTAGCCGGATTTGTAGGGTAGAATTGGGATCATGATAGTGGGGGGAAGGAAGCATTTAAGAACTAGAGGAAAGTTGTATGTTTCATCGTTGCTACACTGCACCCTGATGGGCTCATCTCCTCCCCACAACCCTTCTGTAAGGGGATGTCTACGTGCCTACAGGTGGGCTTTGGGTCTCCACTCCGCACTCCCCCTCATTCACAATATGATTTTTGTTCTTTGATGCCTGATACCTGATCACATCGACACCTCGTGATCACACATGGTGGTGTACTTCTTCAATGTGGGCTTTGTTGCTTATCAGCTAGATGGCTGCGTGTTTATCTTCAAGCCTTTAAGACCCCAGATGCTATATCTTTTGATAGCTGGGCTCCATCAGCTTTCTTCACCACATTTGCTTATGCTTTGTCTTCAGGGATCATGTCAGGAAGGTGAGCATCATGGAATGCCAGTTTAATAGAACAAAGTGTCCTTGCATCAATGGAGTACTTGAGTGAAGGCCCAATGTCCATCTGCTACCTTAATACTAAACCTATAAATATATGCACATAGATCTATTTCCTGTCATCATATATAAAAATATTTGCATATGTACATGCCTTTATTTAGACCTCTATAAATGCCCTTTGCCTCCTAGTTCTTTCCTCTATTTCTTTTTACTTTCCTCTTGTCCCACTATCATGCTCAGCCTTCATTTGGGTTTTAGTAATTCCTCTCAGTTACATTGCCTTTGATCACGCCCTACCAGGCCTCTTACACCCTACTCCCCACTGGTTGTGGATCACTTGTTGTTCCCTTGTCCCTGGGTTTGTTAACACCACTTCCTTTCCCCCACTTCCCTCTCTCCCATGTCCCTCCCTGAGCCATCAGTTCTGTTGTTTTTTTCTTCCAGGTTGTTTATCCAGCCTATCTTATTTTGATAGACCTGTAGAGACAATAATATGCACAAAAATAAGACAGAGCAAAACAAAGCAACAAAAGAAAACAAATCAACAACAATAAACCAATGACAAAAAAAAAAAGGAAAAGCCTGTAAATAGTTCATAGTCTGTTTGTTAACATTTAGGAGTGTTTTCTGGTCATGTCTGATGGGGTGCCATGCACTGGCCCCAAAGTCTATTTTTGGTACTCCCTCAGGACTTCCTTGCTCTACTCTCCTTGCTGTTCTGTTGCACAACTTAGTGTTTTGCCTCGGTGTGGTGGGGTCAGATGGGGCACAATTCCCACACTGTGTCTCCAGTGTTGTCCCCGGTAGGGCTATGGGTCAGTACAGTGAGGGCTGTCGTGTCTCATAGTGGGGCCAGCCATATGGTCTTCTCTGTGCATTGGCTGCTCTGAGCAGGAATATCGTCCTCAAGGCTTGGTGGACCAGGATGTGCTCCACTCTTTCTTCCTCCCCCTTCATTTGCTCCCATGTGCTCAGATCAGACATGTCCCTCTCCCTGAGCTATAGCTTCAGTGGTGTCCTCCAAAGTAA
The DNA here is from genome assembly GCF_000313985.2 of Echinops telfairi. Classification (NCBI taxonomy): domain Eukaryota; kingdom Metazoa; phylum Chordata; class Mammalia; order Afrosoricida; family Tenrecidae; genus Echinops; species Echinops telfairi. Next base: position 56,331,758 of record NW_022104341.1, read on the forward strand.
ATTCTTCCGGGTGGGGGGGATGGAGGTTGTCCACATAGTTTGGATTGGGGCTGGCCCCTCAGACTTCTCTACTGGTCCCCTACTCCATGCCGGTATGTTGCATTCACATCTTGGAGCACCAGGTTGAAGTCTGGTCCCTCTTTCCCTGTGGAGTTATAAACAATACCCTCCCATTGGGTGGATTAGTGCCTTATTCCCCCACTACCCATATCTTTGTTTTCCCTGCATTTTAATTGGCTACCATATGTACCGCTGGATTGGGTCTGGCCCCTGCCATACTACTGGACCTCACCGCAGGAATGTTTGTATACAGTAGTTTTTTTTTTCCCTATGCCCCTTTTGCATTTTTTTTAAAAGCTCACCTCAGCAGACTCGTGGTACTTGTCCTTTTGTGCTTGGCTTACTTCGCTTAGCATAGTTTCCTCCAGTTCTTTCCATGCAGCAATGTGCTTCATGCATTCATCACTGCTTTTTAGAGATGCATAATACTCCATTGTATGTATGTACCAGAGTTTTTTAATCCATTCTTCTGTTGATGGAAATTTGGGTTGTTTCCAACTCCTTACAATTGTGAACTGTGCCACAATGAACATTGGAGCACAGATGTCTGGCCGAGGTTTGTTTCTTGCCTCTTCTGGGTATATGACCTGTAGGGGGATTGCTGGGTCATATGGTAGCTCAATTTCCATCTGTTTTAGATATCGCCAGATCAATTTCCATAGTGGCTGTACATACTTACAGATCCACCAGCAGTGGATGAGAGTTCCTATTTCCCAATAGCCCCTCCAACACTTATTGCTTTCTGATTTTTTTGAGTTGGGCTATCTTTGAGGATGTTAAATGGTATCTCATTGTTGTTTTAATTTGCACTTCTCTTATGGTTAATGATCTTGAACATTTTCTCAGATGTTTATTGGCCATTCAGATTTCTGCCCTTGTGAAACTTCTGTTTAGGTCCTTTGCCCACCTCCTCAGTGCGCAATTAGTATTTTTCTTTTTGGAAGCTAGCTAGTAATAAGGCTGTTGTCTGATGCTTCATTGCTAAATATGTTTTCCCAGTCTGTGGGCTTTCTTATTACTCTCTTGGTGAATTCTTTCCATGTACACAGGTGTTTTATCTTCAGTATATCTCACTTTTCAATTTGTGCCTCCTCTGTGTTTGTGTCCTTCCCTATTTCTGATAGCCAATGTATTCACTGCACCAAAGTTCTCAGGTTGATCCCAATTCCCTCATTGATGCCCCTAATAGTTTTGGGTTTTACCTTGAGGTCTGTGATCCATCTTGAGTTTATTCTTGTGCATGGAGTGAGGTAAGGGTCTTACTTTCATTTTTCTGCAGGTTGATATCCATTTTTTCCAGTACCACTTGTTAAAGAGGGCATCTGCTTCCCATTTGATACTTTGGGGGCCCTTATCAAAAACCAGTTGTCTGTATGCTGATGATTTTATTTCTGGGATTTCAGTTCTCTCCACTGGTCTTAGTATCTGTCATTATACCAATACCATACCCTTTTGACCACTTTGACTGTATAATATGTGCTAAAGTCAGGTAAAGCAAGCTATTCCACTGTGTCCTTCTTCTTGAGGAGTTCTCTGCTAATTTTGGGCTTCTTCCTTCTCCATCCGAAGTTTGTAATCAGTTTTTCCATTTTTTGGAAGAAAGATGAGAGTAATTGTATTGGGATTGTATTAAACTTGTACAGTACCTTGGGCAGAACTGACATCTTTACTATATTGAGTCTTCCAATCCACGAGCATGGGATATTCTTTCATTTGTTGAGGTCGCCCTTGGTTTCTTGTAATAGTTCTGTAGTTTTCTAAATATAAATCTTTTTTTCTTTTAGTCAAATATATCCCTAGATATTTCAATTTGTGCTTGGCTATTGTGAAGGGTTCCACTTTTTTTATCTCCTCTTCTGTGGTTTTATCCAATGTGTATAGCAGTCCGATAGACTTCTGTTTGTTGATCTCATATCCTGCCACTCTGCCATATTCCTCTCTTGCTTCCAGTATGCCCCTTGTGGAATTTTTGGGATTTTCCATATAGAAAATCATATCATCTACAAATAATGATAGCTTTACCTCTTCCTTCCCCAGACGAATACCTTTAATATCTTTTCTTTGCCTTATGCTGTTAGCTAAAACTTCCAGTACGATGTTAAATAAGAGTGGGGACAAGGGGCATCCTTGTCTGGTCCCCCTTTTCAATGGGATTGCTTTTGTCTTTTCTCCACTGACTACCACATTGGCTGTTCATTTTTTCATATATAGCTTGTATTATCTTGAGGAATTTTCCTCCCACTCCTTGGATGTTGTCTAATGCTTTTTCCGCATCCATTGATATTATCATGTGGTTCTTATAGTTTTTCATGTCAATGTGGTAAATGACACTAATGGTCTCTCATATGTTGAACCATCCCTGCATCACTGGTATGAATCCCACTTGGTCATGGTGAATTATTTGTTTTATATACTTTTGTATTCTATTGGCCAGTATTTTGTTAAGGATTTTTGCATCGATGTTCATTAGGGATATTGGTCTGTAGTTCTCGATTCTTGTGGGATCCTTGCCTGGTTTTGATATCAGAGTTATACTAGCTTCATAGAAGGAGTATGGGAGTTTGCTGTCTTTTTCTATGTTCTGGAAGATTTTGTGTAGGATCGTTGTTAGTTCTTCCCTAAATGCTTGGTAGAATTCTCCTGGGAAGCCATCTGTTCCAGGGGATTTTTTTGTTGGTAATATGTTGATAACCTGGCCTATTTCTTCTATTGCTATGGGTCTGTTGAGATTCTTGACGTCCATCAGGGATAGTCTAGGGAGGGATTGTTATCCAAGAATTTGTCCATGTCCTCCAAGTTGTTGAATTCATTGGAGTACAGTCCTCCATAGTACTGTGTAATTATCCTTTTGATTTCCTTAGGATCTGTTATAATGTCCCCTCTTTCATCCCTCATCCTTGCTATTGAAATTTGTTCCCTCCTTTCTTTGGTTAGCTTTGCTAGTGTTCTGTTGATTTTGTTTATCCTTTCAAAGAACCAAGTTTTAGCAGCATTAATGTTTTCCATAGTTTTCTTATTTTCCCTCTTCTGTATCTCAGCCCTGCTTTTTATTATTTCTTTTATTTTGCTATTAGTAGGATTTTCCCTGTTGACTCTGTTCTAGTTGCTGTAAATTTTGTGCCAGCATATCAATTATAAGTCTCTCTTTCTTCCTTTTTCATGTGTGCATGTATTGCTATGAAACTTCCTCTGATAACTGCCTTTGTTGTGTCCCATAAGTTTTGGTATGTTGTGTTCTCATTCTTGTTGGCTTCTAGAAATTTCCTAAGTTCATATCTGATCTGGGCCAGTACACACTCCTTTTGAAATAGAGAGTTATTCATCCTCCAATTGTTTGCTCTTGATTTTTTCATCTTCCTTTTGTTCATTTCCAGTCTTATGGCACAGTGATCAGAGAGGGAGATCTGTATGATATCAATCTGCTTGAATTTATGCAGATCTGCCTTATGCCCCAGCATGTGGTCTATCTTTGATTATGTGCCACGTGGGTTTGAAAAGAATGGATCACAACCCATTTTTAATGTACAACCCCTGACATGCAGAGGCTGGCCTGTCCTCCTTGACTTGTTTTTGGTGAGAGCTGACTTTATGACATGCAAATGGCAATGACTCGGAGACTACTTTAGAGACCCTGAGTGGACTGTGACATGTCTATGGGTTGAGAAAATAAACCTAAAGACAAATACAGAACATAGCTAAGATTTCATCAAAGACAAGCCAAACACTAAGAAAAACAACCCAAGCATAAATTAGAGTTGTAGACATACTTAACATGCATTTATTTCCCTATGACCATTAGTTAGCCCAGGACATGTTTTGAAATCTGTCTGCGTCTGATAGCATCAGAAACAAAATGTATTTTCCAGACCTTTGGACGTGACACATTTTCTGAAAACATTCAGCTGAGTCATAAATTTCAGAACCTTTCAGCAAAGAAAATTGTATAATCTCTCTGGTCCTCCCTCTTCCTTTCAACATTTATGTATCCTCTGATTTACAGAAAATATCTTTTTGCATCTAAAATAGTTAGAGTGATCACTCTGGGATATTTCTGAGCATGAAATGGGTATTATTAATCATTATTCCAGAGCAATATGTGTGAACCAGGACATTCTTGAGTAACAGGATTTATGGTCACTCTAATTCTAGATAATGCCTATCATATTTTCTTATGTACATTTTTAAGTTCTTAGGAATAAAGGAACATTCATTGTTGAATTAGTTTGTTGTATTTGTACAATTCTAAGATTGCAAGGAGTCCCTGGGTGGTGCAAATGGTTATCAATTGCAGTTGCTAACTGAAAGGTTGGCTGTTCCAGTCCATCCACAGGCACCTCAGAAGAAACGTCTGTTGATCTACTTCTTGAAAACCAGCAATTGAAGCCCTACGGAGCATAGTTCTACTCTGTCGCACATGGAGTTGCCATGAGTTTGTAATCAACTTGATGACAACTGGTTTATAGATCTCAAGGAATAGTCATTAGTTGATTATCTTTGGTATATATTTTGACTTCTTATTGTGAGAGTTTACAGAGCAGATGCTCAGTTCTACATTCAGCAATTCACATGTATCTTCATCTCACTCACTGCAGTCTCTCAATGCCATACCATGTATTCCCCCCCTCCCTGGGTCCCCACCTCCAGTCCTCTTTCTCTCTGAACATCCTGAACTTTTCCCCTGGCAAGCGCTGACCCCTTGATCTCAAATTGTTGGTTATTCAAAGGTGTGCTTGTTTCACTAGAGTTATTTTCCCCCCTTATAGTAAGGTGACCAGATTTAAAGCGGGACACCATTGACCAGTGGGGTGGGGGTGTTCTTGATTAAAAATTCGGTCTACAGTGAACCCTCGTTTATCGCGGTTAATCGGTTCTAGACCCTACCGTGATAAATGAAATTCCGCGAAGTAGGATTCCTTATTTGTAAATCAAATATTTTCGTAGTTAGAGCATAGAGGACATGAAAAAACACCCTTTAGTCACCATTACACTCATATTACCCAATTTACTAGAAGAAAAAGGGAAAATACAGTAAAACATTTTGGACGTTACAATTATCATTTATTATTATGCTATTTATGGCATCTAGTTTACAGTATTACATATTTCACTTACAGTATTATACATAGTTCTTACAAATACTGTAATCAATAGCCTATGAAATGACTTAAGGGATGTACTCTACAGGTGGGTCGCCGTCTTTTTCCTCTGAAGGAGCGGGTGTAGGCAGTGGGTGCTGTTACGCAAAAACCGTGATAGAGTGAAGCCGCGGAAGTCGAAGCGCGAAGTGGCGAGGGTTCACTGTATATGGACCAAATAGACCATTCCCTAGCTTATTGTGCATTCTTTCCAAAAATCGGGACTGTCCCGCCAAAAGCGGGAGGTCTGGTCACCTTACCTTATAGACCAGTTGTTTGACTAAAATTTGAACCAATGGAGGTGAGTCCAATTCCAGACTAAGGGCCATAGTCTCGGGGTCCAGCAAGCCTTTATCCAACCAGTAAATGGAGGCTCTTTTATGATTTTGAGCTTCGTTCCACCTCATTCTTCCACTCTATCCAGAATCTTCTACTGTGATCCCTTTCAGAGTAGTTGGTAGTGGTAGCCAGGCACCATCTAGTTCTTCTGGTCTCAGAGTTATAAAGACTAATGTTCACAATAAGTTCCATTGTACTAATTGTTTCTCTGTGTCTTTGATTGTCATCACTCTTCTTTCCTCCAGACATGGAGAGACCAATAGTTACACCTCCCATGATCACTCACAACCATAACCTTGTTGCTACTCACTAAAGTAAGATGGTGAACGTTATTTTTGTGAACTGTGTTCTGCTGATTGGCCAGGAGAGAGGATAAATGTGATGAGCAGAGAAAACAACTATCACACTGGACAAATGATGAAAGTTGGGCCTGGATCTCACCTGGTGGCTCTGGCAGCCTGAGAAAGAGCTGTCTACCATGGTGAAAATTTGGATTGTTCTGGGGAAAAGTATTATTGGAAGGCATTAGCTCAAAATCACACAGCCTCAAGAAGTTATGAAAGAAAGCATTATGCCAGATGTGTCAGTCTGGGTAGAAGAGAGAAACAAATTCATAGACACTCATATGTGTATAAGAAGGAGCTTTATATACAAGAGCAATTGAATATTGAGAAAACATCCCAGCCCAGTCCAGATCAAGTCCAGAAGTCCGATATTACCCCAATATGTCCTATACCAATCTATAAATTCCTCTTCAGACTCATGAAACACATGCAATGACGCTGAATGCAGGAACATCACAGGCCAGTGGGTGAAAGATCTTGTGGATCTGGTAGCAGTAGAAGCATCTCAGCACTGGTAGGGGCCTCCAAGTGGCTCTTCCAACTCCAGAGGTCTGTCTTCTCTACAGGAATGTCTTATTTATCTCCTTTGCCCCTCCAAGTGAAGTTATCAAGCTATGACCTGATTGACAGGCTAGACTCCACCCCATCCACAAGTTGACGCCAGATTATGTAACTATCACACCAGATTTGGAAATAAGGTTGTAACCTGTGAACAACATTAAATGCTACCTCAAACCATAGAGACTCTGATGGAAGTATAAAATATTAATGAATGAAATAACAAGAACAAATTGAGGAATGAGGGGCTGGGTTGTCAAGGTTAAGCATTAATATCTGTGGATTCTTGGATACTGCACAGCTGATGAAGAATTATTGTTTTAAAAGATGGGTTCTGTCTTGTTTTGCTAGAATGAAGAATAGTCCTTAAATAAATTGAAGTGAATAAAGTACATTGTAACTAGGGAAAGCCAGAACGCAATAGGACAGCCTTGTGTTTTCATGTCTTGAAAGTTTGACATATTTGACAGTTTGAAAGTCTGACAGTCTTACCACTTTCCCGTCATGCTCTACTTGTGGGAAATATTTGAGTTTTCCTTCTCTGACAGGTTTACACCTTACACAAGTGAAAATATGGAATATTGTTCACAACAGATTAGTAGGTAAGTGAAAGGAAGTCTATGGCTACCTTACTGGTAACAAGACCCTGAATGGTAGTTTAGGGGAGTCACCATTGAATGAATACTTACCCTTCCCTTGTTGAACTAAATGTTGGGGGAAAGCAACAAAGATTTGTTGGATGAATGAGTGATTAGCATTTTTATTTTCCCTTTTTCCCATTCAAATGCAAACACCACTTGAAAGGCCAATCTTACCACTTTCTTATCATAGAGATAAAGCCAGGAAGTAGAATTTAAACTCACGGACTTATTTGCAATATTTTGTACAAATTAAACTTTCAACAAGGTCCCTGGGAAATTCAAACAGCTATGTGCTTGGCTACTAATTGAAAGTTTGCAAGTTCCAGTCCACCTAAAAGCCCTGCAGAAGAAAGGCCTGGTCATCTATGTGACAATTACATAATCTCCTGTCAACTTGGGGAGGGGTGGAGACAAGCCTGTCAACCAGGTTGCAGCTTGATGATCTCATTTGGAGGTGCAAAGGAGATAAGCTGGAGGTGGGACACACACACTCTGCTTCGAATTCCTGGTGACAAGACACATGGAGCTATGCTAGAGCCCTGGAGTTGGAGGGGCCACGTGGAGATGCTTATACCACCACTGGGTCCCAAGACATTCCACCCATTGGCCTGTGAGCGTTCTGTATTCGGCATCATTGCATGTGTTGGGTGAGACTGAAGAGGAATTTATAGATTAGTATTGACATATGGGGTAATATCGGACTTCTGGACTGGGCTGGGATGTTTTCTTAATGTACAATTTCTCTTTGATATAAAGGTCTCTCTCTTTTTGGGGGATTCAAGTGAGTTTTTATGAAGAATAGACATTTCAGGTTTTACAGTCAGTGAACACGGGACTGCACCCCCACAGGTGTGTCAACCTGAGGACAGAGGGCGAGGGAGCAATGGGGGTGGTGGTGGTAGGGAGAGAGTGAGAGAGACCGCAGCACAGCTGTGCAGAAGGCAGAGGAGCAGGAGGAAAAAGAGCATAAAGTTCTCTCTTACATATGAATGCGTGACTCTGGATTTGTTTCTCTAGTCAGCCCAGACTAACACAGTCTACTTCGATAAAGATTACAGCTAAGAAAACCCTCAAGCAATTGAGATGAAATAACAGAAGTAATCCTCCTGCTTGGTATATCCTCTAGAGAAGGAAAGCACATAGCATGGCCAGTTTTATGCACACTCATGTTCATCCTGGGGTCATGGGGAAATCTGTACTCAGAATCTCATCAATCTTGGTAATCTCTATTTGGCACCAAGTCCTCTCACCACCTTCACAAATCAAGCCCCACATCAAGGCTGATGTTGTCTTTTGTGATATTTTTGCCAACTTCCCCCCAAACATTGGTCTCCAAAATTCACCGTCTTGGCAAGATTAAAGGCAGGAGCATGGGAAAGTGAGGGACATGGCTTTTCTGTGTGTTTTTCTAGCCCTTCAGAATGGAAGTTAGCATTCCAACTTCTCTTTCTCCCCAGGGTGTGGTGTGTGTTGGAAGGCAGAAAATCCAGGTTCAAAGCACTGTTCAACAACCTAGTAGCCATGTGCCTTTGAACAAGTCACTTCCATACACTCACATTTATTCATGATGACTGGGGCCAATTAAATTAAGAAGCAGGAGATGCTATGTGTGAATTTTTTTATAACTAAAAGTCTTTCTGGAAGAGAAGGCTGAAAGCCCTGCTTGCTATTAGTGGGATAGAGCACTTTTTTCTTGACTCAAGTAATCTTAGTATTAAAAAGAATATAGCATTCTGATTAATTAAAAAACAATTGAGAAATAAGTTTTGAACAGCAGAAAATTAGACCAAATCTTAACATTCGCAATTCTCTATGGACTTGTTAATAAGCTTTAGGTTTTTTACTTGAAATGCCTTGGATATTTTTGGCACTAATAATAGGATTCTTCTTAATGAATATGCAAGAATTCAATAGCATTCTTGATCTCAGATCTCGTTTGCAGGAGCTAGTTACTTTCTAATTTTGCGTTTTCTTCATGACTTCTATAGATTGTTTTTATTTCTGAATGTTACATGAAGATTACTGTTGATTGACAGAGTCTACTTTGTAGGGCTGATATTCAGCAGGTACTGCTCACCCAGCCTCACTGATGATTTAGGTTTGAACTTGTTGATGCCCCTAATTTTGTTTGGGTACAAAGATTAGCATTTTTAAATCAAAGGCAGGTACATATCCTTAAAATTTCAAAACAAATGTCATTTACAAGTTGAGTATATCACAAAGACTTGCCCTGGAGAACCGGTACTGTCAAAAGCATGGGTTTACTTAGCTGGGGCCCCTTAGACAATAAAATAGACAAGGAAAGGAATCAGCACCCCTTCTCTGCTTCCTTCCTTGGGATTAATCAACCAAAATACCCACTGTATGTCTCTCTTTTAAAGACTTTGTTTTAACCTTTTTAAATTTCTAATTTTGTGAAGCAATGGGAAATTCTTTATGTACATATGTACACATATGTACATAACAATCATTTTGCTTTTTGTTGAGAATATACATACAAATACATAAAAACCTAGCAGAACAGACAGAAAGCTATCATTCAACAGTTTATACAAGCGCCGTTTCTGTTGTCACCTTCCCTTTCTGAGTTGCTTCTCCAAGAGCGTAAATTCACTTTTCCTCCCTAAAGTTTCTATATAAACTTTCAAGTTACTGTTACCGATTTGATCTCCTATAGGTGGTTCATAAACAAACGCAATGCAGATTTTTTCACTAGTTAATCTGAACTCTTGTTGGGTTTGAATAAGACTTAAGGGAGTTTTTTGGTTCCAGGTTTAAAGATGATCTCAAAGCCGTGGTTTCAGGGGTTCATCCAAACCGCACGGCTCCAAGGAGTCTGGAGCTGATGACAATTTTACATTCTATTCTGCATCTTCTCCTTTTAATCAGTGTTCTTCTATAGCATCTTTGATTAAAAGGGTCAGTAGTGGTAGCCAGGCACAAGCCAGTGCTCCTGGTCTCTTGGCATGTGAAGCAGTTTTCTATGGAAGCAGTTAGCCGCCCGGTTCATATCTTCTGACTTCTCATCTTCTCTGTTGCTCCAGGACAATGGGGACCAAATGTTGTGCCTTGGATGGTCACTTACAAACTTTTGAGAACCAAGGCACTCGAACAGAAGTACCGAACATATTATTACGCCAATTAACTGGGTTGTCCCATAAAACCATGACCATTATCTCCAAACCAAGGAGCCAAATTCCAAGACTGGTTTGATCTTATGTAAGTAGCCTCAATAATAATAATTACTCCTTTTGTAGTTATTATTGTATATATCTTTATCACACAACTTGCAGATCCAACTTTTACGGGTGTACCTCTTATTGACCATTACAATAATTGGCTGTGCAACCTTACCCTTCATCAACATGATCTATCCATCACCATTAAACCCTCCTCCCACTTCTCCCACACTGGTAACCACTAATTAGCTTTGTTTTCTACACATCTGCCTTGTTGTATACGAGATTATAGGATATTTGCCTTTTTATGATCAGTTTATTCTGCTCAGCATGTCTTACAGTTCTATCCCTATTGTATCATGTATCAAGTCAGAATTTGTCCTACTGACTGAGTAGTTTTCCCTTGTATGGATGCTCTCCATTTTGTTTATCCATTCATCTGTTGATGGACATTTAGATTGTTTCCATGTTTTGGCTATTGTTGAGAGTGCTTCAATGAAGAATGGTTGTGTTAGTCTGGGTAGACAAAAGAAACAAATTCATGAACACACATATGTGTATAAGAAAGAGCTTTATATACAAGAGAAATTGAATATTGAAAAAACATTCCAGCCCAGTCCAGACCAAGTTCTTAAGTCTGATATTAGCTCATATGTCTGATACCAATCTATAAAGTCCTCTTCAGACTCACAAAACACGTGCAATGATGCCTAATGCAAGAAGATAACAGGCCAGTGGGTGGGAGATCTTGTGGATCCAGTGGCATTGTAAACATCTCAGTGCTGGCAGGGGTCTCCACGTGTCTTCTCCAGCTCCCAGGGCACGGGTACTATCAGCATAATGCCATATATTTTGTCAGTACAGTGTCTCCCACCTCCAAGGATGAAATCCAGGAATTCCCAGAATCCTCAGGAGAAGGCCACACCCACACAGAGGCCTCATTGGCTATGACCCAATTGACAGACTAAACTCCACCCCTTCACTCTTAATGCTCTCAAGTCCCAAGTTGACTCCAGATCATGTAACTACCACAGTGGTGTACAAATCTCTGAATCTCTGCTTCCAATTCTTTTAGGTAGATGCCTAGAAGCAGAATTGCTGATTTCCACTTTGCCATACATCCTTATCAACAGTTGTTATTTGCTGATTTCAAGATAACAAGGTGCATTTGACCCAAGGCACGATACTTTCTGTGGTACACAGGGTCCCCATGAACTGGAAAGGACTCAAAGGCACCCAGCAGTAGCAACAATAACCCTTCTGTGAGAAACTCTTTTAAGATTACTAAACAGTGTAACTTTCTTTTTTTCAATTAAAAGATCATTTTACTGGGGGCTCTTACAGCTCGTATACATCAACTCTATCAAGCATATTTGTACATATGTTGCATCATTATTGTCTAAACATTTACTTTCTATTTGAGCCTTGGTATCAGTTCCTTTTGTTTTCCCTCTCACCCTCATAACCCCTTGATAAATTATAAATTATTGTTATTTGCATATCTTACACCGACCACTGTCTCTCTTCCCCAACAGTTTCTATTGTTCATCCCCCTGGGGTAGGGTTGGTTATGTGTCGATCATTGCGATCCGTTCCCCCTCCCTCCCCTACTTTCCCTACCTGTCCCCTTTACTCCTGGTATCATTACTCCCATTCCTGTTCTTGGATGGTGTGTGTTCTGAGCTCTTATCTGTATCTGTGTACAAGCTCTGGTCTAACCGGAAGTGAAAGGCAGGACTGAAGTCATGATAGTGGGGGGTGAGGAAGCCTCAAGGAACCAGAGGAATATTGTGTGTTTTATCAGTGCTATATTGCACTCTGGTTGACTTAATCCTTCCTTGTGACCCTTCTGTGAGGGGATGTTCTGTTGTCAACAGATGGGTTAGGGGGTCTCTGATCCTACCCACCTCGTTCTCAACAACATGGAGTTTTTGGTTTGTTTGGGGGCTTCGGGTGCCTGTTACCCAATCCTGTGGAGACCTCATGATCACAGTCTGGTGTGCTTCTTCCATGTGGGCTTGTTGCTTCTCTGCTAGATGGCTGCTTGTTTAACTTCCAGCCTTTAAGACCCCAGATACTATATCTTTTGCTAGCCAGACACCATTAGCTTTCTTCACCACATTTTGTTATCCACCCATTTTGTCTTCAGCGATAGTACTGGGAGGGTGAGCATCACACAATATCACTTTCTGAGCAGACCTCTGTGTCTTTAATTTAACCAGTCAAGATAACATCAGAAGTCAGTGTTTTGATTGGACCTATCTGGGGGGTGGAGATATGAGAAAACACATTTAATGATACTAAGATAAATGTATTATTGATAGAACTTGTTTCTAGCCATCCACTGATTGCAGAGACAGGTTTAAACATGTTTGTTTGGGATAAGCCTGTGCATATATGTGCTGGAACCGTAGTAGCAATATATTTTTACTTACACTTGTGTGCGTGTATGTTGATTGCATACACACACATATATGTGCTATTGAGTACATTCTGATAGACAGTGACTCTATAGGGTAGAGCAGAACTTCTGCACAAGGTTTTCTAGGCTGAAATCTCTACAGGAGGAGATTGCCAGGCCTTTTCTCCCAGTGCACAGGGAGTTGCTGGTGGGTTTGAACCTTCAACTTTCAGTGATAAATGGAGCACTTTGTACAACCAGGACTCCTATATCTACATATGATGTGGCTCCAAAAGTTTGTAGGAAAATGGAATTAAAAGGTGTGATTTAGAATTTGCCATAAGACTTCCACCATAATGGGCAAGTCAAAACATCTTTTTGGGGTCGTGGCCTATTTCATATCCATAAAAAGAGACTTTGGAAAGAAAGAACCTTCTTCTTATTCTTGCTGTCCTTAATTCTGCTTTTAGTTCTTTGAGACTTAAGTCAGCAGCCTGCCACATGGCCGGCCAGCCCTGGGAGCTCTTGGCAGCATGCCATGTTGTCTGCCATGAATCCACTCCATTCTGCTTCCATGAATCTGTGCTGGTCCCCCCTCTTGTTTCGTCCTCTTGGTTTGGTTCCCTGGCATGAGAAGCTTCCTGAGTCTGGGTGGGCCTCAAGCTTAGCATCTGACCCAAGGACTTGACCGGCTGCTCTGCAGCATAGTGGGCCACTCCCTTGATATCATTTCTGGCTTGATAAAAATTTCTTTATATACATATAGAGTATCATTGCTTTGTATTTCTTTTTCCTCTAGAAAACCCAGTCTAATACAAAAGGTAGTAGAATTCTTCCACAAAATTTTTATAGCACTCTGATTTATTTATAAAAATTCACTACATTGATTCAATTTTCACTTATAGAGACCTCTATAGGACAAAAAACTGCCCTTTTCTGTTTCCAGGGTATAAATGTTTGCTGGACCAGAAAACCTCAGCTTTCTCCCAAGGGGTAGCTGGTGGGTTTGAACTGTTGACCTTGGGGTTAGTAGCCCAATATGTAATCTACTATCCACCAGGGCTCCTTGCAGATATAATATGCACATATGCATACTATTTGGTTAATGTAAGCTGAATTATAATTGTAAGTTTATTATAAATATTGTGCTTATGTCAACTATATGAGGAGGGAGCAAAGAGTTTGTGGGAAAATGGAATTGAAGGGTGTGCTAGATAGGTATTTTGACAACTTGCAGGGGCCAGGATTCTCTCATAATATGACTTAGCAATGTGGTCAACTCTATGATGGGATCTTCGGTGACGCAGTCAAGCAGGTGTGAAAGAAATAGGGAAGAGTACCACATCCTTAATCTGGTCACAGTCTTCTCTACACAATCAAGGGAGGTTTCCTTCAGGGCATGGCCTCGTCTTAGCATGGAGTGACAATGTGAAATCTAGCTCATTTCTACTGCTGAATCTGGATCCACCTACCCTGGAACCATCAGTAGACTGCCAACCGTAGATTCCCTCAAGTCTGCCTGTACCAGCCTATGGCTTCTTGCTTTATCTTTCTGCTTCCTGTTCATCAGTCCCAGCAACTATAGGAGTCAGTAGAAGCCTCCAGCTTACACCTGACCCATGGACTTGAACCAAACTCGACTTACCTATTTCTACAACAATGTGAGCATTTCATATATAAAAATCTCTCATTAGACGTACACATACAAGTATCACGGATGTCGCTCCTCTAGAGAATACAACCTAACACAGGGTTAATGGAATACTTCCATCACCTTGCATGGTGATGCTCAAGTTTGAAATGCTTTTTTGGGGGGTGGGCAGAGTCCAAAATAAGTGAAGAAAACAGTTTGTAATTGATATGTTTTCTTTTTGTTTGTGAAACATACTTTCAGCTTTTTCAACAAGGTATTTGACACTTTGTCCATTCCCTGACCTACCATAATTTCCAACCGGTTTGATTAGCTTGAAATAAAAGAGCGTGGCTAAATGAGTACATTCAGAAATTACTTCCCTGTCTTTTTTGCTATGCCAGAGTATGAAAGTTAGAGAGCTCAACCATTTCTATCAAGCTAAATCAAATCAATAAATGATTGAAGCCGTGAAATCTTCAAAACCTTAAATGAATGCAAAATAATGTGTTAATTATTCTAACTAACTACAAGGTTAGTTTCTTACACTTTTCTATAACACATTAAAATATGCACTTGCTATATTTCAGATGTGAGGTTGTGGATGGTCAATTGCTGCCTCTTAAACAATTTTGTATTTCCATTTATTTATTGATTTGAAAACTAAATTTATTATATTAAGCTTATTTTAGAAGTTAGAATGCTCATTATGTGATAAAATGTTGACTTCACTGCTTTGTAAAGGTTCAAAAACAATATGAACTTTAAAAATTAATAGCTGTTGACTTAACTGTTGTCCTCTAATGTTCAATGTCATTATTCTTATTTGATGCCATAAAATTCTTATTTGATGCCATAAAATTCTAAGCCATTGAATGTTTATAAAATTGAATTAAAATTACTTCTGTGATGCAATATGTCTCAGGGAGTCACCAATGGCTGAAGGACCCTACATACAAAGAGTCTGAATCACTTCTAATGAGAGTTCAAATTCATAACTTTATCAATGCTCACGTGAACTTTTGCTCCACTTAAAGAAGACAGGTATCTGATTGTGACTAGGTATGGAAACAAAGATTTAAGCACATTTGCCTTATATGAAGTAAAACGGAATGAAAATGGAAAATGGCCACTGGAGAAGACAAAATAAAGCATTATAATGGAGTGTGCAATGACCTGAAATTAGAAAACCAAAGAAAATGTTATAAAATTTGACTAGTTACTCTTATTTTGAGTGTCCAGTTTGCAGTTTCACAGTTGGGAGGTGGGGAGGAACTCCCTCCAGGCGACCACTTAGGAGACTACAAGGTCGTAGTCTCATCCTCCCACGCACCCTTCTCCAGACTCTTCTCAGCAGGAGCTACTTGGCAGTCTGGTGTTTCTAAGGGTCAGAGTTGGTCTTTAGCTTATGAATAAATACAATTTTAACTTCTGTTGATCATACCTGCTTTAAGAACAGTTCTTGTGTATCTTTATTTATTTTCAGTGTGTAGTTATATGAATAAAGGATACAGATATTATTTTAATGTTACCACCCTGAAAAAAATATAAGTAGTATGTCAGAGTATTCAGCAGAATATTTACAACCTTCTGTTGACCTTGATGATGAAGCATGATACTAAATGTGATGTAATAGAAAATTTCCCCTCCCCCACAAAAAGAAAATCAAAAGGGAAGAACACGTTCAACGTATCTGAAGCTCAAAGAACTGCAGAATAAATTTAAGTCACTTTGTTGCAATGTTGAAGGGTTCTCTGAGCAAAATATGGAATGTTATCAGAAGCATGAAAAGGGGGTGGGGGGGCATGGAGGAGATATAAGGAATACATAAAGTAACTATATCACTAGAATTGGTGGGCATTATACTAATTCCAAGAGGTAGCATATGTTCAAGAACAAATTGATGGAATATCAGTTGAAATGTTTCAACAAATTGATGAAGCACTGGAAGTGCTCACTATCTATGAAAAAATTTGTTGAAAACAGATACCTGACCAACCAACTGGGAGAGCTCCATATTTCTGCCTGTCCCAAAGAAAGGTAATCCAACAGAATGTGGAAATTATCAAACAATATCATCAATATCACGTTCAAGTAAACTTTTGCTAAGATTGTTCAAAAAGGAATACCGCAGTATATTGACAGGGAGTTGCTAGAAATGCAAGCCTGATTCAGAAGATGTGAAACAAAGAATATCATTGCTGACACCCGATGGATCTTGGCTCAATATGGAGAATACCAGAAAGATGTTTACTTGTGTTTTATTGACTATACAAATGCAATCAACTGTGTGTCACAGCAAACTATGGAGCACAGTGAGACATGTAGATATTCCAAAACACCTCATTGTGCTAATTTGAAACATGTACATAGGTCTCTACACATAGTAAAGTGATGGGGTAGGGTTTAAAATCAGGAAAAGTGCGTATCAGCATCATATCCTTTCACCAGACCTATTCAAACTGTGTGCTGAGCCAATAATCTGAGAAGCTGAACTGTATGAAGGAAGAGCATCAGGATTGGAGGAAGGCGTATTAACAACCTGCAATTTGCAGATGACACACCCTTGTTGCTGCAAGTGAGGAGGATTGAAGCCCTTGCTGATGGAGATCGAGGACTGCATCAGCTGACAGTACCAACTCCATCCAACATGAACCAAACAGATCCTCACAAGTGGATCCACAGGGCAGAAGGACAAATGGAGAAAAGACTAACGTTGTGAGCGATTTAATTTTGCTTGGATCCATAACCAATGGCCACGGAAGCAGCAGTAAAGAGTTCATTGGTCAAATCTACACATAAGATCTGTTGAAAGTGTTAAAGAGCAAGGAAGTCACATTGAGGACTAAGGAATCTCATTCAGGCTAGGGTGCTTTCAGTTTCCTCTCTGCAGTCAAAGCTGGATGGTGAACAAGGAAGGCAGCAGAAGACTCGATATATTTGACTAATGACATTGGCAAATGATATTAAAATGCCATGGTCTCCAGAAATCTGCTTTGGAGGAAATACAGCTAAGATGAACCTTAGAAGTGAGGATTGTTGTTATAAGAGCTGTAAGAGCCCCAAATAAAATGATTTATTAATAAATCAACAAATTCCTAGAGCTATAACAGGAGTGCAGGGGGTGGGGAGTGAAGATTGTGAGACTCTCTCACGTACTTTGAAGATGTTATCAGGAGAAACCAGTCCCTGAAATAGAGCATCATGCTTCCTAAATTAGAGTGTCAGCAAAAGACGAGGAAGATCCTGAAGAAGATGGCTTGGCATGGCAGCTGCAGCAGTAGGCCCCCACATAACAATAATTGTGAAGACGGCACCGGACAGGCCAGTATTTTGTTCCATTGCCTGTAGGGTCACTATGAGCTGGAGCCAGTTCAAAGGTAACTGACAATACACCAATCACATCAACATTGTTCTGTAAAAGTGTCTATATTGAATTACAACATTATTAGTAATGTATATGTCTCTTTTCTATATTATTTTTTTTCATTCTCAAAAAGTTCTTGATAGAGGTTCACAAATACTAATTATGGCACTATTCAAGCTAAGGCCCCAGGAAATTTGACTGTAAAAACACCTTAGAGCACACTGAAGCTTGTGCAAATGGAATCGCATGATTCGATGCATCATTGTAACTGTGTAACGTGACAGCTCTGGTGGGAGAAGAATCAAAAAGCAAATTAACATAGAAGAACTAACTTGTAGGCATATTAGTACATGTAAGCTGGACTTATGATCTTTTTTTATTGTTGTAAGTAACTAATGGGATATTTTTATAAGAAACAGTAACTTCTTGCTGGAATGCTGCAAAAATTTTATAGACGGTCATTCTGATGTCACTCTGACAGTCTGAATCCTCTGCACCCCTTATTAATGCCACTGGGCAGGGTGACTGTTTTCGGGTGCAAGTCGCCCACTAGCAGTGAAGGAATTGGCTCCAGGCTGAAGTCTGAAGAGGCTATTCTGTGTATCTTCTCCAGTCAGCACTTCCCCGATAGAGCCTCCTCCCCTGGCAAATCCCTGGAAGGCTAGAAGTGGCCAAGCTCAAGCTGCACACGTCCAGCAAACCCCTCTGCTCCCATCATCCCCATTCCCATTGACCAAACCTTTCATTCTTTCAGCTCGTGAGATGATGATCAGATTTCTTCATTTGGCTTTCTAGTTCCAAGTGCTTGTATATTTCATCATAATACTCTATTTTCTCTTCTCGGGTTGCCTTTTGAACTATTCTGTTCAGCTCTTTTATATCATTATTTCTTCTTTTAGCTACTTTATGTTCTAGTTACTATGAGTCTCTTCTGACAGCCACTTTGGTCTTGCCTTTATTTCCTGTCTCTTTATTGGCCTTTTGCTTTCTTCCTGGATGATGTTCTTGGTGTCCTCCCCAGCTCATCGGGTCTTCTGACAGCGGTACTCAATGTGTCATGTCTGCTCCTGAAGTCTTCTTGAAACTCAGGTGGGGTATATTCAAGGTTATAGTTTGGTTCGTGTGGTAGTTACATAATCTGATGTCATCTTGAGACTATTAAGAGTGAAGGGGTGGAGTTTATTTAGCCTGTCAATCAGGTCACAGATTGATGCCCTCATTTGGAAGCACTGCAGAGATAAATAGCTCACTGGAGGCCAGACCCACACTCTGTGCTTCATCTGCCTATTGACAAGACACTTGGAGCTACTCTGATGGAACCAAAGCCCTGGAACTGGAGGAGCCATGTGGAGACCCATGCCAGTACTGAGATGTTTCCACCACCACTGGATCCACAAGACTGTGGATCCACCCACTGGTCTGTGATCTTCCATTGCATGTGTTGCATGAGGAATGTACAGGCTTGTGTCCGACATATGAATTAATATCAAACTTACGGACTTGGTCTGCACTGGGCCGGAATGTTTTCTTCATATACAATTACTCTTTGATATAAAGCTCTCTCTTACACACATATGAGAGTCTATGAATTTGTTTCTCTGGTCAACCCAGACTAATATAGTTCTCATGGATTTGTTTTCATTTTCTTCAGCTTTAATTTAAACTTGTATATGATCACTGCGGGTCTGTTCCACACGTGGTTTGTTATGTGATTACCTCCACACAAGCCACAGTGTCTCTGTTGTTAGCTTCTCCCTTGTCTCTTCTTGATTCCCCTGCATTCCTGGCAAAGTCTATGTGAATAGTCATCATTTATGTTTGTGGGGGAAAAAAAGGTATTTGCAAATGAGAGGTTGTTAGTCTTGCAAAATTCTATTATGAGCTCTCCAGCTTTGTTTCTATGACCAACGCTATATTTTCCAATTACTGTTCTTTTTTGTTGCCTTTTGAATTCCAATCAACAATAATTACCAATACATCTTGATTGCATGTTTGATCAATCTCAGTCTGAAGAAGTGGTATGATCCTTCAATTTCTTCATCACCAGCTTTAGTGGTGGTGCACCAATTGTCTCCTTCAAAATGGCCAATACCAGTCCATATCCGCTCCCTTGATCTTTATGCATTTCATTTTTGACAACTTTCAATTGTCTTAGATTCTTAGATTTACACTTTGCCAAATCTGACCTCCTCTGGCTTCTCTAGTGCCACAAGACAGGGGTCAGATGTGCCACACTCCATCCTTCCCTACATATGTGGACACCAACCGTTTCTCTCATGCCACTCTACATCTATATACTGGGTTCGATAATTCATTGCAACGACCACACAGAAACTCACAGAAAATACTCATGATTAAGGAGGTTTATTAGGGGAGTTAACAGGTTATTAAAATCAAGATCAGAAAACAATACAGATAGAGTCAGCAACACCTCTCCTCAACTATCAACCACTCCTCTCTCTGAGTTCTCAGTGACATGGCCCCCTGGCCTCGGCCTTCCTAGACCACCTGTCATCGTCTGTCCGCCACGTTCTTGACACCACTGCCCTTGCTCGGTCCTTTGGGCTCCATGCCACAATCTCTGTTGTTTCTGGTCTTAGATGTACCACTTCAGACAGAGAACTGGAAGGTGCTCTTCTGAAGGTCCTGAGCTCGCCTACTCTACTGCTTCAAAGACAGCCAGGGCAGGGGATAGCAAAAGTGACCAGTCCGTTTGCAGTAACCACAGGGA
Organism: Echinops telfairi; assembly: GCF_000313985.2. Lineage (NCBI taxonomy): Eukaryota > Metazoa > Chordata > Mammalia > Afrosoricida > Tenrecidae > Echinops > Echinops telfairi. Next base: position 56,352,143 of record NW_022104341.1, read on the forward strand.
CATAGGTGATGGGTGCCTTTGGAACTGGGTTATGTTCTTAATATACTGGAAAGTTTTGTTCCTTAGCTGAGTAAATTATCGGAGTTTATTTTGTGCATTTTGCTCATGACTGTAGGAACCGGGGGAACTCTGGGAACCATGTTTAGTGAACACATTTCCACATTGAAGTGAGGTAGCTGAGGTATTAAGGTGACAGAGAGGGAGACGACCCATTGGTTCTGGATTATGTTTGAAGCATTAGATGGCTAAGTATTAAAAGCATCCTGATGAAATCCTTAGCAATCAGAACACGTGCTTCACTAGATTTTTGCCAACTGCCAATCATGTTGGATTTAGCTAATCTGTTCCTCTTTCTGAAACTTAAGGTAAATGATTAACAATATAACTTCTCTTGTAAAGTGAAAAATTTTTTTTCACTTCACCACATAATTGGTACCTCCCACATTCTTTTGAGTCATGTTCCATTTGCAGATGAAAGTCCTTCCAGCATTGTTCCGGCCCGTCTTTCAGTGCTACTCTACTTTGAGGAGGAGGTAGCTCTCCTCTGGTCACATTTTGAATTCTTTCCAACCTGGGGAGCTTATCTTTGGGCACTGTGTCTGACAAAGTCCTGCTGCTACTCATAAGATTTTCAGTGGCTCGGCTCTCAGAAGACAGCTGATTCCTTCTTCATAGTCTGTTCTTAGTCTAAAAGTACCTTGAAACCTGTTCACCTCGAGTGATCCTGCCGGTATTTGAAGTACCAGTGTTGTCCAGCAGTCACATGAAAGCCACCACAAACGTTACCAGTGGGCTCTGAACCAGTGACATCGCCGTCCTACTCTTGCCACATAGCCTCACCAGGGCTCCTTACGCTAATCCAGAGGTGGTGCCGTTGCACTGAAAGGCTAGAGAGGCCTATGGACAGAAGCCAGTGTGAGAAGCCCTAAGGGGAAGAACCCCAGGCCATGGCTGCCTTCCAGCTGGTGGGTCTCATCAACTCCTGCTCTTGAGTCCTCTGCTTAGAGAACGCTGCAAGATTTGCAAGTGTGTTCATTAAACTTCATATTCCCCACTCATTAAATAATTTATACCACCATGTTTTAGTTATGGTGAGATAGTTTCTTTGACGTCAGGTCAGTAATAATCCCCTAAAATAAGGAAATTAAAATGTTGGCATTGGAGTTACACTAACATCTAAGGCTGGTTGATAATTCATGACTACAGTTCTTCTGTTCCCTTAGTTATCTGAGAATCATGTTTCTAAGGAGTCTCAAAGTAGGACTGTGGATTTGTGTTTGAAATGGAACTCTGCCCAATAACAACCCTTTTGGTCAGGATTGTAATGAAATGAGAGGGTTATTACAACTGCATGGTCATGACTTGCTTCATGGTAGGGTAAGCTAGTGAGTCCCTTCTTGAAAACTAAAGAACGTAACTGGAAATTAAGGGATTTTCTAAATACTTCAAAGCAGTTCTCCAGTGCACCCAAACAGGTTTTCCCTACGTTCAGAAGACCCATTAATCCAAAGATTTATGAAAGAAAAATAATTCCTGGATTACTAGCAAGTTGAACAACAACAAAGAGGCAAAGTAACTTTAATTTATTTTTAAGTTAGGTAATGAAGAAGTGGTAATAAAATATCCAGGAAAGAAACCAAAGAAACTTTTTTATTGTCTCAAGGAAACTTCGGAGCATTTTCCTAGAACTATAAAAGTTACACAATTATTTATTACTTGATAAAACAAGCTTATTGCAGCAGTAATACAGACACATGATTTTTTTTTAAATTTTCAAATATAAGGTAAAGGAACATTTTCCGCTCTTCCCTCCTCACTATTCTGTAAGCTCACTTTATAGAGGGTGTCACCAATAATAGTTTATTTAATTTATAACCATTGAAAAGATCCCAATTTTATTATTAAAAGTAATACCACACAACGTTGCATAATTCTTTCCATGTAGTTTCAAACATTTTTGCAAACCTGTGAGTATGATAAATTTCATATAATCTTGGTAGATGTTGATAAATTTCATGCATTAAATTTATAACCATTTATATTATCAATAATATAGAAGAACGGCTATTTCCTTTAGTCCTTGGGTTTACTTAAATTTCTAATGTTTTCATTTGGATAGAAATATATATATATATATATATAATTATATCAATAACAATTAGCTTTTAATTTTACTTTAAAACATGAATATAGTTGAGTGTGTTTTCATTTGTTAATTGGCCATTAATAATTCTTTGTGAATTTCATTGCTCATTTTTTCCCATTGGGTTATCTTTTACCTACTTATGAAGACTTTTTGCATAGCATATTGTTTTATATGCATATTGCTTTATATTGCACATGGCATATGCACATTACTTTATCACATTATTCCAAACATTTCCCCCAATCTGTTCTTATCCTTTTTGTTCTATTTTTTTAAAATAGTTCTGTTGGCATCTATTTCAAATATCATACAATGTAATCATTCAACCATATTTAGATTTGTGCGATTATCACAACAGTCAATGTGAGAACATTTTCTCCTCAGACTCATTGTTATGAGCTCCCCATTTCCCCCATCCTTTCCTGCCAGCCCTCGAGGCAATTATCAGTCTAGTTACTGCCTCTGTAGATCTACCTCTCCTGGATTTCATACATAGAAAATGATACGAAGCACAAACAGAAAGTAAACAAACAAAAAATCCCTACAACAATGACTAGGAAAAACATTGTTAAAAAACTCAATAGAAAAGAAAGCAGGAAATAATAAAAAATGGAAACAAGTTTAAAATGGGTTAAAAGGGACGTTGAATGATAAGGCATTACATTTTTATCGAACTACATCCTCCATAATCAACTTTCCAATGCTCTCCGATGTCAAGGCTGTTCACATCCCTGGACTGTGGTCAGAGGGGATCCACCAGAGGCTTCATCCATGTGGGAACCCTGCACATGGGTCTTGAGCTTTCACTGTCATCCACAACCTGCTTTAGATGTTCACAAATTAAGCTCTGATACTATTCCCTCTTTTGGATTTGGATTTATTATTTACCATCATTGACTCAAGCAGGCTGGTGTGCTTCTTCAATGTGGACTTAGTTGATGCTTCGCTTAGATGGTTGCTTGAAGGTAAGCCTTTAAGATCTCAGACACGATTCTTTTTGATAGCCAGACACCATCTAATTTCTTCACCACACTGCTCTAGCACCCATACCTTCAGTGATCTCTTCACGATGCCAAACATCATGATGCCAAACATCATGCCAAGCAGGGCCAGATCATAAGAACTAATTGTTCTTAGATTGGGACTAGAATTAAGTGTGAGCCTAAAATCTATTCATATACCTCAAATTCACTTTAGAGACATCAGTCCCATAGAGTGTACCCCTGCAGTCACCACTAGCAGTGGAGGCTTGTGTGTTGCATGATGCTTCACTGCAGTAGGGAAAAGTCTATAATCTACTTCTGAAAATCAGCCAATGTAATTTCTGCAGGCTCACCATCATGGAGATACATACAATTATGGAAATGGTGCAGAGGGGACAGAAAATTTGTCCACTGGCAGTTAGTAGCCTGGACTTACCTGTGCGTACCACACAGGCATTTTTATTGTCTTAATACAAACTGCATTACATTTTTGATACAAAGACAACTAATGTTGTGCTTTAAAAAAAGTTTGCCAGAGTTGTATTGTTTTATTTAGCACAAATGAAACTTAGAAGTGAGTTGCCTATTTGTTGCCTTTCTCGTGAAGCCTGCTATTGAGATTGGTGACTGATGACCAAGTAAGCTTCTCCTTCCAAGATGACTAAATGGTTCTAGGGAAAGCGTTTTGAAAAATTTCAGCACAGTAAGAAGGTCAGTAGTTTGAACCCACGAGTCACTCCTCAGGAGAAAGATGAGGCTGTCTGCTGTCATAAGATTTAAAGTCTCGGGGACCCAAAAGGCAGTTCCAGTCTGCTCTACAGGGATGCTGGGAGTAGAGAGCAATGCAATGGCCTTGAGTTTTCTTTCTTTCTTTCTTGAGAATTGTTGCACATCAACCGCACTTGGAGCTCCTTCATGTTGTGAACCCCAAATCTATGGAGCTGCTGGGCAGCATGTACTTCATTTTCCTGTTGCTCCCATAAGCAGGTTTGAGCACCCAGGTCAGAGTTTTGGCCCTTCAGCAGACCCGGTACCTCTGTGCTCCTGGAAGGAATACTTAAATTAAATGTGATCTGTAGATCTGTCTTGCGCCAGATGAATTCTTTCATTCTCTTCTTGGCAAATTTTGGCTTCATGAGCCTCCTGAGAAGAGATGGCTGCCTCTGAAGAAGAGAAAGCTCATATCATTTTACTAACAAATATTTGATACAAATGAAAAATATCTTTTTACATACTTAATTCTTCCTCATGAACCTCAATGGAATCTTACATTCCTTTGCTTTTCTTAAGTTCACTCCTCAAATTTTAATTTTCTGTAGTAATTGTGAATTTAATATTCTCTCATTCTGTTTTCTGTCAGAATCATTTTAAAGTGATTGACGTATTAATTTTGTGATTAGCCATCTTAATGGCTTTTCTTTTTTTTAAATCGTTTTATTAGGGGCTCATGCAACTCGTCACAATCCATACGTACATCAATTGTGTAAAGCACATTTGTATATTCATTGCCCTCATCATTCAGCTTTTCTTTTTTTAAAAACTTTTAACATTTTATTGTGATTTGGTTGAAAGTTTATAAAGTTGGTTTCCAGTAAATAATTCATACATACTTTGTTTTGTAACATCGATTGCAATCAGGTAGTCTAATAGCCCTCTTCTCAATTTCTATTTTTCATTTTAAAAAATTGTATGATTTATTTTAAAAAATTTTCTAAGTCTGATGTTTTCATTTATTCTTTTCTAGGCCTTCCTGGCTTCTGAGCTGTGTTCCTGGCAAACATTGCACTTTTGATCTGGCAGGGTGATTATTCTGAGAATGTACCTCTGTGGTGTTAATGCTCGCTGTCTGTCATCTGTCTGGAAGCTGATTCATGGGAGGAATTCAATTCCAGGCCTTAGGGTATCTAAGAGTTAGTCTTGAGTGTTCCGCCATTCTCTATCAGAGCAGTATGTCGCTTTCTGTTTGTTCATTTGTGACTTTGCATTTTGTCCCACATTTTTCTTTCACTCTACCCAAGAGATCTCTTTCAAAGGAAATAGTCAGGTACCCCCTAGTTCTGGGACGGGGAGCCTGGGGCTCAAGTGTTCTATTAGTTCTTTGGACTAATCATTTCCCTGCACCTGGGATTTTCTTTCAATAGTTGCATCTTAAATGGCTGTTCACTGATGTGTGTGTGTGTGTGTGTGTGTGTGTGTGTGTGTGTGTGAAGGCTTTTTTTATTGAGATGGGTTGGGGAGCATCATCTAAGGTAATATTCATTCTAATCTTCCTGGTCTGGGCTTTTTTGTCACTTTCTTTTTCTTTTTCTTGGTGTTCGGGTCCACTACTGACCAGTTCCTCCTTCAAAGAGAGCATCTTCTTTGTCTTTGAGACACTTCTGCTGTTTGCTGCCTTTTCAGGCTCACTCGAGGCTTCCTCTCTGGGGAGCGATGTCGATTTCTTCCTCTTGGGGACAGCCCTTTGCTCAAGAGCACTGCTAGCCAACTCCTCCATGGAAAATCAGCTTTCTTTTGCTTGGGCTTGGGGAACGCAGAACTAGATAGGTTTTCTTACTCCCATATTTTTAAGACTTCTTTCACTACTCCCCAAAATAGGATACAGGATATTTGCCATATATATATATATTAAGACCAAACAACTAGAAAATAAATGAAAAAAAATCAGTTATAATAGCAACCAAAAAATCTATATAGTTAGGAGCAAACCTAACAAAAGAACAGTTTTTTTTTATCTTCTTTACTCCAAAATTGATAAAATTTAATCTAAAATTGATAAAATGTTACTCTAAAATTGATAAAAGATTACTGGCAAAATTAAAATAGAACTAAATAGATGGAAGAAATCCTATTTTTTTATTGATTGGAAAGCTCAATATATTAAAGTGTCAAATATTGACAAGTTGATCTATAGATCTAATGCAATCATAGTCAAATTCCCAGAAAACTCTTTTGCAGATTTTGACATCATGATTTCAAAACTTTTTATGGAATTCAGAGATCCTAGAATACCAAACTCACAAATGATGGTATCATTATATCACTTCCAACTCAGAGCAATTACAGGACAGTGTAGAATGGCACCACTGATTTTCAAGATTGTGAATATTTATGGGAGAAGACAGTGACATCTTTCTCCTATAGAGAAGCTGGTGGATTTGACCCATTCACCTTTGGGTTGGTCATTGAGCATTGAACCAGTGTTCCAGCAGGGCTCCTTGAACCTAGAATACCCCAGGGCATTTTTAAAAAGAACAAATGTTTCAGACATATTTTTACATCAAGTCTTACTATAAAATTACAACAAAAACAGTCTGGTGTTTCCATAAATTGAGAGTAATATACTAATGGCATAAAATAATCAAGAAACAGACCAATGCATATATGGTACCCAGTTTATGACAAAGTCACTATTATAATTCAGTAGGAAAGAAATAGTACTGATTCGGTTGAATAGCCAAATAAAAATTAATTTGAGCTGAATAATTCTACGTGGAAAAGTAGTATAATCCAACTTCTAGATGAAACCATTGGAGAATGTCTTCAAGACTTTGACGTAAGAAAATATTTCTACACTAGCATGTCACAGAAGCCATAAAAGACAACATTGGGCTTATTTAAAGTGAAAAGCGTTATTGATGAAAAAGACTCTTAAAAGAGTGCAACAGGCAGCCCCGGACCACGAGATGATGTTTGCCTTCAATACCCTGGAAAGGCTCTACATCCAGAACAGAAAAGGACTCCCCAAATCAATAAGAAAGTGACAATTGACTAATTTAAAATTGGAAGGAAAAAGATTGGAATAGACACTTCACAAGGAAGGATATTCAAATGAATAAAAGTCAATATCTTTGGTCATCAAGAAAATTCAAATTAAAACTCCAACGAGGTATTCATATGTTCCCAGCAAAATGGGGAAAATTTAAAAAACTGATAATGTTAAGTGCTGGGAAATTGTGGAGCTAGAACTTGCATTGCTATTGAGTGTAATTGGCATATAGGCTTTATAAAGCTTTTGCATAATATCCATTAATGTTAAATATACATGTATCTATAACTCAACAATTCTACTTTTACATATATTTGTATATCCAACAGAAATGCATTATTGTGTCCACCAAAGGACAATGACAAGAATATTTATAGCAGCTTTGTTCATAAGAGCCACCATCTAGAAGAAACGCAAATGTCCAATGGATAAATGGTGATATATTCACACAATGTAGTGAGAGAAACAAACACTATTATGTGCAATGATATGAATAATTATCACAGACATAGTAGTGGACCCATAAAAGCTAATCACAGAAGAATATAAAGACCTATTACAAAACTCAAAAACCGGAAAAACTCAACGATGAAGATCAAGAAGGAGCCTGGAAAGTGCAGTGGTTAAGTACTCATCAACAAACTGAAACCCGGGCAGGTCAGACGCCACCAAACTCTCCAGGGGAGAAAACTGTGGCGTCTGCTTCCACCAGGTTGACCCTCTTGGAAACCGGATGGTACAGTTTCCCTCTGTTCTGTATGCTAACCAGGAATCGGAATCAACTCTCCTGCAATGGTCTGGGGTTTTTGGTTTGGGTTTTTTTTTTTTTGGTATGCAGATAAATATGAAAAGAGAAGTGCGCCCTGGAGAATTAGTGTCTGGTTTGGGCAACAGCAGCCTTTGGGCTGAAATGTTCTATTTCTTGATGTTGCTAATTCTATATGATTATATGAGCATCCCTATGTAGTGATTTGAGAAGTACACCAATCACATGTGCATTTTATATAAGTGATACATCAATCAAACAGTCTATTTTCTGGAAAACTTCCCAATAAATCTCAAATATGTGCATTCTACTCATCATAAGCCTATCTCATAGTTCAGCCCACATTTCTGCATGGATTACCACTATATCTGCTTATCTCTTAATTCCACCCTACCAGACCCACAGCATTCTGCTGTATTTTAATAAAGATAAGAGATATAACAAAGATGTGGAATTAGTACAATTTTGGTTTTTAGAATAATTTTGTGACCTGAAAATGAGGATGTCATTTTCACTCCAGCAATAACTTTCAATGAACAGTGAAGTTTTGCCTTCCCTTCCTGGTCTGTTTGTTTTACCCTGTGGAAAATGGAAATTACTTTATCAGGCCAGACCTTCAAGGGTTGTTACATAGTCTACTGAGATAGCATCAAAAAATTGTACAAAACTGATGTTATACAAATACACATGAAGGTGTTATTATTCCTAATAATAAACATGGTTTCGAATGATAGCTTACACAGATCTTTAATCATACTTAGACGATCACCTCTCTACCCTTGTTAAGTTCCTAGCTTACATAGATGTCGGTCTCCAAAGCAATATTCTAGACATGAAAACACACACACACACACACACACACACACACACAAATAAAACAAAAAACAACAACCAGTAAAAACACATATTCCTCTTTGGTCAGGTGTATGATTATATATAAAGCAAGTACATCCTATTCCAAAGAAAGGTGACCCAAGAGAATGCTCAAATTATAGAATGCAAATGCCATTGATATCCCATGTAAGTACAATGTTACTGAAGGTCATCCCAAAGTGTTTGCAGCAGTACATTGACAGGGAGCTGCCAGAGCTTCAGGCCAAATTCAGAAGAGGACATGGAACAAGGATTATCATTGCTGATGTCAGATGGATCTGGAATGAAAACCAAGAATACAAGATGTTGTGTTTTGTTGACTAGGCCAAGGCATTTGACTGTGTGGACCATAACGTACTGTGGAGAGTCTTGAAAAGAGTGGGAGCCACAGAACCCCACATTGTGCTCCTGTGGAACCATCCATGGATCAAAAGGTGGCCGTGGGAACAAAAGGAGGAAATACGGCATGGTTTAATCAGAAAAAGTGGCATGAGGGTTGCATCCTCTCACCATGGACAAATCATCGCACAAGTTGGATTGTATGAAGGAGGCCGTGGCATCAAAATTGGAGGGCAGCTTATTAACAACCAGCACCACACTGACGACACAAGCTTGGTTGCTGAAAGTGAGGAGGACGAAACACTTGCTGATGAAGCTCAACCACTGCAGCCTGCAGTGTGGATCACAGCTCAAGGTAAAGAACAATCCTCACAACGGGACCGGTAGGTAACATCATTGTTAGATAGTGTTGAGTCGGTCTGACCCCTAGCGACTTTCTGCCCAACTCCCAGGACTGTGCCAGTCTCACAACTGCCCCTAGGTGGGAGCGCCTCCTCCTCCATCCATTTAACAGAAAGAGTGAGTGTCTGGAAGGTGCTACTTTGGACATGCCTCCTACAGGTTGGGTAAAATTGGAGATCGAGCTGCTGAAGACCAGGAAAAAAACGAAGATGTGCTCTGGGGTGGCCAACTTCATAGCTTAAACGTTTATTTCCTTGCCTTTTCCTTGGTGTGTTTGAGAGTTGTGAACTTGCAACATTATGTTGTGGATCTGTGTGCTGTGTGTGGGTAAGACTACCAAAAAAATGTCACTTTTTTGTCGTGATTTACTCTTTTTTCCCCCCTTTGTATTATTTTTTTAATAGTAGTCTTATTGACATCTTACACATTCCAATATGTCCACTCACCTACAATTCTGTTGCTCAATCCCCTGGGAGAGGGTGGGGTGCAATCATCAATGCTATCTGCTCCCCTTTCCCCCCTCTCTCTTCTGGTACCCTCGGGGAACTCCTGTCAGTGTCTCTGAGGCTCAGCTATCTTGACTACCATGTACCGAGCGATCTTAAATATACAAATAAACATATGTAATTCTAACACGAATAATGAGGCATAACACATAAAACTTTAGTAGTGGGGAGAAAATCTTAAAGAACTAGAGGATAGTTATGTAGTTCATCCGTGGCATCCCGCACCCAGGATTTATCATCCGTTCCATGTGGTCCTTCTGAGAGGGCCTGTCCAAGGTTCTTGCAGGTGGACTTTGGGTCTCGTCATCATTTACTCTCTTATGTGTCTGGGAATATTCTGGTCATCTAGATACACTCAGGACAACTCAAGAGCATTTGACAGACCACGCCTATTTAGTGCTCCACGCCCCAAGTTAAGTTCTAGTGTCTTATGGGGTTCCCTATGAGGTGCTTTTATGTCATGGGGTTCACCCCTAGCAATCCTGAGGAACGCCCAAGTATTGGGGATGAAATGCTTCTCTACTCTTCGGAATCCTGCAAACCTGGACACTCATCAGGTGTACTTTCTGTCTCCTAACATGCCCATTTCGGGAGTTTCCCCTTTGTAGCTCTTAAAGGTGTGAAAGGAAACAATAACAGAAGAAAAAGGGCGCGAAGTCAGGAAGTAAGTGTGTCCCCAGTGGAATAGTCACTTGCAGTGGCCATAACTGCTCCACATCCCCAGTCACCAGGCACCAAAAAAATGTTATTGGAAGGAGGGTCAGGGTTTAAGCCTTCCCACTCCTCAGTTCCTCTCCTGTCCCACTCACAAGAAAGATGTCAGGCAAGGGACGAAATTCAGACAAGAGTCAGAGAAAAGGTTTGGATAGAAAGAGTGAGTTTATTGAAGGAGGACACTTCCGAAAAGAAGGTGAAGGGCCCTTAGCCAGTCTAAAAGGCTTGAGCCCATTTTTGTAGCCGGATGTTGATCCATTTCTTGGAGGGCTAACCTATTTCTCACCGCCCCTCTGCTTTACCAAACACGACTTGTCTCTCCTGACATGTTCAAAGTATGTAAGGCAAGTCTCCTCCTTCTTGCCTCTAAGGAACATCTGGCTGTACTTCTTCCAAGACAGATTGGTTTGTCTATTTAGCAGTCCACAGTACTTTTCAATATTTGTCTCCAGCACAATTTAAATGCATTGATTCCTCTTCATTTTAAAGTATTCAATGTCCAATTCTCACATGTCTATTGGACCACTGAAAATACCATGGCTTGGGTCAGGTGCACCGTAGTCTTTAAAGTAACACCCATGATTTTCAATGTGACATGGCCCTGCTCAATACTCACCTTCAATGAAGGAAGCACAGAAGATATGGGTACTGTAGCAAAGTGTGGTGAAGAAATTAAATGGTGCCCGGCTATCAGAGAGAATAGCATCTAGGGCCTTAAAGGCTTGTTTCTAAACAAGCAGCTATCAAAGCAAGACAGCAACCAAGCCCACATGGAAGAAACATACCAACATCCATGATCTAATGATTGTAAATTATATAATCCAAATCTGAAGGAAGGATTAGTATCAGAGCTTACATTGTGAGAGTCTGGTATGTAGAAGGCTATAGATGACAGGTGAAGTTCCAAATACATTTGCAGGATCTACAGAGGAAAGAAGCCTCTAGTGATTTCCCTTTAACCAAGGTTGAGGGGTGGGAATAACCTGGCAATCAGAGTACTGGAGAGATGAATATAGTAGATTAAAATGATTAATCTGACAAATTATTCATCGTATTTGAACAGTTAAAACCTTGTCACTTGATCTCCTCTCTGATGCACCAGTTTTTTAATATTTTCTGTAGTTTTTCTTCATATTGGAGCTTATCTCTGTTGCATTTTGTCATTGTTAGTAATCCCCTTGAGTGTTTACAATGTGTTTCTCGGTAGGTGAAACCCAGCATGAGTGAAGCTATAGAGACCGCAACTAAAATCAGGTTTCTTGTGGGGAGGGGGCTTATGGTGAGTGAGGGAGGGTGGTAATGGGGAGCTGATATCAAGGAGTTCAAAAAGGAAGAAAAAAATGGAAACTGATGTGGTAGCAATTGTACAACACTGCTTGATGTGACTGACCTGTGGAATGGTATGATGTGTGGATTAGCTCCTTATAAAATGGTTTTGGGGGAAAAAGTAACATCCGCAGTATTTTAATATTATAAAGAGGTTGTGGGAAGCAGCTTTACCTAATACATATATATATTTTTTTTATCTCTGCTGCTTCTGTGACCACTGATTGGGGATAGATGTGAGACCAAAATCTTTGACAACTTCAATCTTTTCTCCACACACCATACTCTTAACTATTGGTCCAGTTGTGAGGATTTTGGTCTTCTTTACGTTGAGTTCTGATCCATACTGAAAGCTGCAATCCTTTGATGTTCTTCAGCCAGTGTTTCAAGTCCTCCTCATTTTCAGCAAGCCAGGTTGTGTCATTTGCACAACTTGACACCACATATAAGCCAGTTTCTCTAATGATTTTCTTAGGATGCAGAATTCATAAGTATGGTGAGAGGATAGGACCTTACTGTACACCTTTCTTAATTTTAAACATGCAGTGTCCCTTGTTCCCTTCTCACGACTGCTTCTTGATCTCGGTACATGTGCCATATGAGCACAGTCAAGTGTCCTGGAATTGGCATTCTTCTCAAGGGGATCCATTGGTTGTTGTGATTCACACAGCCGAATACTTTGGCATAGTCAAATAGACACAAGTTGACATCTTTCTGGTACTCCCTGGTTTGAGCCAAGATCCATCTGATAGCAGCAGTGACATCCCTTGTTCCACGTCCTCTTCTGAATCCAGCCTGAACCTCTAGCAGCTCCCTGTCGATGCAGAAACATTTTACTTGCATGTGCTTTCAATGATATTGTTCTACAATTTGAGCATTCTGCTGGATCACCTTTCTTTGGAATGGGTAAAAATATGGATGTCTTCTAGTCAGTTGGCCATGTAGCTGTCCTCCAAAATTTCCTCTCATATATGAGGGTGTGCTTCCAGTACTTCATCAGCTTATTGAAACATCTCAATTGGTAATTCATCAACTCCTGAGCCCTGTTTTTGGCTAATGCTTTCAGTACAGTTTGAACTTCTTCCTTCAATATCATTGTCTCTTGCTCATATGCTACCTCCTGTAATGTGGTACAGTGACTTGTGTATTTGTTACATCTTCTTCTTTTTGTTTTTTTCTTGATAATTTAGCAGTCTTTACTTGGTTATAACTGGACTGCTAAACTCTAAAAGTGATTCTTTGATTGTAGCACCGAGTCCACATTTCAGTCCATCTTTTAAAGGCAAAAAACTCATTTGTCCATTGTCTAGTTCCATCTTCTTTTGATACTTCCTGCATCATTCAATATTTTGCCAATAGAATTTTTCAATATTGCAACTCAAGATTGAATTCCTGCTTGAGTTCTTTCCGTTTCAGATGTGCTGCATATGTTCTTCCCTTTTGGTTTGTAGTTCTAGGTCTTTACACGTTTAATTATATTTGGTTTTGTCTTCTTGAGCTGCCTTTTGAAAATTTCTCTTCAGCTCTTTGATTTCATCAGTTTTGTCAAGTGCTTTAGCGACTCTACAAATGAGAGGAGGTTTCATAATCTCTTCTGACATCTACGTTGATCTTTTTTTACTTCCTGTCTTTTTAATGACCTTTTGCTTTCTTCCTGAATGATGTTCTTGATGTCCTCCCACGCTCATCAGCTCGTCTGTCATTAATGTGCAATGCAGCATGCATCTGTTCTTGAGATGTTCTCAAAATTCAGGTGGGATAGACTCCAGGTTGTATTTTGACTCTTGGATTTTGTCTTGTTTTAATTTTCTTCAGTGTTAGCCTGAACTTACATATGAACAAATGATGATTTGGTTCATAGTCTGCCCTTCGCCTGGTTTTAACCACTAATATTGAGCTTCTCCGCTAGTTCTTCTCACAGATAAGTTTGTTTGATTTCTGTGTATTCCATCTGGAGAAGTTCATGTGTGTAGATATGCATTCATCTTCTGGGTTGTTGAAAAAAGGTATCTACCATGAATAAGCCATTGGTTTTGCAAAATTCTTTCATGCTTTGTTTCTATCACCCGGTCCTCATTTTCCAACTACTAATCCTTCCTCTTAGTTTCCATTTTTTGCATTCCAAACGCTAATAATTATCAATGCATCTTGATTGAATGTTTGATCAATTTTCAACTAAAGTAATTAGTAGAAGTCTTCAATTTCTTCATCGCCAGTTTTGGTGGTTGGTGCAGGAATCTGAGTAATAGTTGCTTTGCTCGGATGGCCTTGAAGGCAGATAGAGCTAACCTGATCACAGACAGCATTGTACTTCATGATTGATTTTGCAATGTCCTTTTTGACAATGAATGACATACCATTCCTCTTGATTGCTTTGTTCCTGGACAGATTGCACTAATCCTTAGTAAGTCACGTGATTTCCTCACTCAAAATGACCAGCATCCGCCCATTTTAGCTCGCTAATGCCTAGGATAATGATTGCTACGTGTTCCATCTCATTTCGACTTCCAGTTTTTTTAGATTCATACTTCATACATCCCAAGTTCCAGTTATTAGCAGATTTTTTTTGCACCTGTTTCTCCTTACCTTGAGTTGTACCCTGTCAGCAAATGAAGATCTTGAAGGCTCTATTCCCATGTACTTGACCTTACTCAAATCACCATGGTCCACTCCACCCAGAGAAATCCGTCCCTCCTCGGTCACATTTGGAATGCCCTCGGACCTGAGAGGCCCAGCCCCTGGCATTACCTCTGACAGTGTTCTGCCATCCTGCACTAGGGCCTCCATATCTGATAATGCTTCAAAGCTATACACGAGGCTTTCAGTGGCTCCTTCCTATGAATTGAGGAGTCAAGTCCTTGTGCATTGTCTGTTCTTTGCTTGGAAGTTCCGCTGAAACCTATTCACTCTGGAGGGCTCTGCTGGCATGTGAAATACTAGTGACAGAGCTTCCAGCATCACAGCAGCACACAAGCCACCAGTCTGACTAATTGGCAGACAAGTGGTGGAACACTGTGGTTAATGGAGAAAAGATTGAAGTTGTCGGATTTTATCTTGCTCGAATCCCAAAAATCCATAGTCATGGAAGCAGTAGTCAAGTGATCAAAGAGGTGATGCATTAGGTAAATCTACTGCATAAGACCTCTTTCACTTGTTGAAAAGCAAGGATATTACTTTGAGGACTAAGGTGTGCCAGACCCAAGTGCTGGCATTTTCTATTACTTCATCTGTATGTGAAAGTTGGACCTTGAATAAGGAAGACCGTAGAAGAATGGATACATTTGAATTGTGGTGCTGGAGATAAATATTGAAATACCATGAACTGCTAAAAGGACAAACAAATTTATCTTGGAAGAATTACTGCTAGAGAGCTCCTTAGAAGCAAGGATGAAGAGACTTTATCTCACATAGTTTGGACATGTTGTTAAGAGAGACTAGTTCCTGGAAAAGGACATCAGGCTTGGTAAAGTAGAGGGGGCAGAGAAAGAGAGAAAGATCCTCAATAAGATGGATTGATACAGTGGCTGCAACAATGGGCTCAGGCATTGGAA
Organism: Echinops telfairi; assembly: GCF_000313985.2. Classification (NCBI taxonomy): domain Eukaryota; kingdom Metazoa; phylum Chordata; class Mammalia; order Afrosoricida; family Tenrecidae; genus Echinops; species Echinops telfairi. The sequence goes on from NW_022104341.1 coordinate 56,367,515, forward strand.
CAAGTGTGAAGGTGGTGCAGGACCAGGTAGTGTTTTGCATAGGACCACGATGGGTCAGAACTGACTCGATGGCACTTAGCAACAACATGGTTTTATATATACATACTTTAGGAGTTATTGATTTTATCTTTGTCCATCTGTATTTTCCCTTCTTTTATACCTGGAGAATAGCTACTCATCTTTTAAAAACCAACCCGAGTTACTACTTCTCTAAAGACTAATCTGGATTCTTTCCTTCTCCTTCAATATAAGAAATCCATGCTCTCTTTTACTCCTGCTTTCAGAGCCAGTATTACTTTCTTGTGTTATGGATTAAATTGTGTTCTCAAAAACTATATGTCAAAAACTAAATGTGTCATTCTGGCTAAGCCATGATTCTCAGTGTTATGTAATTAACCTCCATTTTGTGATTTGATGTAATTACTTTATGTGTAATAAATCCTAGCCTCTATGATACTAACAAGACAAGATTAGAGGCCTCTTAAACTGTTTCTGTTTATTAATTCCATCCACTTAGGATATTTCTATAGATCTAACTATAATTTTCTATCTATCTATTGCTGAGGTACATAGACAGGGACTGTCAGAAATGACATTGAAGCCAGATTCAGAAGAGGAAGTCGAATGAGGACTAACACTGCTGATGGGCAGATAGATATATTGGCTAAAATCAGAAAATACCAGAAAGTTGCTTCCTGGTGTTTTATTGACTATGAAAAGGCATTCTATTGTGTGGATCATAACAAACTATGGGAAACATCGCATAGAAAAGAAATTCCAATAGACTTAATTCTGCTCATGTGGAAACTGTACACAGAATGAGAGGTTTAAAATCAGGAACTTTGCATCGCATTGTATCTTCTCATCACATTTACTCAATCTGCATGTTGAGTCAGTAATGGGAGAAGCTGGGTTGTATGAGGAAGAACACAGCATCAGGATCAGATGAAGGCTCATTACCAATCGGCAATCTGCAGATGACCAAGCTGGGTTAAAGTTAAGAGGACTTGAAGCACTCACTGATGAACAGCAGAGATTTCCGCCCTTCATGTGGCTTGAAACTCAATGTGAGAAAAGAAAACAAAAATCCTCCGCACTGGATCAATAAACAGCATCATGAGAGAAAAAGATGGAAGTTGTCAAGATATCAAACCACTCATTGTTTGGACAAATCTACAGCACAAGACCTAATGAAAGCATTAAAAAGTAAAGATGGTACTTTGAGAACTTTGGTAGTACCTACATTGTAGAGGTTATTGTGAGGATTGCATGAAAGAATATTTGTAATGTTTGCATAACTGTTCCTGGTACAAAGAAAATGTGAGACTTCTATTTCTGCTATTAGAATCAAAGGCAGAAGAGAATAATGGTTAAGTACTTAGATTTAGGTGCTAACCTACATGAATTAAAATCCCAGTACCAGTGATTATTGGCTGTGTGATCTTGCCAATATATACATCACATGTATATCTAATATAAGCATTGAGACCCCAAAGCTGGTGGGTCAAACTCACCAGCCACACCGTGAGAGAAACAAATGAAGATTTGTTTTTGTTGTTAGATGCCAGCAAGTTGGCTCTGACCCATAGTGACTCTAGGCACAAGAGAACAAAACCCTGCCCAGTCGTGTGTCATCCTCACAAGTGTTCCTAAGCCCGAGCCAATTGCTACAGCCACTGTGTCAAGCCATCCTGTTGAGGGCCTTCCTATCTTTTGCTGCCCCTCTGCTTTACCAAACCTGATGTCCTTCTCCAAAGTGCATGAGACAAAGTCTCATCATTGCCTCTAAGCAGCACTCTGGCCATACTTCTTCCAAGACAAATTGGTTTGTGCTTTTAGCAGTTCATGGTAATTTCAATATTCTTCTCCAGCAGAATTCAAATGTATCAATTCTTCTATGATCTTCTGTATTCAGTATCCAACTTTCCCATACATATGAGGCAATTGAAAATATGGCTTGGGTCTGGCGCACCTTAGTTCTCAAAGTAACGCCCTGGCTTTCGAAATCTGCTGATTTACTTAATGCACCACATCTTTTGATCTCGTTACTGCTGCTTCCATGAGATTGTAGAACCAAGCAAGATGAAAGCCTTGGCAATGTCAAGCTTTCCTCCATTTACCCTGATGCCACCTATTGGTCCAATGGTGAGGATTATGTTTTCTCTACATTGTTTTGTAATCCACACGGCAGGCTGCAGTTTTTGATCTTCTTCAGCAAGCGCTGCACGTCCTCCTCACTTTCAGCAAGCAAGGTTGTGTCTGTCATCTGTGTTGTTAATAAGCTTTCCTCCAACCCTGATGCCACATTCATCTTTATATAATCCAGCTTCTCTGATGATTTTCCCAACATACAGATTGAATAAGAATGGCAAGAGGATGCAACTTTGATTCACATCTTTCCTGATTTTAAAAACCATGTTGTATTCCTTGTCTGGTTCCTACAACTGCCTTTTGATCCATGTACAGATTCCCCATGAGCACAATGAAGTGTTCTGGAATTCCCATTCTTCTGAAAGTTATCTATAGTTTGTTATGGCCCACATATAGTCAATGAAACACAAGTAAATATCTCCTGGTGTTGAGCCAAGATCCATCTTACACCAGCAATGAATATCCCTTACTCCACGTCCTCTTCTGAATCTGGCCTGATCCTCCAGCAGCTCTCTGTCAATGTACTACTGCAACTGTGGTTGGATTATCTTAAGCAAAACTTTACTTGCATGTTATATCAATGATATTGTTCTATAATTTAAGTATTCTGTTGGGTCACCTTTCTTTAGAATGGGTACAAACTGACTGGACCTCTTTCAGTCCGTTTGCCCAGTCGCTATTTTCCAAACTCCCACAGATACGTGAGTGCGGGCTTCAGTGCTTCATCAACTTGACGAAACATTTCACATGGTTTCCCATCCATTCATGTAGCCTGGTTTTTGGCTAATGCTTTCAGTGCAACTTGAATTTCTTCCTTCAGCACCATTGGTTCTTGCTCATATGCTGCTTCTTATAATTACTGAATGTCTACCAATTCTTTGTGGTGCCGTGACTGTGTATTCTATCTGCTTTGATGCTTCCTGCATGATTCAATATTTTGCCAATAGAATCTTTCAATATTGCAACTCAGCACTTGAATTTTTTTCTTTAGTTCTTTTAGTTTCCAACAGGCTAAGCATGTTCTTCCATTTTGGTTTTTAGCACTAGGTCTTTGCATATTTATTATAATATTTTACTTTGTCTTCTCAAGCTGCCCTGTGAAATTTGCTGCTCAGTTCTCTGACTTCATTTTTTCCATGTGCCTTAGCAGCTTTATGATGAAGAGTGAGTTTCAGAGTCTGTTTTGACATCCACTTTGATCTTTTCTTTATGTTTATACCCCTTGTGTTTGAAATGAACTGGTATGTCCCTAAACACTCCAAGGCCACTTCAGTTTTACTTTACTTTTATTTTAGCCACTCAGAGCAATATTTAGTTCCAAGGGGTAAGGACTCTGAAGGGTTATTGTTTTGTTTTTAAACCCGTGAGTCTTCACTCTCATTTTTTTGGCATTTGTTTTTAGAGAACCACAGTCTATATAGTTACATAGCCCATCTCAACAAATATAATCAGTAATAATATCTCTTTAAGCCAGCCCAGAAAATTGGTCTCTTCCCACCCCTGCCCCCTTCTGTCTTCCTCCCTTTTAATCCTCATTCATACTACTTGAGGTACAAATAGTTGTGGTGAGAAAAAAAAATGCTCTAAGTGGTGTGGGAATATTCATACACACATGCATACGCAAGGGGCTACAAAAAGTCCATGGAAAACAGCATTGAAAGATAATTTAACGCTCTCTGTGCAGACCGGGTTGCGGAGATCATGGCTTTCACGGAGGTCCTTGTGTGGGGCCTGGGGTCTTAAAGCTTTCCAATGGTCATCGAAAGCACACAGAGTGGCCCCTCTTCCCCTGGTGTAGACGGGGGAGATGAACAGGACGTGGAACATGTAGTTAATATCCTCCTTTTCCAGGAAACCCGAAGAACTGGATGGTACCTGGCTGCCCTTACTGACCGTTTGGATGAAAGATTCTACAGAAGAATCCTGATCAGAAGAGATGACATGCAGAATAGAATTTTAAATTCTCATGGACTCTAGACGCTCTGCTGCGTGGAGAGGGGAGGAACCTTCGGAACGGTGGCCTGGAGACCCGCCTGAAACCCTAACCCGCAATAGCCTCTGAAGGCCTAAAATGGAACAGTAGTTTAGCTTAACTCGTAAAAGAAGAAAAAAGGTTTACCTTGAGTTCTTTTAAGAACTCTCTGTATGTGATCAAATACTAGGCAAGTGCCTTGGGGGCCATGAGTCTATGTTAATGGAGGAGGAACAGCTTGGCAGAGGAGCGTGAGGGCGGTTACCCAACTCAAAGAATGTCATCAGTGTCCTGCACTGTACACGTAGACACAGCTGAATCGGTGTGTTTTCTTGTGCAAATTCCCAACAAAATAGATATATGAAACTTAAGGAACAAAAATCTGGCTTTAATTAAAACTTCATTGATTAAAAAGTATCAGGAGAGGGGGAAAAAGATCATTTAAATTTTTCATGAATTTAAAAAAATATTTATTCTGTCTATACATATTTAGAATATTAAATTCCTACCATAACCATTTGAAATATATGCCATTGTTTTTCCATCATAGTTCTAAGTGTTAAAGATTTATATTAGATTTATAATATATAGATTATAATATATATAATATTTATATTAGATTTATAATGTATATAGATGTAACTATTTATAATATACATCTATATACATCTATAATGTATATAGATGTAACTATATAATATTTATATTAGATTTATAATGTATATAGATGTAACTATTTAACTAAGTGACAGGTATTGTCATGCAGTTATATATATAGCTGTCATTTATATGAGAACCACAGCTGTCACATAGTGTGAGTGTTCATAATTTAATTATACTGCATTGCTTATAATGGGTGACATATCCACTTCAATTAGGTGAAATCTAAGATGGTTTATAGGCTTCAATTTTGGACCTCTGGGTAGTCAGTCGTAAGCAATGCAAGAGGAGGGATTCCAAAAGATCCTGATTCAGTGGCAGCATCCTTAAGAGAACTTGCTCCATGAGAAGACCCTGAGCTAGACTGTGAAAGCTATTCACACAAAGAATTTCCTTTGTGAATCTAGGAACAGACAATGTTCAAGGTAATGAGATCTTAAAATATATAGTGAGATTTTGATAAATAGCAGAATCCAAATGGTAGGCCATATTTTGTAAGTCATAAGATATAAAAGGGTTCTCTTCAAGAAGTAAGAAAATAGATTTTATTTCATGATGATCATACTTTGTGAACTGTGTGCCCACTGGATTCTCTATAGTAAGACACCTGAGTTTGCAAACCTGATAGGGAAGGCCTTGTACTGACTGAAGGGCAGACTCATTATGAATGAGGGAGGTTGAATTTGGTCTGGATAATTGGTTAGATATGTGGCTAAAAGGAGCTTTGGTGGTGTAATGATTATGCATTGGACTGTTAACCACAAGATCAGCATTTCAAAACCACCAGCCACGCCACTATAAAAAGATGAGGCTTTCTACTCTCATAAAGAGTTCCAGTCTTAGACGCCTATAAGGATTTCTGCCCTGGCCTATAGGGCCAGTATGAGCCAGAATTGATTCCATGGTAGTGAGAGTTCATGTGACTCAAGGGATTGAGAATGGCCTTGTGATATGAGATTTAAATGACTAGTTGGAAAGTTGGGCCATTAACTGAAGTGAGGAAGAGAAGATGCTTGGTCATTTTGGAGGTACACATGCTTGGTCAGGTGGAAAAGTCTGGGAGTCATTGGTTCGATGAGTCTAAAGTTCAAGCAAGAGATGAGAGATTGGGTAAAGTAGAGGCTTTATTAGTAGAGATAAGGTAAAGGAGAGAGTGCTCAAGAATATTAATATTAAAGAAGTGAGCAGAGGAACTAGAGCCAATGAAAGAGAAAGAAGGCGGTGTTTAAGAATATGGAGGAACTGGGTGAACTGGATTCTTCCTCAGATGCCCTTGTAACCTGAAGACATAAGTTGGAAAATACCTGGTGCTAGGGAAGTGGAAGACAGCTGTACCCAGATCGTTGAAATGTTGGTAGGCGGACAAGCATGGTCTTGCTACATCAAAGCCCTATATGCTGCATTAAAGTATGTATTATTCCCCAACCTGTCATGGACATTCTGTTTTATTTTGTTTTTGTTTGTTCATATTAGGGGGTATCTCAGAGGTGTTATGTCATTGGGGGTCACCCTCTTGAAATTGTGCTGTATGGTTTTCAGTAAAGTAAACCTAGGATTGATGAAGCTATAGGGGCAGCGAGTAGCATAAGAGTTTCAGGGGAGTGGTGGTGGTGGTGGTGGAAGAGCATGAAAGGGAGACGATGTCAGGAGTCCAGAAAGAAAAAGTGTGGTTGGAAACTGATTGTGGAAGCAATTGTGTGATTCTGCTTGACATGATTGAACTATAGAATGATATGATACATGTATTAACTCACAATTAATAACAAATTTTAAATAAACATGGAGCCAGCAATGGGTTTTGGTCTTGCACTAAATCCTAGCTCCAACTTAAGAACAATTCGTTCTTATGTTATGGCCTTGCTTGATACTTGCCCTCAAGAAGGGAACCAAGAAGATGCAGGTGCTATAGCAAAATGTGGAGAAGAATTTAAATGGTGCCTGCAATCAGATCAAATAGTGTTTGGGTCTTTAAGGCTTGTCTCCAAACAAGCAGCCATCTAAGTAAGATGTCAACCAAGTCCACATGAAAGAAGCACGCCATCATCAGTCACAGAAGGATTGTAAATCACATAATCCAGGGGATTAGTATCAGAGCCCAAATTGTGAGAAAATGGTTTGCAGACATCTATGGAAGACAGTGGGAGCCAAAGATTCATTTGTGGAAACTACATAGGAAATAAGCCTCTGGTGAACTCCCTCTATTCACAATTTAGGGATGGGAGGAAAGTGATTACTAAACAGAATGGTTTGCAGAGATGAGTATAGAAAATCAAAGGCACAAATCCGACTTGAACAATTTAAACTTTGTCAGTCAGTTGATCCCCGCTGTAATGCATGCAGGACCTGACCTGGTTTTCAACATTTTCTGTATTTGTTTTGTTTTGGTTTTGTTTGTTCATAGTAGGGTGTATCTCAGAGGAGCTTTGTCACTGGAGGTCACCCTCATGAAGTTATGCTATATGGTTTTCGGTGCTTCAGTGTATGAAACCCAGGACTGATGAACCTACAGGGACAGCAAGTAGAATAAGGATTTCGGGGAGAGGAGATAAAGTGATGGTGGTGGGGGCGTAAAAGGGAGACAATGTCAAGGAGTCCAGCAAGGAAAAGAATGTTTAGAAATTGATTGATACAGTTGTACAATTCTGCTTGATCTGATTGAACGATGGAATGATATAAGTATTTTAACTCTTTAATAATACAAATTTTTAAAAGACTACGGAGAAGAACCAAGAGAATAAATGGCTGAAGGCAAAAAGATAGAAGAGGGACTTAAAAAATAGATTTGTCAAATTTCAGTGATAAAAAGTAAGGTAAACACAAAAGGGCTGGTAGTTTTGGTCAATGCAGAATGAGTGGCTTCGTAGATCTGGACTATAGTCGGACCTCTGGGAAGTGAGGTGCTGCTGGCAATTGAAGATGATTATAGTAACTAAGTTTACTGATGTCCCATGGATCTTAGCTGAAAGCAGAGAATTGGTCAGATGTCTCCTTGTGCTTCACTGACTGTGCAAATGGTCATCTCCACCATCGCTCTGTCAGCGCGTCAAACTGCGGGGCGGGGCTGTGGAAGCTCTGCCACCAGCATTTCAAACACCAGCGGGGCCATCCATGGTGAACATATTTAATTACAGCCTCCACCTAAGAACTCATTAAGAATGAGTAGATTGCCCACTGCTGAAGGATTAGCCACTGAAATGCTTATGATCAGCAGCAGAACATTGTCTAAAAGTGCCAGAAGATGAGCCCTGGAAGACAAAGGAATACTGGGTGGAGTAAGTCAGTAAAAAAAATTCATCAGAGTTATATTCTTTAACCAAATTTATTCAATATGTATGCCGAGCAACTAATCTGAGAAGCTGGACTATAGGAAGAAGAACGGGGCACCAGTGTTGGAGGAAGGTTGATTAAAAACCTACAGTTCACAGATACCTTGTGCATTGGGCTGCAAAGCGCAAGGTCAGCAGTTCGAGAACACCAGCTGTTTTGCAGGAGAAACACGGGTGCCTCTACTCCCATGAAGAAGTACTGTCTTGGAAACTCACAGGGGCGGTTCTACGTTGTCTTACAAGGTTGCTATGGGTTGTCATCGACTCGATGAGATTGGTTGGCTTTTTTGGTTGCTTGTTGAAAGTGAGGAAGGCTTGAAGCAGTTACCAGTGAAGATCAAGGACTAGCACCTTCAGTATGGATTGCTACTCAATGGAAGGAAAATAAAAATCTTCACTAGACAACATAGATACCAGTAAAATACACTGAGAAAAGAATTAAAGTTGCCAAGGATTCCATCTTGCTTGACTCCATCGTCGACGGTCATGGAAACAGCAGTGCAGGGATCCAGTGACATATTACAGCAAACAAATCTGAACAAGACCACTTTCAAGTGCTGAAGACCAAGGATGGCACTGTCAGGACTAGGTGCGCCTGATTCAAGCCCTGGTATTTTCACTTACCTCAGGTGCATTCAAAAGGTGGGCAATAAAAAGGGGAAACCAGAGAAAAAGCTGTACATTTGAATTGTGGTGTTGTTGAAGATAGTGGAGAAGTCACAGCCTGTCTGAAGAACAAACTAATAGGTCTTGGAAGAAACACAGCCAGGATTTGCCTTCGTAGGGAGGACGGGTAAGACGTCCTCTCTCGTACTTTGGACGTGCAATCAGGAGGAATCCGTCCCTGGAAAGGGGTGCTTGGGAAAAGCAGAGGATCGGGGGAAAAGAGGAAGCGCCTCAACCCAACCATGGACTGAAACATAGCAACAACCAGGAGCACGGGCAGCGCAAAGCGTGTTTCGCTCATTGTCTCTGTGCGCAGGGACCGGCTGCACCGCGCCAACACCAACAGCACTGGACATATGTCACGAAGAGTAGCGGCTTGGGGTTGCATCAAGAGATTGAAAGTGTGAACAGGACCTAAGGTATTCTCGTGAAAATCGCATAAAATGGGAATGGGGGTGACTTACTTGTCACCCTACGTCTATGTTACAGGAAGAGTAATTCAGGAACTGCTTTAAGCATTTTATAAATATTAGTCATTCAGTCTGCATAATAACTGTATTTATTACAAAGAGCATTATGATTCCCATTTTACAAATGAGGGAGCTGAGGCACACAGCAGTTAACAAGCCCAGCTAATAGGCTAATAAGTCACAAAACCAGGGTTTAGGTTCTAGGCAGTCGACATGTAGAAGTTGTGCTCTAAGCCACGAAACAATTTCATTTCTGTGAAGCCCAATGGGAGTCACGGCATGGAAGAGAACCCTGTATGCCCAGCTATGGAGAGCACCTTCTTCCAGGTTTGAGGGTTTTTTTAAAATGTGCCTCATGTGGTGGTTATACAATCGTTTATCAGTTTGAGAGGATCCAGAGTGCAGAGGTGGAGTCTAGCCTATCAATCAGGATATAGCCAATGAGGCCTCTGTGTGGGCATGGCCTTCTCCTGAGGATTCTGGGAACTCCTGTATTTTCTCCATGGAAGTGGGAGGCACTCCCTCTCTCTGCTCACTCCCTGCAGGACATCCCTGTGGAGAAGACACATGGAGAGAGGCTGATGGAGCCAGACCTCTGGAGCCAGAGAAGCCACACGTAGAGACCCCTGCCAGTGCTAAGATGCTTACAACCCCACTGGATACACAAGACTTTCTACCCACTGGCCTGTGATCTTCCTCCATTTGACGTCATTGCATGTGTTTCATGAGTCAGAAGAGGACTTTATAGATTGGTATTGCACATATGGGCTAATATCAGACTTATGGACTTGATCTGGACTGGGCTGGGATGTTTTCTCAATAATCAACTGCTCTTGTATATAAAGCTCTTTCTTACACACATATGAGTGTCTATGGATTTGTTTCTCTAAGTCTACCCAGACGAACATACCTCCAATTCTGTGATTTTTTTCCCCCATTGATTCACCATAATTCATTTACACAGGTATGATTAAAGACAGTCCCTAGTTTAAGAGCGAGATCTGTGTGTCCAATGTGGAGGTAAGTTTGAAGAGGTATGCGAGATTCTAATTTAGTTTTTCTTTAAAAGCTCAAAGGTTTTTCATTATTTCATGGGCAGTGTGCAAAGGTGAATGGATGAAAGTTTTCTTTTGGAAAGGGATTGGTTCAATCATTTCAAAGTAAGGGCAAATTTACATACGCTAACGATTAAGTATGAGAGCTGTCCCTAATGAAAGATTCCTAACCTGGGGATTTACTGTGTACTGTACACTTTTTGAGAACAAGGGTCATAATTATATTTCTTTATAACTGGATTCCAGCACTTGCAAGATATGGCAAACTCCTAATACAATACACACATAATAAATATTTATGAAGAAATCATCAAGTCTGTCAGTGTTCAGGTACCACATTTCTCAGGAATTGGGAAACGTTTACCCTCTCCCATCATTACATTATGATTAATAGCATTTAAAGAGCAACTTGAACTCTTTGTCAAAAGAAGGCTCTTTTGGGGTTGAAACAACAAAACCAACAAAAGCATTTTCAGAATCAACTTGCATATACTGAAAAAACAAACAACCCTCACTGCTGTCAAGTTGAGTCTGACTCACAGCAACTCTAGCTAAATCACAATTCACTTTATGCACTCGGTTTCTTTTGCTAATGGGTATACGTACTTCAAGATTGTCCTCAACACATTCTGGTTTAACGGTGAGTCTCAGGAGGCACTGACTGGAAGATTGATCATCAACTTGGAAAGCTGCTAAGAGCGAATAATAGCAAAGAAGGAATCGCAAAGACTTAAGGCTCAATGGGAGTGAGTTTGATCTGAGTGGGGGCAAGCGACTGAGGGGGAGAACAAAGCTGTATGAAGGAGCGGCTGAAAAACACGACGACAAGGCTTGTCTGAGAGCCGGCAGGACAGTCACTTCAGAATCAGTGTTTTCTGTCATGTCACAGGGAAAGCAGGAACAAGTTTTCTATACAAAAAGCACTTAATTTCCGCTCACTCCCACAGCTCTGCAGGTGTCATCGGTGAATTCAAAAGGTATGACAAACAAATAGAGGCAGGCTGCCATGCCATTGATGTTTACTTGATGCATGTCAGGGTAGAAGTGTGTGCCAGGGCGTTCACCACGCCTTTCTCCCCAGGTGTCTCTGGGTGGACTTGAACCTCCAATCTGCTTGGTTAGCAGCTGAGAGTGTTAACCGTAGGCACCACTCAGGACTCCTCCGAGAACGCAGCTGACTGACACAGACCACGCCAGACATGTGGTTCTAGGCTCCATGAATGTAAGGCTTCCGCTGGGCTCCCTGATCATCTCTCGCATCTCGATCCATTCCTGGCACCTTGTAGTTGCTCACTAAATATTTTCTGCTTGAATTCATGGTCTTGAGCATCTACATTAGAATCCCAACTTCCCTGTGTGACAAAGGATGTATCCTTAAAGTCTCTGATTCTGCTGTTCCTAAATGGGTGGTGATGACATATGTGAAGCATTTTACACAGTGCTTGACCCACAGGAAGCAATCTATAGTTAGTTTGGGTTGTACTTGCTATATTTACTGGCACGACTCTCAGGAGGGATCACATGCCACTATATGAGTCCCTGGATGGTACAAATGGTTAAGCATTTGCCCAAAGGTACATCAGAGGCACCTCACAAGAAGTGTTGGTAAACCAGTTTGAAAAGATCACAAAAGATCGCAGCTGCTGCTAATGCTGTGGAGCACAGGTCTACTCTGACACACATGGGTTCACCAGGAATTGGAATCGACTGATGGCAGGTGGTTTCCTTGCATGTTGGGTTTTAACTGTAAGGTCAGCAGTTCAAAACCACCAGCTGCTCCGAGGGAGAAGAGGAGTCTTTCTATTTCCATAAAGAGTTATAGTCTTGGAAACCCACAAGGGCACATCTACCCTGTCCCGGGGTCACCATGGGTCAGAATCGACGATGACAGTGAGACGTGGGCTTTGGGGGAATCTCTGGCCCTCACAGACACCATGGTTTTCATGAACTAATGCAAAGCCTTTGACTTTCTTGACTTGTATTTTCATACAACTTTTTTTTTCAATATTACATGTAGAAATCATAAGCTGTACTTTAAAAAACAAATGATTCCTGCGTGTACAGTGCATGTCTGCTAACTGAAAGCTACGCAATTTGACTGCAGAAAAAGATCAATCCAGGAGAAAGATGTAGCCGTCTGCTTCCGTGAAGATTCCAGGCTTGAAAATGCTCCGGGGCGGGTTTACCTTCCCATTCGGTTGTCAAGGGCCTTGGTGGTGCAGTTAGGCTGCTAACCTCAAGGTCAACAGTTCAGACCCACCATCCCCTCCTCGGGAGAAAGATGAAGCTGTCTGCTCCAATACAGATCTACTGTCTCAGAAACCCCTAAGGAGCCAGCAGTCCGACTTGTCTCATAGGGTGGCTATGGGTTGGAACGGACCCCATGGTAGTGGGTTTGGTTTGGGCTCAAAGGATCACTGTGCTTCAGAGCAAAGATGTCTGGTGACACAGTTAGCACTCCCTGAGCTTCAAACCACAAGGCCGGGGGGAGAACGATGAGGCCACCGACCCCTGTAAACATTGAAAGTCCCTGAAGCCCACAGGGGCAATTCTACTCTGTCTTCCAGGGTCCCTATGAGTCAGCAGCAATTCAGTCGGTGACCGTGACTTGGTTCTGTGCCAATGAGGGTTTTGGGGGTGGAAGCTGCTATTAAGGAGTCCTGGTGGCACAGTGGGTGATGAATTGCATGTGAATCACAAGTCCAGCAGTTTGAAACTACCAACTGCTCCTCAGAAGAAAGATGAGATTTTCTGCCCTCGGAGATTGACAGCCTTGGAAACTCAAAGGGGGCAGTTCTATCCCTTTCCTGTAGAGTCGCTGTGAGTCCGAATCCACTCGATGGCTGTGAGTTTTGAGTTTGAGAAGAGTTGGAACGCCCTGGATGGCACACAAGAAGAAGCTGCTTGTATTGGAGAGTGTGCTTCATGCTGAGCTGCTCAGTGAAGACGTGAGGCTGGTTTGCAGTAATAGTACTGATGGCTGAAGGATTGGGCTTTGTCTGAGTTGGTGCTAATTTTTGCTTCACCGATGGTATGGCTCAAGATAAATATGAACCTTTCTGCCTCCCAAAGCTCTCAGAGAAGCAGGGACGGGAACTAGACCACCCTTCAGGGCAGGCGTGTCTTGGCCTGTCTGGGCTTGGGTCTCATTCTTCCTGGCGCTGGCAGTAAGGATGGAGAACAGCGTGTGAGCAGGAAGCAGTGTAGACAGGAGATGAGCAGAGGGTGCAGTCATAAGGGCACAGAGACCATCAGGGCAACACTCAATTGCCATCTGTAGTGAAAACTGGCGTGGAAAAAAGGCTCCTCCCATCTCTGCTCTCCAGAAACCCAGCACACCCAACCTCAGGTTTACACACGGGAGGCATCTCAGTTTTCTGTACCCGTCTCGATTGAGCCTGGAAAACTGGAGGAAGGTGATTGGCCACTTCTTCAAGAGGTAGGCTACCTCTCATCACAGGCCTCTAGACACCTATAAAATGTCTTACCTGCCCTTCCAGGTTGTCTGGGTTCAAAGAGGCAATTTCATAAGAGACTATAATTAGGAGTTTTATAGTTCTGGCTCTTTGGTTTTGTTTTGTTTGCTATCTGGGAACAGAAAACATCCTCCCTTAAAATCACGCCAGATTTGTTGAGGGCCCCTCTGTGTTGGGTACTGTGCTAGGTACTTTTTTGCATTGTTATGCTTAATGATCACATCAAACAGATGAGTTTATTATTATTTATGTTATTTTATTATTTATTATAAAAATTAGAAAAGTAAGGCTCAGGAGGAGAAGTGAGGGGAGCAGAGAACATTCTCTGTACCCCAAGATCCCTATGCGGTACACCTCCTGGATAGAAAAAAATGTTAAGTGATTTCCCACATTTACTGACCCAACCGGTGATGCCTAAAACTGGAATTGAATACACTGGGTGGCTGAAATGACAGTGGAATGTAAAAGAAAAGGTGTTGTGAAGATTTAGAAGGTGGGTGGGGATGTAAAGGGAGGGAGGTGTCAGGTATTATGAAACAATTTCATGGTTGATGTATTGGTCTTCTGAGCCCTGGGTTAGTGTGTCAAAGGAAAGAGCTGAAAATGTCAATACAGAATAAGACAAAGGATCCCATAGAGAAAGCAGGGAGAGCTGGTGCTACTTAAAAAGGATAAGCATTTTAAAAGCAGCTGTGATTAGACATATATCTAATCACTATGTGTGTGTGTGGGTGTGTGTGTACACACACAGAGGAAGTAGAGAATGGTGACACTGAATAATAGAGTGTGAACCCACAATGCCTACTCACATCCACAGGCACGAGCTATGAGAAAATCGCCCCAACCATGGTGCCACAGGGATACCATTTATGGATAAAAATGTTTATCCATAAGGATAAAAAAAAGGATACCATTTATGTTCTACTTTAGAGAACAAGAAACCTCGGAGTGAGATTAGTACTCTTGTTAGGTCGCTCTGGGAAGTAAATTAGGTGTTTAAGGAGGTATATTCAATTCTTTTATAGCTCTACATTACATTTGCTGCAATGACAATAATGATATGGTGCCCACGGCTTTCCAAAGAAGGCTTTCACACACACACACACACACACACACACACACACACACACACACACACCAGCTCTGAGTGCCCCTCTGTGCAAAGTGCTGTGATGGGATGTGAAGGAGACAAAACCTAGGTAACACTCTCTTTGTGTTTAAAACTCACAAGTCAGTCTGGGAGACAAAACTATCTATCTATCATCTTTTTATCTATCTCTCTAACTTTCTTTTGATCGACCTTTAAAAAAAAAGACAATCATTTTATTGGGGGCTCTTACAGCTCTTATCACAATCCATGCATGCATCCATTGTGTCAAGCACTTTTGTACATATGTTGCCATCATCATTTTCTTTCTACTCGAGCCCTTGGTATCAGCTTATTTTCCTCCTCTCCCACTCTCCCTCCCTCATGAATCCTTTCTATCTATCTATCTATCTATCTATCTATCTATCTATCTATCTATCTTCTATCATCTATCTATCTTCTATCATCTATCTACAGTTCAGAATATAGGAGTCCCTGGGAGCTGCTAGCCGTTGCTAGCTTCACACCTAACCGAAAGGTTGGAGGTTCAAATCCACCACAGAAACTCAGGAGGAATGCCCAGCGATCTGCTTCTGAAAATCACAACCAAGGCACCCCCTGTGCAGTTTCTACCCCATGTTCAGCTTTGCTCTGAGACACATCGAGTCGCCGTGAGTCAGAATATTGCACCCAGGTCATCTCCATCGCTGTGGCAATCGACCTGCTGACCTACAGCAAGCAGTTTCACTGTTCGTTGGGAACAGTTTTACAACAGAAATTTTCTATGTTTTGAAATCACTGAGTGTTGTAGGGTTTAATCCTACACACTGACCTTATTAGCACCCTCGTCAAGGAGTTAATGCAGCCAGAAAGCTCCTAAAATATACTTCAAAAACTAATAACATGTTAAAACTTTAGAGCTGGGAAAGAACTAAGCAATTATCAGTTTTACTGGTTTTTAACATGAGGTTATTGAATTCCCTTCGACTTGATGGCAATGAGTATTCTTTTAATAATTCTATTCCTAAATCTATCATAACAACTATATCTTACATGCTATAGGTACTATTAAATCTACTTAGCAGATTGGGAAACTGAACTTCAGAGCATAGATGGGGTTCTCAAGAGAAACAAAACCAGTGATGATGATGATGATGTGTGTGTGTGTGTGTTTTGGAATAGACTTCATGGCAGTAATACATGTATGTGTATGTATGAGAGAGAGAAAGAAATGTTTATTAATAGTTGTAGAAGAGGGTAAACCCAGTCTGGTTTCAAGTCCATGGATGGGATGTTAAGCTGCAGTCTTCTCCTGCCTCATGTAGCTCCGGGAGCTGATGGACCCAGGACTGGCAGGAACACCACAGGCTGGGAACGCAGTTAAATCCAAATTCAGTAGGTCAGGCTTGCTACTGGATAGATAGATGAGCCCAAGGTCAACAGGTCAGATGGTAGCCTGCCGATTGTTCCTAGGATCAGGAGCAGGCTATTGGCTCCAGTCCAATGAGCCAGATGAAAGATCCAGATCCAGCAACAAAACTAGCAAGCTTTCCACAGTATCTACTTATATAGGAAGTATAGGCCACACCCCTGATGACGCCTTATTTCAATAGCATCAGGGTCGTGACCTAAGTAAGGGGATTGCCCTCTACCTAATCTTAAAATTGCTTGGTGACTCACAGCAGATCTCATCATGGAGTTGATTACATTATGTAAAGTCACATTATAGAGGGTTACTAGGCCTCGCTGCCAAATTACTGAGGATCCTGGCCCAGCCAAGTTGACACATCACCTAACTCTCACAGAGTGAGTAAGTGACTGTGTGGCCATCAAGGGTCACACACAGCAGGGGGCAGAAGCAAGGCTCCATCTCCACTCTAGCCGACTCAAACACTCATGCTGTTTCCTACTTGCTACTATGTCTCCTAGAGGAGCTGTGGTAGCAGAGTGGTCATGCTTAGGGCTGTTAATCTCAAAGTCGGCAGTTCAAAAGCACCAGCCACTCCTCTGGAGAAAGATAAGGGTAAACTGTTACAGTCTTCAAATCCCACAGGGTCCATTCTACCATGTCCTATAGAATCACTGAGTCAGCATGAATGCTATGCCCATGAGAGAGCACAGGTCTCCTTGGAGCCCGTGTTGTGTAGTGAGCTAAGTACTGGGAGGCTGAGTGCAGAGGGGATGGCCCCACCAGAGAAAGATGAGGCTGCCTATTGCTGTAAAGATTCACAGCCTTGGAGACTCTCAGGAGCAGTTAGATAGGGTCTCTGTGCGTCAGAGCTGACTCAGCAGTGGATTTGTTTTCTGATTTATGCTGTACCCTTAAGAAGGTTTGGTGGTACAATGGGGAGGAGTTTTGCTGAAGCAAATGATTGGTAGTTCAAACCAACCAGTGGCTCTCTGAGAAAGACCTGGGCTCTGTGGGAGAAAAGAGCTCCTCCCATAAAGCCCTCCATCCTTGAAAAGTCTATGATGAGGCAGTTTTACGCAGTCTTAGGGGGTCCTTATGGGTTGGAATGCATTTGGGGGCACACAGCACTATTTTGTCCCCTTGGACACGATAGCTTCAGTAGAACGGGGAATCCTTTAGATGGGGAACTATAATTTATTCTAAGCCTCTCATCTCCAGATGAGAAAGCTCAAGCTGAATGAGATAGCCCATTACTCAGCAATGCTGGAACTGGGAGGCGAGGGGTATGTTGCTTACTGGAGTTGATAGAAAACTGAGTTGAGGCATTCATTCACTTAAAATGAATAAAATCCATTCTACCAAACAAGATGTTCCCTTGTGGCACCAATTCAAATGTGAAATGTGTGGGGCATCATCTCCTTTTTCAAATGGAGAGTATATTTTGGTATTGAATCCTGTCAAACTTACATTAAAAAAAATCTGTTGGTGTCAAAAAGAAATTCTGAGCCAAAGACATCATGATTATTTAAATGTGTGGAAGTTGGAAGCTTGCTCAAATGAGAACACAGAAAGCAAAGTTAACTAGCAGCCCAAGAGAGAAGGGCATACTTCTCATGATGTTCTGGAACCCCCACTGTGAAGAAGAAGGAGGAGGAGGAGGGGAGGAGGAGGAGGAGGAGGAGGAGAAGTCGGCTGTAAAAATGTATGGAAGAGGTAAGGCAAAAGCCCTACAACAATCTATGTATGAACTTCGGTTAAATACTCCTAACCACTGCTATTGGCAACTGTCCGTCTATTCCTTCCCATCTGACGGTACCTGGTGTGCTCCAAAGTAAAGGTGATTCAATACTATTTACTATGTGGGCTCCTTCAGGACCGGGCCCAGTGTTTTGGAATCTAGCTATCGTCAATTGTTTAGAAAAGAAAGTTTGGAGAGTGTGATGAGCACACTTTGTGACCACTGGATAAAACATTGAAAGAAAAGAAAGAATAAATAGCAACAATGGATACTTCCCTAGCCACTCCTGGAAGCAAAGAGTTGGTGGTCTACTTCTGAAAAAGTCGCTTTGGAGCACAGCTCTGCGCTGACCTGACACGCCAGGGCGGCTGTAGTCAGAAGTGGCTTGTTAGCAACTCTTGTTAGATACCAAGGAAGTAGTCTTTCATATACATAATGTTTTGGCACCTGTCCTTCAGAAGTGTCTAGCCTGGGTGGAGACTAGGCATGAGGGAAACAAAGATCAGATAGAGACTAGAGGAGGGTGGAGCAGATTAGGGATATTTCTGGGGCCTTAAAGAATGAGGAGGATTTGCACAGATTGGGGATGGGGCTCCGGATGACAAAAAAGAAAAACAGGATTATTATAAGAGTGGTGTTCCTTAAAAATTTTGTGTTGTGAGGGTGAGGTAGCTCCCAAACTCCAAGATGAGAAGTTGGATGGGTAGATTGCCCAGTTTCTGAAACATGGCAAAACCAGGCCTTGATATTTAGACTTGATAGAGCAGGAAATCTCCTAAGGACCAACCCCCTCCTCTCCCTTTTCTCTGGAAGTTAAGTACAAATATAAATATATCCTCCCAAAGAGACAACAAACATTGCAACCTAATATGTGTACCATGTAAATCAAATAAGGGCCCTTTTAGGCCTTTGAAATGCAAGCTGTGGGCTTGCTTTCACATTCACTTATTTATTCATTCCACAAAAGTTTATGAGGGCCCGCCGGAGCTGGAACTTTGTTAGGCACCATGGGGGGTGCCAAGCTGAATAAAACTCGGTCCCTATCTTCCCAGCGTTTACAGCTCCGTGTAGGAGGCAAATGGCGACACAAATTCTTACAATGAGAAGATAAAATCTCACCACAGGATTGTGCGGGCTTCCTTCAGGTGGTGTGGAACATTAGCAAGGTTTTTTCAGACAAGATGATTTTAGAACCAGGTTTCAAACTAACTGCTGGAGCAGAACACGCTTTCTTTGAAGCATCTGCCAGGGTCAAGATTGTGGAAGCCCATGGAGTGGGGGATGGTACGGGGCGAGCGGTCGCTTTTGGCTGGGGCGCAGGGATCCTCTGGGGGCACGGGGCTCGGATGGAAGTGGTTATGTGCCCAGGAACTGAGGCTGGCATCGGACAGAAGGGCTCCTCGCTGAGACTGCAGAGTAATAAAGTCCTTCATTTAAGCATCCTGAGGTTTCTTTTTAAATTCCCCTCTGCGTTCCTAAAGAGAGTTCTAACAGTTGGGGGTGAGGGTAGGGACCATTTCCTAAAGTCACCGTGTAAGTTGAAGATCTGAAATGTTGTCCTCGGGTGAATTTAAATCTCGCACTTGGGCAGCCAGAAAAGAAACCGTGTGAGAGGTGGCGTGGGGGAATCCACTACCAAGAGCCATCCCCCCGAAGCTTCCCATCTTCTCCCGGGACACGGAGCAGGGCTGCCGCGCGGCCCGGAGCTCGGAGCCCCGAACTGGCGGGTTAGGGGGAGAGCAGAGAGAGCGAGAAAGGGAGGGAGGGAGGAAGCGCGAGAGGGAGGGAGGAAGAAAGGGAGGGAGGTGGCGTCATGTGATCCGCTTCCCTGCTCCTTTAAGCGTCCACCGGCGGCGGAGCGGCCACAATCACAGCTCCGGGCATCGGGGGAGCCCGAGCCGGCTGCGTCGGGGGAATCCGCGCGGGCGCCTGCCGTCCGGGTCCCATCTTCGCCGCGCTCCCGCACCCCTGAAGTTTGCAGCGCTCAAAAAGGAGGCGAGGGAGGAGGGAGCGTGAGAAGGGAGAGGGCAGCCAGCACACCCTGAAACATTTATTTTAGGGAGGGGGGGGGAAGAAGGGGGGCGTCAAAATGGCTGGGGCAATTATAGAAAACATGAGCACCAAGAAGCTGTGCATTGTTGGTGGGATTCTCCTGGTGTTCCAAATCCTCGCCTTTCTGGTGGGCGGCTTGATTGGTAAGTGCAAGAGCTGCAAACTTTTCCCCCCCACTCCCTCTCTTTTCGGGCCCCTTCCCTCTGCGCCTCTTGGGCTCCTCGTTACAGTATCACTGCCTCGCTTCTATGATCTAATTAGTCCGGCTATTGTGCTTAAGAAAGCGGAGCTCCATGGGGCTCCGTGGGGCACCATCCAGTCTAGTGGCTCAGAGAAAAGGAGGGGAAAAGTTTTGGCCTAGTTTCAGTATCCACTTGAAAGGAAGGAGGTGGGGGGGTGGGGGGGGATCTTAAGCATGGCGACGGATCGCGCGAGGAAGCGCTGCCTTACAAAGTTGATCGCTCTCGCCACCCACACCCCGCTCTCCGTGCTTTTTCCCGCGTTCCCCCCTTTCCCTCTCGGGTTCCTTCCAATCAGCTCCCGGAGGGCGCCCTAGCCGACTTTATTGGGAACAACAGGGGAGTCCGGGAACTGCGCTCGGCTCGGATCCGAGCCCGGTTACGGGGCTGTGGTTTCAGCGCGGCTAACGTCGCCTAGGTCGGCTCGGCTCGGGCGGGGGGCGGGCGGAGAGGGGCGAGCCGGGGGCCTGGTGTTTGGGGTCCGACCCCCCTTCCCGTCCGCGGGCGCGGACAGGTCCGAGCTGTGGGCCGGCAGGCCGGATGGGCTGGGGTGGAGCGAGCGAAAGTCCTTGGCCGGCGCCGCGGGAAGTTGGAAAGGTCGGAGGGGAAAAGCGTACCCGAAAGGTGTTGCTTTGGGCCTCCGGTCCTCTCGCGAATCTCCCCTCCACCCATCGCACGCCCCCCACCCCCACCCCCCCCATTTGG
>NW_022104341.1:56388778-56400278 GCF_000313985.2 Echinops telfairi
GGGGGCGGAAACCGTCCGAGGCACCATCGGTTCGGAAACATTCTCTGTTTTTTCTGAAGTGCCCAATTCCGTCTCCTTTCATCCACCCCAACTCCCTGCGCACTTGCGCCATCCCCCTGCCCCAAGATTTAGGACATCCTCGCGGCAACTTCACTGCAAACTTTGCAGCAGCCACGGGTGGGAGGTTCCGTTTCCAGACCTGCTCGCAGCGGTGTCAAACTTTGCTGAATGGACCGGGGCCACTGCTGAGCCTTCTCTGCGCGTTCCTTCCAGAGAGCCCGCGCCGCTCGGTCTGCAGGGGACCGGCCCAAGCGGGTGGGGTGAGGGGGCGCTGGCGGCGGGGCCCAGGCGATGCCCCTCCAGTCCTCTGAGTGGGGTTTTTGTCTCCCGATTTCACGGTGGGCACAGATTAAAGGCAGTCTGATACTGTAGTACCTGCAACATTCAAGCTAATTGTTTGAAACAAAGGCGAGTGGGAGAAGCAGCTTCGCAGAGGAGAGAAATTGCAGGAAACTGTGCCTTTCTCGGTTTACAAGTCTGCCATCCACAAAGCAGAAAGAGGTTGAGAGTTTTCCAAGCTTCTGCCTTCGATTTAGTCCCAACAACGTGGTCTTCTGAGCCTCATTTTTCTGTCTCTGTCTCTTTTCTGTCTCTCTCTCTCTCTCTCTCTCTCTCTCACACACACACACACACACACACACACACACGCACACACAAACACACTACTAGCTCTGGTTTGGCTCCGTGCATTCTCCATGTTTCCCTGTATTGGATTTTTCTGGGCTCTTAATCCCTCCTCTCCCTGGGAGCTGGAGGCAGCCTTCTCTGCGCCCTCGCAGTGATTATGCAGCGGTTACAATTACACCTCTTGTCTCCCTTGATGAGCAGTTGCAGTTAGATGCCATTGGATCTTGTGTGATTTCAGTGGCAGACCATAATTAAAATTTCTTGCACCTTGTGCTTTCAGAATTAAATTGGCCTATTATCCCCGCCTGACCTTCATCCTCTTTGAGGTTTTTGCACAAGCCCTGAACCATTTATACATAGATAGTTCCCTGGTGTTTGTTGGTGTGTGTTGCTTTTGCGTTCTCTAAAGCTGATCTAGCCTGGAGGAGTCCATTGTCCCCTTCTGTAGCTTTCCTAGGACACTCTGGAAGCTCCTGTAATTTCTGGCATCCTGGTGCTTTAGAGACAGGCCAGCTCACCTGTGGCCGGCTGCTGGACACTGGAGCTACTGTTGGGTCAGAACAGTTGTCCAAGTGGGCGTTCTGTCTGGAGCATATGGTGCTGGGAGTTATTTCTGCAGAACTTATTTAGTGACCACCAAAAAAAAATCCGTGACAGGTCTTAACTGTTGGTGCCTGCTGTTGAGCTGATTTCCACTTGCAGCGACCCCATGTGATAAGAGTCGAACAATCCTATGGAGTTTTCTTGGCTGCAATCTTTTTTGCCTGAGAAGCAAAGCCTGAGGGGGTCGATCTTGGCAAACTTTTGGCGAGCAGCCTCAGGCTTGAACCATCTCACCATGGGCTCCTTACCTATAGCCATTCAAAACGAAAATCATCACCATGGAGTTGATTTCCTCATCAAAGCTAGATCCCCCTTAAAACAAGTGATGTTTCCCCACCAGATATGCCTAGGACATCCCTGCAAACATCCCTGCAAAGCAGATGAGACTGATCAAAGAATAGAGCTTCACCAAAGGAGCAAGTAGAACTGGTAAGTTGTAGAAGAGCAGTTTGTAGGCTGAACAATTCAGAGTAAAGTTCATCAACCACTTTGCTCTCTTCAGTGAGAAAGCGCCCTTCTCTTGCTCCATTCCAGAACTCCTCAGTGGGTGGGAATTGTCCGGTTCTTGCATTTGCAGCAGGCCACGTGAGAAAGTGAAATCTTCCCTGCTTCAAACTGATCAGAAATGTTTCTTTGTCATTACTGTTGCCCCTGGCAGCTTCCGGGAGGACAGGACCTAAAGAGGCCGTGGTCCTCATTAGGAGGATATAAGGACTACCACACTCACACCCACAGCATAAAAACAAAACACCAACAAACTCCGCAGTAATGGCAAACCCTGTGCATTCCAAAGTGACCATGCCAGTCGGTTACCCTAATAGGTTTCAGTCTGGTAGATTTAATGAGTTAAAGGTGTCTTTTGGTTCTAAAATTTTTTGGATGCAGCTTCCTGTGAAATTTAGACATATGATACTTAGTTGCAGCCTTCTGGTGTTGATGGGAGAATTTACACATCAGACATAAAACAACTAAGAGTAACGTGGTGTTTCATGTAGCCAAGTGTAATAGTCTTAGCCCAGTGGTCTTCCTATGAAGCATTGGTTTGTTTGCTTGTTTATTTTTACTCTTCTGTCTTGCATCTATATTCTGCTAAGCCTTTAATGGGCTTTTGCAGAAAAGCTTTGAAAAGCAATATCTTATATGGTAGAATTTGGGATGGTTAAGAATCTTGAATTATGTAAGCCATGTTTTGTAAAAAGAAAAAAGTGCTTATAAAATAATACATCTGATTGTTTTCTTGAATAATTGAGAGAGCCCCTTAAGCTGTTAACTTCTTTAGCATTTATAATCCATGTAAAAAACGTAAGGCTCCATGAAGGAAAAAGAAAATCTTGAAAAATATATAGCTTAATTTTTATTATCCTTAAAAAAATCCACAGAAAAGTTCAAAAAATTATTTCCTTTGATTTCATGTTTGGTCAATTTAGTTGGTGGAGAGGCAGCTGCAAGGGTGGCAGAGGGGGAGGGGAGGGAGCCCATGTGCCCTGAAACAAGAGTGCAGCCGACTAAAAATCATGAACTTGAGTCTCTGGCTCATTATGTGCAATTTTCTCAGCCTCAAATTAGTGATGTCTGGGGGATATAATGGTTGAGAAAGCAGGTCACTGTCCCCACCTGTTCTGAAACTATTAGGGTGTGAAGATCAGGACTAGATGAATAAAAAATTAGCACATTGTTATAAGAAAACCCACAAGTGAGGATATTTCAAAGCTAGATTCAAAATAAGTACCAATAAATCGCCAATTTTTATATTTGCAGGCATAGTTGTTGTTTATTTCAGTGGCTTACTTACTTGAGAGGCCTCTTTTGTGTGTGTGTTAATATTGAGTGTGTGTGTTTGTGTGATTTTTCAATTTATTTCTAGGCTGTATCTACTGTATTAACCATAATATCGTGCTGTTGTTTAAATAGGAACTATTGCTAGGTTTGATTGTAGCTCATTCATTTAAGTTTTTGCCACTGTTAGATATATGACGAGTTGAAGAATTTTAAGACATTAATAAAATGTATGTATCGTATAGTAGGATTTATTTCCTAATACCTTAGGGTTTTTTAATACATTAGGTTTTAAGCTTATTCTAGTATTTATTTTTCAATCCTGCAGAATGTGGGAATCCAGTGGGAATCCTAAAAGTACTAATTAATCGGTCTTCCATTTGCCTATATTTAATTCTGTATTTTGGAGGTAATATTTCATATTTGACTCCTCAAGCCATGTCATTTTTCTCTTTGTTATAACCACCACTAATGTGATTTGTAGAAGTACCATACAGCCTTGCAAATTCTTGTAAAGGTTTGGGAAACATTTTTAGTAATTGAAATCATATTACTTAACGCATAAAAAACTAAGCTGTTTGTTTTGTGTAACAAAATTGAGCTGGTGGTAGTTCCCTGTAATCGTTCTTCCCATGTATTGCGTCTCGCTGCTTTTTCTGGAGGTCTGTCTGGCTTGTTGTTGAACTTCCCTTTCTCCCCTGTCAAAATGCAGACTCTTTCCTTAAGATAATAGCATTATATATGGCTTTGTGAGGATTTCAAGTCCCCTGCCTGGACCCCAGCTTTTGACTCAAAGTCCTCTGTAGCTAGTTGACATTTTACAATAATTTGGCCTTTCGAATTTTCCTTTCATCCATACAGACTGAAGAAAGATGCATGTATGTGCCTTATCTTCCTCATACAGATGTTTTTGCAGAGATTTAGAGTTTGTTGAGATTGTACGAAGGCCTTTAGCTTAGAGCTCATAGGGGCTACTTGCCTAATTAGCAAAATATTGAGTTGAGCCTATTGTGTGCCCAGGATATGCCTGAAATGCTGACTGGAACTTGTGGAGGAAGGGACTTGGAGCCTGGGTACACTAGAGGGCGTGGGGCATTTGTAGCAAAGAGCCCTTCTTAATTCAAGTTTGTCAGCAACATAATTTCTTGTGATGAAGTTTTGTAGCATCAGGATAATTCTCATGTATTTATTGGGAATTGGAGAACATATGAAATTTAAAACTCTGCTAAATATCCCATCCAAGAATTAGAATGCTATTTCATATCTTCAAATAGATATATTTGAATGCCTACTGTGTGAGGGATCATCTAGTTTAATTTAAATAAAAGTCTGCCAAATGGGTGTTGTACCCATTTATATATAAGTAAATCGAGATGTAGAAAGGTTTGGTAAAATTACTCAAGATCAAAGCTGGGATTGAATGCCTATGAACCTGATGTCAGAGCTGAATTCTCAACCACTAGGTGATCCTCCTAAAGGGGTCCACGTAGTCCTGTCAGGTAAGCATTACGCTGCCAAGTGCAAGGTTGTCTGTTTGAATCCCCCAGGGCATTCCTCAGGAGAAAGATAAGGCTCTCTTACAGATTTACAAAGTCTCAGAAATCCAGTATTGGGTTGCTGTGTGTCAGTCGGCTTGATAGCAGTGGTGGGTTTGGTTTAGTTGATTCTCTTAGGACCCACCTCCCCATTGCTTTTTAGTCTGAATTTAAAAAACAAACAAACAAAAAGAGCCTGCATGCATAAAGACATAGTGAACTACAACTTATTACTCATTTTTTGATTATCAAAAGGATATCTGTCCATGTTCTGGAGTCTAGTTGTCAATACCGCGGCAGTGCTTTGCCAAGGCTACTGCAGGACTCCATGAGAAGTCTACATACTCGAGTCCAACCAACTTCTTACAAGTCCCAACCAGTCCCCGCAATTGTATGAATCATCCAATTGGCTGAGCCTCTGGGTTCTTTAACTATAAAGTGTTTGGGATTCTGCTACTTTAAGAAGATCGCTCAGTTTTATTTTCTCAAACTAGTGGTTTCAACCTAATTACCGTACATCCTTCTACAGTGGTGGTGGAGGTGGTGGTGGGCGCTTCAAACAGTTCTCTTGATCTCATGATCTCCACCAATTCCTTGCAGCCCCCATATTAGTCTGCATTTGTTCTACCTGAGGAAGAAGAGGAGACCAAAGAACTGTTTATTGAAAAATTGGTAGTCCTTGATTTTGGAATGGCTGTCAAGGCATGAAATACTCATGTGTTTTCATTTTGGTCTCACTTCTCCTCCGCAGTGTTGTCACCATGGCTAGTACCCAAACGGACTAGCGATCGATGGTGCGAGCAGCGAAACTGCCGAGAAAATGGCCCTGCCATTTCTACCTTGAGGGTGCTGTATTTCTCCACTTCCCTTTGCGTCATAGCCTAATCTGAAAGGATTGCTAAATTACAGAAGAGAGCCTGTTAGAATAGAGGGATACTGAACTTTTCTAGCCTTTGCCTTCCTGCCTTTCCCTGATCCTTCCCCACCACCGGTACCCGCTCACTCCCTAATTAAATCTCCTGTGTAGGGAAGAGAAAGCAAGAGGTGGATTGTAACCCGACTAGTTCAGTCCATGGTGGATCTCGGGCAGGGTTTAGCTCTGTTGTACAAGAGGTTGCCTTTTGTCAGGAGCTGATTGGACAGCAGGTAGTAACAGAGAGAATGGTTTGGCTAACGATGATCTATAGGGGTTTGAGGATTTATTGGGTGATCATGGAAAGCACTTTAGATGTGTTGGTTGATGTAATGCTGGGGACAACCCAAAGAAGCAGGCATTGCTACTTTCCGTGACTTTTCAGATGGCCCTGAGGTCTGTTTAAAGAACTTTTTCTCAAGTTACAGAGATGGTAAATCAAAGAGCCGGGCCTCCCACCCACGGTGCTTGATGGACTCCAAAACCATGCTCTTAAGCCCAATGCCACTCTCCTCCCATTGTCCCTAAGAAACAAAGGGCAGAGTATGCTAAAACTGCTTCTACACACATGTTATGGCAGACGAGAGCTCAGCCGCTTCTCTTTCTGCTCCTCCTTCCCCACTCCACTCAGTCCCATCACTGTGTGGTTACGAACCCTTGACCTAACTCCCTGCTAAACCAACTCCTGACCAGGGCTGTCAGGCCATGCTGGAGAGGACTGGACCTGAGAAAACTACAGCCACAGCTCCCAATGAAAGAACTTGTAATCTCAGACAAGTCGGGTTAAAATGAATGGTCTTGGGGAAGAAATGCTCAAAGGATGGTGGATGGTTGTAACGTGTTGGAATGAATGTCACTTGGGCTTAGTGTACACAATTGGTCCCTTCACGTAGCTGCTGGATGCAGAAGAGAGGAATGGAATGAAGGGACGTGAAAGGAGAATGTGGACCCAAGCTAGGTGAGAAAAACTAAAGCCGGTGCTTTTCCTGGTTAAATCCTAGGGTTGCAACTTCTGCTCCCTTTTTGTCACTCAGCATATTCCCTGGTGAAAGGCATTCTTCTTTAAGGGACCCACAGGAATGGGGTTGTTCTTAGGTGTTGTGGAGATGGTTCTAATGCACAGCAACATGGTCCCAGCCACTGTATCAATCCATTTCCTTGAGGGCCTTCCTCTTTTTTTTTTTTTTTGGTTGACCCTCTACTTACCAAGCATGATGGTGTCCTTCTCCAGGGACTGGTCTCTCCTAATAATAGATCTAAAGTCCATGAAATGAGCCTCTCCATCCTCATTTCAAGGAGCATCCTGTCTGTGCTGCTTATCCCACAGACATGTTCAGTCTGTTGGCAGTCCCTGGGTTATTCAGTAGTCTTCCCCAAGACAGTAGTTCAAAGGCATTCATTCTTCAGGATTCCTTATGCATTATCCAGCTTTCACAGGTATAGCATGCGATTGACAATACCGGGGCTTGGATCAGGTATGCCGGAGTCTTCAAAGTGACTTCTTTGTTTTGGTAACACTCTAAAGAGATCTTTTGCAGCAGATTGGCCTGATGCAATACATCATTTGATTTTCTACCTGGAAATTCCAGAGGCATTAGGTGCGGGTCTAAGTTATATGAAATCCTTGACAACTTCAGTCTTTTCTCCAAATATCACAGTGTTGCTTAGTGGTCCAACTGTGAGAATTTCTGTTGTCTTTATGGTTGGTGTAATCCATATAGAAGGCTCTAGTTGTTCATCTGCGTCCGTGTGTGATTCATATCCTCTTGGCTTTCAGCAAAGTTGTGTTATCTGCATATTGTAGGTTGTTGTTGATGAGTCTTCTAATCCTGTTGCCGAATTCTTCATATACTTCAGTTTCTCTGACTGTTTGTTCAGTGTACGGATTGGATAAGTATGGCAGAAGGACATAACTCTGATACACACCTTTCCTGATTTTAATATACAGTATTCCTTTGTTCTGTTTTAGCTGCCTCTTGAGCTAGGAATAGGTTCTGCATGGGCAACACGATGAAGTGTGTGGAATTCCCATTTTGGGCACCACTATCCGTGATTTGTTAAGATCCCCACAGTTGAATACCTTTGCCTACTCAACGACACACAAGTTAATATCTTTCTTGTATTCTCTGCTTTCAACCAACATCTATCCGACACCAGCAATGGTTTTCCTCATTCCATACTTTCCTCTGAATCTGGGGCAGGAGAATTATAGAACCTTCCTAAACTTCTGTCTGGTTATCCCGGGTTCTGGCTGAGGCTTCGTGCCCAGGTACTCATTGCTGAGCAAACAGGTGATTGTAAGAAGATGGCAAATGAAGACATTCGTTTGGGCAAGGCCCTGTGCCTTTCCTCTAGAAAGAGAACAAGTCTGTAAATGGCTCACTCCATTTTATTCAAGCCCCAGATTAATAAGGCCAAGCTTATAAGAACTAGTTGAGGGTTATTCTCTTGGAGTGAGAGCTTGGTTTTAAGGCAGCATTGTGTAGTGAAGGGAAATTCTGGCCTCTGCAGATAACCAGTGATTTCAAGCAAGTCACAAATACTTCCTGCCCTCCTCCCTCAACTGTAACTGGGAGAAAACAAGCTCATTGCCATCAAGTTGATTCTGACTCTCGGCAACCCTACAGGTCCTATAGTATAGGACAAGGTAGAACTGTCCCGGTGGGGTTTCGAGACTAACTGTAGAAGTAAAAATCCTCATCTTTGTCCCGTGGAGCATGTGGTGGTTGCTAACTGCTGACACTAGCAGCCTAATTCATAACCCAGGATGCCACCAGCATGCGCCATGTGTTTGGGATAGGACCCTCTAATCCATGGGAGATTACATATCTCTGGAACCTCGAATCTAGCGCACATGACACAATGAACTGATTATTATTGCCGGAGCACCTCCATGAGCTGAGCTCACCAGATAGGTAATTTTTCAAGGGGCTTTTACTGAAAGAAACCATCTGCTGAGACTTTTCTTTGGTGCCTCTCTGGATCTCAGATCTGAGAAAGCTTAACCCTGGTGTTCTTTGTGCTGGTCGAACACCTCCAGGCTCAAGCTAGAGCAGTGACCTCAATCCCTGGAGTTGTTGGGCAGAAGGAATGGAAATGACCTGAGTTGGATTTGAAAGGGCAGCCATCCTGCATTCTACAATAATGCCCATGTTATAGCTCGGTGTGCTACAATGAGCACACTGGAGATAGTAATATCATTGCTGGGAACCGGGAACATGGGCTTAGGTAAGCATTCTCCTAAAGTAAGCCCATTTTACTCCCAAGAGAATGCCTTGTGCTTTCCCTCGGGGCTTCTCTGTTGCTTTCACTTTGTGCAGAATTTGAGAACGCTTGGGTGTGCCGTTGTCTGCGTCCACAGTAGTTGGGACGGTTTCTACAGGAACTTATTTCAGCAGAGCAAGAGAGGAATGTGGTGATATGAAGATCAAGAAAAAGACAAGGGATTTATTACATGTGTCCATCCAGAAGGAAAATGTCTAGGATTCCCTAACTCAGAAGCTCAGATATCATAGGCTAATATAATAATTGATTCATTCATTGTTGTTAGATGCCTTCGAGTTAATTTCAACTTAAAAAAAACCAAACAGGTGACATGAACTCACTACCAGACAGCCTGTAGGACAGAGTAGAACATCCCCTGTGGGTTTCTGGGACTAACTCTTTACGGAATTACAAAGCCCCATCTTTCATCCTCTGAGCAGCTAGTGATTGCAAACTGCTATCCTGGTGGTTAACAGCCCAACAAGTAACTACAGTGCCACTGAGACTCCAGATTGCAACTCACAGTTACCCCATATAACAGAAGAGATGACCCCAGCGTTTTTGTGGAGGTGATTGGTACAAGGGCAAATTGGCAGGTCTTTCTTCTGCAGAGCAGCTAGGACATTTGAAGTGCTCACTCTTTTTGTTATTAGTTGAACCTAAAACCCTGTGTACCAAAAAAAAAACAACAAAAAAACCCCTGTGTACCAGCAGGGCTTCTGATTGCACCCTGAAGGCGCCTGATCTGAGTGTAGCCATTTGAATCCACTGTGGCTGTATGTACCCTTTGGTGTTGTTAGGCCTGACTGGAAGCTGTGGATCTAGTCAGGGCTATAAAGAAGAAAGGACCTTAGAGGAATCCGGAAAGAAGTGACATGCAGTTCACACAATCTGAATTAGAAGCCGGAGCTTGGACTCTAATGCCGGAAGATCCATGATCCTCAGACTTTCCATGGGGCTGCCACCTGTTGGCTGTCCAAGCCATAGAACTAATGTGCAGAACATTCCCAACTCCAGCTTCTTCATACACTATTAGCTTTCTGGTGCTGGAAAACGCAATAGCACCAACTTTAATGTCTTGGTATTTGGGGCTGATTTCCAGTAGAGTGGCAGAATTAGGGATAGTGTTACGCTAGTCTTTGTGGATTTTAAAGAATGCCATAGAACAGCAGTTCTCAATCTGTGGGTCGCGACCCTTTTGGGGGTCGGACAACCCTTTTACAGGGGTCGCATAAGACCATCGGAAACACATATTTCCGATGGTCTTAGGACCTGAGACACCGCTCCTCTATCATCTTCAGGAGGGTCCGCCCACATGCAGATACGCCCACCTACAAGTACTGGGCGTGAAGACTGTTACCTATGCTACACCATGCTTCAAGACAAAGTTTCATTTATTTGTCATTAGAAATAAATAATTCACAATCTATAATTACATATTGTTTTTGTGATTCATCACTATGCATTTGTAACAATGAAAATACACCCTGAATATCAGATATTCACATGATGATTCACAACAGGTAAAATTATAGTTATGAAGTAGCAACAAAAATAATTTTATGCTTGGGGGTCACCACCACATGAGGGACGGTATGAAAGGGTAGCGGCATCAGGAAGAGAGAGAACCGCTGCCCTAGAACAAGAAAAAAGGAAACAAAACACCTCCTAAATTCCTATCTTGCTGACTGAGGGCGTGGCACGGTCCCTTCCTCTTGCTTGGAGAAATGTAAACTTAAAACGCAAGGGAAGAGTGGGGTGGGAGGGTGGGTGGGGGTGAGGGTGGAAGGGGAGTTCAGTGGGGGGGGCGACGAGGGGGAGGCTCCCCTACAAACACACGCACACCCACAATATGGCCCTTACCTACCCAGCAGAAGGTGCAGTTCATAGTTTTTAAGGCTCCGCCAGTCCAAGGCTTCCTTTAAGTAAGACTCTATAACTGGCCTTTGTGCTTTAGAGGGTGGGTTGTGAGTGGCGTCATTCTGAAGTTGTGCTGAGCTGCCCAGAGGTGCGGGTGGGAGGGGTGTGGGGGGAGCGACAACCCTCTCATTTGGTAGGGTTTGTGAAAGCCTTGACACGACTCTTTATCTTGGTCCCTGCCATTTCTCCGTCCTGGCAATAATTCAAGCAGAGGAGTTCTGCTGCCCAAATAGAGGGTAAAATGCCCAGGACTTTAGGACTGCAAAGTATTTTAGGGACTTTAAGGCGCACACTCTTCTTCTTCTGCCTTTCTCTTTGCTGAGACAAAGCAGAGAGAGGAAGTACCCCGCTTCTGCCCCATTTGATCCCCCAAAGTCTGCCTGGCTGTCCTTAGCCGTAAGGCATCTTGACTTTGAAGTTCTGTTTAACACACTTTCCTTCACCACCAAGAGGTTGGCCTCCGCAGGAATTAAGTCCATCTTTCTGAGTGCCAACCCAACCTGTGTGAGGGCCTGTTCTTTTCACTCTGGTTCCCGGACATTTTACCTGCTCGCCTGTAAGTTGTAACTTGCCCGAGAGCAGAATGCCTCGGATTCTTGTCTCTCTCTGTTCTTTTGAGCTCTGAGCTCGTTCTGGCTCGTGTGAACTGGGCTCCGAGTTTAGCCCCGGCATGCCTGGGCGAAGAGGAGTTGTAGATAAGAGGTTTCCTGAAGCTTGGAAGAGACTCCATCCGGACCTTGCTGCCGCCTGTAGAACACACCCTTGATTTTAAAAGGCTCCACTTCTTCAGAATTGGGGGGGG
>NW_022104341.1:56400856-56403129 GCF_000313985.2 Echinops telfairi
GCCATCATCATTCTCAAAACATTTGCTTTCTGCTTGAGCCCTTGGTATCAGCTCCTCATTTTTCCCCTCCCTCCCCGCTCCCACCTCCCTCGTGATCCCTTGATAATTTATAAATTATTTTTTATCATATCTTACCCACTCCCTTCACTGACTTTTTGTTGTCCATCCCCCAGGGAGGAGGTTATATGTAGATCCTTGTAATCAGTTCCCCCTTTCTACCCCACCTTTCCGGTATCGCCACTCTCACCACTGGTCCTGAAGGGATCATCTGTCCTGGATTCCCTGTGTTTCCAGTTCCTATTTGTTCCAGTGTACATCCTCTGGTCTAGCCAGATTTGTAAGACAGAATTGGGATCATGATAGTGGTGGGGAGTGGGGTGCAGCATTTAGGAACTAGAGGAAAGTTATATGTTTCATCATTGCTACCCTGCACCCCAACTGGCTCGTCTCCTCCTTGAGACCCTTCTTTAAGGGGGTGTCCAGTTCCCTACAGATGATGTTCACTTTTAACTAACTCTTCTCACGAAGCAGACCGAATAGACCCGCAGAGTACTTTTGAAGGATGTGTATCTACTGATGACTTGGGCTTATGATAGGATGTCTTATTGTAAGATTGCAGGAAATAGTCAATCTATAAACAAAACATGATGTTGGCTCAAGATTGTCCACAGGGCATTTCTACTCTATCATAAACTTACTTATCTTTCACTGAAAGAAATCAGATTTCTAGTTGATGGTGTGTGGATTTATAGTTGATGGGTGGGCATGATCTGGTGTATTATCTGTTTACTATCATTGATCTGTCTTTGGAACATGGCCTGACCACAGATAGGCTGTGAAACTCACTTTCTTTATTTCAAAGATGTGTTTCACTAGGAGTTTGTAAGTTTCAATAAGAGTATGTAAGTTACATGGGCACTTGAATGTGGTTGCTAGATTAATATATGTTAGCCCCCTTCCGCCACTAATTAATTACTTTTTCAAAAGTCTTCCTGGAACGGTAAGTTAGTTCTGTTTCCTCATGGATTAGATAACTTGGAAATTCAGAAACCTTGCCTGATAGTCTTCCTATTAAGAACAAGCCCTGCTACCAATGGTCTAAGAAGCATGCCGTTCATGAACTTGGTATGTGGTCAATTAATTTCCTGATTCAGCTAGTGGGAGTACTCCCCGAAGTCTAGACCGAATTGTACATGTTTGTCTTTCTAAATGGTGGGCCAGTATTCTGAGACTTTGGTAGCATAGAGAAGCCCAGATGGCAAGACCTTTAAGCGGATATTTCTCCTTACATTGAAGAGATATATTCCATCCAGGCTCGCTGCAAAGCAACTCCCATTTATCCTCTGCTTCACATGATGAAATTGGAGCCATTATGTCCTGGGAATAGTTTTGCTTCGAGAAGGAATGTAAATGACAAAGATCTTTGAAAGTCAAGCTTCAAGGGGAAAACAATGATGAAAGAAACCATTTTTTTTCCTTATGAAACATTAACCAGTTCTGAATTAGAGTGCCATATTATAAAATGTTTAAGCAACAACAAAATAATAATGATTAGCATGGAACCTCAGTAAGACCATAGACTACACAAGAGCACAACCAAACCCCAGTTGCTATGGCTTTAATCCTGAGCCATGGTGACGCTGTGTGGACAAGAATAGAACTGTGCACCATAGGGTTTTTGATGTGATTTTGGATGGAGGGGAGAGAGCAGATCACCAAGCCTTTCTTCCCACACACCCCGGGGTGGATTGGGGTCCAGCACACAGGAACTCCAACCTGGGGGCAAGGGTGGTCTAGTTTCCCTACTCGATGTCTCCTATGCAGTGTGTGGGTGCACAGCAATGTGTAAGGCAATCCCTTGGTTTCTGTACCTATTGCAGAAGTAGCTAAAGTGGTTCCACTCCAAAGTCTGTTCTAAGGTCCTGAGCATTATATTCTGGTCATTCTGTGATGATTTATATAAGAAGGGTTCATTTCCAATACTTACTTGAATTTAAAACATGGTTTGTAGTGTTTTGGGAGGGAGTGGCCTCACTGCTTAGATTTCTAAAATCAGGCCATTTGGGGAATGAGAAAGAGATCGTCTCCTAATTTTATTGTAGAAACTAAACCCCAAGAAGTAAGAGGTTAATTTTTGAACGGAAGTTTCCACTATTGGAAAGCTTGATTATCACTATGTATTGAGGTGGGACAAATGTGAACTCTTTCTTTCAGAGAGAGTTCCAGTTTCAAAATCCCACCAAGGCAGTTCTTTCCGTCCTGTAGGGTCCCCG
>NW_022104341.1:56403229-56434565 GCF_000313985.2 Echinops telfairi
GTGTTTGAGTATGCATTAAGGCGACTTGGCGGCACCGTGTGTAAAGTGCTTGACTGCTCATCCAAAGGTCCGCAGTACAAATCCACCAGTTCTGTGGGCGAAAGATGTGGCCGTTTGCTTCTGTAAAGAGTAAACCAAGCCATTCCACTCCTAGCTGTATACCCGTAAGACTTGAAAACAGAGGCTCAAAATGAGACTTATACTTCAGAGTTCATTGCAGCTCTAGCCACGCTAGGCAACGGTTAGAAATGGCCTAAATGCCTATGGAGAGATGTATGGAGAAACAAAATGTAGCACATGCCCAGAATGGAATGCTACTCATCCAGGAGAAAGGATGTCTTGGTACATGCCTGGAGCTTGAAGACGTGCTGAGTGAAGTAAGCCAGTCACAAACGGACCATTACTGATGGCCTTACTTCCATGAAAAGACAGGAAAACGCAAGTGTGCAGAGACCAGTTTATCCGTGGTTATTAGGGACAAGAGGGGGCGGGAAAGGGTGATGGTAAATGAGGATGGAAAAGCGCACACTGCTGTAGGGTAAGGTCACACAGCCGATTACTGTCGTTTCTGCTGATAAGTTGGATACCTGTACAAAGTGGTACTGACAAAAGGTAGGTGATGGTTATGTATACAATCACAAGAGCCACAAAAAGAGAAACTGCCCAGGCTGCTTTTGTACAACCAAACACCTCATGGGATATCTAAGTCCTCTCTCTGGAGGTTTAGGGTCATGGTTTTATGGGACATCCCAGTCAATTGGTCCAATAACATGTTAGTGCTTCCGTTCTACATCCCAGTTCTTTGTTTAATGCCAGGGCTTTAGAGGCTTGCAAGTGACTTTCGGAGGCACACCAATTGCTCTGTATTCACCTGGAGCAGCGGAGGGGAAAGGAGAGGCAGGAGCAGCAGGAGGGCGTGGAGGGGGGCCGATTGCTGCACTGACTGCTGGCCTCCTTTGCATGAGAGGACGTGGGTGGTGGTCTGCCACCAATATGGAATATTGTGATGAAAGGTTCGATAGAATAATCCCAATCAAAATGGGGACTCCGCAGAAGAGAACTTCACATTCTCATGGGCTCTAGACTTTCTGGAGCCTTGGAGGGTGGGTCAACCCTGAAACCAATGCCTTGAAATAATCTGTAAGTCTTAAACTAAAAGAAATATCCCCTAAAGTGATCTTAACCCTGAAAGAGTCGTTTACCTTAATTAGTAAACAAGGTCTGCCTTGAGCATCCTGCCTTTTAAGAGCTATCTACACGGATCCAATTGACAGCAGCAACTTGAACTATTAGCTAGGACTCTTAGGGAGCAGAAAATCTAAGTTAATACGGTAGGAACAAGTCCGGAAAGGAGGGTAAGAACAGTGACCCAACTTGAAGAGTCTAGTCAATGTTGCTGAATCGTACAAGTAAAACAGTTGAATTGGGGTATGCTTTACTGTGTATGAGGAGACATGGTGGTGTTGTGGTTGTGAGTTAGGCTACTAACTGCAAAGTCAGCAGTTCGAAACCACCAGTCTTTCCTAGGGTGAAAGGTAGGGCTTTCTACTCTCATAAAGAGATACAGCCTGAGAAACCCAGTTTCACAATTCTTCTCTGTCCTATAGGGTCACTATAAGTCACCATTGACTTGGTGGCAGTGAATTTGAGGGGTTTCGTGTATATGTGTGTGTGTGTACATTCTTATCAACAGCAGCAAAATAAAATTTAGAAGAAAATCAGATTAAGAAAGTAGAGGAGATAAGGATACTCCACAGGATTAACCTAAACCCAACCCATGACCAAGCTGACTTTTCCTCATAGGGACCTGACAGGACAGAGTAGAAGAACCTCAGAGGGTTCCCGAGGCGACCCTTTTTGAGGAGGCAGACTACCACATCTTCCTCCTGCTTTCTGGCTGGTGAGTTCAAACCGGCAACCATTGGGTTGGTAGCCAAGCACTTCCACAGGGTGACAGCTGGGCTCCTTTCTGTAATGATTACAGCTCTGTGGACACCCTGTGGGATAGTTCCTGTCTGCTCCGTTCTACGGCTCAGAGGCAGAAGAGCCATGTGTGGTGGTGCAGCAGTCAGCTATGGTACGGTTGTTCGGTGCTCTTCAGTCAGTTCTGACTCAGAGCCCCTTGGAACCGAGCAGAACGGCCCCATCCGGTTCCCTCGGCTGCAAGCTTCCTGGGAACAGGTTGCCAGGCCTTTCTCACCGAGCCACTGGGTGGATTCAAAGCCACTGAGCACTTCTGTGCCACCAGAGCACCCTAGTCAGCTGTGCCTCGTCTGTACTCAGTCACAGAGGGAGAGCTTGGCCTGTGGCTGCTCAGGAAGTTTGGTGGCAAAAAAGCATCCAAGCACATGTGTACGCCTTTCCAAATGCTGCATATTCAAATAGCAATCAAGTGATAATGGGCATGTTGTCATTTACCATCTTTAAGGCCTAAATGGCTAGCAGATCACCAAACCATGCTTCCGAGGCACCTTTGTGTGGCCAGCTGACAAGAGTATTAACTATTTACACCATCCGGGGACTTCAGAGGTCTCATGGGCTGCTCAGTTTTCTACAAAACCTTGAAAAGAATGGAAACATCATCTTCCCAGCTTCTCTTCTAAGCATTTCCCAGGCTTCCTTCCGTACAGTTGTTCTTCGAGATCAAGAATGCATTTATGATGTCAGTTTTCATAACGTCCCTTGACAAGAAAGCATAATCAATGCAAATCCCCACCCACCTCTGCACCCCATCGTGTGCAGCTTGCGGACCAGGTGGGTGGGCATGAACTCATCCACAGTCTTCCAGCTTCCTGAGTGGCACTGAGGCGCTGCGCTCACTGTCTGCCTGCGGGCCGGGCGGAGTGGGAGTCTGGCGACTGGCAGTGCAGCCAAGCTGGGAGGCAGGACCAAGATTGAAGCAGCAGATGTAAGGGGAGAGGGAAGGTTGCTAAAGCCAAGGGGACAGGGACACAAACACTGGACTTGGATTCCCCGAGGCAGACTTTCCAGCAGAGAAGCGGAAAAGAGATGCCGCACAGAGTTAATGAGAGAAAGGGGAATGGACTCCTTCCTACCCTGGACTGTTGTGTATCCTCAGCCAGTGGTCGCTAATATAAAACACAAAGCCCTTTGCCGCTGAGACTATTCTGATTCCTGGTGACACTGTGGGCTTCAGGGGAGAACTGGGCTCCCTAAGGTCTTCAATGTTGGTCACGCTTTGGAGGTAGGTTGCCAGGTCTTTCTTCAAAGGCACGTCAGAAAGGATCAGAGCAGCCAAACTTTTGGTGAAGTAGGCACCCCTCCCTCAATATGGAAGCTCTTCTCTTTTGGTTATGGACACGGTCACCGCTCTCAAAGCTGAACGAAAACAGTAGAAATGAGAACTTGCTGTTCTAACTGTAAACAATAGCTTTGCTTGTGGAAAGATTGGATTCAATCCCCCACTTTCCTGGATCCCCCACTTTTTGGCTGTGTGTTCTTGAACAATTGACTTAATCTCAGAGCCTCGGGTCCTTTGCTTCTCAAATGAGAAAGCAGCATTCAAAGTGCTTGTCCATATGAAAAAAATAATAATTTATAAACTATCAGGGGTTCATGAAGGAGGGAGGGTGGGGAATAAAAAGAGCTGATACCAAGGGCAAAAGTAGAAAGAAAATGTTTTGAGAATGATGATGGCAACATATGTACAAATGTGCTTGACACAAGGGATGGATGGATGGATTGTGACAAGAGCCGTAAGAGCCCCCAATAAAATGATTTTAAAAGAAATGCTTGTCTGTGACAAGGAGCTCTGTGAGTGCAGTGGTTAAAGTGCTCGACTGCTCAAGAGAAATGTCGGCGGTTCAAACCCACCAGCCGTTCCACCGGAGAAGAACGTGGCAGTCTGCCTCTGTAACAAGGCCTTGGCAACACCATCAGCCAATTCTCTGCCCTACGGTATCTCTGTGATTCCGAAGTGATGGCAGAGGGTTGGGTTTGGGATTTTGGTCTTGGGAGGTTATGCTGAGAAAGAAAAGAAACCTGTTATTGGAAAGGTCTCAGGTGTGTTCCTAACACACAGCAAACATGTAGAAATGCAAGCCATGGCTGCATTTGCAGTCATCTTCTGTGAACCTGGGAGTTCCATTCTGGAGATGATCACTTCTCAGGAGCCCTTGGGGAGGCTGGCCTGCTAGGAACCTGGCTATGTGGCTTCAGGGAGTGATAGGAAGTTCCCAAGTCTTGTTTGAATGAAAATTTTGCTTGTTTGAATTTAAAATCCAGTGACTAGATACTATGTTGGTGTATCTTTTTAAAATTTAAAACATGAAATTTTGAGTTGGCAAGTGTTGTGTTCTATTTTTTAAAAACAATTAACCTTTTTTTTTTTTTTCTTTAAATCTAGTAACCAGAACCATGCATTCTCATCTCCTCTCAAGCTTTCTTTGGACAATGATCTGTACTCAGTGATGTCAAAAGGATTTGTCAGAAGGAAAAGACAACTCCTCCTGTCACCCACCATGATCATGAAACCATTCCGTGTTCATTTTCTACCCCTTTGCCCCTTGTGATCACATCTTTCCAGTCCTCTGAGAGAGCAGTGTGAGTGCGGTCAAGTCCAGCCAAGGGCTCAGGAGCATACTGTTGCCAAACTCTCCCCCAAAGGGCATGTTTATCTGGGATGTTTAGGGGTCTGTTCCTCTTCATCTCCGGCTGAACTTCTCTTGACTGCTTCCCTCAGTATTGCTTGTGGAGCCATTGAACCATGGGAAATTCATTTTCAAAATCTGCTTAATTGCTGTGAGACTTTTAATTTGTTCTGGATGATGGTGCTAATGTCTGGGAACTGGGACCACAGCCCTCCAGGGTTGTTAATTCAATCAGCCGCTGTGCCCTGGCCATGCCTAATGAAGGAGGGCCGCCCAGCTCCCTCACACAAAGGCTGGGTCCCTCCTGGGCACCTCCTCAAGGAAGAATAAGAGGGGCCGGCGGCAGGTCGAGCTCTGGGAGCAAATTGCCCGGGGTGTCAGCCCACATTATCCACAGCCCTGGGCTGTGCTTCCCCGAAGATAGTGCCGGGTTTTTTTGGTAGAAGCCCAGCGTTTTAAGGGTGGGTTTTGTGCACTCCGTCCTCACACCTGCTATCCTGCAGAAGTCTTTCCCAGACGAGGTGCCGTGGTGGCTCCGTCTGTAAGCTGTACAATCGTCAGCATCGCCCCGTGGACCACTGAGAGTGCCATGAACCACTGGCGTGGTCCATGGCGAGACTGGTGAAAGCTTGCTCTGTCCTCATGATAAATTAGCTTGTTTATTCCTCTTCTGCTTATTTCTATCCTGCTGTTGGTTAGTGTAATGAAGCAGAAATCCATTGTGCGTGTTCATTGGGTAGCGATCCTCTGGCTCCAAAGGGGGTAATTGAGTAGAAAGGCGGAATGCTGTTGGTGGATGGGAGAAGTTAACACCACATGAGGTCACCAGGCTTCAAGCTTTAATCAATGTGGACACAATGCAATTGAGATTTTGAAAAGGGTTTGTTTATAGTGGGAGAGTAAGGGTCAGTAGTTAATTTGAAATGCTGTAGGTGTGTTTTCCTTGAACCAAGAAGGTGCAGAGCATGTGCCATAGAGAATTGTAAATATCCGCAAGGGAGGGATGTAAGTGGGGATGGGGGCGCTAAAAAGAATGGGCACTTAAGAATTCAGTGTACCGATTATTCGCCCATCTGTGTTTTATTTAAATTTTTACCATTCTTAAAAATGAGAAACAACGTGCCCAGGAAACACTATATAAGTCCATGGCACAGAGACTGGAATGCCTTTGGATTCAGGCAGAGCCCTCCGAAGAAATCCATTTTCTAAAAAGCTAAGCCCTGCTTTCCTTTGGGAGAATATTTTAGTGCTATAAAATATTGGCATCTGTGTATTAATTCTAAAAGACCGTTCACTTTTCCTAAATGTATGACATCCTCTAGGATTTTAATTGTAGCTTTAATGAGATAATGAGAAAACCACTCACACCTGTTTGTCCAGGCTGCTGTATTTTTCCATTTCAGGGTTTTTGTCTAGATCAGGCTGCCTATCTTCATTTGTTATTATTTTTGGCAGTACCCCCATTATTTAAAATCCCTTTCCCCATTGTCTAATTCCTTCATTTCAATGCCGAGAAACAACCTAGTTTTTCAGTCACTCCCCAACCATGTTGGAAGTAGAGAGGTTGTTGCCCCTTAGCTGTGGGGGACACTTGCAAGCAAATACAGGAATGAGAGCAAGAAAAAACATGAAGGTTCTGGAGGAACAAAAGGGGTGATTTGAACTCTCCAAAGGTTATTGAATATGTTCGCTTGTTGGTAGGGAACAATGAGTCAGGTCTGACCCATAGCAACCCTATGCCTAAGCCCAGAACAAAACACTGCCCGGTCCTGGGCCCTCCCCACAATTGTTCCTCTGTCCGACCCCCTGTGCAGCCCATGGTGTCAGTGTGTCTCTGCGGATCTTCCTCTAGTTTGCTGTCACATTGAGTGGCCAAACCTATTCCTGATGCCTCACATGGGTACAGAACCTCTGTCCTTCAAACCACTTGCATCGAAATCATCTCATTTGATCTTACCAATAACACTCTGAAGTAGGCCCAGCTACCAGGGACATTAACTTTTGAAAGTTCTGGGAAGACGATAGCAAATAATAGATAGAGTTTATCGTGAGTTTTGTTTGGGAAGGTAGTAGGTTAATTTGGGGCAGGAAGAACTCTGGGGATTCAAAGTTGAATTATTACATAATTATAAGACGAAGCATGGGAAAATGTTTTATATATATGTCAAAACTGTTTTTCAAGACAACTAAATGGTATCTGTAGGCCACTTCCTTTGCTTTCCCTCTGTAGCATTCCGCCGATCCTGTCAGTAATTGTTGATCAACTCTACAAAGACCACCTCTATAAAGGAAGAACAAATTTTAGCTCAAGAAGGGTGGCCAGAGATGAAAATGAAACAAATCTACCAGGTGCATGCAGTGAATGATGCTGTAGTGTGGTTGCCAACTGCACAGCTCTTCTGTGTGTGATATTCCACTGGATGGCTGTCCCCTCAGGTGACTTAATGTTCTGTTGTTGACAGCTACCTTATCCCCAGCTGGGGAACTACAATAGACAACAGTGGACAAGCCTTCCTGGTAGTTCAATTCTTATGCACATCGTCAGTTGTTTTCCCCCCAATTTCGCTTAGGTGAAGTGCTAACCAGAGTCAACCTATTTTCATATGCTTATTAGCTACTTATAGTCTCTTGTCACTTGTCTAGTGGTTTCCTTCCTTTAATATACTATATGCAAAGTTGTACATCCCTGTAATACAACCTCTCTGAGATGAGGGGCAGAGAGGAAGGGTCTTTCAGGGAGGATAGGTGTTGGCTTGGGGCTGACTATTGTTCTGTTAATAGCAGAAACTGAATTTCACTTTGCGGCATTTTCCTTCCCCCCTGAATTTCCCTTGTGGCACAGCCCTATGGTTTGGGAGGAGTTTCCTATCTTAAACCCCATGGACGGAGAGCGGGGAGGGGCACATGACCAAGTCCAATGTTACCTCGGTAGACATGTGGCCCAAATTAGTCTACTCAGAGTGAGTTCTGAGACCACTAGGCTGGCTGCCAGGAAGAGATGCCCCCTTTTTAGTCTACTGAATTTGAGCCCAGAGAATATAAATCTAGAACTCCCATTATCCTTCCAATGAAGCCCAAGAAGGAAGTTAATACAAAAAGGTACAATGCCGGAATGGTATAGAACTGAGGACAAGTGACAAGGTTCGGTTTCTCAAAGTAATCATCATTTTAAAACACTTCTCTCTCGGGGCATTTTCCTGTATCACCTTATCGACTGATTGACTCCCCCACTCCCCCCGCTTCAGGCAGCTCTATGCAGGCTCCTCTGTCTCCTGCAGAGACCAGAGTGATATTCTTAGTATGTCTTGAGTTTAAGCTAAGTCTTGATAGCGGTCACAGCTAGGTTGCAGGGGGCATATTTGAAGGATTTGTTCGTCTTTGATGGGCTAGATCTTCTGTAATAACTGAAACAAAAACCAGGTCCAAAAACAGTCCCTGTCAGGCACATTTCTTCCACCTAGAGCAGTGGTTGAAACTGTGTGTGTGTGTGTGTGTGTGTGTGTGTGTTTCGGGGACCAAGTGGCTGGTGAAGATCATTAGTGACAATTCCTGGAACTTGGCCAGGCTGTTGGCTTTGAGGCAAAGCTCATTGCAACACGTGCTCCTGCTGGGCTGGATGTGTGTGCAATGGATGGCCACAGGATGTGCCAGCCGCTGAAACAAGGTGCTGGAAGGCAGAGGAGCGGCTCTCATGACTGCCCAAGCAGAGCAGGGCTTCGGAGGAGGGTGGAGAACGTAAGCAGAGGTTGCGGTGACCTGAGGTTTCTTC
The DNA here is from genome assembly GCF_000313985.2 of Echinops telfairi. Lineage (NCBI taxonomy): Eukaryota > Metazoa > Chordata > Mammalia > Afrosoricida > Tenrecidae > Echinops > Echinops telfairi. The sequence continues at coordinate 56,411,609 of NW_022104341.1, forward strand.
GGGTCACCTGGAAGGCTGTGAGGCCGACCCAGGAATGTGCCAGCTCATGTGCTGTGGTCCCTGCACTGGGTTAGCGGTGGACTACAGAAGGAGGGCCGACATGGCTCCTGCCCTTGAGGGACTTGAGTTTGATTGGAGAGGTGAGTTTGTTGTTAAGGGCGAAGCTGAAATTGCTAGGTACTTTTTAGATCCGATGAAAAAAATAGACATTTTTGTTGTGAAGAGTTAGGTTTGACCTGGGCCTTAAAGTGTGTGGCTGTCATTTGAAGCACACCATGCACAACCTAAGACAAGATTCACCTAATGCAGGGAGCTGAAATAAACGGGGATTTAATTGAGGAAATCCTGAGATTCAATCCCAGCTCCTACTGCCTCTGTAGTGCTATCACGCCTCTCCCGCTTCCTTTCGCTGCTGCTTCTTCACTGAGTGAACAGAAGGTTAACTGTGTGGTTCTTACAATGATTCTTAAAACATTGTAATCATTCTCTTTATATTTAAAAGCAGTCTTTAAATTATTGTTGTAAACGTGCTTTGTCTGTACTACACTTGTGGCAAGTGAATATTTTCCATACATACAGTGTAGTGTCATCAGTTACGTTCGTTGCGTGTTGTACCTGTCACTGATTCAGTGGCCAGACTTCTATCACCATAACAGAAAGTTCCTGCTTCCTCCACGACGACTGCCCCTTTCTTTCTCCTTCCCATCCTGGTAACCAGGAATAAACTCCGGGTTCTCTCTCTATTTGTTATGTCAGAGGAGTGGGGTTACACATTGCTATCTTTTTACCTGGGCAAATAAAAAGAGGCATGACTTTTTTCTCCAAAACCAGATACTTGGGCCCTCCATTCCATTTCTACTCTGTTGTTGTTAAAGACAGACACTAAGTGACACTAGGCATCTGTAGATTGGATGTTACTTCGCCTGGCCATTAAGGTGTATCCTAACATGCCGATGGAGCTAAGGGAGGCTTTTGGACTGCTAGCTGCAAGGTGGCCTGTTCAAAACCACCAGCTGCTCAGTGGGAGGAAGAGGAGACTATCTGCTTCCGCAATGATTCCATTTCAGAAACGCTCTGCAGGGTCACTGTGAGTCAGCGTGGACTCAGTGACAGAGGGCTTTGCTGAATTCTAGGGGCTGTAGAGAGGCACGAGACGTGACAATCTGCTCACTTGAGAGCTGGAAGTGGAAAGAGCAGCGTCGGGTTCCCACCACCAGTCTCTGGCTATAAAGCCGCCTGTGCTTACTGGAGTCCTTGCTGGTGCCGATGATTAATAGGCTCTGCTGGAAACTGATAGCTGATAGTCAATCTCCCAGAGACACCACAGAAGAAAGTTCTGACTATCTGCTTCTGAGAAAGCAGCCATGCAGAACTCTGTGGGGCATAGCTATACTTGGACGCACACAGGGCCCTCATGAGGTGGCGTTGAGTTGACAGCAACTGGTTTGGTTTTTTTATTGTCATCGACCCTAGAACTGTAGAAAGGAGTCCTGGTAGCCAGTGTAACCGACACACGGGCAGTCTGCACCCACCACCGGCTCTGCAGAGACATGGGGCAGTGTAAGGATTCACTACCAGGAAACCTCTGGGGCAGTTCTCCTCTGTCCTATAGGGGCGGATCTGCGTTGGAATCGAGCAGATGGCGAAGAGTTTGGCATTTGGCTGGAGGTTTAAATATGATAATGTGGATGAAGGTATTTATCTCTTAGTGTGCCAAAGAGAAATAAAATGGCACAGTTGGAGCTGAGGAAACAGGCAGAACATGTGTCAGAATATCACCAATAAATTAAAACAGCACAGGGTAAAAAGTGCTAACAAGCGAACAAACCAAAATACCCATTGTTGTCAAGCCTGTGCTGGCTTAGAGCGACTGCAGCTTTGGACGGCAGTGGGTTTATCTGTGGACAGACAGGGCAGCCCTGCCTCACGGAGCTTCCAAGGCGGTCCTATGTGTCATGGAAGCAGACTGCCACATCGCTCTCTCTGACGGAGGGGCTGATGACCTGGTGAACAGCCGAGTACTTAACCACAGCGTGACGGGGGGCACCTGTGAGAAAGTCTCCGAAATGAAATGAAATAACTCCACCAAACCAAACTCGCTGCCGTTGACTCAATACTGACTCACAGCGACCCTATAGGACAGGGCAGAGTGTCCATAACTCTGTAAGGGACTAGAGAGCACCAGCTTTCTCTGAAGGAGCTGCTGGTAGTTTCAAACTGCCGACCTTGCAGACGTCAGCCAGTTTGTAACGTCTGTGACTCCAGGGTTCCTCCATAAACAATTCTGTTGTTGTTGTTAAGTGGTATGGAGTCAACTCCAACCCAGAAGGACCCCATGCACAACAGAAGGAAACACTGCGAGGTTGTGCGCCAACTCACAGTTGTTCCTATCCCTGCGCCCATGGATGCAACCACTGGGTCAATCCATCGCATCAAAAATACGAGGGGACATTAATTGGGCCCTTAACTATGTGCCAGGAAGTGTGCTAAGTGGTTTGGATGCATGCTCACAACTCCCCGAGGTGGCCAAGCAGGAGCTCCGATCTTCGTATGCCTAACTTGGTGTTCTCATGTGAAAGGTCTAGACAGAGATTGACAGATCCTTAAAGCACTGGGACTTGGACTTCTCTAACTTGTTAATTGTATCTTTTTTTAAAAAACCTCTTCTGTGACAGTAATGGAGTTTGGGGGACAAACCTGGAGGTGGCTATAAATTGACCAGAAGATTTACAAATCCCCTTAAGGACTGGCATTGTCTCAGACACTGTGGACAGGGCCATTCAGGCCGCCCCTCCGCCAGCCTTTCCCTTTGTGAAGTCTTTGGCTGCCCGCCCCATCCTCCTTGGCGGAGTTGAGGTCCTGCTCATCCTGTGTGCTTTCACGACGTGCATGTTTTAGGAACTCTGCAGCCTGGCTGGATTGTCTGTTTGTGCTGGGAACAGATTGTGTGGGTGACGAGACAAGGAGGAAAAGGCTCAGCGGTCAGGAGGGGGGTGGCACGGGGGCGGAAATCTCTTGCTCTCACTCTCAGAATGAAGCTTAGCCACAAAAGGAACTTCGTTAATCATGCCTCCTTTGTGATCAGAATGGTGAAGGCATTTTTAAAAAAAGTACTATTTTGCCCCTTGTCTCCTCTGAATTAAACCAACTGTGCAGTAGCTAATTGAGGGGTTAAATTTTTCCCACATCCACACAGACGGAATCAACTTCACTTGCCTCCACTCCATCCATCCTACTTGGGAAGTCCAGTCAAACGTGGGCCAGGTTTCTCGGAGCTAGGATGGCTGGCCTGATAGGAGTCCCTTGTCTGATAGCTATGTGGCAGCTGATTTGTGCATGGATGATGCATGTGTGAAAAGTGGGGAGGAGTTGGGTAACACTTGGAGGCTTTAACGAATTTACAGGGTTCGCTTGCTTTGCACCAAGTCTTGAAACATTAGCCCTGAGTGGAAAATCCAGGCGTCTTGATTTCCTGAGTGACCTTGAACACCTTACTTGGCTCATCTTTCTGGAGTTGCTTTCTTAGAAATCAAAGGGCGATAATGATCTTTGGTACCTATTTAACTGGCGTTGTGTGAAATAATGAGGCTGTAAACTCTCTGAGTGCCCAGGAGATGAAGAGATAGAGAAAGTTATTCTAAATATTATTCATATTTAATTTAGAAAGGTGAATCATTCTAAGTTTTGTTTTGCTTTGATTTAAATGAAGTCCTATTATCCTTTCAGCACCTCTGACAAGGGCGGATGAGTACCTAGGTAGGGGTGGACTTGGATTTGATTTTCTAGAGCAGGCACTCAGTTTAGCCCTGTTCCTGGTGGTTGTAGTGGTTACTCTTTGGGCTGTGATCCGAATGGTCTGCAGTTCGACACCACCAGTAGCTCCATGGGAGAAAGACTAGACTCCCATGAACAGTTAGTCTTAGAAACCAATCGGGGGTCCTGCGAGTCAGCATTGACTCGACGGCAGTGAGTTTATTTTTTTTCTGCTCTTAAGAGTGGTGGCCAGATTTGTAGGGTAGAATTGGGATTATGATCCAGGACAGATGACCCCTTCAGGACCACTGGTGAGAGTGGCAATACCTGGAGGGTGTAGGGAAGGTGGGGTAGAAAGGGGGAACTGATTACAGGGACCAACATATAACCTCCTCCCTGGGGGACGGACAACAGAAAAGTGGGTGAAGGGAGCCATCAGACGGTGTAAGATAGGACAAAATAATAATAATTTATGAATTAGGAAGAGTTCATGAGGGAGTGGGGAGCGGGGAGGGAGGGGGAAAAGTGAGGATCTGATATTAGGGGCTCAAGCGGAAAGCGAATGTTTTGAGAATGGTGAGGGCAACAAATGCACAAATGTGCTTGAGACAATGGATCTATGTATGGATTGTGATAAGAATTGTTCAAGCCCCCAATAAAATGATTTTTTTAAAAAACTGATGGCATAGTGAGCTACATGTTGAACTGCTAAACCACAAGGTCAGCAGTTCAAAACCACCAGCTGCTCTGAGGGAGAAAGATGAGGCTTTCTTCTTCCATAAAGAGCTCTATAGTCTTAGAAACCCACAGGGGCACTTCTACTCCGTCTTTATGGGGTGTCCCTATGACTCAGAGCTGGCTGGATGGCACTGAGGATTTTAGTTTTTGTTTTTATTTTACCTGCTTTATGATCTAGTGATGAGATGATTTATAATGACTTGTGGGCTCAGGGCAGATGGTTGTGAAAACCAAAGGTATTTTGAAGGGAACTGATCAACTATTACTCTAGTTGTTTCCTAGCTAAATGATTATCTATTTTCTTTAAAAATAAAATTGGGTTTTTAAGCCAAAATAGTAGGAATTGGTTGCAAATTCAATTAGAGGCATCAGTGCAACTTAGGGTTGGAAGATGACAGAAAAGAGCTGCCTGAATCCGGTCTTTTCCTCCACTCACTGGTCTGTCTGTGACCAGCTACTCAGACGAGGTGAGAAAATCCCCATAGTTTCTTCCCCTCTGTGTCTAGTTGGACTTAAATGGCTTTTTCTTCCCAGTCAAGGTGGGAGTTTGCCTTCCCTGTTTGGGGAACATGACTGCTGGTGCATTCTATGCACTGGAAACCCCATTGGCCTGTTGTCAGTAGATAATCCACAGTTTACCAATTCTTTAAGAAAAGAGCAGGGATACTTCTTTTGGGAAGGACCTGGCTAACCTGTGTCAGCACAGTGGGCGCTTCCTGCCAGCTTCTCCTCGATTCGGTGACGCCCGTGCTCCCACTCAGGGAGCCCTGGCTTCAGTTGCCACATTTGAATTTCTGCTCGTGAATCTGATTTTTCTTTGCAGGAGATTCTAGAACATTTATTTCTCTTCTAGTAGATGTCGACTTTTCAAATAACCGAACTTGGCCACCATTTCTCCGTTGACAGTGTCCTGTCCACCTGAAACGTCCCTTGTCTGGTTTTAATGCCTTCATACCACGCTTGCCACCCTTTCAAGTCATTGCCTTTCTGGTCAAGGTGTCGTGGACTTTCGTTATGGAAGCCAGCTACAGGCCTGCTTTTGACTTGGTGGAAATCACCGTTTTCTTGTTTTCTGTAGGCAATTCATAATTTTTAAAAATCGGCTGTTTGATGTGTTTTAGACCAAAGGCATCCCTATTGCCGGTGGTCTCTCTGCTCAGCCAAGAACACCGACCCCAGCAACAGCCTACTTGCTGGCAAGGGGAGGGCCACTAGTGATGCCTCAGGTTGTGTTTTAAGGAGCTCTGGTTGCACTGTGGTTAAGCACTCTGCTGCTAGCCCAAAGGTCAGTGGTTCAAACTCGCCAGCTGCCCCACAGGAAAGAAGACATGATTACAGCCTAGGAAACCCTGTGGAGTGGTTCTATTCCGGGGAATGAAAAGATACTGGAAATATTCCTCGAACTTTTGGGAAGTTTCCCTGTATTAACTTTCCCGTATTCATTGTATAAAGAAGGAACAGGCTTTCTATGAGACTATGTAAGTGGTCCAACTAAATTGCTAGCAAGTCACAGAGTTGGGATTGGAACCTATGTGTTTCTGAACCTAGAGCTTCACTTTTAATTATTCTGTTTATGGGTAAGTTTAGCAGCAGGAAGAACTCTTCCAATGAAAAGCAGTGCCCTCGCTGCACTGAGATCATTGTTTCCTCTTATGACACTCCCTCCCCCTCCACCCCAGTAGAGGTTAATCTGGATGAATTTTGAAATATATTAGCAACCTCGCAGTTGAAATTAAAAAATCTGAGCAAATGTTATGATTTATTTTTGTCAATGATCTCTTGGCTTAGGGCAGCGTATACCACAGTTTCCAGTTCTTCTGAATCATAAACTTAGCTCTTAGCTTATTTCTACCATCCTGAAAAATAGAGGTTGGACATGGTCCAAGTTATTTCACTGTATTGGAATGTTTTATGTCATATTAGACTCTGTGTGTGTATCGTTGGCTCGAAGCTGGGATGGAGTGTTTTGTTTTCCTGAAAAACTTCATTAGGATTGGATGGGGCCCATCTTCTCTGTACCATATATTATCAACAGCTAAACCAGGTTGTTGCCCTTGCATCAATTTCTACTCTCAGTGCTCTCGGTGACTCTACAGGACAGAGTCGAGTTGCCTTAAAGGGTTTCTGAGACTATATTATATATAAATCTTTACAGAACTAGGTTGCCACATCTTTCTCCCACAGAGCAACTTAAGGGTTTGAACCACTGACCTTTACATTGTCACCCAACGCTTAACCACGGTGCCACCACAGCTCTTTGACCTCCTATTAGGCAGGTGTGCATATTTCAACTTGATGAAGAAATCAGCCTGAAGTTTTCGTATAGATAGTTAGCCGAAGTTTTTTTCCTGACTTCTAGCATCGTTCATTGGTCTCAACAGTTTTGGGGAGATAAGAAAACTCCTGAACTCATACAGCCTCCCCCAAACCACGGGACAGTATAGGATAATGTGAAAATACAAGAAACAAGGAAGGCTTAGTAGCCTGTAATCTGGGCATATAAACGGACTCTAATCTCACAGGATATGAGGGGGCTTCAGAAAGTCTGTGGGGAAATTCCATTACCTTTTAATTCCACTTTCCACGAACTATCATTAGGTCCATGAAATTAGGTCAGTTTTTTTAAACTTCATGTTGTTCAACCTTAAAATGTTGACTTTTACCATGACACACAGTATGTCAAAATGCCCTTGGGATTTACAGAACTTCTGAGTTAGAAGCTTCTCACAGTGGAAAACTGCCTTTGACAGTTGACAACGTTGTGGTTCCCAGAGGACTTGAACTCCGCAATCCTGATTCCTGGGACGAGTCTTTCCACACAGGGCCTGTCCTCAGACTCCCTGCTGCACAGGGAATGGCAGGCCCCCTGGTGACCCGGACTGAAGCCGCACACAGGTATCGCTCAGAGAACGTTCGTGAGGTCCTCTGCGCCCTGTGCAGGTGTGACCCCTGGGGAGAGCAGCTTGGGGCCAATCAGACTTCACTGCGGCTCTCAGGGTTCTCTCTTTAGAACGTGCAACATTGAAATGACCCCCAAATAAGGCCTAATTCCCTCCCTTCTTCTTAGTGATTCCTTTATTTGACCTGTTTGCCAGCGCCCCTTCCTTACACTGAGCCTTTTTCTTGTCTAAGCCCTACCTGGTCAGCGTCTAAGCCAGTTAGTTCTCAACCTAGGGGTCGCGACCCCTTTGGGGCCCAAATGACCCTTTTACAGGGGTCGCCTGATTCATAACAGTAGCGATATGACAGTTGTGAAGTAGCAACGAAAATAATGTTAGGCTGGGGGTCACCACAACACGCGGAACTGTATGAAAGGGTCGCGGCCTGAGGAAGGTTGAGAAGCACTGCTCTAAACCGTGTCATCTCAAGACTTTGGGTACCCCTCCCTGCGCTCCCCATTTCTTCCACACCAGGGTCTCTCACTGATCTTCTGAACTAGTTCTCTGAGAACGCTCCTGTGTAACGAATGGGGGGCAGACACACTAACTCACATAGGACACGCATATGGCCGAGAATTCCTTCCCTTAGGCTCTGTCAGCTCCTGTTTAGCTTTGTATTATTATGCAAATAATGTGCACCCTATAGGTTTTTGTGTACTGTGTGTGTGTGAGAGAGAGACAGAGAGACAGAGAGAAAGACACTTTGTGTTATTATCTTCAGCTCCATAGACCCACACGGCCTCAGAAACAGCCCCTGCCAGAGCTGCCTGCGACAGCTCAGTCGGTATGTGGGTCTGCACACCCCAGGCAGGGACACTACTCTGTTACCGTGAGCATTCAGCCCCACTGTCTGCCCGGCTGTCAGCTGGGCTCTGCCTGAGTGGAGCTGCTGGGTGGCATCAGACCTTTGAGCACAGAGACGTTATGCGTTCCTTGCTCAGAGACAAGTGCCCATTGGATTGCCTGGAGCTCTGTGGTGCCAGGACAGTGTGTTTCACACCCATGACATCCTACTGCCCAGCGTCACGTGGGGCTGGGCACACATAGGCAACAACAGCCCTCCCCTTTGGTGAGATCAGCCATGCTCTGCTCTAGTACCCCTGTGAGCGGCAGCCCTCCACCAGAATTCCATCTGCCTCCCCTTGGACTTAGCGGTACCGGGACCCCGCCCTCTCAGGCTGGTACTGGAGACCGCCCAGAGCAAATGCATCATCTCAGTTTTCTGATGACTCGGATGCTGCCAAACTTGCTCCATAGTGTTTGACCGTGTCTTATGCCTTTATTAGACAAATACTCGTATGGTCTGAATAGCGTTCTTAGAGTGATGGTGAATGATGGCAACACTGACTGCAGGACAGCGCTCAAAGCCATGTGTGGTGTATGTGCATTGTTTGTTTACATGGCTGCAGTTTATTTCCGTTTATACCTAATTCTGTCATTTCTGCCCATTCTGTGTGTAAGTGTCTGCACTTGTCAGTTATGTGGGTACACTATTTGTGGAAAAGAAGGACGATTTGGTCTCAAGAATAAAAAGTGGTGTCCATAGAAGGAACTGGCTAGAGGATGTCGTTAGTGAAGCTGCTCAAAATTTCCCTTAGGAAGTAGATACTTTCATACAACCTTCAAATTATGCTGCCGTCAGTTACATGCATTTCAGACTACAGACTACAATGTGGATATTTTATCCCATTTGGTCTTCATTTGCTCTCCATCCACCCCAGCCTTCATCCCTTCGGGCCATGCTTGAATGGAGTAAACAACTGGAAGTTGTTTTTTAAGAACTTCAATTTCCAGGAACCATGCCAAAGAGAAGGGGTGGCACTGTGGGCTAGGGATTAGGCTACTAACCACAGACTCGCTGGTTCAAATCCACAAATTGTTTGGAAGGAAAATGATTAGGCTCTCTGCTCCTGTAAAGATTTAGGGTCTCAGAATTCTAGGTCTGACAAGAGCAGGTATGTCGAACAGCAGGGCCTTTGGTGGGTCTATGGTGGAATTCTCGCCGTCAATGCAGGACACCCAGGTGTGATTCCTGGCTAATGCATGTCGTGCACATGCCCCTTCATCTGTCATTGAAGGCCACATTTTGCTATGATACTGAACAGATTTCAGTGGATCTTCTACACTGAAAGATCTGATGATCTACTGCCAAAAAGATCTGATGATCTACTTCCAAAAATTGACCAATGAGAACCTTATGTGTCTGAAGAGTTAATCCACAACTAAGCATCCATTGTTCATGGGATCCCATAGTGCTGAGGGCTGACTGGACAGCAGTTCTCCACCACCACCAAAGAGCAGTTATCTCCACATGCTCCCGTACTTGTAATGCTTCCCACACACTCTTTGGGGAAATTTTTCAAAACAAAGGTTTTTTGCTGTCTATTCATTTCTAATACATACCTTTCTCCTTATGGGTGGCGGTGATTGTGTTTCAGTTTAGGACCGTTTCATTTGGCTTACCAACATTTCAGTACTGGTACATTTGTTGCCACCCATCTGTAAGAGCCAAGGAGAATTTATAGGAAGTGAGCCTAGATTTGGATATATTTGTCCATATATATATATTTGGAGATAGAGAGAGGTTGGCAGCATAGAAAGCTTCTTCCCAAACTGTCCTTGAATATCACTTTTTTCTCCTCTCCTCACTTCTGGTAACCACTAAGACATTTACCTTTTTTAGTTGATTACCATGTGAGGTCCCACCAAACTCGTCCTTTCAGGACTTACTTATTTCCCTCAGCATAATTCCTTCAGGTTCGGCGATACTGAATACCATTCATAATTGTGCTAGGAGACCGGCAGGCCATCTAGCCATCTAATCCACTGGCATTTAAAACTGATGTCTAGTACACTATCTGATAAAAGTTTAATGAGTACACGAAAACTTAAATTAATACTACTGTGCATATGAGGTCATAAAGTACAATACTATCAATAGCTGAATGCAGGTTTGGAGGACTTGCATGGTCTAGTCTGTATGTTTGATGCCACAAAGAGGAATCGGATGGTCCTGGCCGTGACATTGAGTTGTAATCCAACCTGGAGGCTGCAGGCCATGTTCTTTATCAGCAAGTGCAATGTGAACGCAATGTGAAGAAAAGCCAAATCCTCACGAGACCAATAGACAGCATCATGTTAAACAGAGACAAGATTAAAATTGTCCAGGATTCCAACTTGCTTGGATCTGAACTCAATGCTCACGGAAACAGCAGTCAAGAAATCATACAGGGCATCGCATTGGGGAAATGTGCACAAGATCTCTTTAAAAGGTGCCGAAGAACAAGCTTGTCATTTTGAGGATGAAGGTGTACCCTGTGCAAGTCATGGTATTTTCATTCCCCTCATTTGCATGTGCAAGCTGGGCCTGGAATGAGGAAGACCAAAGAGGAGTCTGTACGGTGGGATGATCGTGTTGGTGAGCACTGAAGGGACCATGGACGGCTGGAAGAACCAGCCTCTGACTGGGCAGTACAGCCAGGGGCTCGAGAGATACGAGCATGGCGGGACTTCGTCGTACGTACTTTGGCCATGCTATCAGGAGCGAGCAGTCCCTGGAGGACATCGTGCTTGGTAGAGTAGCGGGGCAATGAAAAGAGGAAGACACACACCCCCACCCCCATGAGATGGATTTTCCCAGTGGTTCCAACAATGGGCTCAAACAGTTGGAACTGACTTGTTAGGACCTAACAACAACTGTGTTTTCAAAAAGAGTTACTCAGAATATTCACTGCCACTGAGTTGATGCTGGTTCATAGTGACCAGAGGCAGCCGAGTAGAACCGCTCCTGTGGGTCTCCAAGGCGGTAAAGTACTAAGAGATGATAGCATCACATCTTTCTCCCAAGGAGGAGCTCGTGGGTGTGAACTGGTGACCCTGTGGCTAGCAGCCCAACTCAGGACTGACAAGGACACCAGTGCTCCTTGTTAAAACAAAACAAACAAACAAACAAACAAACAAACAAACAAACCCTCACTGCCATCAAGTCCATTCCAACTCATAGTGACCCTATCGGACAGTGCAGAACAGCCCTGGACTGTAAGTCTATGGGAGTAGAAAGCTTCATCTCCCACAGGGTGGCTGTTGGCTTCAAACTGCTGACCTATGGTTAACAGCCCAACACGTAACCACTATACTACTAGGGCTCCTTGTTAAAAATCAAGAGAAGGCTAAAATAAAGGCATAAACCCGGTGATAATGGCACCAGACCAGGTAAGGATCTTTGCATGTAGTAGATGTTTCAAGTGAATTAGAAATGTGGTGTTTGAACGGAACTTAGAACTGATGTACAGACTGCAGTATTATATATATATATATACATATATACATATATTTTAGTGATTTTACTTAATTTGATTATATCAGGCATTTAAAGAAAACCAATGGTTTCTAGAAATATGAATATTAAAATTGCCGTTACTTTACCTCCAAAGCATTCACAAATTATCAGGAAAAGTGGTTATAATTGCAGAAAAAGTCATTAACAGAGATTGTTTGACCTTGCCTTCACTTTACATTGTTTAAAAATAAAATTTTGACCCTTTAGAAAACCCTGTACTTCTGTATTTTAATAGTTTTCATCTGTTTAATATGAGACAAGTCAGAAAATGGAAAAAATAAATCAAGCTGAATGATGCAGCTTTTTGCTGGGCCCTACGGAATTCATCTAGGGTCTTCAGTGTCTGCATGTGTTAACAGGAGAGTTGGCATTTTGGTATCACAGAGAGGAACTTTTGAGTTCAGGCTCCGATCGATTCTGTCACTTCCTGTCCACTTCCTGGATGGAAAACTCCCCCTTTCCTAAGTCAGTTGATCCATTGTTTGCCTACCTGTTTGCCTGAGAGGCAGTCTGGGTACTGGGAAGAGAACTGGATATGAAATCAGACCTGGGGTCTAATCTTAGTTCACCAATTAACTAATGGAACAAAACCCACTAATCTCAACTGTGCAATGATATTGGGGCGGGGAGGGGCAGGAAGGGCCGGGAGGGGGATGTGTGGTTCATTGTAATAATTGTATTTGTTTCTTATGAGGATTGGATGGCCTATACTCCTAACTCAACCGCAGTGCAGCCAAGGAGAGTCCAATTCATAGTGATAGTATAGGATAGTGAAGTGCCCGCCCTCCCGCCCCCACGTCTCTGAGCCTGTACATCTTTACGGGAGCAGAAAATCCCATTTTTCTTCCTCAAAGTGGCTGGCACTTAGCAGCCTGATGCTTAACCAGCGGTGCCACCATGCCTCCTCGGACAGTCTGCAAAAGACTGTGGGACAATTTCATAGCTTTTAATGAACTTTTTGAAGCCTCCCTCATTTCTCTGAAATTTGTGCAATCCACATTGAAGTTATTCATGTTTATGATCACCACGGATAATGATACTGTTAAAAGGAAGCTATCTGTAATGCATAAATAATAAATGTCTGATAATAATTATCAATAAAATGCCTAAAATATGCATTGTATAATAGCTGTCTTAGAAGGAAGCAGTTGGCTATTTCTCTGAAAAAAATGTATTTGGGGGTCTCCCTACCCTAAAATTTGAATACAAAAGGTTGCCACGGGAACAGAGGCATTTGTCCAACCTTTTGTCACCTCCAATCCCCTTAGCTTGGGCAGAGCCGCGCTGGGGGCCGCCCAGGGGTGCTGAGGGATTTCCCACACTGCTTCCCCCACCATGCTGGGTTTATGAGCTCATAGCCAAAGGTAGTAAATTAGAAGATGCTATAATTCACTTTCCAGAGGTGGGCTTGGCAGCATTCCACTGCCTTTTGGCTGAAACGCAGCGGAAACACCGGATAGCCAATCAACAAGTAGCGTGCAGACTGATTGGCCGAGCGATGGGCGGTGTCTGCGGCAGGTGAGCCCTTTGGGTTTTCTGGGGACGTCTTCTTTGTTCACTTCTGGGGTGTTTCATTTTTCTGTTTTGCTTAGTTCTAGAGTGATGGAGAAACAGCCCTCACAGGCATTTTGGTGGGACAGAGGTTCGAACTGGTGATTTGATGTACTTCTGCCAGGCTTCTTGGTTTGACTTCTCCATGCTGCTGGACACCAAAAGCAAGGGCCAGTTATTGTCGTTGTTGTTGTTGTTTTCATCCCAACTCAGGCCGTTGGATTGCTCCTCCAGTGAGCACATCTAACAGTTGGCACATTTTTATACCAAATCACTGACAGGGTCCTTTATGTGACTTTTATTATTGGGGAACAACAACAACAACAAAAAGAAACTGGCACCAATCTTGAGCCTAAAATAATTTCATGTTTACCACAGCATTTCAAATACTATGTAAGCGTTTGGCTCAGTGTCCTAGAGCATTCTTATCCCCCCGCCCCGCGGAGTTCCAGCGCTCCGCCATTCAATGGGATCCAAGCCAGGCAAGAAATGTAAGCCAAGCGCACTGCTTGTTTGCTGTGCAGATTCTGACAAATATAAAGTAATTTTTCTATTCTTCAAAGCTGCTACATCGTTGGCTCCAGAACAATTGAGGTTGTGGGCCAAGCATTTCAAATCCGCAGCAGCTTAAGTTGAAAACATACACTTTTATTTTTTTGCTTCTTCCCAATATTGAGTCAGAGTGAATTTACACAACAGAAGTTGCCACAACTCCTGAGATGTTGCTTGAAGCTGTCAAAATGTCTTTGTCATGTTTTAGAAGTTTAAGTTTTCGGGCACGCTTTTTAAAAGAAGTGTTGGTGTGTACGGTATGATGTTGTTTACTGTGGTGCGTGTTTGTGTGTCTGAGTGTTTGCATGTTTTAGTGGTAGCAGTGGAGACCGGTGTTCTGCTGTGTTAAAATACTTCGCTTTCCGACAACAGATGTCAGCATAATTAACTTAGTGAAAAATTCTGGCAAGAGTGAATTACACTCCACTCAAGGGTACCCCACTACGTGCACCCGAACATAGCTATGATGATTCCAAAGTATCCCTTCTCCCACATGTAGGCCCTGCGGACCAACTTTGAACTCCCTAGTAAATGAGATGGACATAATAATCCATTTAGTAATCCAGTGATATTTGATTGGCATGGTTGAAATATTGGAGCGTTTCTCCTTTAAGGTCCGTGAGCAGCTGCCCATTATGATTCAGACCGAGTTAATGCCCTAGCACCGAGGCGCTGGGACAGAACCGATTTGATGACCATGCGTTTGGTTTTGGGATGCCGTTGTTGTTGCTGTGGTTGCTCGTTGCCGTCAAATTGGCTCCTGCTCATAGCGACCCTAAGTACAGCAGAATGAAGCCTTCCCAGGGTGGGTTGTGCTAACGTCACAACAGTTCCTGTCTTTGACACACAGGTGCAGCCACTGGTCAGTCCGTCTCGTCAAGCGCCTTTCTCTTTCCCCCACCCCTCTGCTTTACCTAGCAAGATGTCCCTCTCCAGGCATGGTCTCTCTTGAAAACATGTGTAAAGTCAAGGGGACGAAATCGCACCGTCCTTACCGCTCCGGAACGCTCTGACTGTCCTTTTCCCAAGACAGACTTGTTTGTTCCCTTGACAGTCCACCATGCTTTCAGTCTGCTTGTGGCATCAGCTATTCTCCGCTCTTCGTAATGTAATGGCCCCCTTTCACCTGCGCGTGAGGCAATGGAAGACACCAGGGCTCGGGTCAGGCACACCTTCACCCACAAAGTAACACCCTTGCTTTCTAACACTTTCAAGAAGTCTTGGGCAGCACATTCACTGAATAAAATGTTGTTGTATTTCAAAAGCCAGCAGGGCCACCCCAAGAGAACCGGTTTCAGCAGAGCGTCCAGACTAAGGAGAGACTATGACGAGGGAACACTGTAACGTATTTCTGAGGAATTATGGATAGCACTAAGGCAGTTCAGCATAAATATTTACACTTTAAAAAAATTGTAGCTTCTGGCATCTGGGGTCTTAAAGGCTTGAAGTTAAACAAGCGGCCATCTAGCAGGGAAGCAAGAACGCCCACATGGAAGAAGCACACCAGCCTGTGTGATCATAAGGTGTGTCCCCACTCCCACCCCCCCTCACCACTACCACCACCACTATCATGACCCAGTTCTACTTTACAAATCTGGTTAGACTGGAGCATGTACACTGGTACAGATAAGAACCCTCCACACGCGAAATCCAGGACAGATAAACGTCCTCAGGAACAGCAATGGGAGTAGCAATACCATGAGGGTAGGGGAAGAAAGGGGGAACTGATCACATGATCAATGTACAACAGCCCCTCGCACCTCATGGAGGACGAACAACAGAAGCATGGGTGAAAAGAGTCAATGGACAGTGTAAGACATGAAAATAGCAATTATTTATAATTTATCAAGGGTTCACGAGAGTAGAAGGGTGGAGGAAGGAGGCGGGGGGAAAAGAGGAGCTGATGCCACGGGCTCAAGTAGAAAGAAAATGTTTTGAGAAGGATGATGGCAACATGTAGTATTAAGTTAAATTTGGAGGGGAGTGGGGTGCCAGCCCCCACTGCTAGTACTACCCACAGGTTCAGTAAGCACAATTGTACGGTTGAGATATAGATGCATAGATATAGATATATTACAGTCATCGAGAGCACGAGAGATATTACAATAATGCAATCAGACACATTACATGGTAGCATTGCTCACCTCAGCCCTGCTTGATGGTCCTTGTAGGGGGAACCCGGCCACGAGAGCAGGAGCAGCCTCAGGGACCGAGAACTGGGGAGTCTCCCCTGGCCCGAGAGCCAGAGAGGGCCCCGGGAATTGGGAAGAGCCTTTACTTTATTGCTAACCGACCATTATATCACTTTAGGGGGACGATTACAGAATCACACGTCACAGGAAGGGGCAGTACAGTAGGCATACACATTGTAGGAAGGGGATCTATTATAGGCATAAGTGTAACAGGAAGGGAATGAGCTATGGGTGTGCCCATAGGAATGGGAAGGTCTAGGGGTATGCATGTGACAAGATAGGCGGACCCTAGATTCATGATGGCAGCCTAACCTTGGTCATCCTTGGGTGGGTTTGACCTCTCTGGTGTCTCCTACAAGGAAACAGACAACTACTATACTATCCTTATCAGAAGGGTGTGGGCCCTACTTGTTGTGGGATAAACAGTGGTGTCTGCTTGGTCTAGATGGCTGATAACTCTCAGGGAGAATGACCCCCAATCCACTCCTGATGACCTCCAAGTGTATAGTCATTCTCAAGCAGCTAAGTCTGGCATATATTTGGGGGAGACAGCTTGAGAGAAATCCTTCTGTTTCCCACAGCAACATATGCACAAATGTGCTTGATACAGTTGATGTATGGATTGTCTGTTATAAGACCTGTAATAACTCCCAATAAAATGATTTTTAAAAATTGTGGCTGCAAATTTTGAAGTAGTTGTGAATTATGAGAGTGTCTAAAACTTGGATACATGTTGTGGCAGATATCAAAACATCTTTTTTTAGGAACTGACCTTAAGTAAGCACAAGTGGCCAAAGGAATGCTAGTTGCCCAAGAGTTGACAACCTAACCCATTTATATGATCTGGTCACTTAAGTCATGAAAGTGTATTTCACAAGTTTCCAGTTGACCAGAACTAACCAATAGAGGCTTTTGAGCTTGAGAAAGGCACATATCATTTCTAAATAGGGGAACTCAGTCTCACAATTTAGAAGAACTAAGGTGTAGTTTTAACTGTGAAAATAGTTCAATGTTAATGCTAAATAGATGTTGGGGGACTTTTGAGTAAACATTTTCATTATATCAGTAAGAGGAATGAATCTAGTCTCCTTGGTTTTTATCAACTATATATTCTCTTTTTCCTTCATCCTTCCTCCTCTTTGCACATCCAACAAATCCTAAGGCGACCCTGGGATTTACCAGGGTCTTTCCAATGAATTTTACATTCCAATGAATTTTACATACATTCTCAAAAGCAGGCATAAATATTCAGATAGCAAAGCTTAGAACCAATTTGGGGATGTAATTTTTTATTGACATCATATAAAATGCCATTCATAGGTGGGAAGTTGTTTCAGTATTAACAACATGCAATGGGAATTATACCTTTTAGCTTTATATTTTAGATACATTATCCAGCCATTACCTTTGAATTTTACTTTTGCAAGTATAGACGCAGACCAAGTAAAATTTGGTGCTCCCTGAACATTCATTCTATCCTTTTAAATGAGTCCCAATTATTTTTCTAATAAAGTCTAATACTCTTCTTTTCTGTAACCCAAAATCTTTTATGGAGCAAGGTGGAGAATAGACCATAGATAAACAAGCCAAACACGCTCATTTTAAAAACTGGCACAGAGATGGTGATTGGAGATTTTTTCATTTTTGTTTCTGAGAGCAGATGTTTAACACAGAGCAGTAGTTTTCAAATGTTAACTCCAATACAGTGCACATGGAACTCCCTCTGTTATCAGCCCGATTTTTCTGTAAATCTAACATGCGTCTTTAAGAAATAATTGTTTGTTTTTTTTTCCACAAAAAGCTAAATGGACCTTGAGCCAGCGAAAGAACATACCCGCCAACAATGATCTATGTATTAAAATCACCGTGTGTCGTTTTGTTTGGTTGCAATTTGTGTTAGCTTAAATGCAGTGTTAAAAATAAAAGCCTCTAAAATATTCTGAAATCTTGAACCATTTCCCCCTTAAAATCACTCCCCTTTTCAAATTGCGGGCTTCCAGTGATTAATGCCTATAAACGGGAATTCACCTTTTAACTACTCTGTTCTCCACATTCCTTCCCCTAGCAGCCGGCAGCAGACTAATTCTTTAAATAGCATCTTTCTTACAAGGCAGACATTCTTCCTCTAATTTAGGTGAAGGGACTTCAAAGGGCCCTTGGAGGCCAGGTTTGGGGAACTTCGCCCCGCTTCCCTTTCCCACCCTGACTGCCCCCTGTTTCCCCCTCCCAGAAGCCCTCATGCCTGGCCTTTTGGTTCATTAAAGAATAGAAGGAAGCGGCCCCCACATAAAAACTCTTCATTACTTTCAGACTCTGCATCCCAAGTGTCTCTTCTTATCCCATCCTTCAGTTGTCCCAGTGGTTAATACTTTCTCCCAAAGGTAGAGGTTTGAATGGACCCAGAGGTGCCTTGAAAGAGGCCCAGGAGCTCACTTCTGAGAAAGCAGTCATTACAAACCATACGGAGCACACTTCTCTCCGAGCCAAGGCAAGGCCGCCGTGAGTCACCATGAACTCCACCACAATCGGTGGCCCAACAAGAAAAACGTGGGAGCTCAATAGACTCTCTCGAGTGGACCTGGACTCCTCCAGGGGTCAGGCAAGGGTTCCCGAGATCAGCGCTATGAGGCCACTCGGGGTGCTCAGAAAGAAACCCTATGGCATTCTGACACGCAGGGGTGGCCGTGGGTCTGAATCAACTTGCCCTGCGGTTTGGTTTGCTCAGCGGAGAAGCCAGAGGCCCACAAAGGCACCCACAGTACTGCACACTGGCCTGCTAAGTGAGCTGTTTAAACATTTAATATCGAAACACAGGCATCTGTTAAAAGTGTGATTTTCCTAAATGCCCTGTAACCTGGCTCATGCTCTTTCAGGAGCCCTTCCTCAGTGGCTTTCCCCTTTTCCACCTGCCTAACTCACCCCTGCTCTCCTTCAAGGTTAAGTCCAGGTCTCCCAAGCTTGCAACCAGAATGTGACTCTCCACGGACATGTCAGCCCACCACACCTGACCCTGAGTAATGCAGGGTCTGGGATGGGTGCTTCCTAGCCTTCGTTAGCATGGTAACCGCATAACAGGATGACATCTAGAGAATTGCTAATGGAACTTTCTTTACTTGTACAGCAAAGAAATCTTTTCTTTTTTTTATTTAAAAATTTGTTTGACCTGGGTGGAGATTTTGTGTAATGCCAACAGTCTTCAGTGTTGTTTTAACTTTTCTAGGAGTCAACCACTTCTTTTCTCTCTGGCCAGCTCTTTAATTACACATTCTGGAAGGAGTAGGGGCTAATGATTTGCTGTTGACTCAGTTGGGAGCAAGACGGTTGGTTGTGCTGGCTGGATAGTAAATTGGAGACTGGACAATCACTTGAAATGCGATGACAGGAAGCTGATGGAACCGATGGCGATCCTTGACAAGAAGGACACTTTCCATCATTATTTACTTTCATTTTTATCTGAGGTGGCATTGTAATGATCGCTGGAACTTTTGGTCTCCTTCTAGGAGAAACTCATTTCTCCTGCCACTCAAATTTGGGGCTTTTGCCTTTTAAGGTGATACAGGACCTGTTTTCTTCATTGATTGTGCATTCCACGTAACTGGTGTCTGTCGGGTTGACTGCCGCTAGCACAGTTCCTTGGTATATGATCGGTGCTCAAGACCTACTTGTTGAATGTAGCACCCAGTCCAGTGATGTATGCTGTAGAGGGGCCCCTGACTGTGCCAAGCGATTTCAAGTTGTGTTTGTGCAGCTCTCTATGACTGTAAATGGACAAGTCTTTTTGATTTCCTCTCCTTCTAAAATTGAATATTAGATAGTAGAGCACTTCCCAGTCACGTGCCCTGTAGTGGAGGGAGTGTAAGCCCTGGTGGCATGGTGGTTAACGTGATTAAAGTGCCAGCCTGCTAAGCCGAAGTCAGGGGTTAGAACCTGTCAGCCACTTCACAGGACAAGGAGGTGGCAGTCTGCTCTCCTCTGTCCAATAGGGTCCTTGTGAGTCTGAAGGAACTCCACTCGATGGTGGTGGGTTTGCCATTTGTGGGTGGAGTGGAGAGGTGGAGACCGAAATGACTGTGTTAAAGTGCAGGTGAGGAAAGAAAAAAGTTGTCAGTATTTGACAAAGTAAGGAAACCTAAAATCCCAATAGGTTTGTGAGTTGTAGAATTTTATGGGCATCCTCTTAACTATTGTAATTACCTCCCATTCATTAATTAATTCAGTGACCGGGCATTTTAATATTTAGCCGATGTTCTGTCTAAATTATACTGATGTAGCTTTTGGCCTGTTTGTTTCAGTAAATGTGTGCTATGGATGGGTGGTGGCGGTGTGTGCCGGGAAAGCAACCCTAACTCATAGCAACTTTTAGAGGACAGTAGAACTTCTCCATAGGGCTTCCTAGGCTGAGCTCTATGGGATTAGATTTACAGGCTTTTTCTCCCACAAAGTGGCTGGTGGATTTGAACCACTGACCATGGGGTGATGGATAGAAAGACTCTTTAATGTGTGCTCAGGCAGCTGGGTGACATTGCATTACTATCCCAGGAATACTCAACAGTGGTTATTTTTAGCTTGCACCTGAACAAACACGACTCAGTTTGTTGACCTGAATCTACCTGTCGCCTTCTTAAATACACAAACTCGATTAGTCCCTAGAACGGGGCTGTGACTAAGTCGTGTAGGCCTTTCGTGCATGTACCTGTCAACTCGATGACTGTGGTTTGTTCACCAGTTTCAGGTAATTTTAAAGTTCCTCTAGTTTGTTCTTCCTTCTAACAAACCCCATACCCCTTTTGTTGCCTTCCTTCAATTGAAAGAAAAGCTTTTCTTAGATTGTAGGTACTAATTCATGCCCTGTGAGGTCAGAATTTTAGCTGTAGCTAACAAAAACCCCAGCTGCGTTAAACACTCAGCTGTTAGTTAGAAGCAATGATTTTTAGATAACGTGATATACTTTCTGCAGAAACTATTGGAAATCCACTTTGAGCGTTCTTGATGTAGAAATTAGGACACGATGTGAAACTGTTAAGTATAGCATGGGGGAACAGTGACTCCTATATCACAATGTCTTATTAGCGCTCCCATACAGTGCAAGCACTTTGCCTTTGGAGCATTACAATATATATGGAATTCTCTTCTGACATAGCTTTCTGACACTAGAGAATGCATTTATTCAAGTGAAGAAAAGTATTTGTGACTCTGGTAGTTTAGTTTGAGATGCACTTGAAGCTCCTCAAAGTTCATTGCCATGACATTTATGTAAATGTTAGTATTCCTGGGATTTTTTTTCTCTATGCAAGAAACGGCGGACGAATGAAAGAACAAAAATCATGCAGGCCACTACAAAGGCAGGCGGGTCGTTGTGCCCATTAGAACGTGTACTGAGCCTTGGTGCTCATAAAGGGTTCGACTTCTCTGTTATTAAGTTGGAATGTGGTTTTGGAGCTTAGCTGAAGAACTCGGCTAGTTATTTTCCGTTTTGAGCTGAGGAGCAGGAGACTTGTTTTTCAAGAGAAAGAAGGTGGGGGGTGGGGGTTTGGGAAGAAAAGAAAGTTTAAAATGTAAGAACTATTTTCTGCAGCAAATAGTCAGTCTGAATATGTTAGCCAAAATAGAGTTCGATGACTTTTGTCTCCCTGATTACACCTCCGGGCACATTAAAGGGGTTTCAGTTGGGTGTGCCATTTGGCCTCGCTTCTGTGAGTGGGCCTTCAGCTGAGTCAGGACAGCCGACATTTGATTGACTCACACTTCCAATAATAAGTCAGGTGTCTGATTTTTGGACGGTTCCTTGTTAAAGTCTCCATGATTCGGTTTGGAATTGTAAAAGAAACCTCCCCTAGCATGGTATTTACTACTTGTAAATTGATGAGAGCCTCAAAAGTTAACATCTTAAGATAGTTTTGTCAGGAGGGACATGTTTAAGAAGTGTGTTTGAAGATCAGAATTAGGACAGCATGTTAATAATAAATACGCCTGCCTCCTACATGGCATTCCTCCTGCTTCACACAGTCGGCTCGTTCCTACCTGATCCTTATGATGTTAGAGGTGGTTCGGGCTCCGGAAAGGTCCATAAACACAGTTTGCGATGTCTCATAGGCACCAAATTAAGCTGATTTAACCTGTGTGCTGTTGTTAGGTGCCACCGACTCAGCTCTGATGCATAGTGATCTACAGATGACAGAACCCAATTCTGTCCTGCACCTTCTGTATGATTGTTCTTATGTGTGAGCCCATTGTGGCAGCCACTGTGTCCATCCTTCTTGAAAGGCCTTGTAGAGGGAGGGCCTCTCTCTTTCTCGCTGCCCCTCTACTTTACCAAACATGAAGTCCTTCTGCAGGGACTGGCCTCTCCTGACAACATACCCCAAGTACATGTGGGCTTCTAGAACATCCTCGCTTCTATGGAGCCCTCGGGCCATACATCTTTGAAGACACATTTCTTTGTCTTTCTGGCAGTCCATGGTCCTTTTTTTTTTTTAAATCATTTTATTGTGGGCTTATACAGCTTTTATCACAATCCATCCACACATTAATTGTATAAAGCACATTTGTACATTCGTTACCCTCATCATTCTCGAAACATTTGCTCTCCCCGTAAACCCCTGCCATCAGCCCCCTTCCTGCCCCACCCCCCACTCATGAACCCTTGATAATTTATAAATTATTATTTTGTCATATCTTACACAGACGTCTCCCTTCACCCACTTCTCTGCCGTCCATCCCCCAGGGAGGAGGTCACATGTAGATCCCTGTAATCAGTTCCCCCTTTCCAACCCACTCTCCCTCCATGCTCCCAGTATGGCCTCTCACACCACTGGCCCTGAAAGGATCATCCGCCCTGGATTCCCTGTGTTTCCAGTTCCTATCTGTACCAGTGTACATCCTCTGGTCTAGCC
>NW_022104341.1:56436121-56493885 GCF_000313985.2 Echinops telfairi
CTATATCTTTTGATAGCCGGGCACCATCAGCTTTCTTCACCACATTTGCTTATTCACCTGCTTTGTCTTCAGCGGTTTTGTCGGGAAGGTTAGCATTATAGAACGCCAATTTAACAGAAGAAAGTATTTTTGCTTTGAGGGAGTACTTGAGTGGCAGGCCCAATGTGCCATGGCTGTTCTTACATGGGAAGACTAAATATAAAAAAAAAGATGCTGATGGTGACCAAAATGATAGATAGATTTAATGTAATTTCAATGAAAAAAAAAACAACACACACACAAAAACCCCAACTCAGCCTAAACATATAACTCTGAAATCGATTGGGAGAGGGAGGTTGATTTTTCTTATATTAATAGAAAACATCAATAGCCAGGATTCACAACAGTGTTGTGGCCCATGAGAGCAGAGTCCATGGAATGGAGGTCAATGTCATGGATTATCTTCAGGATTCTAAGCTGTGCAAAGGGTTTTTGAGACTAGAGGATTTAGTCAAGTCAACTAAAATATGGGCACGCATATGATAAGAGGATGTCATAAATAAGGAGGAAATGAAGGTTTTTTTAAAATAAAAGATCATTTAAATATTTAGAGGAAAAAAATCAAGCTAGAATCTCACCTTATTTCAATAAATTCCAGATGTATGAAATTCATTTAAAAAATGAAACCATAAAAGGATAATGAAAATTGTGTTAAGTTTTGAGAGAAAGTTTGCCTATGCATAAAAGCATGGGGGGAGGGGGAGGAAAACAGAGATATCTATAAAATAGGAAACTTCTTTATTTTTAAGAAAGCCACAAACATTTTAGATAGTACATCAAAGATGGAAAAGTTAGTCTAAGTTCCTAATTTAAAATATGAGCTAAAGAATTCTTATTCTTACTCTTATTTTCAGTCCTTACAAACCAATACGGGAATAGGTAATATTTGGCAGCCACAAGTCGAAAATTTTATATTTCTTCCATGAAGTGGCTGGTGGGCTCAAACTCTGGACCTTGTATCCAGCAACACTTAACCCCCTGCACCACTTGGGCTCCTTTCCAATGCAAGGAACTTTCAAAACATTTATGAGAAAATTTCCATTATCATTTAATTTTTTCCCCCCATGAGTTATTGGAAGCCCCTTGAAAAATAGACAATATACATTTCTTGTGTTTAAGCACTGTTTGAATACACTTTACACATTGGTTTGTTTAATGCATACAGTGACTTGGGGATGTAGGTGATGCTATAACCATAATTTAAGAGATGATAAAGCTAGATGGGTTTCATAACTGGCCCCAAATTTCTCCAGTATTGCTCAGGAGTGACTAGGATTTGACACCAAGCTGGTTGAATCCAGAACTGACATTATTCAGCACTGTGCTATTCTGGTTGTCAAAGTTAATGAAAAGGTTACTGAAGGATATATGATATGACCTACTTTGCAAAAATATGTGTGAATGCTTGTATGTGGTTTTAATTATGGAAATTAATTCACTTTTAATTTTTTTCAAATTGCACCTCCATAGAAATGACATCTTACTTTGATGTGTGTATTTTTCCTCAGTCGTGATTCTTCTCTGTGTTGGGTTTGGCGTGCATATTGTTTTCAACTTAAAATTGTCCAGGTTTGGATGATTTTCCACAATAAGCTTGTAACTTATATAATCAAACGCAAAAATAATTTTGCATAAAGGTATATATTTCGAAGTTGACTTTCTCTCTTGAAATGGCTGGGGATCCTACTCAATACCCTCTTTGAAGTATCAGCCAATGGTTGAGTTCTAGTTACCTTGGACTAAGTGCCAAAGTAGGTGGGATCCTGAAGTCAACATAGTTCCTTCCTCTCTGTCAATAGCAGCGTTACAGAATTTTAGGGCCAAGAGAACATTTGACAACAATCATCTCCTTTCTCAGATGTGAGTCCTGAAGCTCGTATAGATTTGTCTGACTGACTCAAGATTAACATCTGTCAACTAAGTTGTTTAACCAGGCTTCAAACTAGGTAGTCCAAATAACTTGTGCTCCACTATGAACCCAAAGGTTGGCTGTTCAAATCCACGCAGCAGTGCCGCAGGAGAAAGGCCTGGCACTCTGCTTCTGTAAAGGTGTCAGCCAAGGAGGGCCTATGGGGCAGTTCTACTCTTGCACACGGGCTCCCCATGAGTTGGAATGGACTCCAACGGCAACAAGTGTTTTTGTTGTCACTAAAGGGCCCCAAACAAGCAACGAACTCATTGCTGTTGCGTCCTTTCTAACTCAAGACAGGGGAGAACTGCCCCTGCGGGTGTCCGAGACTAAAATCTCCACCGCAGTAGAAAGCCTCATCTTTCTCCTGCAGAGCAGCTGGTAATGTCGAACTGCTGACCTCGGCTCAGCAGCTATAATAATCCCAAGCGATAGAAGGAATTCTACAAAAAAGGGAAACGAAGACAGTGGTGGGTTTATCTAACACAGAACACCGTTCTCTTTTCAGCTCCTGGGCCCACGACAGCAGTGTCCTACATGTCAGTAAAATGTGTGGACACCCACAAAAACCACCACAAGACAAAATGGATGATGCCTTGGGGACCCAACCAGTGTGACAAGATCCGAGACTTCAATGAAGCAATTCTGAAGGAAATCCAAGCCAATGACATTGTGTTTTCTGTCCACATCCCCCTCCCCTCCATGGAGATGAGCCCCTGGTTCCAGTTCATGCTGTTTATCCTGCAGCTGGACATTGCCTTCAAGCTGAACAACCAAATCCGTAAGTGCGCACTCCCTCGCTCCACTTGCTTTGGGGACTTTCCCCCTTGGGTTTTTCTCAGCGCGAGTTCTGACAGCAGCAAAAGCAATTAAAGCAAGAGTTGACCGTAGCTAATTGCGTCCGACTCACTGGGCACTTTTCTGAGCACGATACGTGTACTAGCCCACCAAGAAGCCTAACAATTTCTGGTGGGGAGGGAGAAAGAGGAGGCTTCTTCATTATTTCATTTTCTAGGTAAAAATGTGAGCACTAGTGAGGTTGCCCACAATCAGACGACTAGAGGAAGGCAGAATTTGCAATCAAAAGTCAGCGCCTGGCTTCAGAGCCCTGACCGAACCATCAAGCCATTTTTACCTCTCTAGTGAGAGCGTGGGTAAACGCTTTGAGCAAAAATGTCTACATTTTGCAGATGTTTTTCCCATTAAAATCATGCAACCATTTAATACAAATAGCTTGTTTCACTGTTACATGCTTCGAATTTGTTTTCTCAAGGAGCTCCGCCTGAATGGAGTAATGGGAGGACACCGGAAAGGTCAACTTCCTTCAAAGTGTCTCTTTCCTACTGGGCTTTGAGCAAAGCCATCACCTTGGAAAAAGATCCCTTCAAAATGGGAATGCAGGCTACTGCCCTTCCTGGGCACGCAGGGCTACTCCGGGTGGACTGGCAGCCCCTCCTCACATGGACTGGGTGTGGCCTCGGGAGAGGGGGCTCGGAATAGAGATGTGTCTGGACACACACACTCAGGTGCATAAGCAATGTGGTGAATAGGGTGGGTACGGGCCCTTCACCCCACTACATCGTGAAAGGTAGTATCTCTTCCAAAAGCCAGGGAGAGTCCGCCCCACAGCATCCCTTTGGGATACGATGGGATTAAGGAATGGAGATCACTGTGACCAAAACCTAGAGAGGAGAGATTGGAAACGGAAATCACAGGCAGAACTAAACTCCTGCTGGAGTCCTTTTGGAAAATGTCCACGGGGGTCCCCAACCCCAACAGAGCCATTGGCTACTGTGGGTCTGGCTCTTCCCTATCGGTCACCTTATTCTTCATGGAGCTGGCTGGGCAGTCCACCAAACTTAAGGCAGCTGAGCCCAGAGAGTGGGTTGTGGTGAATAAACTCAGATTTATGGCCTTACTGTTTAGCAGTTTCTCAGGATGGGTCAGTTGAGCCAACCTCACCCTTGTTCCCTGGCCAGGCCCAGATGTGTGGACAGCCTGCTAGCTAGAGTACTGGACCAGAGTTCCAACAAAGAGCCTCATTGCCATTTCCTGTGTCTGGAGAAGGTGAGAGAAGGTGTGATAAATGAGACATAGTAGTTAGGTCTTCCGATCAGAGATGGGTGACTTATCCCTGTGCCTTTAATAGGTTGGCCTACATGGTCCTTTTCCACATGGTCTACGTGGCCTACATGGTCCTTGGAATTTTGGAAGGCCTTACTTGTATGTGGGCATATGTTGTTAGTAGCAAGAAATTGGAAACCACCTAACTGTCCATTCATAGAAGCTATTATTACAGATTATTCATCATCTTAGAAAAACAAAACCAAAAAAGAGAAGCCGTTTTAAGCATGTATTCTTCTATTCCAGTGTGTTGTTCTAGTGTACCCGGTTGCAGTTCAGGACTCTGAGGGAGGGAGTCATACAAACATACCATGGGCGTGGAGAGAACTTTCTGGGGAACAGCTCTATGTGTCTCGCTGCCACCAAGTGGATGCCGACTCAAATCAAGCCTATAGGACGGGGTAGAACTGCCCCGTGAGACTGTAACTGCATACAGGGGTAGAACTGCCAATCGCAGCCCAGTGCACAGCCACTTCACCACCAGGGCTCCGATCCTGGTGTGGCCTCTGGAAATACTCCAGCGAACCTTAGGGAGAAAACCTTATTGACTGAAATGGGATCAAGGATGAGGGGGATAAAGGGAGCAACAACAACAACAAAATCATGGGTGAAGACGCCTTCCCAGGGCCTATCCATGGATTCAAGTACTCTGAGACAATTTGTTTTCTTATATCTGCAATAGTCTTCTTCGTGAAGAATGTAATGTAACTGCTGGTGAATTAGAGAAGTGTGCTTGATTGACAAAGAGATTGCGATGAGAAAATGTCATGGGATGCGACGTTTTCATTTTTCTATTCATTCCACCTTTTTTTTTTTCATTTTTTCATTTTTCATTTGGTGATTTTACACTGGTTTTGAGGGTCTGCTACTGCCGGGCACTACGGGTGGGTGTGAACGCCGATGAAGGCCATGGTCTTCCAGGTTCTTGTAATCAAGTGGAGACAGTAGATAAGCAAACCACTCATAACGCCGTGTGTGAGTTCCTATGACCACGGTGTGCCCGGGGGGCAGTGAAACATCAAGACAGGCAGGAGAGCAGGGAAAAGAAAGACATCGTAGGCACGCTGTTGTGTGAGAGAGACCGCGTGCACAAGACTGTGTTCATGCATCTCGACTGGAGCAAAGATTTCTGAGGTGAGTGGTAAAGAAAAGCCAAGCAAGAAGTGGAGGAAAGTGGCAGAGCATTCTAAGTCGAAGAAATGGCTGATATGAAAGGCCAGCTTGTACAATAGCCTGGCACGTTCAAGTTCTCATTTCCAGTCCCCTGAGGGACTCTCTGCTCTCTTCCCATTGCCTGACTCACTCATTTCTTTATTCAGACGTTGCTCACCAAGAACTGTACATTAATAAGAACTAGCCGCTGAAGGTGCAAGATTGAACAAGACATGGTTCCCGGAAGGCAGGGGTGGGGAGCCTTTTCATTGCCCGGGGCCCTTGGGATACTTCTAACATCTTTCATGGGCCATACAAAATGATCAACTTAAACATTAGCTTGCTAGTTTTGGTTCAACATTTAATTAATTCACCCCTAATGTGATGGCTGGAACGGCTTCTCTCTAGTGAGGTCTGTGACGCTGGCTGGCCTCGATGGTTCTGGGGCCCTATGACGCCCGAGGGCCAAACGATCCCCACCTGTGATATAAAGGCTGTGATATGTGCTCCAACAGTATTGTGCCATGTAATCATGTAATGCATGAGCTTCAGGACGGGAAGGGTCTTCTATGAGTTTTAAAACGAGGTGGCTGGAACTGTCTTAAGCACCTTGAGGTGTGCATTGTTGCTGCCGTCCTCGTCCTCCGAAGGATTTCAGAGCAGAACAAAGCCAGGGAGAGAAGTCCTGGCACGATGAGATAGATTGGTTGACTGACTTAAGCTTGGGGGCTGAGGCCCTGGACACAGCATTCTGTTACCTGGGCTGGTTGTGGGTCGTGTAGTCTAGGTATAATCTCTCTTAGACAGACTCTTCTCCGAGTGCCAAGCATAAAAGAAAACAAGAACTCCATAATAAGAAATTAAATAATTGAGGCTTACTGGACGAATTAGTGCCGTGCAACAAATCACCCCCCAAATTTAGCAGATTAAGCAGCAAGCACTTAACTCTCTCTCTATTTCTGAGCATCAGGAATCTGGGCATAGCTGAGCTTGGAAGTGTCTGGTTCAATCAAGCTGTTCGCCTTATGTAAAGTCTCATCAGCAGGCTTGAAGGCTTGCTAAGGGGACAGAATTCCCACCCAGCATCACTCCTGTGGTTGTTGGCAGGCTCAGTCTCTCACTGCATGGGCTGCCCCACAATGTGGCAGCTGGCTTGCCCCATGGTGAATGATCCAAGAAAGAACTAGAGACAATAGGAGTGCCTATAGCAGAAGCCACAGTGTCTTGGGGGTGACAGCTCATCACTGCTGGAACCTTTTATTTATCACAAGTTAGCTAGTCAGTCCAGTCCACACTCCCACTCGAGCAGGGGGCTATCCAAGGGTGTGCATGCCGGGGAGGGGGTCATTGGAGACCATCTTCAAGGCTGCCTCCTCTGCTGGCATACTCTTCAGAGGATGGACCCAGGCTTTCATTTGAATCTGTTCACCGATTTGTTGTTATCCAGAGAAGGAGGCCAGATAGTAGAATCTGTCAAAGCATAGACTTGAGAAGTAAACAGAGGTGGGTTTAAAACCCTGTAGTTCTTAGAAGCTCTGCAAATTTCAGTATGAGCCTCCGTTTCCTCATAGGTAAAATATGAGTAATAATGTCCAATTCACCACCTCCCTCTGAGGAATGAATTCGTTTCTGTCAAGCTCTTCGGACATAGTGAATACTGAGTAAAGAGTAGTTCTTATAATTTTCTATTTAGCCTGACTTTTGAGATTCAGGCTTCTTTTCGATCCTTATTTATGTGCCTTGGATAGAGTTCATCCAAGTTAATGGGATTAGTCGTCATGAAAACCACAGCTCTAATCTTATCCTCCCCCCCTGCTCCAAACACTTTCAGTGACTAACACACAATGCTTGGCATTCCAGGTCTTCCTTCTGGCCCAAGGCTGCTTCGAGCCTCACGTCTCACTGCTAATCTTCACACATTCCCGCATCCTCACACAGAAATAATTACCCACTGCTTAAACATGCTCAGAGATTGTCGCTTTCTGCCTGCCCCTTTGCTCTTTCTGATCTTCCCTTCCCACCCCCTTTGCACAAACAAACAGATCCTTGTTCAAAACCCACCCACCCTTATTTTCCCAGTGACACAAAGCTTAACTGAATAGAGACACACTAAAAATCTAGCAAGATGCATGTCTGACGGCCCCCTCAGTAAATGACCGAAATACCTGAAACCATGGGACCAGCAAGAAAACCAACAGAAAATACTCCTGATGAGCAGGAACAGTAGATGGGAGGAAAATGTGGGG
Organism: Echinops telfairi; assembly: GCF_000313985.2. Lineage (NCBI taxonomy): Eukaryota > Metazoa > Chordata > Mammalia > Afrosoricida > Tenrecidae > Echinops > Echinops telfairi. The sequence goes on from NW_022104341.1 coordinate 56,443,592, forward strand.
CTTCTGGCTTTAGTCTGACAAATTCTCATGTTGGATGTGTGGGAAAGGTTTTATTTGCTCTAAACTTTATTCTCTGTAAACCTGTTGTGGGCACTGAGCCAGGCTTCCATTAAGGAGTGATGTGGTATGGCTTTGCTGTTTGCTACCACTCAGAAAACCAATCACCGCCATCGAGTCGATTCCGATTCCTGGCAACCCTGCAGGACCGGGCAGAAATGCTCCTGTGGGTTTCTGAGGCTGTCGCTCTTTACAGGCGTAGAAAGCCTCATCTTTCGCCTGAGGAATGGCTAGTGGTTTTGAACAACTGACCTTGTGGCTGGTTATGTGTACATATGTTTTAATTATGTTCATAAAACTCCAGAGGTCTAGGTTCTTTTCTGAGCCTCAGATTATTCACACATGAGCCTCGCTGCCCGCTTGCTCTTCACCCTGGCTGGGTTTCTTCCAGCAGTCACTGTGACGGGGGAAAAGGGGTTGTGGGGGTGCAGGGCTCCAGATCCTTTTTGTGGATGATTTCCTATTTATCCCAGATTTCACCCTCAGTGTTACCTCAAATGCAAAGAAAAGTCAGAGCCAACCATATATATATATTTTTTTTTTCTTCTTTTTTTCCCTTTAAGTTTCTCCAGGCAACCTGGGAAAGATTTCAGACAGTGAGAGGGGATTTCAAATCTGGGTGAAGAAATTATAGCGGGGATTTCCAACAAAGTGTCTGGTCAGAGTTTTCACCTGCTACGGAAGGGTCCTAAAGAAGATAAAATAAAGACTACAGATTTGAAATGGCTTTAAAACCACATGGGGTTATTTCTCTAAAAGAGTCCTTTGGTTTAAAATCAGTACAGGTTTTAGCTAGAATCTGAGCTCTGGACAAAGCATCAGGACACCAGAAACCACTCACTTACCTGGGTGTGGTTTCACCCATCCCAGGGCTTCGTTAGGCTGGTGTCTTTGGAAGGAAACAGTGGCATAGAGGACAAGGCATAATAACACAATTAGGGGGAGAATCTGGAAATCACATTTGATTGTTTAGAGAGAAGATATTCCTTGCATAATATGTAAAAAACATTGTAATCCATAGTTTAACTTGCACTGCAGGATATTATTGTGGTGGACAGATGACACTGTGCATTTTATCAAAGCCCTGTGCGATAGCATGAACCCTAACTTAAGATAGCATCTTTGGAAGAGAAGCATTTTTAAACTCTATATCGTCATTCACTGATATATGAAAATCAATAGCTAGTTTAACTTTTCAATGGTGGTAGTTTTAAAACAATGGTCTACAAAAACTGGAGAAAAACCAAGGAGAAAACAGAGACATGTAGTTGCTGGGACAGAGCAGTCCTGCGGGCCCTCCGTATCCACAGGTTCTACAACCACAGTTGCATGGATTTAACAAACCACAGGTGGAAAATATTTGGGGTGGGGGATGCAATTAAGCGGTCAAAGTAATCCCTCCACGGCTAAAAGAATTGCTACGTGCTATTTACATAGCATTTATGTTACATACGCCATTACTATCAGTAACCTAGAGATCCTTCAAAGTGTATGGGAGGATGTACATAGGCTATATGCAAATACTGGATGGATTTTGGTGCCCACTGGGATCCTGGAACACATTCCGCACAGGTACCACGGTCATGACTGTCGTGGACCTCTCGGGGAATTCTAAGTAAGAACAAACCTCTAAATCTCTGATAGATTCAAGAAAAGAAAAGAACAACCAAACCCATTGTCACCAAGTCGACCCATGGCAACCCTGTAGGACAGAATTGAGCTGCGCCAGAGTGTTCCCAAACCACAGACACAGTCTGCCGCACGCTCGCCCTGGGGACAGAGAGTGGATTCCAACTGCCCACCCAGGAGCATCGACCGCCTGCGAACGTAGTCACTGCCTCGCCAGGGCTCCTGTGATTGCGTCCACACTGGCTTCTCTGTTAACCTGTTCAAGGGCTGGATTGAACATTCTTGTCAGGGCACAGAGCTGCTGCTTCTGTAGGATTGTAAGGGACATGGGATCTCTGTTTTCTACTTAGAAAACGTAGGAAACTGAAGAATGTGAGTAGACTGAAAAGGATGCAGGTGGGAAAAAGTCCGCCTGACCCTTGTTGGTTCCATTATTGGTGTGCTGGAGTCTAGATATATGTTTAATCATTAGGAAAATGAATACTTCTCTGTGTGATCGGGAACCACGGTGAGGGTGCTGTGGGTGATTGGGTTGCTCAATGCAGGGTTGGCAGTTCAAATTCACCAGCCCCTCCTCTGGAGAAAGAGGAGGCCAGCTGCTCCCACCAATTTATACTCTTGGAAACCTGACTGTGTTTCAGAATTGACCCAGTGGCAGTGGGTTTGTTTGTTTGCTTTTGTTTTTTGTATCTATATGATGGGCTTAGATTTTTCTGCAAGGGCGAATCCTGATATTTGAAAATGGACTTACCCTCCAAAAGCACTTCCCAGAAATGCTGTTCTTTTTCTTTTTATTTTAAACCACTTCAGCCTTGTAATCTTTTATTGTCAATTGGATAGCAGTTTACAGAGTAAATCAGTTTCTCATTCAGACACACTTTATTTCATAGCATTGATTACTGCCCCCACAATAAAACATCACTTATTCCACTTCCTCCTTGTGTTTCCTTTCTCTAACTTTCTTCATTATCTGAGCCTTTTGAACTTTGTTCTGGGCCAAATGCTTTGTTCTGCTTCTTTAATCTCAAATGATTGATGAGTGTTACTGCTCCTTCGTGAGACTGTTCAACTAGGAGTCCTCTGCCCTCTTTTCGACAGCGTGTTATCAGTAATTCAGTGCACGTACAGTAAACTTATGAAATCTGGAACCTGTGTAAAGTGGAAACCTGTCAGAGAGAGAAACTCAAATATTTTTCACGAATAAGGAGTTCAGGAAGAGTGGCCCAGACAGTACCCGTCTCTGGTGGACAACTTGTGAGACTATCGTCACTCAAAACAAAGGCAGGCCCATCAAGTTCTGGCTCCTGCAGGTTTCCCTGTAGGTTGGTGAAACACTGGGTTGGGTGGGCTAAAATGCTGCTTCTAAATGAATGTTAATCTAAAGATTACAACTGCAAGTCACATTCTCGGGACACCCTCAGACTCTGCAAGGAATTTCTTCGAGGAATGAGGGGATAGAGATCAAAGACAGATGATTTTTTAATTTTCTGGACGTGTCTCTTTCTAGCTTTCAGGTCCTGAGGTTGTTGACACAGACACCCAAAGAGTCATGGGCAGAAAAACCCCAAGATAGATGATCTGTCTTGAGAAACAAACCTTTTAGCGGGGTGGGGGTCGGTTTCCAAATTTCCTAGATTGAAGAACTAGTGTTAAATGTTGTAGAATTGGGGAAAATCAAAAGTCTGTTTCTATTTCTGACTAAATAAAGTATATTTTTCTTGCACCCATTCTGCAAGCAAGTGTAAAGTCTTACTTACTTGTTTCCTCACTGCAAACGACTGGATGCCATGACGGAATTAGTTCTATAAGTGACGAATAATGTTTTCCCCAAATGGAAAACATTTCTGTAAAAAACTGTTCTAGTAAAAGAAAATGACTAGGAAGCTATTACTACCCAGCCACTTTTCAAGTCCAATGGCTTTGTTAACTGTCGAAGATAAACTGCCACATTATCCAAAATGATGGGATGCGTTTGTAGAAGGAAAGCAGTCAGGGAAGCCTATGAATGCATTGTTGGCCATCTGCAAGAGTTGTGATTAAACCCAGTTTCTGATGCCATTTGGAGACAGTCCACAAAGATAGTTTAATGGGCCTGAGGGGTTCTGTTGCTGTTAAGCACCGTCCAGTTGTCTCCGACACATCGTGACCCACAGCACCGCAGAGGGGACCCTACTGGCCCCCTTCCAGCTTCACAGGTGCTCTTATGTTTGAGCCCCTGTAGCAGCCGCTGCGTCAGTCCATCACCTTGAGGACCCTCCTCTTTTCCGCTGCCCGCTAGTAGTCCAAACGTCATGTCTTTCTCCAGGGGCTGGTCTCCCTGACAACAAGTCCTACAGAAGTAGTGCAAGTCAGACCAAGTCTCACATGTATGTGAGTCCTTGCCTCAAATGAGCACTCTGGCCCTGCTTCTTCCAAGACAATTGGGTATGTGTCCTTTGAGCAGTCCATGGTACTTTTTAGATACCAGCAACAACTGTGCAGGCTGTGAGGGAAGTGGCATTTGTGATGAATTGCTGTTGAGTTGACCCTTGACTTGTGAGGGCTTCATGTAAAACCGAACTGAATGCTGCTGGACCCTGCACCGTTCCTGGGGGATGGGGTGGGGGAGGGGAAGGGCGTGGTAGATTGGCTTGTTTTGATCCATACAGTTTTCTTTGGCTGATTATCAGAAACAGATTGCCAGCCTTTATTTCTAGCCCCTCTTCATTTTGTCTGGAAGTTCCGCTGACACCTGTTCACTTACATGGCAATACACAGGCTTCCAAAGACAGGTACCTGCTCTCCTGCCTAGAGAATGGGAATCTTCCCACTGAACCACCAGCGTTCCTCCCAACAGTGTGTTTGCACCATTGGATTGCCATGCCTCCTTGGTACATAGTCCACGTTCATGAAACGTGTTGAAGCAACTACTCAGAAGACATCTGTTAACCCCACTTTCTTATCACTGCCTTTACTCCTTGCCTCTCAGAAAACAAAGCCTCCATTGATCATGGCCACGCTAGTCTCTGTTTATACAAAACATTGCTGAATGGATATTTTTTATTGTAGTTGAAAAAGTTAAACTTTACATTTTCTTTTTCTACCTGAATCCCTGTCAATGACAACAACGATAAAAACTTCAAATATTGTTTTCCTCTACTGTCTGATGATATTCTCCCAACCCCCAAGAAAAATCTAATGAAAAGAGCACAGAATAAATCAGGAAACTTAAATGGAGTTGGGCTTGGAGGTTTTCAGTGGAGGAAGGTGTGGAGGAAGGTGGTAAATTTTCAGTATTTCAAATAGATTAACATAGTAGAACTCTTTAGAAAACTGTGCGTCCCCTTTAGATCAAGGCCCCCCAAACTCTCACAGTCATCGAGCCAATAGCGACCCTAGAGGACAGTGTCAAACAGCCCCCGTCCTGTGGGTTTCTGAGACAGTCAGTCTTTACAGGAAGAGAAAGCCCCGTCTTTCTCTGGAGGAGACTTCAAACTGCTGACCTGTGGGCTCACAGCCCAGCATGTAACCACTAGGCCACCAGGCTCAGATCAAAGAGCAGAACCTAGAATTTACCAGTGTGACCAGCCTTACATACTGGTTTGAGATAGAAAGTAATGGCAAAATCTTAGGAGATGGCTGTACAAGGGGGCTCAGAAGATTGATGGAAATTTTTAATTAAAAGATAATGGAGTTTTTCATGAATTTCTTGAACTCCCCACCTCCACTCCATAAATGATGGTTCATCCAGTATAGTCAAGGTCAGGGACATGATGTTGGCTCAGTCTTATTCCTGGAGTCTCTTTATCTTTTGGAGAACGAATCTTCCGACCCATCCGTACAACTCTCCTTTTGGAACTGCTCATTGTGAACATGTTTATGTTGGCCGCCGTGTGGGAACCTTTGGCATTGTTTTATTTGGAGTGTGATTACTAAGGAGCAGATTAGTTGGACAGCATCACAATAGAGCGTACTGGTTCTCTATATCTGGCTTGAAGGCTTATGTAATTCATTTCCAAGTGAAAGAATCCAAGCTAGAAACAGAGCTGGGCTTTTCCAAAACCATTCCAAGATCTTCTCATGACGTTATACTTGGTGGTTCCAGTCTTGACACTTCCTTCCAGCGGTCCACTGGTTTTCTGGTCCATGGAGCACCCAGAAGTAGATTGTATTGAGTTGGTCTCTAGTCTTGACAAACATAGGTTTCTGGTGTTGACTAATTTGTGGAAATATTTACTAGACAATGACCATGTTGGTATAGATTTTTAGCACTGGGACAGTAGGGTGTTGGTGGTCTAAGAATTTTAAACCAGGCAACCTGGCATGAGTTCAGGGGCTAGATGATTTATGTAAAATGTTGGTCATTGTGTTAGGCAGGATTCGCTAGAGAAAAAAAAACCAGAGCATGTATATATATATATATATGTTTATACAGCAAGAAGGAACATAGGGGCTAATTAGTCCACACAGCAATACAGTGGGCTCAATTCAACTCACCTTCGTGGAACAGTTATCACGGAAGGTCCTTCAGTTCATGAGGGCTGCCGGTCCAAGTTCAAGGAAGCAAACAGTGGAGTCTCCCCTTAAGGTAAGACAGGCAGACTCTGCCTGTAGGCAGTAGACAGCAGGGTGGGGCAGCAACAGTCAGTAGTATGAGCGGGTAGCAAAGAAGGCGCCAATGGGGTCTTGAGCTCTTGCGATGTCCGTGCAGTGAAAGGATCTACCAGTAGTGTACAGAAGCAGGTCTCAAAGGAGCCTTAAGCTCTAGTGATGCTTGGTAAGGCTACATGATCCACAGGTGGCTCAGCCTACAGGTAGTGCAGCACACAGTTGAGGCAAATAGGTAGCTCAAGCACGCTGGACCAATCACCAGGGAGAGAGATAAGATGCCAGCCTCAGAAAGCATTTATCTTGGTTGTCCTCCAATCAAGCTGTTACCTGGTTAAACTCCATCCACGTGTTCCCATGCAGGTGTAGTTGGCCCAGTAAATCTAGTTATCACAGTCATATTTACATATATGCATATTTTAGATTAGGAGAGTTTGAGGTTTTTGTTATATTTTCAAATGAGAATGTCTTCACAATTTGGAAGAATTAGTCTTTTCCTTGAACACAGGAAGAAACTTGTAGCCCAGAAATACTTGCGCACCAGCACAGCTAGACTGATGCAAAGCAGCATCTCTGATTTATACACAAACAGTAGAGCTAGGTCCATAGCTATAAGAACTCAACCCTATACAGGTCAATATGCACCTTACCAAATCATTGGCCTCTGATATTCTAAGACACAAGTTCAGCTAGTTATTTTTAAAATGGTGTATATTTTTCTCTGTCTTTTTCAAAAACCCTCCCAATCTGTAGTGTAGTCTAGAATCTATGCAGAAGGCAGCCTGGACCTGTTTATAGTGCCACAGCTGCAGATCACCCACATGTCTCATTTCCTGTTCTGAGGTTAGAATATAAATGAGATTCTCTTTTGCATCCATAACAAGTCTATCCTGGTTGCTAAAATGATAGCCTAGTGACATCATTGAATAGCATGAATAGCAATGCAGAGCGCAGTCACCAGATCTCAGCTGGCATCCCCAGTGGGGGGAGGTGATCTGTGCTTCTGCCTCCCTAAACACATCTTCCCTTAGGGTCGCCAGAGGACAAAGGCAGGAAAGTTCAAAGCAAAATCAAGTCAGGTCTAAGTAGAAAAATCTTTTGTTAGTTAAGGTAGACATTTTACTCGCAAAAATAGAAAGGACTCAAAACTGGAAAAAATAAACCAAAGACTTCTCCCAACAACAGACTCTCTATCCACTGATTTCCATTCCTCCCTGTACTTTCATGAGTTTTTAGTACTACAATGGGAGCTTCAAAAAGTTTGTAGAAAGATTCCATTGCCTTTCAGTCCCATTTGTCCATGGAATTTTTGAAGCCCCCTTGTGGTGATAGTGAAAGAAGTGGTAGTTCAGCTGTCAAAGGAGAAGACGTTGCTAATTGTTCCAGTCTAGGTTGTTCTCTAGGCAGTCTGGTGCCTTGCCTGCTCTTCATATTCAGACTACAAAGAAAGCCCTGGCTTGACTAACAAGTTGAATCATGCCTTCTTAAGTGGTTAAGGTTTGGAGAAGATGGCAAATATTTAAGTTTAGTATCTTAGAAAACATATAGGAAGAAGAGTTCTAGGACATGGGGTTGTCCTGCAATGAAAGCGCTGATTCTGCAGGAGTGAGCAGGCTGTCACTGGTAGTAATCAAGCAGAAGCTGGCTGATGGGATAATAATGGTGACCCACAGGGACAGCTCACACTAAATGGTGCCTTCTTTACAAAGCACTCTATCTAGTACCATAGAACTCGGAGGCTTTCTCTGCTGGTCATCTGGCAAAGTCACCTGTCTGCGCCCAGTACGCTTTTCCTGCAGAACTTGCTAGCCTTTACCCTCCGGTGAACCCATCTCCACCACTCCCGCTAAGCGGGCAATTGATAACACCATCAGTGCCCAGCTTCAGCTTACTGCTTTAGCCACGGACTCTTGACCCAAAGGGCTTTATCCATATTCTCTTGTGTAAGAAACTGAGATTCAATAATTCGAGGTCCATCTTCATTGGCATTGAAACCGAGGACCACTTGGCTAGCCATCATTCACCAGGTCTATGAAGAAGCAGAGACAGGTGGTTGGCGGAGAGAAAGAAAGACACAGCTATCAAGAAAAGGATGGAGGGCAAAGGATCACACCGTATGTTTCTGACAGACTCCCAGAGATGACTCTCCACCTGCCCGCTCTCTGTTTCTGCTTCCAGCCCCTGGTGCTTGCCAGCACTGTCCTGAGACACGCCTGCCCGTGTTCTTTCAGCTACTTTGCTCCTTCAGCTGGTGTGGGTGAAATCATGTGACTTGTAACCAAATGTCTCTCATCTAATCAGCCCAATAATTCTTCTTGACATGATGAGGAAATGGGGGGGCTAAAGAGGTTACGTGATCTACCCCAGGTCTCCCAGCTGCGAACAGAGGTTTGTACATGTAAGTGACCCGGCGCCTCCAGTGCCTTGAGCTCACTGGAGTGCAGTGTGGGTGCTCTGCAGTGCCTTCCTGTTCAGAGTGGGCCATTCTGCAAGAGAACCCCTAAGGTCCCATCATCCCAACTCTGATGCCGAAAGCCCGTGACTCACGGAGGATCCGTCAGCTCTATAAAAATCCCATAAATACCCCTTTGGCTTTGTAATAGGTGCTTCAAGAGACCCTCAAGTGTGAACCACTTTAGAAAGGTGCCGCTCGGGTGGGATGGGTCCTTCTTTGTTCGTGAGTGAGCTTCGTGTTGACTCACTTATGTGTAGCCTTCTGCTCATTTCTAGTCCTCGGGTAGGCAGACAGTGTTGGTGTGCTGGAAGTGTATTTTTAGTCTGACATTAAAAAATGTATCATAGACACCAACACAGGAAAGCCGTTTTTAGGTGAGTCAGTGTAGAAATAACCTCAAAGAGTTTCATGGAGGATGGGACATCTTTTAGTCTATCATCTGAGCACCGCCCCCGCCAAACATAGCTTCCTTCTTCTTTTCCCCTCTTCCTTCATTCCTTCTTCCCTTTCTTTCTAGCTTTCTTTCCTTCCCTTCCCTCTCTCTCTCTCAACCTCTTCCTCCATCTCCTTTCTCTTTCTCTCACTCATTTTTCCCCTGCTACGTGTTCACCTTATGCCCAGGATATAAGATCCAAGTCTTTATCGATCCTACTATGATTTTAGAAATCCACATTGCTTGTCTTTGTTTACATCTCTGTTTTTCAAAATAGCTTTTTTTTTTTTCTTTAAAACCATTTTATTGGGAGTTAGCACAGATAGCATAACATTCCATAGTTCAGTTACATCAAGCAGTATTGTACAATTGCTATCACAATCAGTTTCTTTTTTTTTTTTTTAACATTTTATTAGGGGATCATACAACTGTTATCCCAATCCATACACACATCAGTTGTGTAAAGCGCATTTGTACATCGTTTCTCAAAACATTTTCTCTCCATTTAAACCCCCGACATTAGGTCCTCATTTTTCCCCTCCCTCCCCGCTCCCCCCTCCCGCATGAACCCTTGATAGTTTATAAATGGGTATTTTGTCATATCTCAAAATAGCTTTTTAAGGGAAGGAATGTTGTGTTCAAAATGCTGAGCCACCTCAAGCCCAGTCAATACTCAGGATCCAGGCCCCAAGAGCAGTGGGAAGGAAGGCTTGCTCCCAGAAGGTTAGCAATGAAAACGCAATCGTGCTGTTCTGTGACACATATTGGCTCACCAGAAGCCAGAATTCACTCAGCAACATCAGGTTAACTGGTTTGAGTAACACACACACACACACACACACACACACACACACACACATACATACACACACACACACTGCACTAGAAGATGTGTGAAATGATCAAAATCCATAGGTGAATGTGCCTACGGGGCATAGTTTAATTGTATTTGTCTATAGGAGCCCTGGTGGTGTAAAGGCTATGCGTTAAGCTGCTTACAGTTGGAAACCACCAGCCAATCCTCTACACCACCACAAGGGCAAGATCGGAGCAGAAGAAGGGAGACAACCTCCTGAGGCCATACAACTGTTAAAGGAAGACAAGGGTCGGAGCTGGCAATGAGAGAGTTTTCTGGAGCAAGACGAGATCTTCAGCAGAGGCATTAGGATGGAGGGAAGAAAGGACTGACTGGGCCCCTCCTTTGAGAGTTCTGCTGGTGTAGTGGTTATGTGTTGGGCTGCCATCTGCATGGTCAGCAGTTTGAAAGCACCAGCAGCTCCCCCGGGGAAGACTGGGCTTTGTACTCCCATCGACAGTTATGGTCTCAGAAACCCATAGGTGATCTCTATGAGTCAGCCTTGAGTTTGTCATGACACAACGGGTTAAGCACTGGACGATGACCCGAAAGGTTAGAGAAGCTGTCTTGGAAGAAAAGGCTGGTGATTTTCCTGGAAACCTGATGGAGCCAGTGTACTGTGACACTCGCGAGTGGGGACCGATGTGATGGCAACTAGTTTGGTTTGGGTTTGAACTGTGAGTGCTCAGCACTTCTTCCAGATCACATGTGTGCCATCCCTAGGGTTCTCGCACAGCGGTTGGTTGACTTCTGACTCATTGCGACCCTGTAGGACAGAGCCGAACGGCCCGGCGGCTTGTCAAGGCTGTCATCTGTACAGCTGCAGACTGCCGCATCGTTCTCCCTTGACGGGGCTGGTGCATTTCAGCTGATGAACCTTTCAACTATCAACCACATGCCTACCCACTGTGGCACCAGGGCTCCTCTCTTAACGCGCTCAAAACCCCAATTAAGGAAGATGACCTGGTTTGCAGGGAAAGGATAGTAAGCCCACTTGTAGGAGAACACAAGAGCATTGCCATTGGAGAAGGAGATCTAACTAAATTTCCAGAAGACAAAGGAGCCAGCTGATGCATGGATGGCACAGCTAAGGAATTTGAATTTAGACCCTCAAAAAAATGAGCTGCAAACCACTTATCTAAGTGCTACAATGAAATGTGGGCTTCAGCATTTGAGACACGTAGCTTGTCCTTTGAATTATACAACAGCTGGGAATTACATTGCCTTTTTTTTTTTTTTTTTGCCTCCTCGTCCGAAATCTGGACCTCTCGCATGGTGGTATTCCCAACGGGAGGGCATCTATGAACTTGTTAATGGAAGGAGTCATCAAGCTGGGTTAGGGCCACATTCAGGCAAAAATCTAACTGCCCGTTTGCTTTGCAGCTGCAGAGACAGTCATCACCGCCACCACCAGCTGAGCGACTCGGCATCTAGGGGTTGCCAGTAATTGTGGGTTTAAGTCGCCGAGGAAAAGATAAGAGGAGCGCAAGGCTGGTTTTTCCACAATTAAATATTGCCTCTCGGGCTTCTCTGTCAGCAGGAATCCAAGAGGTCAGACACCACCAGCCATATTATTTTTCTCCCTGGCTGCCTGTGCTCATTTGTATCCCCTCCTCATTCATGGGAATGAAGAAAAGGTGGGTCGGAAATAAAAAGCTTGTTCCAGCCGACTTTTCACTTCACGAAACTTGCTGGAAACAAAGCTTCCTGGTGAAACACAGGTCCGCTCGGGGCGGCCGGTTTTTCCCATGTGCTTTCCACCTGGGCTCCTTTCGCCTGGCAGCACAGATACTTCTGTGGCCGGAAGGGACCATCGGTGAATTCTACTTTTGTCTCTTTTTGTTATGATAGTGTTTCTGTGTGTGTGTTTTTCTTAAGTACAACCTTGTCGTCTGGTGTTTGGGTATTTTGTATGCGTTTCCATTTAATTCTTGCATTAGTCAAATTCATGTTTATATCTCGTCGTTCCAACTCCACTATAAGTGCCCTGAGGGTAGGAATTGTCTCATAGCTTTGTGTTTTTACTGTGATGCTTCCTGGTAGGAAGGCGGCCAACAGGCCGGAGGCGTGCCTACAGGTTTCCAGATTCATGGAATGTTAGAAGCTAGAAGCTAGGATCTTAATAATCGTAGGATCCAACTTTTAGGATTTCACGAAGAAACAAAACAACCTGCCAAGTGACTTCCTCAAATCATACAGAGAGCGCGTAGTTTTCCTAGCAGGTCTCCTGAACTCCTGACCAGGTTCTACAGTGGAAAAGAGATTGAGTCGGCACACTTACACAGTGTGAGCCTGGGCCTCCGTTTCCTCATTTTAGGATTGGAGATGGTTATGTATATCTGGCGGGGGGCATCTCTGGGTGGGTTGAAAATCTCTTTTCATACAACTCTCAAAAGTCTGAGCTTTGAAGAATCATTATTTCATTTGACTTTAGTACACCGTACTATATTGATAAGAAAATGCCCATTTCTGAGATATCGTCAGTGCTAGTGCACACAGCCCGGTGGTTCTTGCTGAGAAGGATGAGGCATGGAAGCCGCCTCACCAGGCTCATGAACGGAGATTTCAGCCTAGCATGGACCAGATAGGGAAACTACCTACCAGCAAGCAAGGGCAGCAGATGCTAAACCACATCCCATCCTCGGTGTAAGGACGTTTGGGTGTGACTTATTTGGTTACCGGACTGCCTGACTCGCAGGGCAAAGGGCTATTGTTATAGATTCATGGGGGAGACAGACAGACTCTAAACCTATTGTTGTGGCGTTTCAGACTCATGGAGGCCTGAATGGGTCTGTGTAGACTTGTGCTCCACAGAGCTTCCGGTGAGTTTGGGGGAAGTAGATCGCTAGCCTTTCCTCCAAGGCACCTCTGGGCCCTCCTTGCTTCCTACGTGATGTGAACATCCACGATCTTCAATGCTGTGAGGACACAGGAGGCTGAGGGGGGAGCACCCAGGCACAGGCTCGTCCCAGCCTTTCTGTACAGAGGCAAGTTTGTGGAGTGGAGCATGTCAAGGCAGACAAGCTGCAAAGAAGTTGTTAACATTACCTGCGAGGAAAGAGCAAGTACTCCCAGGGAAAGAATGAGGGAGAAAGCAGGAGACAAGTTGCGAACAGGCGAACCCAGCCCGAGACCCCTGTGAGTGGTGTGAGCTGCTATACGGATCTCCTGGGCTCACCCTCGGGTCCCGTTGTGTCAGGTGGCTTCCTTCTCTCGCACAGACACACACAAGCATGCTCCCCAACCTCTGGTGTCATGACTGTGCACATCCCCCAGAAGCCCGGGTGCCAGCCCAATGTTATCCCCTTGCCCCTTGAAGTTCACTGTGAGCGAATGATGTGGCTGAGTGATCAAGGCGGGGAACTCATCGGCCAGTAGAACCCCCAAATCCCGCGGGCTATAGCTCCCTGCATAGCTGTACGAGACAAATACTCTGTGTGAGTAACTTTGGCCTGGCTCCAGCAATAACACAGCTGTTGAAACAGCTTAGTCACCAGGGCGATGGAGGCAGTGTGGTGAGGGAATGCTAGGGTGCCGTGATCTGACATTTAGCTGGCTGGCAGCAGCCCTGAGAGCCAGTACGGATCTGTGGGAGAGCTGGAGAGGGAATCTGCTACCCGTCCACAAGCATTCCCTTGTTTCTTTTGAAGCCCAACCATAATCCCCTCCCTGGGCAAGGCAGCCTGAAGAAGCAAACTGGAAAACATTTTCAGTCCGAGGCAAGGGAAAGAAATGGTTTGCTCCTGGTTTCTACCCCTTAATGATCCCCGTTTATTTCCTGAACAACATTTTTGAAAATGTTGCCCCAGGCTAAGTATGCAGAGTGCATTTAGATACGGTGTGGATGTGTGTGTGTGTGTGTGTGTGTGTGTGTGTGTGTAGAAAATGCGCTCCCTTATCTTAGTAGCTTATCTGGAGATGGCAGGGACTCCTCCTCACTGGAGGGTGTCCAAAGCTGGGCGGGGAAGTTAGGCCGGGAAAGTGCTGGCCCTTCTTCCTCATCTTGTTTGGGATCCAAACTCTGAAAGACCCGGAGCAGATCTGGGCAAGATACCGATCCGGTTTCATCAGGGTTTGGGGAGGACTAATGGACGGTCAGAGAGTGACCTCATTCCTCCTGGAGCGCTTTGAAGAACTGACTGGTGTGTGTCCCCTTTATCCCCGGCTCTTGTGTGCTGTTTGTTTTGGAAGTTGTTAAGCTAAATTAGCCACCCCTTTCCTTTCCTGGTTCCTGTGTGGGAATGCAGCTGTCAGTCTTCACACCCTGCCACTGCCTATTTTTAGATTCAGTGTGAATGAAGCTCTCGTCTCTAATTGCATTCGGAGCAGGGAGCCAAGCAGGTTGTTTTTCGGTAGCTATCAAAATGGTTCTTCTAAGTGCTTCTTGTGTGGATGGTGTCCTGGGAGTGGGCAAAGACGCCCTTTGGGGTTTGCCATCCTTGACGCCTCCCAGGATGTGTTCTCTCCACATTCACGGTGAGGGCGGCCAAGTAGAAAAGAGCCATCAGCGCGTTTGCTTTCCAGCATTTGAACACTCGCCAGCGTGGATGGTTCGGACGTCCCTAGTTTGGGTTAGGAAAAGACTGGGTCATCGTTGAGTTCAAAGCTCCTTGGGCCATTCGGTGATACAGTCTAAGGCAGTGGTTCTCAACCTTCCTTTCATACAGTTCTTCATGTTGTGGTGACCCCCAACCATGAAATTATTTCCTTTGCTACTGTTATGACTCGGTTACCCCTGTGAAAGGGTCGTTCGACCCAAAGTGGTGGCGACTCACAGGTTGAGAAGCGCTGCTCTAAGGGATTAAGTAATCTAGAGTGGATTGAGCACTGTGTATATGCAGTGGGCTTCAGTTTCCTCTGGGTGTCTGCCCAGCCCCCACCATTCCCACGCTGCCTGTCGTGCGCTGCCAGCCTCTCCCTCTCTTCTCCCCTAAGCATCTTTATAAACAAAATTCTGCAATGCCTCGTGGAAGCTTCCTTTGTCACCAGATCCTGCGTTCCCCCCAGCCTTGCCTAAATTCTTCCCTCTCTTCTTTCCCCACTGTATTGAATTCATGGATTTCTCTGACTGCATAGTGCTAATTTGTGTTTCCATGCCTATTTCTATATATGTCTCCCTCTGCCTGAACGTCTTTATCCTACCTCATTAACTTCTGGAAGTCTCCACACAACTATCTTGACCTCTACCCAACTCTTGACCCCTTTATGCTAACTAAATCTATTGCCTCAGGTCGATTCCAACACACAATGACTCTGTAGAAGGAGTAGAACTCGCCCAAGGGTGTAATTTTTATGTGAGCAGACTGAAGCATCTCTCTTCCAGAGAGGAGCTGGTAAGTTTGAATAGCTAGCCTTCTGGTTAGCTGCTGAGCACTTAACCACAGCACTACCAGGCTTACCCAGGCACTGCTGAGGACAAAAGGATTGTATCCTTAATGTTTTCTGACACTGACTTCTGGTAACTTGTTAGCTTCCCTCACAAATCTCCATATTTATAAGTATTGTGTGAGTGCCACGGCAATGGATTATTAAATACTCCTGAGAAGTAGAGTGTGGTGGAATGGGTGGTTGGTATTAGAATCGGTAAAGAAGGATGGAACGTGGAGAATTGTGGAACTTCAGCCTCATCGCTGTCATCCTTGGGTAGATGTGGGGTTGGATTCTCCTTCTCCTGATGGAAGCTGCAAAAGGACAGATGTGGTCCACCACCTGTCTTCCTCTTTTCACTGTGAGAAATATAAGGGCAATGATTTTGTCATATACAGGGATATACTTGACAAACATAACTGTTGTCCATGAAAATTAGTAGATGTCTGAATATATTTAGTGGAGGAAAAACTGAGTTGTTAGAGAAGAAAAATTACGTAAGTCAGAAACTCAGATGTACACTAAGAAAGGGGAAAGTATTTGAGAAGGATATATATATAAAATATAGTATATATATATACATATATATATATACTATATTTTAATTTCCTTATTCTTAACTGATCCGCCAGATCACAATTTGTTCAAAATAACAATAGAATTAATATGTTGCATGATTAGACCTTATGGATAAGTTAACTATTTGGCAGCGCTAATATAAGGGAAGGAAGAATTGGGAGGATTTACTTATAAGGTACTTGTATGACTTGTGAAGTTGTATTTGATATTGTTATTTGATAGTGGACTTAATATTTGTTGTAAATGAATGCTAAAAAGTCTAGGGCAACCACAGCATTTTAAAAAAAGAAGTCAAAAGAGTTTTGAAAAAAATGTGGAAGATTAAATAACAAGAATAACAACAAACAAAATAAAAAACAAGGGAAATAAATGGAAAGTGGTTATAAATATGATTGATATTAAACAACTTTATCAGTAATCACGTTAAACATAAATGCTTATAAATGCAAATGTCTATATCAAAGACAGGCAGATACTATGAGACTGGATTAAAAAGCAAGACTCAACTGTGTTACCTGCCAGAAATCTACTTTAAATATAAAGACATTAAAGGCAAAAGGGTGAGAAAGACATACTATGTTATCAATAATTGAAAGTGTTGGGTTGGTTGTACTAATTTTAGAAAACAGATTTCAGAACAGAGAAAATGATTAAAGATAAGACTGGCCATTACATAATGATAAAGGAATATTTACTTATCTTT
Organism: Echinops telfairi; assembly: GCF_000313985.2. NCBI lineage: Eukaryota > Metazoa > Chordata > Mammalia > Afrosoricida > Tenrecidae > Echinops > Echinops telfairi. Next base: position 56,460,258 of record NW_022104341.1, read on the forward strand.
TACAATGTTTTTCTTATCTTGTACTGCTCTAACAGAAATACCACAAGTGGATAGCTTCAAAAAACAGAAATTTCTCACAATATTGGAGGATAGATGCCTTAATTAAGGGTGCTGCCTCTAGGCCAGCGGTTCTTAACCAGTGGGTCGTGACCCCTTTGGGGGCGGTCGAAGGACCCTTTCACAGGGGTCGCCTAAGACCATCGGAAAAACACCTATTTCCGATGGTCTTAGGAACCGAGACCCCGCTTCTCTATCCGTCTCCAAGCGGGTCCACCCACAGCAGATATGCCCACCTGCGCATGCCTGGCGTGAAGACTGTTAGCCATGCTACACCATGCACAAGACAAAATCTCATTTATTTGTAATTAGAAATAAATACTTCACAATATAGAATTACATATTGTTTTTGTGATTAATCGCTATGCTTTCATTACATTCAATTTGCAACAATGAAAGTACATCCTAAATATCAGATATTTACATGACAATTCATAACTAGCAAAATTAAAGTTATGAAGTAGCAACGAAAATAATTTTATGGTTGGGGGTCACCAGGACATGGGGAACTGTATGAAAGGGTCACGGCATTAGAAAGGTTGAGAAGACTTTTTCTCTGTTCCCTCTGGAGGAAGTTTTTCTCTCTTTTGAGCGTCTACTCCTGGGTAGGCTATGTACCTTGGGCTGGCATCCCGCTTCTAATGTCTCTGCTCTGGCTTGCTTAATGTCTTTTATATCTCAAAAGAGATTGATTCAAGATAAACCCTATAGTAATCATTTCTCATTAATAAAGCAAAGATAGTCCACTCCCAAATGGGATTATAAAATAGCCATAGAGGTTAGGATGTACAATGCATATTTGGGGGGCATATAATTAAATTTATAATAAGGGATCAGTTATCCAAAAAGACATAACCATCTTGAATTTGTATGTATCTAACAACAGAGCATTAAAATATGCAAGGTAAAAGCCACTAGAACTTCAAGGAGAAATAAACAAAGGCATTACTGTAGTTGGAGACGTCAACACCTCTCAATCAATAATTAATTAAGCCATAAGAATATAGTTGAACTGAGCAATACATCAATCAACTCTATCTAATTCACATTTATAAAATATTTCATCCAACAACACACAAGGAAAATTTACCAAGACAGTCTTCTTGGGCCATAAAATACACCTTCAAGACAAATTAAACGAAAGGAAAAAGGGGGAAAAAAGCATCCTATCGGACCATGATGGAATTGAGTTAGAAATCCGTAGCAGAAAGATAAACTGGAAAAAGCCCCAGTCAGCAGTGAACAATTAGAATGTTTTAAATTTAAAAAAGAGCATCATTTTCATTCGCACCAATGAAATAAAATGTTTTGTTAAACATAAATGTTTTGTTAAACATAAATGTTTTGTTAAACATAAAACATGTAAATGTCTATATTTAAAAAAAACACAAACTACAGAACTTTGATGTAAGAAATAAAAAATCAAATAAATGGCGCTCTCTTCCATGCTCAGGGATGAGCAACACCAGTTGCCCTCAAGTTGATTCGGCCCCAGGATGACCCGATGGGTGTAAGAGTAGCACTGATTTTCACAGAGGTTTTAATGGGTGCCTTTCTTTCAAGGCAGCCTCAGGTAGACCGAACCCTGCAGCCTTTTGTTTAGCAGCTGAGTATGTTACCATATGCACCGTTTAGGTGCTCCATTTATGGGTAGGAAACCTTCAGCTTATTGCTTTGATCTGTGCATGCAATTCAATTAGAATTTGGAAACCAAACGGGAGAAACATGCTCAGCATATCTGAAACGGAAAGAACTCAAAAACTTCAAGCCTCAAGTTGCACTGTTGAATGATTCTACAGGCAAACTATTGAATGCTGCAGGAATCATCACGAGATGATGGAAAGAAGACAGAGTCACTGGACCACTGGACCAATAAGATATTCCACCATTTTGGGGAGATAACATGTGAGCACGAACCAATGGTACTGAAGGAAGAAGGTCAAACTGTACTGAATGCATTAGCAAAAAACAAAGCTCCCGAAATTGATGGAATACCTGCTGAAAAGTTCCAACAAGCTGGTGAATCACTGGAAGTACTCACTCCTCCACGCCAGGAAATTTGGAAGGCCGCGACTTGACCGAATGACCGGCAGAGATCCATGTCTGCGCCCACTCCAAAGAAAGGTGACCCAACAGAATGCTCAAACTATTGAACAGTATCATTGATATCTTGAGCTAGGAAAACGTTACTGACGTTCACCAAGCAATGGTGGCAACACTACATTGACAGGGAGCTGCCAGAGGATCAGGCCAAATTCAGAAGAGGACATGGAACAAGGGATATCATTGCTGATGTCAGATGGGTCCTGGTTCAAAACAGAGAATACCAGAAAGATATTTACTCGTGTTTCATTGACATGCAAAGGCATTCGACGTGTGAATACACTGTGGATAACCTTGAAAACCGAGCACGTCCTTGTGCTCATGAGGAACATGTATGTGGATGAAGAGGCAGCTGTGGGAATAGAACAGACCGAACAAGGGCACCCTGCATGGTTTAAAACCAGGAAAGGTGTGCCTCAGGGTTGTGTTCTCTCCCCGTACTTGTTCAGTCTGTGTGCTGAGCAAATCATCAGAGAAGCTGGATTCTATGAAGAAGAATGTCGCATCAGGATTGGAGGAAGGCTCATTAACAACTTGTGATATGCAGATGACACAACTTTGCCTGCTGAAAGTGAGGAGTTGAAGCCCTTGCTGACGAAGATTAAGGATTTTAGCCGATAGTGTGGATCACAACTCAAGGAAGACTAAAATTCTCACAGATGGACCAATAGGTCACATCATGGTAAATGGAGAAAACTTTGAAGTTGTCACGGATTTTCTCTTACTTGGATCCACAATCAATGCTCCTGGAAGCAGAAGTCAAGATACTAAAAAATGTATTACATTTGGTAAGTCTGCTGCATAAGACCCCTTTAGAGTATTGAAGAGCTACGATGCTACTTTTTTTTTTGTTCCGGTCCCATTGACGCAGCCGCACTGTCAGCCCCTCTCATTGAGGCCTTCCTCTTTGTCAGGAAAGAGCAGTCCCTGGGGAAGGATATTTTGGTTGGTAAAGTGGGAGGACAGCAAGAGAGAGGAAGGCTCTCAATGTGATGGAACCGTGGTGAGGATGGTGCAAAACTGTAGTGTTTCCTCCATTGTGCATAGGGTTGGAGCCGACTCAATGACACTTAGCAACAGCAGCAACAACAACATGTTACTCAAGGTCAATCTAAGTCCCAAGTTATTTCGTGAATGCTGACAAACGGATTCTACAGATTATGTGGCAGATGCCCAGGGTAACCAACACAATGCTGAAGAACAATGTTGGAAGACGAATAACCCTACTTCAAGGCTTACTATAGAACTCTACCGATCAAGACAATGTGATACTGGCAAAGGAAACACAAATCAGTGTAATGAAATAGATCTCTGTAAAGTGAAATCAATTCAGAGTTCTGACATAGTAGCAAAGGCAGTTCAATGGAGAAAGACTAGTCTTTTCAACAAGCGATGACTGTGAATGCACAACTGGGCATCTCCATACAGAAAATAAGTGAATCTAGATTTAGACATTAGTTTTATCACAAGAAATTTTTTCTTTCCCCCCCCACCAAAACCATTTTATTGGGAGCTAATACAGATATAAAAATTAACTCAAAGTGATCATAGACCTACATGTAAGATACAAAATTATTTAACTTAAGGAAGATAAATAGGAGCAAATCTAGGAGACATTGGGTTTGACAGTGATTTTTAGATGCAAATCCAAAGCATAGCCCAGAGAAAAATAAAGGTAGTTGGACTTTATCAAAATTAGAAATGGCTGCTGTGTAAAATGCAAAACCAGCAAACAAAACACATTAAGAGCATGTGAGACCAAGGCACAAACTGGGAGAAAATATTTGCAAACCATCTAATAAATGACCTGTGTCCAAGATAGATAGAGAATACTCTAAGTTTAGAAATAAGAAAATAAAGAAAAAAAAATTTTTAAGGGCAACAGATCCCTAAAGCAACTTCAGTGAAGAAGAGCACCCGGCAAACAAGCATATGAATTGACGCTCAGCACCGCACTGCACCGTTGTTGGATGCCGGGAGCCCTGGAGTGGGTCCTGACTCACAGCAACCAGATGCACACCAGAAGGAAACCCTGCCGGCCTGTGCCGTCTTCACAGTTGTTCCTATGTCTGTGCCCATTGTTGCAGCCACTGTGTCAGTCCATTTCTTTCCTGCCCCTCTACTTTACCAAGCACGATGTCCTTCTCCAGTTCCTGGTCTTTCCTGACAAGGTGTCCAAAGTACGCGAGATGAAGTCTCCCCATCCTCGACGCTAGGGAATACTCTAGCCATACTTCTTTCAAGACAGATTTGTTTACCTTTTCATAACACATGGTAGTTTCAAAATTCTTCTCCAGCACCACAGATTAAGCACATCGATCCTTCTTCAGTCTTCCTTATTCAATGTCCAACTTCCACATGCACATGAAGTGGCTGAAAACACTGTGAATTGGGTCAGGCTCACCTTAGTCCTTAAAATAACATCCTTGCTTTTCAGTAGATAAACTAGAGTGTACCCATTTAAGACAATATTCTCAGTGATAAGAAGAAATGAGTTAATCAAGCTATAGAAAGACATGGAGACCTCTTAAAGGCATTTTGCTAAGTGAAAGCAGATAGTCTGAAAAAGCTTTATCTACTATATGACTTCAGTTATAGGACCTCTTAGAAAAGGCAGGGTTATAGCACACCGAAAAGATCAGTGGTTGCCAGGGACCCAGGTGGGGAAAGTTGGGAAGGGATAAATAGGGAAGCCACACTCACTGCCAGCAAGTCGAGGCCGACGCAGATCCTGTCAGACAGGGTAGAACTCCCCCTGTGTTTCTGAGGTTGTCGCCCATTTCAGGAGTAGAAAGCCCCATCTTTCTCCCCAAATAGGTGAAGCACGGGGTATTTTAAGGTCACTGTAGTGGCACTGGGGATCAGGCATTGGTTTCCTAACATCTAGGACAGTGGTTCAAACCCACTAATTGCTTCTTGGGAGAAAATGAGGCTTTGACTCCTGTATGGATTTCCAGCCTTGCATACGTTATATAGGGTTGCTTCCTATAAGTCAGTCAACTTGGTGGCAGGGGGTTTGTTGGTTGGTTGTTTTTGGTGGCAGTGGTGGTGGTGAAACTATTCTGCATGTTACTTATTGGTAAATAAAGGACATTATGCATTTGTCAAAATCCATACAGCAGTGCACCACAAAACATGAATCCTAATGTCGACGATAGACTTTAGTTAACAACACTATATCAATATTGGCCCATCAGTTGTAGCAAAGACACCACGGAATGCAAGATGTGACTAATAGAAGAAACTGAGCAGGGGGAAGAAAGGTAGAGGGGAACTCTCTCTACTTGCTGTAAAAATTTCTGGAAACATAAAACTTGTGCAAACAACAGAACCCATTAAGGAAAATCTGGATTGGCTTGTCCATATAGCACCGTGGTTGCAGAAAGACTGGTTGTTCCATCTTGATAGCAGTGTCGATTGTCATAGGGCCTTCATTCCTAGTAGACCTCCATTTGAACATGACCCAAGTCATTCTCAGCCCAAACAGCCAGACAATTTATCTGCTCGGGAATCTCTTTCCAGAAGTCTCTTATTTCCAGGCACAATGCAGATATTCGTGTCTCCGCCCTTTTACTGAGTTTTGTATACACTGGAAGCAATAGATCTGAGCTAGGTCATAGCTAGTCTACAATTAAGAGCAAGTTTCAGAGTCTCTTCTGACACCTACACTGGTCTTTTCTCTTTCCTGGCTTTTGAATGACCCTTCCCTTTCTTCATTGGTGATATTCTCGATATCATCCCACAGCTCCGTTGTGTCCAATGCAACAAATCTGATCTGGAGATGTTCACAAAATTAAAGTGGTATAGGCTCAAGGTTGAGTGGTAGAGACACACAAGGTTCTTGTGGACTTGTGTTATTGTTCTTCAGGTTTATCCCAAACTTATGGAGGAGCAATTGATGCTCTATCCCTCACTCAGCCCCTGACCTAATTTTAGCTGTTGTTGCTGAGCTTTTCCCTAGGTTCTTCCCACAGATGTAGCCTGTACTTTATCTGGAGAAGCCCGTGTGCATAGTCATCTTTGTTGTTGTTGAAACAGGTATTTGTGATGAAGTCTTTGGTCTTGCAAAATTCTGTCTTGTGATCTCCTGCTTTGTTTGAATCACCAAATCCATATTTTCCAAAGACTGTTCCTTCCTCTTTGTTTCCAACTTTTGCATTTCAATGGCCAGTAATTACTTCTGCACCTAGATTGCATGCTTGAGCAACTTCAGGTGGAAGAAAAATGTAGAATTCTCCAATGTCTTCATCACTGGCTTTGGTGATTGGTGCATACATTGAAATAGTAGTTGTATTTATTGGATTTCCTTGAACATGAATAGCTATAATCCTATCACAGACTGTGTTACATTTTAAAATAGATCTTGAATTGTCCTTTTTGATGACAGATGAAGTGCCATTCCTCTTGCTTGTATAATTACCAGCCTAGTAGACCAAGTGATTTTCTCATTAGAAATGCCTAATAACAGTCCATTTCAGCTCACAAATGCCTAGAATGCTGATTTGTTTTAATGCATTCCATTTCATCTTTTACATCTTTCCCAATTTTCCTAGATCCAAAGGTCATACATTCTAAGTTCCAATTATTCATTGAGTTTAACCACTGTTTCATCTCCTTTTGAATCATCCTCCATTAGCACATTAGAAGGTCCCAAAGACTTGACTCTATCCAAGTCATTATGGGTCACTCTGATTTGCTAAGGCAGCTCTTCCTCAGTCATATGTTGACTGCCTTTCCACCTGAGGGGCTCAGCCTCTGGCCTTCTGTCCAACAATGTTCTGTCTCCCTTCAGGAGGCTTCCAGTGTCTGACTAGGTTTGGGTTCTGCCCTGAAGGTTGTCTGGCTCATTCCTCAGAAGTGGACAAGCCTGTTCCTTCCTTGTGTGTGGAAGCTCTGCTGAAACCTGTTCACTTTGGGCGATCTTCTGAAATGTGAATACCAGGTCCTGGCTTCCAGCACCCCAGCAGCACACAAGCCACCACAGTACAACAAACTGACAGACAAGTGGTGGTGGGAAATTGATAGGTTAAGTTTAAAACTCAGAAAGGAAATCTGGACTTGAGATGGTGCCTGATACCCCAGAATCATTAACATGCCTCTCAAAAGAGACATTTGGTGGTATGGTGGTAAAAGTCTCACCTTCCAATGCCAGAAACCTTTCAGGCTGGCACTCTCCTGAAAATCCGCCAGTGGAAGCGCTATAAAGTTCAGACTGAAAACAGGTCATTGGCTTGGTGCAGGATTGTACAGTGTTCTGTTTGTATTGCATGAGGTCAACCCCCCCGCTGGGGAATGGGTCACCACACGCAAGGGCACTAACAACAGTAGAACCTGGGGAAAAGCGCTGGGTATGTCATTGTAGCTACTGATGAGTCAGCTCCCGGAGACCTTCCCGCCTGGAGCCCTTGCCTCGTGGTGGTGACCCCGGGCGCCTCGGAACAGCACGGTGCTCCAGAGGGATTTCACGGAGGAGACTTCTGAGAAGTAGAGTGCCCGGCTCTGCTTCTCCGGATTCTCGGAGTGGACTCAAACCACCATCTCGTGGTTAGCCGCAGCCGAGTGCCTTGTGCTTTCTGGGAACGCCCCACTGGATAACGTTTGCCCTGTCTTCCATAGTACTTTAGATTTCATTTACCTACCATCCCTCCCTGGAAAAAAAAATAATGTTCCCAATTATTGTTCTCGAGGTAGAGACTTTAAGCAACAATAGCCTTCAATATAATAGGGATAAACTCAAAAACAAAAACAAACAACAACCACCAAAAAACCCAAATTCACTACCATTCCAATCCATATCAACCATTTAGGACAGGTTAGAACCACTCCTGTGGGTTTCCGAGACTGTACCTCTTTTCCCCCTTTCTTTCTATTTTGTGGGGTGGTGGTGGGGGGAGACTGTAACTCTTTGTAGGAGTCAAAGGCCTCATCTTCCTCCCTTGTGATTGGCAGCCTGTCATAACCTACTGCACCCCAAGGGCCCCTTGCATGGTTGTTTCTCACCGGGAAGATGTCACTGAGCCATGAAGAGGGTCCTCCCTGGAGCGCGCATGTTGCCGAGAGAGCTGACTTCAACCCGCAGGTCCCGCTCAGAGGGCAGCACCCATTTTGGAGATGTGTGGAGGACATTCTTACCACGGAAAGTATTTCTCCACAATTCATATGCTTGGGGTGATGGCGAGAGAGCAGCCAAGGAATGTGAACTCAACGGTTAGGCGGGTTTGTACTCATTCATGTCCCACGCCCTTGGGACAGCTTAGGAAATGGCCATGGCCAGATTTATCATTAACTGGGTCCAGTTTGGGAAGACCTAACCATGGATGGGAAGCCCTCGTACTACTGTAGTTAGAGTCCTGAGCTACGAAACAAAAGGTGGGCAGTTTGAACCCACCACCGCCAAGAACGCAGTGGCCTTCTGCTTCTTTAAAGAAACTCCCTGGAGCACTGCGCCTCAGCCCTCCGGCATCGCTATGAGTTGCTATGCATTCCACAGCAGTGGGTTTGCTTTTGTTTGGGTTTGGGTTTAACCAACTGTAGATAGGGGCAAGATTGGTCTTGTTATTTCTTTAATTGAACGAGGCAAGAACATCCAAGGCTGGTCCAAGGGCTTTTGATTGGAGAGGAACTCCGGCATAAATTACGCCCAGAGGTCTGGGCTCGCCTCCCAGCCTCTGTCTGAGGTTACCCAAACAAACCCCAGTGACTGGCCACTCCCTTTTGCAATGTGGTAACACACAGGAGCATTTTTTGAAACCTCTTTCACCCCCGCCGCAGCCCCCAGGGCAATGGACCAGGAAATTCCGCATTTCCCAGGAAACTTAAAAGGTTTTTGACAACCATAGCGTGATTCTTTATTTGTTCTTAAGGTAACTTGTCCTCTCCCCCTTGCCCACCCCCCTACCGCACCCCCAGTTTTCTTTCTAGCTTGAAAGGGAATGCGGGGAAAGGAGCTAGAATTTTGAGTGCCTGCTGGGTGCCAGACACATGGGCCTGTCAGCGGCCTTGGGAAACAGGTGCCTGTTTCCATCTTGCAGAGGTAGAAGCAGACTTATTCAGAGTCGCCCAGGCAGGAAGACCCAGGTAGACTTCACACCCAGGTGTGTCTGGTACTCACACTCAAGCGCTTTATAGGAGCCTGGCTGACAACAATTCAAACAGAGGGGGGTAAAGTGAGAAGCATTCTGGCAATGTCCTCTGTGATGCTCTAACATCAAGCAGCTGCCTGTGGCTCCCTCGTGCTACTTATCCTCGTAGCCCCCTGTATTGTCCTCCTGCCCTGTTGACATCTGCACAGGACTCTCCCCTGGTCTGCAGGAAGACTCACTGGCACGTGCTCTTATGGGGGAGAGGGTAGGATAGTTGTAAAGGGGAGTAGCGTGTGGACTTGAATGCTGTCCAAGGAAACGGTTGGCCATTGGTTCCCAAATGGAAAGACATCTTAAAGATGGAGTCTGCTCCCCTGGACCCTGAAGCACAGGTTTCCTCCTGGCAGGGTGTTGCCCCTGTAACCTGATGGAGATTGTATATGTAAACCACCACAGTGCCTTTGCACACCTCCCTTCCCGGTATTTTGAACGCATTTGCCACCCAACTGAAAGAGGGGTCTCCAAGGCGATCCGAGACCTGTGAAGCTTGGCCCGCCCCACAGAGAGCGAAGCGGGTGGTCTTGGTCTGTATTGGTGTGCAAAACCATGCATTTCAAGCGCATAAACACCTAGTGCCAGTACCTTACACCTCGATCATGGGAACAGGTTTAACCAGTGGCCTCCTTTTACAGGAAGGGTTTTTTCCAAGTGCCAGATGCATCCCTTGCCTTCTTGCCATTCTCCCAGGGAGTTCAATTTGGATTCTTCACCTTCATTATCTGGGGTGTGGGGGGGGAAGTATTGCCCACGCAGTATCCCAGGAGTCATGGAACCGGCATTTTATTACATGCTACATAGTTATTAAAGCTTAACCTTATTTCCGACTCCATCAGAGGCCAGAGAGAAAATGATCTAGGCGGCCTGCTCCACACCATTGCTCCTCTGGCTAGGGCTTCACTGTTTTTGATTTTTTGTTTTTGCTCCAGATTTGGAGTTCTTAGTGGGAAGCCCCAGGATCTTGAAACCTGGTCATGAGTGTGAAGTAAAGGCATGTGTACATGTCTTCTGGAGCCCTGGTGGGAGAGTGGCTTGTGCGTTGGCTTGCTAACTGCAAGATCAGCAGATCAAAGCCACCAGTTTTTCCTCAGGAGAAGGACAAGACTTTCTGTTCCTGTAAAGAGTGACTGTGTTGGAACCCCACAGGGGCAGTTCCACCCTGCCCACCAGCGTCTCTGTGAGTCAGAATCTACTCCATGGCTGTGAGTTTTTCCAACTTGGGTGTTTCCCATTCAGAATAGATTGATAACAATGATAGCTAACACACTGTACTTTACCTCACTGAACTAAGCCTTCCTGTACATTATCAAAGATGGCGAAAGATTGTGAGACTATACGCTTTGCAGCTCTGGAAGCTTGGGGCTATGTGTGAGGAGGGGAGACTTCCTGGGCCTTGACTTTGTCGTTGTTATTTTTGTTAGTTCCGTCTCATAGCCACGCCATGGACAGCAGAACAAAGCACTGCTGGGCCCTGCGCCATCCTCACCATCATCGCTGTATTTGAGCTCATTATGTCCGTCCACCTCCGGGTGTCCTTCCCCCATTCACGATCCTCTGCCAAGCACGCGGCCCTTCCCCAGACGCTGCCCTCCGAGTGAGACGTTCCAAGTCTGTGAGACGGCGTTCCACCACCCCCACTTCTCAGGAAGGTTCTGGCTATGCGTATTCCAGGACAGACTTGTTTATCCTCTCGGCAGTCTGTGGCCCATCAGTACCCTTCTCCAACACCACCGTTCAAAGGCATCAATTCCTCAGGAGACTCTTGTACCTCACGAATCAATGCTAACAGATCCTTCAGGGTGACAGGTCGTGTAAGAAATAAGTTGCTACTATGTATGGCTTAGGCAGAAAATAGTGGCCATTGACCAGTTCATCATAGACAGCTTGGAGAGAGCTGTGCTTGATTGTGAAGCGGCTAGAAAGGAGGGGTGGGCAGCACCCAGGATCCAGTGGGCGCCTCCTTGCACATGATGCAGAGGGAGCCTGGCGTCTTTGACTTCACATCTGCAGAGATGATTTTTGTTTGTTTTCTTCTCGTTTTCAGTGACTTGTTATTGTGTGCTGTCCAGGAAGTTCCAACTCTTAATCACCCTACAGGACAGACTAGAAGTGCTCCGTAGATCTCCTCGGCTGCAGTAGGCACGAGAGCAGAACCCCGCATCTTGTCTCCCACAGATTTAGTGGTGGGCTCAGATGACTACCCTTTCAGCCAGCAGACATGTGCTTCACTGGTGAACGCCAAGGGGCTCCTTCCATAGTGAATTACATACGGGCATTTCAAGTTGGGAGAAATCTCATGAAAATCGGAATTTGTGGCTTTCCCTCAAAGGGTAGGGGTGGGGAATCTGGTAACACTGACCTATGATACTCAGGAAAGCTATAACTGGGGTCAAATGCAGGTGCTTCCTGTATGTAGATAGGGATGGTCTTCAGCCTACCCATGATCACTTGGGTAGTTAGGTGCAGAATCAAGACCGGAATTCCACAGCACACCTCTCCTGTCTGTTCTCTATGCTGTTTTTAGCAATCACGCTAACCCCTCAAAGCTGAGATTAGAGCATCCCAGACGCTTGTATGAGTCATTCTTGGAAGCACCCAGAAACACTGCATATGTTTCTCCTAGAGAAAGCCGGGAAGGGCATTCGGTCAGAGCTGAGGGGCTCCTCTCTGCGGTACGCTCCATTCATCTGGCACTTCTCCTGAATTCTACTGCTTTTCTCCCAGCAGATGTGGTGAGGAGTCATGGGACTCTGGGGCGAACCCGAGATGCCTTTCCTCCGAGGCATCTCCTCGGAACCGGAACCGGGGCTGCTCCGTGTGTGTGTGTGTGTGTGTGTGTGTGTGTGTGTGTGTGTGTGTTTCACCTGAACAAGAGTACTAGTTTGTCAAAATATTTAAAAGTGGTAAACCACACCGGCCAACTGTTTTGTCAAATATGTCCTTTCCTCTAATCTTGACATATGTACCTCCATCTTGACCCGGAAAGTCAAGTTTGAATTTATGATTGCTGGATTCCTCGGCATTCTCAGCCAAAACATGAATGAACAGGAAGGCCAGGCCCCCAGGCCCCACTTCTCACCACCCCTGGCTTCACTGCAGACAGAGAGGGCCCCGGCATGCTTGTCTGCGTATGGGCACATAGGCTTAGGCTCAGTTAACATGATCAAGTACCTACTGGCCACTCGGCACATCCTACTTACCATCATGTAATTGGTGTCGTTCTAGAGATGGATACTGCTTTGTGGTTGTTGCTGGGTGCCCTCTGGCTGGGCCCGGGCCATCCTCAACATCGTTGGCTTTCATTGAGTCTGTTCTTGCAGCCACTGTGTCCATGTATCTCCTTAAGAGTCTTCATCTTTTCTGCTGCTTTACAGACCAGGCGAGCTAAGTAAGGTGTCTGGATGCTGTCATTTACTCAAGGCTTTGAACTAGAGCCTGGAACTGAACCAAGGCTCATCACCCCAGCAGGAGCTGGATCTCCAATCGTATAGTCTTAGGGCTGGCGTACCCCTCCCTCCCCCATTAAGATCCCTCTATTCTTGAACTTACTTAGTGTGGGGAACAGAGGATTTCCCTCAAGTTGTCTCCCCCAAATATATGCCAGACTTAGCTGCTTGAGAATGACTGTACACTTGGAGGTCATCAAGAGTGGATTGGGAGTCATTCTCCCTGAGAGGTATCAGCTGTCTAGATCAAGCAGACACCGCTGCTTATCCCACAACAAATAGGGCCCATTCCCTTCTGACATTGTTCCCTTGAAGGAGTGCCTGAAGGCAAGCCTGGGACCCATCTTGCCACACATGCCCCCCTATTCCCTCCCTTTACTATTGGGTGTTCACCCCTAGGTCATCCCCCTCCTATTGCTTGTATTGCCTAATTGTATTGCCTCTTTCTGTGACGTGTGATTCTATAATGATGTCCCCCTAAAGTGATATAATGGGTGGTTAGCAATAGAGAAGAGAGGAGCTCCGGAGCCCGAGAGGCTCTCCCAAGCTCCGGGCTGAAGGCTCTGCCCGATTCCGGGCCCCTCTCTGGCTCTCAGGCCAGGAGAGGCTTCCTGGTTCTCGGTCCCCAAGGCTGCTCCTGCTCCTGTAGCCAGGTTCCCCCTACGAGGACCACCAAGCGGGGCGGAGGTGAGCAATGCTACCATGTAATGTGTCTGACTGTATTATTGTAATATCTCTCACGCTCTCGATGACTTTAATATAATACTTACATATCTCAACCGTACAACTGTGCATTACTGAACCCGTGAGTAGTAGCAGTGGGTGGGGGCTGCCCCCCCTTACCCCTCACTCCCATCAAATTTAACTTAATACTACAACTTAGCATAGTATAAAATGTGCAAAATGGAGAGATGCACTTATTGTTAGTCTAATCTCCTTAATGAGCTCTGTGGTGAGTCAAACACATTTTGTGATATTTACTGATAGGAAAATATGTGTGAACAGTCATTTAGATGAAGATATACTCCTTATTATATTCCTATCTGTGTGTATAATGAGGAGCCTTAGTGGCATAATGGGTTACACGTTGGGCTGCTAACTGCAAGGTCAACAGTTTGCATCCCCAGGTGGCCACTGGGAGAAAGGTGAGGCTTTTTACTCCTGTCAAGATTTACAGCCTCAGAAACACACAGGGACACGCCTCTGATGTCGTGTAGGCTTGCTGTAAGTCAGAGCAACTCGATCACAGTGAGTTTGGTTTTTTGAGTGTGTGTAACAGCATCCTTTAGGAAAGATCATTTATCTTTTACTTTAGTTGTGTCCAAAAAGTGAAAAAGGGGTTTTAAATACTCAGACAAATAGTAGATTCTATATCAGAGAGTTTTGGGGAGGTCACTTTAAGAAGGATGTGTCGAAACCAGAGCCTGCCAGGAGCATGGAAAAGGCCCTTAACTCATGTCCCTGGGGGTGTTTGACAGCCCTGGTCACCTTCAGCAGAGGAGTGCAGACACAGGCAGTCAGGTTAAGGTTTCCAGTAACCAAGGGACTTTTCATGGAAGGACCTCACCTTCCGAGGGACTCTGACTGGTTGCAAGTTCCAGGAGTATGCAGTCTGAGCGTGAGTCAGAGTATAACCCTTCGAGCTGAGAGTGGTGGCAGCTGCCTTGAAGAGAGGGAGCCCTCTGTCTCTGGAGGCGTTGTAGCTCTGACTGCTCGCAGGATGGTTTGCTGGGGGAGAGACGGCCTCACGCTTAGAACTTCAACTGCCATTGATCTTTAAGTCTTCAAGTTTTATTTGTGGGATGGAGTTTGATAAGAACCAGTCTATCTCTTTTTCTTGTATGAATTTCTGGACTCTTTCCAAAGCATCTTCCTCCATTTTCTCTGACAGGAGAAAATGCCGAAGTTTCCATGGACGTCTCCCTGGCTTACCGCGATGATATGCTTGCTGAGTGGACTGAAATTGCCCATGAAAGGGTGCCTCGGAAACTCAAGTGCATGTTCACATCCCCCAAGGTAAGGATCCCTGATATGACAGTGAGTAGAGTTTCTATTTGGTCCCAGGTATATAGAAATGTTAGTTTTTACTACTCACAGACAGGACCTTTGTCTCTTAGGTTGTGTCATCCGCAAAGTTAGTCATTGTCTTCTGTCGTAGTTGAAGAGAAAAGACTATCACAGATCCACGCCCCCACACACCGACCTCCAGTTTGTCTATTTGACTGAAATATCTCCATAAAGCAACTCGTGGGTCTTTGCTGAAAGTGTTATAATCTGCTAGATTGTTCCTTGGTGTGAAGATCTGCTCACGTTGGTTAATACTTGTGTCTGCTTTGTCTTTAGCAAGGCATTCCTTGATTTGTAGCCGCATCCTCCGGGTTATTCAACCCTTTGAGTCTCCCTGTCAGTTCTCCTGTGTAGGACCCTACTCCAATATGACCTTGGTTAACTGATAACGTCTCCAAAGATCCTATTTCTAAACAAGACCAGTCACAGGTACAGTGGTTAGGAGTTTGCGATGGACTCAAGGTGTCCTCTAAAAATATGTGTTGGAATTCTGATGTCTCTTGTTGTGGTTGCTATTGTTAGGTGCCGTCGAATTGGTACCCGACGTACAACAGAATGAAACACTGTCCAGTCGTGCTGTGCTGTGTTTGCTGCTCTGTTCAAGCCTGATCCTGCAGCCATGTGTCAGGGGGTCTCATTCAGGGTTGATTTCCCTGACTTTACCCAGCGTGATAGCCGCCCTAGGCTCTGCTTCCTGTGTACATGCTCAATGTACAGGGGATGAGTGGTGCCATCCTTATTTCTAAGAAGCGTTCTGACTGTGTGTACTTCTTCCAAGACAGATTTGTTCTTTCTTCCGGCAGTCTATGATACAATATTTTCATTCCCATCATGATTCAAAGATATGGTTTTCTTCTTTGGTATCCCTTCTTGTGCAGAATTTGAATGCACGGGTTTGGATCAAGGGCACCTTAATCCTTGAAGTGACGTAACTGGCTTTAAAAGGTGTTTTGCAGCAAATTTTCCCAATGCAATCCACTGTTAGGTTTCATCAATAGGTCTGACTGTGGACGCAAGTAAAATGAAATCCTTGATAACTGCAGTCCTTCCACATTTTCTCCATTTATCCTGATACTGCTGATTGGCCCAATGGTGATGGTTTTTTGTTTTCTTTATATTAACGTTTCATTTGTAGTGAGGGATATGGTTTTAGAGCTTCCTCAGCAAGGGTCTTCACATCTCTTCGCTTTTATTTTCACTCGGAAAGTTGTGTCGTCTTCAGCTGTGTCTTCCTCCAATCTGGATGCCATACTCTTCGTAATCCAAGCCAGTTTGGCAGATATTTGCTCAGCATACAGATCAAAGAAGAAGCAGACAGAAAGACAGCCTTCAGGCAATAAAACATGGGTGAACGTTTTTCAGCAGATATTCTCTGAAGAAGCAAGCATCTGTCATTGGCAGTGATCTCCCATGCAGGATATCTTCTTCAGTTTGGATTTCTGGCAATTTACTTCTAATGCTCTGCTGCAGCCATTTTATAATGATCTTCAGCTAGACTTTATTTGCATGTGATATTAATGATACTGTTGGATAGTTACTGCCTTCTGTTGGATCTCTTTTCCTTGGAATAGCATGGATGCGGATCTCTTAAAGTCCGTTGGCCTTGTTTTTCCCCAATATCTTTGATGCAGTTTGGTGTTTCTTGAACATATGCCACTTTCCCAAGTGGTTGAAAGATGACTAATTTCTTTCATCTTCTTTTTTTTGATGCTTCCTGTACCATTCAATATTTTGCCTGTAGAATCCTTCAATATTGTAACGCAAGCCTTGCTTTTTCTTCTTCGGTTCTTTCAGCTTGAGAAATGCTGAGTGCACACCCCTCCGGGTTTTCAAGCTCCTCGTATCTGCATGTTTCAGTACAACTATTTGCCTTCTCCAGCTCCCCTTTAAAATCTTCTGCTCAGTTCTCTTGCTTCATCTTTTCTTCCACTGATTATAGCTACTTTACATTCCAGAATAAGTTGAGTCCCTTTTGATACCAATTTTGGTCTTTCTTTTCTGTATTTTAATGACTTTTTGCTTTCTACATATGATTTCCTTGGTGTCATTCCACAACTCATCTGGTCTTTTGTCACTAGTGATTAATGTGTCTTATCCTTTTAATGTTCAATGTATCACTTATATTCAATGTGTTATCTAGATATGACAATATGTGATATCTATTCACTCGTGTTCAATGTGCCAATATGTATCTATCCAATGGTCTCTAAATTAAGCTGGAACATACTCAAGGTTGTACATTGACTCCTGAGGGCTTGTTTTAATTTTTTTTTAGCTTGAACTTGAACTTGAATTTCTTATGATCATTAGATGGTCCTTTCACAGTCAGCCCCTGGCCTTATTCTGCATTAAGCACTGATATTAAGCTTCTGTATTATATTATCACTTTCCAGCAAAGTAGTTGATTCGACTCCTATGTATTCCATCTGATGAGGTCCATGGATATAGTCATTGTCTATTTTGAGGAAAAAAGATATTTCCAATTAATAGGTCATGGGTCCTGAAAAATCCTATCATGTAATCTCCCACCTTGTTTCTGTCACTAAGGCCATAGTTTCCAACCATTGGCCCCTTCCTAATTTGTGAATTCCATATTTTAATTGTCAGTAACTATCAATACATCTCGATTGCATTTTTTTGACCAATTTCAGACTGTAGAAACTAGAATATTCTACGATTTCATTGTCTTCGGTATCAGTGGTGGATTGGTCCATCCGTTTGAAGAAGAGTCGTATGAACTGGCCTTCCTTGGAGAGGCGTGGGTATTCTCCGGTCGCTGACAGCATTACACCGCAGAGTCGATTTTGAAATGGTCTCTTTGACGTGAACGCAGTACCATTCCTCTTCTGTTAGTCCCCCACGTAGACTCGCTCCCACTGTCTGATTCAGTCCATTTCTGCTCACGAAGGCCTAGGATATCACTCTTTATGCATTCTATTTCATATTTTAATGACTTCCACTTTTTCCAGATTCATACTTCCTGCGCTCCATGCTTAGATTATCAATGGATGCTTGCCGCTGCTTCTTCCCAAGTTCCAGCTGTACTTCACCAGCAAATGGAGGTCCCAGAAGCTTGACTCATCGACATCGCTTAGTGTGATTCTACTTTAAGGAGGCAGTGGGGAAAATCTGACTTCTCAACTCTGTGGATAGAATTCCATTTGGAAATAGCATTTTCTTTGTTGTGTTAATAAGGCAGTATCAGTGTAGAGTAGGTCTCAAACCTAATCATTGCTAATTAAAAGGAGCAGAATAGCTACACAGACAAGCAACCCCAAATGGGAAGGCTTGATGCCACATGAAGATCACAGGAACTGAGGAGTGCTGGGTGACAGGGACGAGACAAGCGTCTTCCCCAGCGTGGCCACCGAGACTGTCCTCTGGAGCTGCTGCCCGGAATTCCCACTTCTAGCTTCATAACCTCGGACACAAATAATTTCTTGTTCTGAGACCACTCCCTTGGGATAGTTGTTATAGCAGCACTAGGAACCGAAGACTTCAAAATAGTTTATGGTGGAATTTGATCTATAATTCCAAATCACAACCCAGTCCTAAGGCATAAAAACTTCAGGGGAGGTAGGACCCAAGAATCTCTGTTTTAGTTAGACTATCCATTTTTTAAGCTCAGCGGAGTTTGAGAATGACTGTCCTAGTCTCTGTGCTGAATGCCAAGTATCAGGCTCTCCCCCAAAGAAATCCACAGAATGTTGTCGGCAGGCCCTTGTGGGCACTCTGTAGGTTAAACATGAGTGGCAAAGAGAAACTGAAGATACAAGAGAGAGAAATATCTGAACATTTTTAGGCCTTTCTATGTAATGAGGAATAATTAAAATCTCACCAGCTGGCCCTGCAAGTTGATTGTATCTTTAAGAACTAAGACTGGTTGGGCTTCTAATCTAATGGGGTTTGGAATATGGAATTTCATCTTCAGAAAAGGGGAAAGTCATTGCGCACATAATTTACCCACTTAGAGGGCCCCACGAAGCAGAGAATGAGGAGGAAGGGGCTCTTAATGACAGTTGCTTAATTATCTTTAGAATGTGTTGATCCCGTTTATGAAAGATACTAAATCTTGAAAGTTGTGAAGAAAACGAATCATCAAATCTGTGCTTTTTGATTGCAGTGAAATCTAGTCTTGAGTCTGAAGATTAAATGAGAAATTGCTTAAAAGCTTTTTAGTCCCTGGTGGATTGTGAAGTTAAAAAAAAAAAGACCCAGTCAAGTTGCCACCTGCTGTAATTTGTCCTAATTAGCCAGGCTCTTGCTTGAGTTGGAGGAGGGCTGAGAGGGATGGGAGAGATACAGGCAAGTGAGATTAAGGTACCTGCCTTCCTAAATGCCCTACCTACTGGCAGAAGCAGAACCTCAGTGCAGGAAGCACAGTCCCTATCAAGAATTTGCTTCTGAGGCAGATAGGCCTGACCAGGAGCCTAAAACCCAGCAAGGGGCAGGACTAGCAATAGCTTGGAAGTCTCATGGCTTGAGATTCAGCGTTCTCTTCGTGCGGCCGCGTACCAGGCTCTGGCCCTGTCGGAGGCAAAATCATGCTTTTCCTCCCCCTGTGCTGGAAGGGCTTCCACCCCAAATCAGGAAGCAGCAAGGCGGAGCAGCTGGCCTTGGAAGAGTTCTTTGGGTGGCAAATACAGTTTGTAGTCACATAATAATATGGAGATGGGTGGTTCAAACCTTCCTAGCTATGTTTTGGGGGTGCACCCTAAACATCTGATTCCCTAAGACCCTGTAGAGCAGTGCTGCTCTACTTGAATTCATGTGGTCACTCTGTTTGGAATCGACTTGTTTGGACATGACCAAGTTGTTTTCTTGCTTTGAGCTTCGAAGGTTTATGCCCTCATGCTAATTCTGCAACTACCTTTTTGGAACCTTAGACGAGACATGTATAAGGCATTAAACATAAGGTGTTAGTTTTTCCACCCTCCTCAGATTAGCAATGTCTATTAATACAACAAAAACCTACCTTGACCATATTAAAACCCCTCCTCCTGTTACCTCAAAGGGTGACCTGCTGCCTCAGTGCAGATTAGAACATCTGATATATTTTCAGTAGTTCCTGTAGAGTTCTAATTCCAGTTCTGACTGGCAAGCGTAGGAGAGAAAGGAGTGGAAGAGAGGGGGAAAAAAAGACTATATCAAAAAAGAAGAATTAGACAACCTAATGCTTGAAGTGTCAATGGGTAAAATATTGAATACTACAGGAAGCTCCAAAAGAAGGTGGAAGGAATACACAGAGTCTCTATACCAAAAATAATTGGTGAACGTTCAGCCATTTCAAGAGGTATCACATGATCAAAAAACGATGGCACTGAGGGAGGACCTCCATGCTACCCTGAAGGCATTGTGGGAAAAATGAGGCTCCAGGAATTTGTGAACTACCAATTGAAATGTTTCAACAAACCGAGGCAGTGCCAGAAGCATTCACTCCTCTGTGGCAGGACTTTCGGAAGCCGGCTCACTGGAAGATACTCATCTGGAAGAGACCATATTGATGCCGGTCCCAAAGAGAGGTGGCCTGAACAGAATCTGCAAGCATAAAGCAATATCTTAATATGCAAATAACATTTTGATGACGATCACTCAAAATTGATTACAGCAGTAGATCAACAGAGAACTACCCGAAACGCAGGCTGAATTTAGAAGAGGGCGTAACATGCGAGGTAACATGTTGACTTCACATGGACCTTGTCTGAAAGCAGAGGATCCCAGAAGATGTTTCCTGTGCTTTATTGACTATGCAAAGGCATCTGCCCCTGTCTTCACCAACCCTGGGTAACGGTGTAAAGAATTCTGGAATTCTAGAATACTTGATTGTACGCATATGAAACCTGGACACAGATCAAGAGACTGTTGTGCTAGTAGGAGAAGAGGATGTTTTAAAGAACATGTTTTAAAATAAGGACAAGTATAGGTCCTAATTATGGCTTTTACCATACTTACTCAATATGTGTGCTGAGCAAATAACCTGAGCAGTTGTGCTCTCTGAAAAAGAACATCATAACAGGATTAGAGGAAGGCTCATTAACAGCCACGAATAAGTAGATGACACAACTTTGTTTGCTGGAAGCCAAGAGGACTTGAGCACTTACATATGTCTAAAGATCAAAGACTACAGCCTTCCATGTGGTTTGCAATGCAGTGTAAACCAAACTAAAACCCTCAAAGCTGGATCAATAGAGAGCATCAGGACAAACAGAGAACAGAGTGCCATTGTCAGAGATTTCACCTTCCTTGAATCTACAGCCAATACCCATGGAAGCAGCGTTCAAAAGAATCAAAGGATGTATTGCACTGGACACACCTGGTATAGACTAAGATCTATTTAAAGTGTTACAGAACAAAGCTGTCCCATGTTATGGTATTATCATTCACCTCATATGCGTGTGAATGCTGGGCAGCGAGTAAAGGAGGAGCGTTTGAATTTTGGTGTTGCTGACGAGTATTACAAGTACCGTCTGTGGACTGCCAGAAGAACAAGCAGAACCGCTTGGAGGAAGTGCAGCAAGAGTATTTCTTGGAAGCAAAGATATTGGGACTTGGTCCTAATGTACTTCAGACAGGTTATCAGCAGAGCCCAGCCCCTTCCATAGGACGCCATACTTGGTAAAGCAGACACGGTTGGCAAAAAAGAGGAAGACTCTCAAGGAGATGGAATGGCACGGTGGCTGCAACAGTGGGTTCAAACATGACGATTGTGAGTGAGGACAGTGCAAGACCAGGCAGCGTTTCGCTCCATGGACATTGGGCCACCATGAGTTGGAACGGATTCTGTGGCACCTGACAACAACAACAGCTGAAGTTTGGAAAAGAAGCAGAATTCTTTCTTCCGAAAAATATTGCTAAACTGTTATGCTAAATTTTTATCAACTGGAAGTGTCTGGGAAGAGCCCCTCAGATCTCAGAAGATTAAAAAAAGATCATGACAAAGTTATGGAACCTAATCAGCCGTTACCAGACACCTTGAGGGACCGAGTCACTGGAGACTTGGGACCGAAAACAGCAGCCTTGAAGAACATCAAGATCGATTGGTGTATCGTCCACGAAGACAGTGTTCCACACCCTACTGTGGTGAGTGGCAACTGGGGTCTGACAAGCTTGTGAGTAGGCACTTAAGATAAAATTACTAGTCTTCCCCATCTAGAGTCAAGAATGAACAAAAGTAAAAGTTCAAGGAAAATGATTAGTCCAAAGAGCTCGTGAACTGCGGAACCCCAGTCTCCACACCCAGAGACCAGAAGAACTAGATGGCGCTTGACCGCCGTTGTCCACGCCTCTGATTGGAATGACTGAAGGTCCAGACAGAATGGGAGAAAACTGTGGAACAAAATTCAAAGATCATCCAAAAAATGGCCTGGCCTACCAGTCTGATAGAGAATGGTTCATCCCCGGGGACTGGCCCGTAGGGACCCTTTAAGCCTGGAATTGAATCTCTCCCAGGTGATCATCTGGAAGCCAAGCAACAGATAGGCCTATAAAGTGAACATACTCAGATCAATTGACCATATGAGCCTAAAAGGGCAACATTTGCCCCAAAGTAAAGCTTAAAAGACAGGAAGGAGAAGGAAAGATGGCTGAGAGGAAATGGCTACTCTGCGCTTGTACCTTGAGGAGGTCGCCACCAAGGTTGTGCAACAAAATGTGTATGAATTGTTGAATAAAAAAAATCAATTTGCTTTGTAAACTTTCACCAGACTTTCCTGCAAAGTTGCCGTGATTGCTGAGGGTGTCGTTGTGGATGAGCGGGGAGGGAAAGTATAGAAGGACATAAGCCAGACATCTGCCCAGTCTGTCTTCACGTGGGGCTCCCTGGGTAGTGCAAACCGTTAAGGTGCTGCTAAAAGAGAAGGGGGAAGCTTTGAGGCCACACAGAGTGCCTAAGAAGAGAGGCCTGGTGATCTACTTCTGAAAAGTCAACCGTTGAATTCCCTTTGGAGTGCAGAGCCCTCTGACATCCCTGGGACCATGAGGAGTCCGAATGGATTTGATGGTAACTTTTTAATTTCCTGGTTTGGTCTTCAAATACTGATACCAAAATAAATAAACAACTAAATGGATGCACAATACTAAAACTGCTATCTCTACATCCACCATGTACAAAGGACTTCAAAAAGGTTATGGAAAGATTCCATTATTTTTTTTAACCCCATCTTTTCCATGAAGTTTTTAAGTCCTGTCCTATGTCTTCTGTCTCTGTACCAAGGTCGGTTTATTGTTGTCCTAAACTTTAACTGCCAGACCGCCTGGCAAGAAACCCCCCAAGATCACAGGAAGAGAAGAAACCCTCCACATGGAGACCAAAGAAAGACCCTTGCTGTCGTTTTACTTGAGATGTCCCCCCTGGGTGTTTTACTCTGGATATTTGCTATAAGTTCTGGGGTCCCGTGAAATTCTTTTACTCGCGCTTAATTAGGCCTTTTCTATCACTTGTCCAGCTGGTGCCAGCAAGCATTGCAATTGGCATAGAAACCCTGCAGTCATCCACTCTATCAGGGAAAAAGCTCAGCTACCTCCAAGCTCATAACCACCTCTAGCCAGGAGCCCTGGGGAGGTAGAGCACCGTTCATTTTCAAAAGCAAGCTGTGTCTCTGCTGTCCCATCTCCCACCACCCTCTACTGGGCAGCAGCTTGGCAAGAAACCTCTTTCTAGAAATGGGGCCAATTTTGTGTAATTAAAATGTCTGCTCCTTCTTCTCATCTTGCGTCTTGTTAGGAAGCTTTGAGACAGAACTTTCAGAGTGAGCCAGGATGGCAAACTTACCTCATTATTAACTTCCAGCCTGCTTGATCTTCTCCGAAGTCCAAGGATCTTCCTTTTCTTGTCCAGTCACTACAAAGAAATCTTTCTTAGCTTTCTGAAAACAATTAGCCAGCACAAACTGGGGTATGAACTGCAGCCAGGGTTTCCTCCTGAACTCTAAAGAGGTTGGTTTGCCAACAGAGTCTGAGAAGTTCCAGGTGACCTGCTGCAAATAAAAGGCCCCTGCGGCCCTGGTACAGGAGGTTGCTTGAAAGTGCACCTCAAATGAGAAGTTCTGGGGGGTACATTTGGTGAAGTGCTTGATTATTAAGGTTTAGTAGCAGTTTGCTCCTATCCAGCCATGCCTCCAAAGAGAGGCCCGCTGATGGGCTTCTGCAAGGCCTTGCGAATCCTCTGGAATACAGCGCTGCGAACATCAGGCTTTCTCTTGACTTGGAATGAACAAGGGAGTCAGGCTTGGGAGGGTTTTTTTTATTAGTGTTGCGCACAAAGGGTATTAAGAGATAGAAGGGATTTCTGTGCTGTACTTTTCATTTCTGGTTTTGCGTCTAATGTGGCTGTTTTGCTGGAGAGAGGGATAAACACCAGGTCTCGATTGTAATGAACCCTATTAGACTAGCCCGTGAATCTTTTCCTTGAAGCACATCTTTCTGGTAATCCATGACGGCACAGAGCTAGGAGAGCTCGGGCACAGTCTATTGAAGTAGTGGCCTGCCTCCCACCCCCTGTTCTTCTTGCAGACCCTAGAGCACGAGGGGCGTTACTACGAGTGTGATGTCCTTCCATTCATGGAGATCGGGTCCGTAGCTCACAAGTACTACCTCCTAAACATCCGACTGCCTGTGAACGAGAAGAAGAAAATCAACGTTGGGATCGGCGAGATCAAGGATATCCGGCTGGTGGTAAGCGATCCAGGCAGGCAGAAGTGTGCAAGGCACTAGTTCATGGGTACTCGGATTAATAGGAAATGCCTTCTACCTCCTGGCATCCCTGTGCCTCAGTTGTCTCATATGAGAAGTGGGACTAATTTGGTCTTTGTGAGAGGAGAGAACACAAGGTGAACTCATTTGTGCCTGTGGTTACAGAAATGGAAGACAATTACTCACTGCTCAGTGCAGACCTGGTTACGGCGAACACAATTGTGAACAAGACACGAGTTATGCATTTGATTTGCGAGCACACGTGTTAAAGGGCACAGTGGTGTTTTAGGTGATAAAGTCTTTCCAAATGAGCAAAGATGATACCAGAAATGTTTTTTTTAATATTGCTGGTGAATACACAGAATACCATCAAGTTACTGTAATATCCTACCATCCAGAATAGTCACCACTGTTGAGATGTTGATGTGTCTCAAGAAGGTGGCCCAGGACCAGGTGTGTTCAGGTTGCGTTTCGTTCTGTTACACATAAGGTCACCATAAGTTGGAGCTGACTCTACAGCAGCTCACAAGAGCGGCTGACACGTAATTGTTCCCTTACAAAAAGGGATGTTATATCTAACACGTTGTATTCCTGCTTTTGCATGTAATATTAAGGCTATCATATAAATAGAGGGAGACTTCAAAAAGTTTGTGGGAAAATTCCATTATATTTTCATTACATTTTTCTTGAACTTTTGAACTCCCTCATCTATCTTACAATATTGTATAGCATTCCATTATAAAGATTTACCTTACCATACTTGACCAATCTCTACATTTTTAGCATCTAAGAGAGCGCCAGGTTTTTAATGAAAATCTTTACAGATCAAAAATCTTTGATCCCAATCTTAACCATTTTTGTAGCATAAAGGGTCCCTTTTTGTACCTTTTGATACCAACTTAGTTCTACAGTGTGTGAGGAGGGGCCAAGGGGAGAATAAGGACAATGTATGTGTGGGATATTAAAAGTTCTCAGATCTTGAAAATTCAGAACACCCAGTCTCTAGCCTCTTCCTTCTCATGTGTTTGATGGTCAAAAATAATACTATGATACATTCATTCCCCTTCAAAATTATTATTGACCTCTGTCTAGGGGATCCATCAAAATGGAGGCTTCACCAAGGTGTGGTTTGCCATGAAGACCTTCCTTACACCCAGCATCTTCATCATCATGGTGTGGTACTGGAGGAGGATCACCATGATGTCCCGGCCCCCAGTGCTTCTGGAAAAGTAAGAGCTGGTTTGGGAACACTCATTTCAGTCAGTGGCATCCGATGGCCTGCCACACTCCTGCTTGTACTGGAGGCAGGATGTGGGGGGTGGGGTGGGGTGGTCTGGTTCAAGCACCCAGTGTGTTACGTGGACTAGCGAGTCAACCAGGAGTCATTCTGGACTCCTCTTTCTTGGACGTGCAGAATTATGATTACATTCTCAGGACTGTACTTATATTTCTGGTCCATTTTTCTGTATCTGTACTTCATTTCTACTGTCAGACCCAGATACTGCTTTCTCTTACGGTGGCCGAACTGCTCGGAGCCCAGTCCTTCCTACCTGTATAAGGATGATGCTCCTGCAAATATGGTCTCTTTCTCTCCCGTATCATTCTATGGGAGATCTGTGGGAATGCTAGATCCTTCCGGTCAGTATACAAATGTACCATTTCCCAGTAGTCTCTCTATTGTCCACTTCCCCCTAAAGTCTTCATATCCATGTTTTGTTCTTCTTTACTGCAAGACTCCTGAAAATCTTTTCCATAATTAATCTTCCATGATCCTTCCCCACCACTTCACTGAAACTGTTCCACCTCCGTAGTCCAAATCCAGCGGTCGTGCCTCAATATTTTCCTTCTCTCAGCACCAGCATGTGATTTAACCCTTCCCTTTCTCTTCACTGGTCCTCCTTCTCAATTCCTCTTGGCCATCCTCTGTCTTGATGCCCATCAGTTGGTCTCTCCTGCTGTTTGCTCACATCTTGTTAGCCTCTTGCGGACTGCTGGTGGCATAGTGCTTACGTGTTGGGCTGCTAACCTGAAGACTAGCAGTTTGCAAACAGCAGCCTCTCTGTGGGACAGAGGAGGCTTTCGACTCCTGTGAAACATTATAGTAGAGACCCCAGGTGCCATTCCACCCTGTCCTGTATGGTTGTCTGGAGAAGGAATTGACTTGATGCTAGTGGGTTTGGTTTGCCAACCACTTAGGCTTCAAAGCCAGGACTCGGGTCTTTGAGCTCTTCTCTTCGTTAGCTACACTTCTGTCTCCGATGAGCTTATAGAGTATCATGACTTTTACAGTGATCTATACTCTGATGGCTTAATGTCTATTTCCAACCAAACTTCTCGCAACTCTAGACTCTACTTTCTTTATATGTTCACTTACATTAAAAAATATATATGTAACACATATGAGTACCCAAGAAGCTCATGTAATGCTTCCCTTTTCTGGCCTGCTGTTCGCCTGGCTTCTGCCTTTGCAGTCGCTCCAGCTACACCTGTGGGGTCACCAGTTGCTCTTCATATTTTCCCCTCCTGCCCACCGTCCGATCTACCAGGATATTGCAAAAGTTCCACTGGGACCCCCACCCCCTACTCTCACCTACCGTCACGTCCCACCTACTTCACGAGAAATAACCTCGCAACGTGTTCTCCTTCTCACCACCATTTTCCTCCTTGGACTTCATAGTTTTGCCTCCTTGCAAACGTCTTGGCTCAGGCTACATATGCAAAGTTGTCAATGAGGTCATGCCACTCCACGACTCCGAGCTCTCTCCTGACATTTCCTCTCCTTTGCCCTGACCTGCAAAGCCCTCCATGATCTGGCCCCACGCCACCTCTGAGCTCCTCCTCTTACGTCCTCTCCCACCCATCAGCCTCCTTGATGGGGCTCAAGTGTGCCCGGCAGGCTCTGTCCCCCAGAGACTTCGCACTCTCTCTTCCCTCTGACTAAATGCTCTTCCCCAGAGAGCTGTCTGGCACAGTGCCTGCCTGCCTGCCTTCTTTCCCGGCTGCAATGTCTGTTTCCTTTCGAGGCTTTCCCAGTGCCTGATAGGAAATAGCACTCCCAGTGTTTTTCTGTTGCCTTGCCCGGTTTTGTTTTTAATTAGTCGGGATTTAATACATATATCATTCCAAATTTCAGTCACATCAATTAGAATTGTACTCTTGCTACCACAGTCAGTTGTCAAACAATCTTTTTCTACATGGACTCCTTGACATCCTCTCCAACCCCCTCACCACTGTTCCCCAACTCCCTGAAACCCTTATTCTACTTGCTGTCCATATCCTGGGTGTCATACCATGTTTTGTTTTTCTTTAAAATGCTCATTCTTTGTTTACTGTCTTCCCCACTCCCCCACCCCCCCATACCCCATCGACAGGTTCTTATGAAAGCAAGACCCGTGCCTATTTTGACACTCCAGTTCTCTTCAGCCTCTGGAATAGTAATTGACACATGGCAGACACCCAATGCATATGTATTCTAGGAATTAATGAAAGAGCCATACCATTCCATTGTTAAACTCATTATTAGGTCCCCAGTCCCCCGGAGATAAATGTCTAATTCTGTTGTCAGGCGGGGTCTCTTCTCTGGTCTCACTTTCCGAATTTTTCTGATCAGTGTTATTTGCAGCTCCTCAGATGCTTTAGACCAGCGGTTCTCAACCTGTGGGTCGCGACCCTTTGGGGAGGGGGGTTGAATGATGCTTTCACGGGGGTCACCCAATTCATAACAGTAGCAAAATGACAGTGATGAAGTAGCAACAAAAATGATTTTATTGTATGAAATAAATGTATGAAAGGGCCGCGGCACTCGGAAGGTGGAGAACCGCGGCTTTCGTGTTGCGGGCCTCTGTGCTGGGCCCGTCCTTCCCCGTCTGCTTGATCTCTGCACAGTCTCGCTCAGTTTGGGGCTCTGTCATGTGATTTGGCACGGACAACTCTTTCAGTCGCCTCTTTACCTGGCCCCCCTCCCACTAAACAATCGCTGCGTGAGTGGAAAAGCAAGTCCTATTCATTTAGGTCTCTAGCCTGGACACAGTAACACGCCATATTACTAACATGTATTGCATGGGGATAAATGAAAGTGAATCACTTAGCAACATCATGAATCTTGTTTGGATAGAAAAAGCAAAGTCACCGTAGTATGATGGGGGAGAATACAAATGAAACCAGCCGCCTAAAGAATGTATATTTCATGGGTATTTATTTGGAGCCATTTATTATTGAAATAAACAGGCTCCTGTAATTCATCATTCATTGTTGCTGAGGGAATAATGCCCGAATCCCTGTGAGAAAGCAATTAAATCCAATGAGGACTGTCGGTGAAGTCAAGGGAGCCAACCACATGTGGGAAATACAGTGCGGGTCACTACGGAGATGAGGGCTGATTGTGCAGCAGGGCTGAAGGAATTCTCTTTATCTAGTAGTGGCACCAGCTAAGTGGGACATTTCGCATCTCTATAGAAACTTGTGAGAGCTAAGAAAATGATCCGGTGGCTTCTGTCGTAATAAGTAGCTTCTGGGGCCCCCGAATCCGCTCCTTGAGTTTGCAAGCCTGGCCCCTCGAGTAATAAACAAGTGTTCCTGGTGTGTTCTCCCCATCAGAGTCATCTTTGCCCTGGGGATTTCCATGACCTTCATCAACATCCCAGTCGAATGGTTTTCCATTGGCTTTGACTGGACCTGGATGCTGTTGTTTGGTGACATCCGGCAGGGCATCTTCTATGCGATGCTTCTTTCCTTCTGGATCATCTTCTGTGGCGAGCACATGATGGTAAGAGCCCACTGGGGAAGGGGCCGACAGCACAACATGACCCCGCCAGCCCTCCACCTCTGCTCTAGCTGCGGGTGAGGCAGGGAAGCCAGTGGTTACAGTGCAAGATCACTGTAGTCAGCCCTCTGGCTCAGATTCTTCCTTCTTCACCATCGGCTAGCTGAGTGACCTTGGGCAAGTGCCTTAAGTCTTTTCCATCTCAGGTTCCTCAACTGCAAATTCGAACGAAAGCCTAACTTATAGGTGAGAATTAAATGAGATAAATTCGAGCAAAATACTTAGCAGTGAGTGGGTACACCAACCAGCAATGATAATGATGATGATTTCTTTTCCTTTGACTTGAGGGAACTTCTGCTTTGCTTCATGCAGGCACGGCTCTTTCTAGGAAGCAGATCTTTGCAGTGA
Source organism: Echinops telfairi (assembly GCF_000313985.2). NCBI lineage: Eukaryota > Metazoa > Chordata > Mammalia > Afrosoricida > Tenrecidae > Echinops > Echinops telfairi. Next base: position 56,489,930 of record NW_022104341.1, read on the forward strand.
TGTGGTAACCCCTGAAATACTGCTCGCTAATATCAGCACTAATTTTCATAGGCTCCGCATTGTATTTCAGGATGATGGAAGGTACCATAGGTGAAACTTCAAATGGTGCTGGCATCACATTGTGGCTAAGGCAGCAAGCCAGCTGGAGCTTGGTCCTCATGCCAGGAACTGGGTTCCCCTAGTGGGTTGGACTGCTTTTGAACTCCACCAGGGTTTGACCATTGTCCTGAAGACTTGCTGCCTTCCCAGGAAATAGCAGGAGGGGGGAGCAAACCCCTGCTGACTGCAGAACTCCTCATGGGGGTCCTCCAACAGTGACACGTTGAGAAGGAGCCCTTGGCCCCAAGGTGGTGGGGTGATGCTGCCTCCGCAGCAGGACCACCAGCCAGAGTGGCTCACCGGCAGTAAGCTGGTGTGGACTCACAGACCGGGGTCCTTGCCTGGGGCCTCAGACATGTCTTTGCCCTTCTTAGTTTTCCTATTCTTTCTCCCATTTTTAAATGCTGTGTCCTTGTGCGTCTATCCAGAAGAGCCATGCTTGCTTTTAATGATAAGCAGGAAAAAAATGTCTGTTTCAACCATGGGAGGCCTCTTTCATTGGGCCTATTTGGACACCTCTGTTTGCTCCTACAAAGGCCACCCTATCTTCCCAAATACCTCTACTTCCAAAGATGTTAATCACACATGATTTAATTCTGAATGAGCCATTTTGGGAGGACCACAGAACAACCCCAGACTGGGGGAGTAAGCCCCTTCATTTATTCCCATAGCATCCTGTTCTTTTTGCTATCGATAGCCTTTATCGGCTGGTTTTGTAATCATTTTTGTGCTGGACTCCTCCAAAGAAAATATGCTCCTTACGAACAGAGATTTCTATCTTACTCCTTCTTGTATGCATGAAGTCTAGCATGGTGTCCAGTACTTGCTCAGCAAGTCTAGTCTGCACAACTGGCTCACCTCTAGAATGGCTTTGCTCTGCTCCTATCCCTGACTCATGTCGCCATTTGGTTTTCCTTAGGATCAGCATGAGCGGAATCACATTGCAGGATACTGGAAGCAAGTCGGACCCATTGCAGTTGGCTCTTTCTGCCTCTTCATATTTGACATGTGTGAGAGGTGAGTAAGTGCCCACCAGGCTCAGAACAGACATGCCCACTCCCATCTCTTTCAGGGGACCATTCCCCAAAGCAGGAGGGTGACCATGAACATTTTCTCTGGCACGGAAGAGTTTGCCCTCGACGCATCCAGAGCTAGGCATTGTAATGGAGTCAGAGACCAACCTGGCAGGGATGCAAAACATTTGGACTGGTCACGTTCTCAATCTCCCGTTCTCATTAGGTTCTCCGGTGCATTCCTTGGTCTAATTTCAGCTGAGCTGCACATTTAGGAATATGCAACAAGGAGCATTCCCCCTTTGGTCTTCCCGTGAATTGCCTTTCCATCTTGTTTCTCTTTGTAGAGGGGTACAACTGACGAATCCTTTCTACAGTATCTGGACCACAGATGTCGGAACAGAGCTGGCTGTATCCTTCCGTGTTGGGTTTAGAGTTTTATTTTTCCCCACAGCTAACTGGTCCCCAAGATGATCTAAGCCACTGCCGATGCTCTGCATGTGGTCCCAGCCAGAGCTTTGATCCTCAGACCACTGATAGCATCATAGTTAAGGCAAATAATGAGGCACATTAATGCCTGCTCTCCAGCACGGGGCAGAGCCGCCAGAATGGGGGGGGTTGCTGCACATCCTCCTGGCAGAGATAGTTTCTGGTGTTCCCACAGCCCGTCTAAACGATCTATTATCCACTTGTTTACCTCAGACTGAAGCATGGCTAGCTTTCCCCTGGAGCCACGGGGGCTGTCTGCAGGCCCCTCGGTGGGAAGCCTGTTTCTGTAGTCATCTCTTTTCGAGGTTTCTTACAGCGACCTTGGCATGTTGGCGGCTGCTGTTCCTGCCCGAGACTGAGTGGAGATAAGACTAAGGTGATTAGTTCCAGGGGAGCCGCCGAGTCCTCTGGTTGGTTAGCATAAACTCTGTCTGACTCATCTTCGTGAGGCAGAAGCGACAGTCTTCTCTTATCCCTTTTAGGATGCTGGATTTGAATATTTTATCTCCCCGAATAGTGTGCTAAGTGCTTAGGGGAGAAAAATCTCTTTGGAGTGAGAGAAAGGCTTGGGGTGGACTTTTCCTCCATGGATACTGATATGTTATCAGGTGCTGGTTAATACGCTTTGTCCAAGGTGATGATGCTACTCGTTTTCTTAGTGCCACGAGAACTCTGTGCGGAAAATGGAAGCAGGACCATGATTCTTTGTTCACATCAGAGGATGGGAGCGTTGGATTCCCCTCCGCCCCCACTAGCGGACATTCGCACGGAGCCAAAGGACTATTTCCCCGGTGAAGTCAGCTGCAGCCGCTCTTCGGTTTTGCAGAGTTGACTTTGTGTGCCGAGTAGAGCCGGGGCTTTTAAGGCCCTGGCCTCTCACAAGCAGATTGCCAGGCCTGACTTTGGTGGCGTCTCTTGGGGGGTAGGGACCACCAAACGCTGTACCACCCAGGGACCCCTATGGTTACTGCAGTGCAGAGGGACTCGAAGCCGGTCACCCGCCTCCCCAGCCACCATGCTCATCCCTCAGCTCTCCTTCAGCCTCGTAGGGGGCACTCCCTCCCCCAAGCCGCATGTTCCTCTGCTCCTGGCTCCACTTGACGCGGTCTTCTGTGATGATCAAACACAGCCAAAAAACCCCACCAACAGTGCTTCATCCCTGGGATTACTGTAAGACCTTCCATTCCATGCCCAGGGGCCTGGCAACTCCAACCCCAATGCCTTTTAGGCCAACGACTCCAGGGCATCTTAATTCCCTAATTATGAAAACTCCAGGATGTAGCCACTCCACCACCACCACCACCACCCATGCGGGTTTTGTGCTGGGCTGCTAGCCTCAAGGTCTAGGGGAGAAAGATGAGTTTTTCTACTCCCACAAAGAGTGACAGTCTCAGAAACCCCCAGGGGCAGTTCTGCCCTATCACAGGATCGCTATGCGTCAGAATCAAATTGATGGCAGGGAGTTGTTTGTTTTGGGGGAGTAGTTGCCAAACACAGTTACACTTGGTTCCCTAGCATGGGAAAAAACCAATTCTATCTATTTGGTGTGCGGCCTGGGCATCTGCATTTAGCTCACTCTTGGCATGATTTCAGGAGTCCCAGTAGTGTAGTGGTTACATCGGGCTGCTGACTCTAAGGTCCACCGTTCAAAACCATCCGGCTGCTGTACAGGGGAAAGACGGAGTTTTCTACTTCTGTAAAGATTGACAGTCTTGCAAAGGCATGGGCACAGGTCTACCATCTTAGTGGGCCACTGTGAGCCAGCATTGACTTGTTAGCAGTGAGTTGGGGTTTGGGGTTTTTGGTAACCAAGAGGGACCCTGGTGGGCTAGTGGTTACCTGTTGGACTGCTAAGCATAAAGGGAGACCTTTGAAACCACCAGGATCCCTGCAGGAGATAGCGTGGCTTTCAATGCCCGTCAAGAGTGACAGTCTCAGAAACTGCGAGGGGCAGGCCTACCCTGTCCTAGAGGAGTCTCTAGGGACAGCATCAGTCTCAGAAACTGCGAGGGGCAGGTCTGCCCTGCCCTAGAGGAGTCTCTAGGGACAGCGTCAGTCTCAGAAACTGCGAGGGGCAGGCCTGCCCTGTCCTAGAGGAGTCTCTAGGGACAGCATCAGTCTCAGAAACTGCGAGGGGCAGGTCTACCCTGTCCTAGAGGAGTCTCTAGGGACGGCATCAGTCTCAGAAACTGCGAGGGGCAGGTCTGCCCTGTCCTAGAGGAGTCTCTAGGAACGGAATCAGTCTCAGAAACTGCGAGGGGCAGGCCTGCCCTGTCCTAGAGGAGTCTCTAGGGACGGCATCAGTCTCAGAAACTGCGAGGGGCAGGTCTGCCCTGTCCTAGAGGAGTCTCTAGG
>NW_022104341.1:56494301-56521018 GCF_000313985.2 Echinops telfairi
GCAGGTCTGCCCTGTCCTAGAGGAGTCTCTAGGGACGGCAGACGCGGGGCAGTGGGTGGTTCTTTGTTTCGTTGTGCTTTCCTTTCGACATGATCTTGCTGCGGCTTTTCATTTGATCAATATTTAGCATCTTGGTGCTTTTCAGGTCTTGTGCAGCCGACTCTCTGGGGGAATTGGTTAAAAGGCAGGTTCTGATTCTCCAGACCTGAGGGGCCCTAGATTCCATGTTCTTAACAAGCAAGGTCCCCTTCGGCTTCTTCCAAGATTAAAAAAGCCAATTTGAAGACTCCCCTCTGTGGTACTGTTGGGTCAGAACCCCCATCCCCAGCCCCCTCTCTCTAGCTGCCATTACAGTGCCAGCGCCGAACAGTATCTCTCTGAAAATGGTGTGAATCCTGGGAGACAAACAGTCTTGCGGACAGGGCTGGGGAGAAATGTTTGGCTGCTGTCCAATTTCCTTTACTGGACACCCTCAGATGGCCTTCATCATTGTGGCCGGCATTTGCCTCTGCCTCTATTTCCTCTTCCTGTGCTTCATGGTCTTCCAGGTGTTTCGGAACATCAGCGGGAAGCAGTCCAGCCTGCCCGCCATGAGCAAGGTCCGGCGGCTGCACTATGAGGTGAGTGAGTGGCCTGACTCTTTCTGGGACTATTGCTCCCAATCTCTTTTCCTGCTTGATGTGTGAGCACAGACACGTGTATATGGGCGTGCACATGGGTGGGCACACACGCACGCGCTCTTCTTTCACATACATGCTGACATTCTCGTGTGGAATCTGCAGGCTGAATTCAAGGCGCGCTCTTACTCTGAGAACGGTCTAACAGGCTCATCTGAATCCTGGAGTCTCCCTGTGCAACCCATTTCTTTCCGTCCTCAGCAAGCGCGAACTGGTTCAGCAGGTTCTTGGGCTTCGGGGTGGAATGGAGGAGCCTACTAGATGGGAGATTTGGTAGGGCTGAGGCTTCCATCAAGTATCTCTGCGGAGAAGCAGCCTGAGACTGTGAGAGGTCTGATTTCCAGACTCGCACAGACCATATTTCCCCTGAAATGTCCAGCAGGTGCACAGGTAATGTCCACTAAGCTCAGTTGACAGCTTGCACTTCTCATGCAAGGGAATGCACTTAACAGGCCCTCATCTCTAATGCAGGCAGCAAACAGCTTTGGGCAGTCAAAGATTCCCTCGGGTTCATACCTGGGAGACATGACTGAATTCCTCTGTTAGAAGGGCCACACACACTGCCACCCCACGGGGTTTTGGATGCAGTGTGTTTGCACGTGTTACGGTCAGTTTCCCTGGAGCCCACCACTCAGACTCCCCATGCCCTAGTGATCACATGGGTGGTGCAGGACCAGACGATGTTTTGTTCTGTTCTGTTCTGCCAGGGTATCTGCAGCTAAGAGGGCCCAAGTCGCAGCAGGTGCCTGGCCCCTGAGTCTGGCACACAGAAAACAACCGGCCCTGTCAGAGGCTTGCCTGTCTCCGGAGGGGCAGTGGCATGTGGGAAAAGTCAGCCCAATACACTTCTCCCATTGATTAAGATGCACATTTCTTTGTGTGCACTGAAGCAGAATTTTATTAGGACTGCAGAAAACTTCGAGTTGCTAACTTTGAACCCTGGCAGAGAAGCATAACCCGCTTAGCTGGGAAATTAGCAGCTTCACAACGTGCTGTGCATGCAATTTCCCAGGCCCCGGTCGCATGCGAGATAAGAACAGAGGAAATATTTGGCACGAGAAATTTCCCAGCCACGTTCACCTCTGCAGGAGGAATGCTGCTATGTGAAATTGTTTTACTCCTGGGGATTTTTTTTTTTTTTTAAGCAATGAGTTTTTCATAAATTTACATGCTGCGATGAGGACTGATGGTAGAGGATGGAATACTGAATGACCCCCCTCCCTCCCTCTTTCTTGCCAGGGGCTAATTTTCAGGTTTAAGTTCCTCATGCTGATCACCTTGGCCTGTGCTGCTATGACTGTCATCTTTTTCATCGTTAGCCAGGTAAGTGGACCCTGAGATATCAGGATAGGAGTGTCCCTCGACGTCACAAAGAAAAGTGGCAGAGTCGCGGAGGGAAAGGAGCTGAGAGGCTGTCGTTGGGGTAGCTGGTGAAGCCATGTTTATTTACTGCCTCAGAAGTCGTACAGAGAGTTGTGATGATTCGAGGGCAGTGGGTTTAATCTGAGACCCCGGCAGCAGTGGGTCAGTGGTAGCATTTCTCCTTCCAGGTGGTGGGTACAGTTCATAGCCAATGCGCTTCAAGCATAGCTACCACCCAGCGGCCAGTGGAGGTGTGTGTGTGGGGGTGTGCCCCGGACACTGGCCAGGTTTCAGTGGAACTTCCAGGCTGAGACTAGGAAGAAAGACCTGGCAACATTTGCTTCTGAAAACCTGCCTGGGCAACCCTTATGGATCGACACACTCTGATCCCATTGTGCAGCTAACAACAGCAGCAGCAGCCAGGGGCTTCTTGGAGCTTGGCCAGAGGAGTGGCCTGATTTCCCCTCCCAATTTTTAGTCCTTTCCCAATTTTTGTTTCTCTGCCGTGGGGTCCATTCTGACTCGAAGTGATCCCATAGGACAGTTGAACTCCCCCTGTACATTTCTGAGGCTGTAACTCTTCACAGGAGCAAACAACCTCATCTTTCTCCCCAGAAAAGGCTGGTGATTTTGAACTTCTAACCTTGTGAATAGCAGCTCATCACATTGCCAGATCTCCTCAGTGTAGCCTCTCACTGCCATTGACTCAATGCTGACTTATAGCAATGCTGTGAGACAGGGTAGAACTGCCCCTTTGAGTTTCCAAGATTATAACTCTTTACGGGAAGAAGAGAGCCTCGTCTTTCTTTCTTGGAGCTGTCTGGTGGTTTTGAACTACTGATCTTGAGTAATTAACAGCCCAATGCATAACCACTACACCACCAGCGCTCTTGTACTATAGTCCTAGGGAAGGGGGGGAAATCATTTAATTCATTTTTCCTCTCCAACTGCAGTCCTAGGGAAGGAAAAATATAGTTAAATAAATTGAAAGTCTGCAGCCAGATGGAAGGAGGCTTATTTAATTTACTTGAGAGAATAAATGTTTTGAGCCCTGTAGCAGCATGCTAACAAGCAATGTGTTAATTTGATTTGATCCTTATCTAGCCATTAACATAGATCCTTCAACAATTCTTCCACCATTCTTTGTAATAATTATACTGTCTGTTAAACATAAAAAGTAATCTAGGAGTCCCTTAATTATATTGCCTGTTAAACATGAAGAAGAATCCACGAGTTCCTGGATATAAAACCAGAACTATCCATGCCAGTGATTTCCAAAACTCAGAATTCAGTTCACCTTGGAAATCCCCCACATGGTACTGATAGTCAGTTTTAAATATTGGCCACTGGTTCTGACAGGTGGGAAGAACATTTAAACGTAATGCATCACAGGTCTGCCATTCATTTGCACTTTATGAAAACTTGTGCGGTAAGGAGGGTAGTAGTCGGTGTCCCGGTGGCTCTGGTATGACATGTGATGGCTCCAAAACTTTTCTCAGTTGTGTTGCTTTCCAGCTGGTTGACACTTTGGATGAATCACTGTACCTTTGGAAGGTTTTCTTTTCTCCTCTGCTGGCCGGGCTGAAGGTCAAATGAGGTAATGCAGTGGGATTGGTGGGGTGCCTGGCACACTGTGAACATGTGATCACACTGCCCACGCTCACTGCCCTCAGAGTGGATCCTGACTCGTGGCGACCCTGTAGAGCAAGGTGGAACTGCCCCTCCGGCTTTCTGAGACGGTGACTCTTGATGAGAGCACAAAGCTTCATCTTTCTCTCTTGGAGGTGCCTGGTGGTTTCAAACTGCTGACCTTGCAGTTAGCAGCCCAAAGCGCAACCACAGCCCCACCACTAGGGCTCCTCTGCATGTGCTGTGGTATCCTAAGAACAGGAAGGGTGGACGTCTTGTCCAAGGACAGACAATAAGTTCTGGAACCCTCGGGGACACCCTGAGGCAAAATTAGCTGATGGCATCTGGTGAGCTAGTTGGAGGCCTGGTGGCTGTGCTTCTTAGGGAGTTCGTGTTATCAGCTCTCCTGAAGGCTGCAGTGAATGGGGAACAGAAAACGTGCATTGTGTGTGTGTGTGTGTGTGTGTGTGTGTGTGTGTGTGTGTGTGTTTCATAAGTTCTGTTCCCCTCTGATTTGACCTCGAACAGTGCTGCATTTGTATCAAGCTTTCTGTTTATGAAACTTGGGGAAATTGTGCTCCCACTCCAAAGTAGTAAAAATATTCCAAATTCAGAATGAGGTTTTATTCAACCAGCCGAGGCTCAGTCACCCATCTTCAAACAAGGTATGCGTCAGAAGCATGACTTATCCTCCATGAATTCCTGCCCGTGACCGAATGCTTCCCAGGCCCTGCAGCGTCTCAGGAATACGCTGTGCCATCAACACTCCCCATTCTGCGAGGCTGAGGGAGCAGGAGCCACCAGGGCCAGGAGACACCGGACCTCAGGGAAGACGGGTCCAAGAATAAAAGGCCACACCCAGACAAGTGTTCCTGTAGGCGGGAAACAAGGGTATTTGAGCTCTACCTCCATACCACTCACACTGTTCCCCTGACTCCTCCTGCCTCACTCTGTCTCTGTAGAGAGCTCTTAACATCTGAAATCAACAGGGACATTTTATTGATCTTTAAGACTGCATGCTGCCAGTTAACCATGTACCTACTTAACACCAAAAACCCACACATGCTTTTTGATTCTGTTGATTCTGACTTGTGACCCTTGAGGACAAGGTAGAACTGCCCCATAGAGTTTCCAAGGATCTTTATGGATACAGACTACCTCAGTTTTGTTCCATCAAATGGCAGGTGAGTTTGAACCACTGATTTGCAGTTAACAGCCGAGCTTGTAACCTCTGTGCCCTAAGGACTTCTGGAATATGTGGAATTATATCTATTAACACACCAACACCAAAGGCCATCAGTGTGATTTCTCCTCTCAGTGACCCCATGAATGTGCTTCTCAGGATTCTCAGGTACCGAGTTTTCATGAGCTCTGCAGGCCGTTGCTGTGTGTCCAGTGTGTCCAGTTAGGACAGAGAGGCCAGTCTTCCAAGGACCTAAGTTCGGGGCTACTCTTTAGAGCCCACGATGAGCAGTCCACTGGGGCATTGTTTTCTCACATGGCTCTGTCCTGAGGTTGGATTTTTGTATTTGCTGCCACCGTTGGCCCAGGCTTGATTTCAACTCTAAGAGGGAACAGTAAAGCCTTTTGGATTCCATTAGCTCCTTACAGTCCTCTGGCTGGGTTGTTTTGGTTTTTTTTAAGACTTATTTATAGACATCTAAGACATGTTCAGGTATAACTCATGGTGTCCCAGGAACTGTATTAATGTAGTCATCAGAGGCTTTATTTTTTTTCATGCCATTTTGAAATGTCTCAGCAATGATCTCACCTGAAAGAAAACCTATTGGGTAACGTTTTGAAATGGATCCCAGCCTTAGGTGAAAGGAATGTATTAAAAACCCCATTATCCTCTGGGGCTTGCTGGGAGAGCTCGCATTTTAAAGCCCCATGAAATATAATACGAGGGGATCTCTGAGGCCAGGAATGAAAGGCCAGCGGAAGCTGTGGAATGCAGTGACCTTGAGGCTTTGTAGCTAGGTGCCCAGGTGCAAGCTTTTGCATGCCTACTATTTTAATAGCCTCCTCTGTCAGAGCAACCAAGGTAGACTGCATCAGTCTGGTATTTCAGCCCCTTCTTTCCAGGGAGAGGGAAAGAATAGATGTTCCCTTTGGGGGTGGTGGGCATTAGAGAATAGATGTGCTATGCCGGGGGACAGGGCCACTGACCCCCACTAAGAGAACCCCTCGGTGCCTGACATCTGGGTCCAGCCACTTGTAGCAAGGCAACAGAGAAAGAAACTATCCCCAACTCTGTGTGTGTGTGTGTGTGTGTGTGTGTGTGTGTGTGTGTGTGTGTGTGTGATTATTCTCTTACAGAGGAAATGTTTCCAGTGAGAGGGCCTCGGTCTGCAATCTGGATATCTTGTTGTTAAGTGGAATGCTGGTTGTCAAGACTACTGGGTGTAAAAGGATTTGACCTTCACTTGGCTCCAGGGGTATAATTGGGTGGTTTCACACAAAAGTAAATTGTTCAAATGGGAAACTAGGAAAAACAGAGGCTTTTAGAAATAAGGCTTATGAAGACAGTGAGTGAGATGCCTTTGGGGGCCAGGGAGTGGTGGGGCAAGAAAGAGGTTGGTAGCACCTGATTTTTCTCCCTGGAAGTTAAAAGAAGGTGACTGTTACCTCTTGCCATGGCATTACTAAAATGTGGATTTCCTAAGCCTGCTCTGTTGAGCCCCACTATTGTGGGGCCTGTGTTTGGTGCGCGGACTGTCTCAGGCATGAATAATTGAATGAGAAGGGGAGACAGCCCCACCCGGTCTCTCAGCAGTGGAGTGACATGGTATACACAGTTCATTTATGCAAATCCCACCCTTGGTCCTCAGCAGGAAATAATGCATTTAGAGATTATAAATTAAATAGTGTGGGTAATTCCACCCTTTATTCTAGGCCACGTGCAGGAGTCTCAGAGTAAGCGTGGGATAGGAGAGTGAATCCACTCTTTGCTCCATCAGACTCAGCTCCCACGTGCCTCTGTGGTAGGTGTGTGTCACCCTCTTGTTCTACCAGAAGGTTACGTGTGCATATAAACTCAGTAGCTCAGGGCACCACACACACTCTTGGGAGTAGAGGATGCAGCGTCCATCGGCTGGGCATTTTTCATTCTGTGGTAGCCCATGTGTTGCTGGAAGCTCTGCCACCAGCATTTTTCATGCCAGTGGGGTCAGCCAGGGTGGGCAGGTTTCAGTGCAGCTGCCAGACTAAGAACAGACTCTACAGGGGTAGTTGGCCCCCTTCTAAGGGGTAGACACTGAAATCCTTAGGAATATCAGAGTGATACTTACTGCCTGAGTATAGATTCCAATCCAGACCCGGAGATCCACTTTCAAAAAGCACCAATGGGAACTCTTTGGATCACAATCGAGTATTGTCTGATCTCATGATTGAGAGCGAACCCTCGCGGCATAGTGGTTACAAGGTTGGCAGCGATCCTCGAGGTTCGGCAGTTGGAAACCATTTGCTCCAAGGGAGAAAGATGGGGCATTCGACTCCCATAAACAGCTCAAGTCTGGGAAACTCAGAGGGGCACTTCCACCCTGCCTTCTAGAGTCACTACAAGGCAGCATCGACTTGTGGCAGTGGGATTGGCTTTTGGCGGAATGATTGACAGGGCTGCAACAGTGAGCTCAAATATAAATGCAACTGTGAGGCTGGCGCAGGACTGGGCGGGCGTCATGAGTCAGAGCCAACCTGCGACATATAACTGCACAGGTTCGCATACACAAAGACCTGTGGATAGTGACTATACCCCATGGACCTTTAAGTAAATTTTCCATGGAAACTTGACCTCCCATCAACAATAGTTGTACCATCATGCTAATATCAGTGAGTGGCCACCACTAGAGGTAATCTTCTTGCGCTTGGGCTATGTAAGAAGTATCTCAGCATCTTGGCCAAGGGACTTCACCCATCTGTGCCACATTTTACCCATGTGCTCATTTGACATACTGCCTATCTGCTTCATAGAGTTGTGACTATGTGTTCTAAGTAGTGATGGAGAGTAGCATTTAAATTAACTACGACTTAGTGTCCACCGGCATCTCCTTTCCTTTTTAAATGTGATTCGTATCCTATTGTGGACTGCCAGAAGGACAGACAATTTGGTCTTTGAAGAAGGATGGCCATCATGTACCCTTGGAAGCAAGAATGGTGAGACTGTCTGGCACACTTTGGACATCTTAGCAGGAGAGACCAGTTCTTGGAAAAGGCCACCCTTCTTGGTAAAGCAGAGCGGCGGCGACAAAGAGGCCCTCAAGGAGATGGGTGGACACTGGCTGTGACCATGGGCTCCAACATCATGACCATTGTGAGGCAGGCGCAGGGCTGGGCCATGTATGGTCCTCTTAGACACCGTGTCGCCGTGAATCAGAACGGACTCAATAGCCCCTAACAACAACACCATGTGATTAGCTGAAATTTTTTAAGTTTTTTTTTTCCCCTCAGCTAGAGCTGAAGAGTGGTTGGTTGGTTTCCATTTGTCCCCTCTATGCATTTGTGCCGGTATCTCTCCACATCCGCTCCCATTCCTGCGGCAGATGTCCTATCTGTCACCGCAAGCCAGGCATGCAGTGCCACATTCCCGTAGGTCGTTCAGCCGTGCTCATCCTGGCACAAGTCCGCTTCAACAGAGTTGTCAGGACGGAGCATCCTCAAGAAGGCCAGGATCTCGCGTCGCCTACAGGCCATTCCACTAGCTGAAGAAACCGTGCCTTTACCAGGGTTGACGCGAAGCAGACCTGCCATCGTAGGTCTGACCTGTAGCTCACCCTCTGGCCTTGATCCCTTGCAGAAGTGTCCCCTGTATTCTGAGAGCAGGGGCATTTAAAAGGTCATGGGAAGATGGAATTAGCTTTTAATTCCGCTTTTCCACAAGCTTTTAAAAGCCACTTAATATCTGTCCGGGTACTACTGTACCGAGAAGGATCCCTGGTAGCACAGTGGATTAAGTGCAGGGCTGCAAGCTATAAGATCGCTTGGTCAGCCCCACCAGCTGCGTGGGAGGAGGAAGACAAGCTGTCTATTCCCTGTCAAGATTGAGTCTTGGAGACACCAAGTAGCCATTCCAATTCCACTCTGTCCTATTTGTCATCGAGTCACAATCTGTTCGGTGACAGTATTTGGGTAGTATATTAAGAATCCCTCTTCCTTTTTACTGTATTCATTAAGAATCACCCGAAGATGCTAGAGGCAACGGTGGACAAGGCTTTGTCTTCCATCCTTTGGACGTGTTGTCAGGAGAGAGCAGTCTCTGGGGGAGGATGCCATGCTTGGGTAAGGGCAGGGACCGTGAAGAAGAGGAAGGCCCTCCTGAGATGGATTGGCACCGTGGCTGCCTGCCACGGTGGGCTCAGGCATGGGAACCATGGTGAGGATGGCGGAGGACCAGGCAACACAGGTTTGCTCTGGGTCAGAACCGATTCTGTGTCACCTAGCAGCAGCAACAAAATGCTAGCTAGTTACCGTGATGTTTATAAAGGTGGGATTCAGGCAGCATACCTGATTTTATTGTGCTTCACAAATCTCACTGCCACTGAGTTGATGCTGACCCGTGGAGACCATGCAGACAGGGTAGAACTGCCCCCTATGAGTTTCTGAGACTGGGACTGTGAAAAGTCCTGCCTTTCTTCCTCAGAGCAGCTGTGGTTTGAAACTGTTCACTTAGTGGTTGCCGCCCAGTGCATAACCATGCGGCCACCAGGGCCCCTACATGGGCTTCCCAGGTAGTGGCTGGTTTTTCCTGTTTTCCTTTATCAATGGAAGACTTTGGCAACCTAGTCTCGCCACTCTATCCCAGACATTGTCTCACAGCATGCACTCACCTTTTATCTGTGTCGGTTCTTGGTAATTCTCATCATGTTTCCAACTTTGCCCAGATACTGTGACACTCTTCAGTATCGTGTAAGCACAGATCGTCCATGCACCAGGAAGCCAACAGCTTTGTAGGACTCACTTTATTGGAATGTAGCTAGTGCAGTATTCTGCAACTAACGGTGTTCTGCAACAGCTCCAGGGTGTGCTTTTACAGTAAGCTTACCAAGTTCCTGGGTTGCCAAATGGTTAGTGCACTTGTCTGTTAGCTGAAAGTTTGGAGCGTTGAGTCCACCCAGAGGAACCCTGGAAGAAAGGTGTGGCTAACTACTTACCCCAAAGCATCCATTGAAAACCCTCAGGAGCTCTTGGACTCTGACAATCATAGGGTCACCACGCATCAGAATTGACTTGGTGGCAATTGTTTCCATGCATCAGTACCTAAAGTTAAGATGAGTGCTAGTTGGAGACGCTTCTAAGGAGACCTAAGTAGCTTCGATGCTGGTGCATTGATCTACAATCAGTGATGGGTACAAAATTCTTGGCCCAAAAAATTGTTTCTGGAAAGTTCATATAAAATAATTTTATAATTCTTTTCCCAAATAAATAAAATGTCATGGTGCTAGCTTATTTATACATTTTAAAAATGAACAATAAATCCACACTAAAATGGAGAGATCTATATGTGAACACAGTTAACTGACTTTCAAGAAGACCTGGTCTTTAAAGAAGAAATAGCTGTACTTCCACCTATATTATTCCGTGGGCCCCAGTGAGTGACGGGCTAAAGAGTGTCCCAAAGATCCAAAGGAATCCAGCCCCCCTGCATGAAAAGCCACACTGACTAAAGGCATCAGCATCGAGATCCAATCTGACTTCTTGCAACTTGGAAGAGGGGCCCTTGGCTCGCTCGGCACAGCCTCCTGAAGCCAGCACGGGGACATTTGCCGGGCTCTTTTCCTCCTGGTGTAAATGTCCTGTGGCAGCAGAAGGGTCACAATCAGCTCCCTGATCACAGAGCTAGCACAAACTGTCAGTCACTCATCCCCACAATGTTGTTCACAGTCCGCAGCATAATTCGTGTCATCACACAGCCCTTCAAACAATTCCCGAGCTAGCAATAACAGTTGAATGTAGCTTCCAAACAGATTGCATGCAGTTATAAGGTCGATGAAAGTTTCATACTCTTATGAGTGACTGACCTAGAGTGATCTTCTGCAGATAATTAAGAGTGATTTCACATTTACTATGTTCCAGGCAATTTCTTAAAAATATATATCCCCCCCTGTATTAGTCTAGGTACTTTGGAGAAACAAATCCACAGCAACTCATGTATGAGAGAGTTTTATGTAAAGAAAGTGTGCATCACGAAAACATCCCAACCCAATGCTGGCCAAGCCCACAAGTCCAACATTAACCCATACCCAACACCAGTCCACAAAGTCCTCCACCTCACAAAACAGAGGCAATGACGCCGACTGCAGGAGGAAAGGAAAGCTGAGTCAGTGAACGTGTAAGCATCTCAGCACTGGCAGGGGTCTCCATACGGGTGCTCCAGCACCCAGGGCTGCATTGGGACAGGTCCATGTAGCTTCTCCTTGGGGATGTCTTGTAGGAAGTCAATCTTGCAAGCTGAAGCAGGGAACTGCTAAGGCAGCTGCACCCGGTTCCAACCATCACAAAGCAAGAGACCCGACGACTAGAAAGGCAAGGCTCACCACCCATTTATCCCTCCGCCTTTCAATTAGCCCCACATGTGATTATTGGCCAGGCTGGCACAATTAACTAACACACACACACACACACCCCACAACTCTTCTTGGAGGCTTTGTCAGTTTTTGGTATCCCCATCATCACTCACGAGTTCATGAAACTGAAATTGAGGGTCTTAATTTTTGTCTTCCACAAAAGAGAGGCTGAGTGAGCAAGGCGTCCTGCTGCACCACACAGCAGGGAGACCCCAGCCTCTCCCCTCATTCTCTCTTTAGCCCAGGAGCAGTGAAAACGTGACTGTACTCTGCTGCTGACTGAAAGGTGGGAGGTTCCGGGGCACCCAGTGGTTCCTCAGAAGACAGACTTGGCCATCCTTTCTGAGAAATCAGTCACTAAAAACACATTAAGCTCGGCTCCACTGTAGCACACTTGAAGACCCCATCCGTCAGTCCACTCAACAGCCGCTGTAGCTTATTGTTGATGTCGTCGGTCAACCTCTTCACAGAGATACAGCAGTGCACAAAACGGGGCTAGCTTGGCCTTCAGGGAGTTTCCGTCTAGCAAAGAAAATGGGAGAATGGATAGTATTTGTGACTAAGTGTTAGATTCCAACACAAAGCCGTGCTGTTTGAAGAAGAGACTCTCGCCTGTTCTAATGGAGCCCGGGTGGCAGAGTGGGTTTCACAGTGGGCTGCTGACTACAAGGTCAACAGTTCAAACCCACCAGCCTTCCATGGGAGAAAGATGAGGCTCTTATACATACTGACAGCCTTGAAAATCCTCAGGGGCCATTCCACGCTGTCTGTAGGGTCGCTATGAGTCAGCATTGACTGGGGGGCAGTGAGTTTGGCTTTGGGTTAGTTTCAGTATCTGTTCTCAGATTTTGGAGCCTAGAGGGAGAACTGAGGAAGCCACTCAAAGAGCTTCTCCCAGTGGAAGTTCCCGGATCAGCACGCAGCCTGTGTTTAATTCCCCGGATGAGGGAGCGGAGGGTGGAAGCAGACATGTGTATGCAGGAAGCGCTCGGCGATGCGGAGACCACTCGCTCTCTGCAGAGTGACCGCAGCAAAGGGTGACAAGGGAAGTGGTGGCTCACAGCCTTCGTTCGATGCAGAGACGTAAAATGCCTGACGCTGGAGGGAGGGCAAAGAAGCAGACACGATGAATGTATTTTTGCTTTATATTCACTAAATGTAAACTAGGAGTTGTTTAATCTGTGGGTCTTATGTCATCCAAAGATAACAGGCTCGTCTGTTTACTCGACTAGCGACAGCATGTAGTTTGACTTTTTAAAGTACAAAAGCTGTGCTGAAATGTTGTTTTTTATCTTTTAACATTCGAGTAACACAGTAGTCTTCATTTATTTGAAAAAGGGCAGGGATGGTGGTGTTGGACTGCAGTCATTCCACGTAGAACAACAAGCAGTCTTTCTCCCATTCCTTCCCACCAAGGAGTTTTTCTCCTCATAGTTCTGGAAGTTCGTGCTGGCACCTGCTTGGGCATGAATCACCAGGTATTTAATGAGCACTTATTCTCCGCATCTTGAGTGGAACAAGCAGTTAACTTGCTTGGCTCTTAACAGAAAGGTGGTTAGTTTGGGTCAACCTAGAGGCACCTCAGAAGAAAGGCCTGGTGATCTGCTGCCCCCGAAGCAGCCACTGCAAACCGGATGGTGTCCAGTTCTGCTGTGACACACATGGGGTCGCTGTGAGCCAGAGCCTGCTCAGTGCAACTGGGTTTCTCTCTGCTCAGAATTGGGTCAGCTCTGCTCAGAATTGGGTCAGCATGCACACGTGAATTGCTGCATGGCTCCCATTCTCAAGGCGTTTGTGACTTAGGGTGAAGGCATTTGTTTCTTATGTCACCACTTGTTAGTCACTTCAGAGAACTATCAACTAATCTGTCATGTGGGCTGACTGCGTGATAAAACTGGGGAAGGGCCAGCCTCAGCATGGCCCTAGGTAGTGAGGCATTTGTGCTTATGGTTGATGGGATCTTGGGAAAGGAGGTAGTTTGATAAAGGAGACTCTTAGGCGATCAAGTGTGAGCAGAGGTCCATGGAAGGAGGGAGTAGGGCACGCTGGCACGGAGATGGAAACCTCCTGGCCCTTTCCCTTTATCCCCCTTTTATTTTCCTCATCCCTCTGGTTCCGCTTTCCCATGCCTTTATTTGGTATTTATTATTGTTGTCAATGCAGAGGTGTTCACACCAGTGCCTGGATAATAGCATTAAAAGATCATAGCGCTTGGAGCCCCTCCTGTGTGTAATAGATAGCTTGCCATCTGAGCATTCTTTGCATGCACACGTCAGTGACCTCCGCTGTCTCTGCCTTGTTCAACCATGGCCATTGTCCATTTCCAAATTCTCCCATGACCCTTAGCAGAAACCCAGTGTCGTTACATTTCTCAGAGCAGGTTTAGGTGCACAGACCTCTTTAGGTGCACAGTGCTCTTGGGGAGCACTTGGTCAGTCCCTGGCTCCTCCTCAGGCGCTCCTGAGAAGCAGCATTTCTCAGTTGGCCCTCTTCCATGGCTCCAGAAGGACTTGTCCCCTCTCTGCCTTGGTTTCCTCCTCTGGAAGGAGAGGTCATCGTGGGGGCTTCTTCAGCCTGGTGGGGAGCACAAACGAGTCCATGCCCATCGTGCTGCTGGTGGGGCAGCCTCCACCTGGCTGTTCTCGGTCATTAACAAGGACACTTCAAAAAGTCTCTTGAAGGGGACATGGGGCAGAGCATCCAGGATTTTCAAAGCTCCCCAAGTGATCTTCCTGTGCAGCGAAGGTGACAGCCCCTGGTGTTGTGCCTGATGTTTAGACTCAAAACCAAACTCACTACCACTCCCGCCAGAATTCCATCGTGGCCTTCAGGACAGAGCAGAAGGAAGCCATAAGGTTTCCAAGGCGGTCAATCTTTCTGGAAGCAGGTTGCCACCTCTTTCTCCCACCGAGCAACTGCTACATCGGAATCACTGACCTGTGGGTTAGCAGCCAGGTTCTCTAGCCTGGGTACCACCGGGTGCTTCACACAGAGAAAGCCGTGATTAAGTGGATTCCTACTGGTATGGCTCAGATGAGAAGGTAGGAGGCCCAGCATGCGCTTTCACTTTTCCTATAGGTAAAAGGGACCAACCTAGTATTGATGCTGTTTGGTCTTGCCTTGCGACCACTTGTCTTCTCCGGTCTGAGTCACTGCCATTGTTCTTTTTCCATAGGTGACTGAGGGCCACTGGAAATGGGGTGGTGTCACGGTGCAAGTGAACAGTGCCTTCTTCACGGGCATCTATGGGATGTGGAACCTGTATGTCTTTGCCCTGATGTTCCTCTACGCGCCATCGCACAAGAACTACGGGGATGACCAGTCAAATGGTGAGTGCTGGGCTCTTTAGCACAGCTAAATTCGGGACAAGTAGCTCTCTGTCTTTGCAAGGTGCCAATTGCTAAGGCTCTGGGTTTCCCCAGTCACAGTCTCCCCAGAGAATGCTTCTAATGCTCGACACCAGGAACAAACACCCCGAGGACTCTAGTCCTCACCCCAAAGCCAACACACACCCGAGAGCACTCGCAGCCCGCACTCTTTATGTTTAAAGTACATTGGAACAGCTACACTTTCGTCTAAACTATGTCACAATTTTAGAGCAAATAAAATTAAAGGTGCCTCTCTCAATTTTTGAACCGAAATCAACTCTTGGAAATTACGCCTCACGTGTTCCTGGAGTTGAGCCCGAGACATCAAGTGGAGGGTGGCTAAGTCCTGCGAGTTCAAGGTCTTCCTTTGACGCCTGCTCATTTCTCCCTGCAAGCGGGTGGGCGGCACACCTTCCAGTTAATGGTCATTCATTCTCCTGCCCCCATGGCCTTCCTGCTCTTTCGTGTCGGCGCGTGCTGTCTTTTCCCATCTCAAGGCTACAGAACCCTAAAGTACCGGGGCTGCCAACGAGCTTGGGGAGCTTAGCCAATCCTGCCACTTTATAGATGAGGAAGCTGAGTACCCAGAGGAGGGGAGGCCTTGCCCAGGCTTCTCCATGAGCGGTGGCAGAGGGAAATACCATCCGCCGACCCACCCGGGGGCTGGGTCAGGACTGCTCCGACCCTTCCCATTGCTCTGGAGACTTGGCCTTATAAGGTTTTGCTCCAACTTTCTCCTCCCTTCTCTTCTTGATGTATACCTGGTCCACCGCAGCCAGGTACTCCCGGTTCTCAAAACGGATGCTGCACGCTCTTCAGTCTGTGCCCTTCACTCTGCCTCCGGCCTAAGACCAGGGCTTCAGGTGCCTCGTGCCTCCTGTGTCCCCCAGGAGCAGCCTTGCTCACAACAAGTGCTATCCGAATGAAGGGATCGGCCGTCCTGCTTCCATCGGGCCTGTTGAAGCCCTGCCCATCTTCCTGGAACCCGCTCCTTGATGGTCCAGGTAGAATCCAGCAGATCACGCTCAATGGCATGTTGTTCCCATTGGATATTCGTAGGTCTCAGTCGTCAAATAAGCTTGAGAAGCACTAGGATAACTAGCATTAATGACGTTTACTCAAGGCACCAAGGTATACCAAGGCCTAAAGTAGATTTTAGTAGATTCATTTATGCTCCAAGTTTGACGGAGAGATATAGGTCCAGATAACACTATTTCACAAAGTCATGAAGTTATTTTACCTCAGGACCCTTTTCCCAAGTAATATATCTTTTTTGGACTAGTGTGCTATGCTGAGATCAGGCCTAGGGGAACATGGTTACACTTTTCATATGACTTTTACTACGTAAGTTCCCTGACAGTAAGCGAATATGCCCAAACTTTCTCTCTCCTCCCAGCACATTAGCTTTTCATGGGCAAGGACTGGTGCATAAGGGTGCTTTCAAAATGGTGAGCGAACTTATGTGTTAGAAATAAAAGTTCAGATTAGCCTTCCTGTTCTAAAAACGGGTCATCGATGTGGAGAGGATGCAGCAAGGCAGAGAGGAAGATGTGAGTGGAGGAGACAGAGCGGCAAAGAGGGGGTGTCTGCTGAAGGTCCAGGGTGGGACAGTGGTCCCAACCACCATGCTGCTGGTCCCATCTTCACCATCTCTGTGTGAGAGTACCCCAGATGCGGGGTGTCTCTTCCCGGGGCATCTTTGACCCCTTTGGGTTAAAGACTTCTTCTCACCATCAGGTTCACACCAGAATAAAGACTTCTGGCTTACCTTCTTCTGCGCCCGTGCTGTTATCTGTCACTCTCTAGAGGGTTCGTAAGCGAGGGATTGACTTTCCTCCATCAGTTTACTCTATGTGTGCAAAGTGGGAGCTGACGGCCAGCCCATAGTGGACCTCCAGGCTCCAGCGGGAAGGAGGAGTTCAGGGCTTGTGAAGAAGCCTCTTGATTTCATTTCATTCCCCTGTTGGATTTGGGGAGGAGCCCTGGTGACGAAGTGGGTTCCGCGTTGGCCTGCTAACCACAAGGTTAGCATTTCGAAACCACCAGGCTTTCCTCCAGAGAAAGACGAGGCTTTCCCCTCTTGTAAAGCAGTATAGTCTCTGAAGGCCACAGGGAGAGGACTACTCTTTCCCTAGAGGATTGCTGCCACTTGGAATGGACTTGGCGGCATCGAGTGAGTTGACTGTGGGCAGGCGCTACACGAACCTGTCTTGACTTGAGGTTGATCCCCAAGTAGAGGGAGTTCCTGACTTCCAGAGAAATCGTGCACGGAGCAGCCGTCGCACTTCCTGCAGCGTGGGGATGATTATACTGATGAGGAAAGTTACTGGGTATGGACCCCGGGCTGCTGCTGCTGCCCATTGCCACAGAGTCAGTTCCAGCTCTCTGTGACCAGAGTGGACCTGCTCTATAGTGTTTGCACGGCTGGGAACTTTCAGAAGCAGGCTGCCAGGCCCGTTTCCCAAGCCACCTCGAGGTAGACTCAAAGAGCTGCCCTTTCAGCTCGTCCTGGAGCACAGAATAGTCATCTAATTTTCTACTTGTATTTACTCTAACCATTCCACCTGTCTGGGCCACCTCTCACAACTCCAAGTGGTCCCTCACAGTCCTCCCGAGCCATGAAATCTCCGGTTCTCTTTCTTCTTGCTAGCGTGGGCTGGCAGCAGAGCAGTCCTGTCCTGTCATCAGGGGGCGGGCCAGGGTGGATGGCTTTCTCGAGGCAGTACCTTTCAGAGCCTAGTGACAATTGCCCAAACTCCAGCATCGCTGGCAGACAGGAAGGCTGCATAACACCGTGGGGGCCAGGGGTTCTTCGGCAGCGGTCATCAGCACCTTTCACGCTGTACAACACGAACCCTCGTGGATGTCAACTCCTCCAGGTGGTCCTTTGCTCATCGGTGTGTTTTGTTGAAGATAACCTGACCTTTCATAGAGCACTCAATGAATTCTCTACCAGAGCTCCCACTGCCAGCTCTTTGCGAAGTGGTGTTTGGCCATCTCGGTGAGTCTTTGGATTGACACCCCGCCTGGAACCTACCACCCTCCAGGTGCTTAGGATGATGAGGAGGCCCCTTCAAGGAGCAAAGCAGAGCCTTGAAAGACGGGATTCCCCTGTAGGCCTTTTACCAACTGGTCTTATTGTGAGTCTCTCAGGACCCCATGCTGGGCACCAAGATGGAAGCCTCAAACCTGTCAGTTCGAGGATCATGGGACCTGGCCCGGTTGTGACGTGTCCTTTCTTTGCAGGGCTCTGGGACCCTGTAGCCTCCCTTCTCTTTACTTTCCATCTCTCCATCTGCCCCAGAACGGGCAATGGACCCTAGGCAATCTGGAGTATTTGCCAAGATTTTGGAATTCCTTAAAGGAGCTAATTTGCAAGACATGGAAACTTAAAAAAAATAAAAATAAAAAAGAACACTCGCTGTTAGGCGGGGGTGGGAGAAATACACTGTATTTTTAAACTCTCCCTGGATGGCATGCCTTCCCCTCCCCCAGCCTCCTCATGCTTCTGTTTTCCTTTCTCATGGAAAGTTTTTATTTTTAAGTTGACTTGGGCGTTTCCACCTCTTGCTTGGAAGGTCCAGAGCCAAGAATGCTGATCTCTTGCTCTGGAGAATGGATCCCAGGTGTGGGGTCTTACTGTCTCCGTGGAATTCCTCCTGAGGGACTGCTGGGGGACAAACAAGCAGCAGCAGCCGGGTTCAGGAACTTGGCAAGTGGTAGCTGCTCTGGCAGGGGCCTCCTGGGGATCCGAAAGGGGGAAGAGGCTTTGCAGAGGGCTGCTTGGTCGGAGTGCAGGGAGGAGAAGCCAGGGCACCAGGGTCTGGAGGGCGTGAGCTGGGCGGAGGTGGAAGCAGAGCCCGGCACCTCCTTTCTTTGGGTCCAGGGATGGCAGACAGAGCAGCAGCGCAGGCAGTAGCGTTGAGAGAAGGGTGTGTGCATGCTTTCTTGCATAGAGTTCCGTGTTTTAGTGTGTCGATGGAATACAATAACTTACTCCCCTAAATAAACTCTGAACAGCTCAGCACGTAGCACTGTGTTCCCTGGGATAGTGGGATACGGTCAGAGTCGCAGGAGGTGGAAACGACTCGGCCCTTCTCTCAAAGAGTTAGTAGTAGTGTGGTCTGGCAGGCAACACTTCCTCCACTGCTGCCGAGAACACGGGCTGGGATGAGAGCTGCCCTTGGGGGCGCCATCAGCCCCCTTTGTGCCAGAGAAGCGTGGGGCTCTGGGCCTTCCTATAACCTTCAGAGTCGGCTTCTTTAGAAAAGAGTCGCTTCTTTTGGTGTTGCCTTGTTTGCCTATAAAATTCTTCTTAGAAGATTGTAGAAAATAGAAAGTGCACGAAAGGGAAGCCTGGCTGTTGGCTGACTCTGATGAAGGCAGCAGGAGGCCTGGTCACGCCCCCCAGGCCCCTCGGCCTGAAGCACACACCTTATGGGACCGGAAGCAGCGGCAGAGACCCGGAGCTTCCGTGGCTTGGTTGCTGGCTGGCATGTGAGACCACTGTGCCTTCCAGAGGACATACAGTCTGCTGCCACATTGCACGTGGGGCTCTCGTAGTGCGGAGCTGGCCATGCCTGGCTCTCGTTGAGCTCCATGTTGTTTGGAGTGAGGCCCTTTCGGCCTCCTGCCCCTCCCGGGGCTGGCACACGAACACCTCTCCTTGCTTGGTCTGTTAGCATCATTTTTCTGAGTCTTCGAACTACTATTAACTAACTCATCATGGGAAACAGGTGCTCAGGTGGCACAGTGGTTGCACGGCTGACCACAGTGCCAGCAGTCGGAAACCACCAGCAGCCCCTCAGGAGAAAGAGGAGGCGTTCCCTTTCTGCCCCCTTAAAAGAGTTCAGGTCTCGGGAACTCACCAGGACAGTTCTACCCCATCCTATAAGGTCGTTGGAGTTGGCATCAATTTGTTGACAATGAATTTTAAGATTTTCATCACGGGAGGGGCCCCTTAATGACCTGCTTGGGAAGATCTTTCACTCAAAGCCTCTCCTTGTGCCTGGCCTCACTTCCCATCCGGGTTTCAGAAGCAAATTGGATAAGGCTCCCCCTGGCCCTGGTGTAAGCCACATAAATAGGTGAGAAGGTCAACCGAGGATGCTTGGGCCACTCAGCTCGGTCCCCGAAGGCCTTCTTGAGCTGAGCCCCTCCAGAGGCCAGCTTGGACACTGTGCATGCAAAGAGAGTGTGCAACTGGCCCTGGTGGCTGGGGATGGAAGGAGTTGGGAGTTAGCCTTTAGGAATGTTGGAAGCTCCCTGCCTCTCTCAAGACTTCTTGGAGTTGATGTTGGGATTAACATGGCCACTTCCCTTGTTTTTGTTAAAGTGGCCACAGACATACAAGTGATCACCATGAGAATGCTACCAGCCTCAAGAGGTTGTCCCCTTGAAGTACTGCCCCTGTGGTCCCTGCATGCATGGGGCTGCTCACATCAGGCAGCAGATGTATATCTGTGGGTCCAGCATCACAGAGCCCCCTCAGTCACTGAGGTGAAGCCAGGAGCTGGAGGGACCCAGGGCTTGGTTTTCAGTCCATTCCATCTCTGAGAATACATTCAGGCTCTGCAGGCCCTGTGTGCCATGACTGATTGTGTGAATGTGGATCGCCAGACATTTCTTCTGAGGTGCCTCCAGCCTTTCAGTTAGCAGCTGAGCTTCAACCATTCGTATCACTTGGGGGGGATTCCAGGATACAAGCTTTTCAGCTCAGTGATGGTCACTGTTGTCCCCTTGTTTTTTTTCCTGCCCTTACCAATAAGAAACATGTCACAATTTTGAAAGGAGTTCTCCTTTGCCTTAGATGGGAAAGACAGCCTGTTAGCATGCCGAGGACAGCAGATGGAGGGATTGTCTGTGGAATTTGGAGACAAAAGGAGGGCTTCTAAGTCTACCTGCATGACTGCCATATCCACTTCCATTCCCCAAGGGGAAATATTTGGTCTTCAAAATACAATATGAACCTGTGGGTCAGGGTCCTCATTTCAGTCTGGAGTAAATGGAGAAATCGATTGCCTATTTGAATCTCTATATCTTCATCTATAAGGCACAGCTGCCATCTTATAAAGAGAGGGCATGTCAGGTGCCCAGCCAAAAACAGAACAAAACTCCCTGCCATCGGGTCAACCTTATGACTCCTGTCAATCCTATAGGAGAGGATAGTACGTCCCCTGTGGGGTTGAGACTGAAACTCGTTAGGGGAGTAGAAAGCCTCTTCTTCCCCTGTGGAGCAACCGGTGGTTTCAAACTGCTAGCCTCCTGATTCACAGCTGAATGCCTTTCACCCACTATGCAAGTCACAAGGGCTCTGCCACGGGGCACTGCTATTTCTGTGTCCTGCAAATCCTCTGTCCTCGGCTCTCAAGCCAAGTTCATCGGCTGACCAGTTCGTCCCTGTTGTTGGATGGCTGTGTTTTTAACTGTAGCACATTGCATACCGGCTGCCACAAGGCACGTTGGTGGCATGGTTGGCTATAGAAATGTGAATGGTGAAGAGGAGGCAGCATAGTTTAAAGGCCAGAATTCTGCTGCCTACCTGTTTGGATTGGAATCTCAAAGTCGCTGTGGTCCAGCTTGGAGCTGGGGCAAGTTATTTGACCGGTTCTTCATCAAGGGAAGGAGAGTGAGCATTATAGTGTCTGCCAGAGGCCTGGTACGATGACAACAAGCATGTAGCCTTTAGAACGGTGTCCAGAGCCTGGTACGCACCTTTACATAAGGGAGCCTCCAGCAGCCAGGCAGTGTCTTCAGGCCCTCTGTGGGCTTACGCACATCTTCTCTCACAGTCATATCAATCGCTGTGACCGCAACTCATAGAACTCACAGTCTCCTCAGCTCATGAGACATGCTAATTGCAAACTGGAATGCCACTTTAGGGACTTACATTCCAGGATCTCTTTCTAAGGAGTCTTCAGTGAAAGGGATTCCTGAGGGAAACAGCTTGGAGGTGGTGATCTCTCCACTGGGGGTGGCCAGGACTGCCCTTGAAATGCTGATGGATCCCGCAGGCATGCAGATCAAATAGCTGGCTTTGAAATTCGGAGGGCTCCCACAGATATGCAAATCCACAATTCGCTTTGGCCAGGAGGTGTGAGGCTTGGAGAGGCGCTGAGCAATGTCCTGGCCCCAAGTGAATGAAGCTGGAAGGGCTTAGGGCTGAGATTCTGATGCCTGGCGGCATCTGCCCTCCATCCTGAGGCTTTGCCTTTACAGAGACAGCCCCCAGGACCATTCGCTGCCACTCGGCTGGCTTCTGACCTGCTGCCAAGGCCAGGCGAGCTCTTGTGCTAGACTCTAGTGGCCAGCCCGCATTTCATAGGAGAAGTCTACTGCACAGCCACTGAGAACAGGGTCTCCAATGACCATGTGGCATAGACGGAGGGCTTGGTCATCCAGCCTGCAGGGCCAGTGTGAGGGGGTACTTCATGGATGCCCTGCTATTAACTCTTATAGCTAATGGCAGATTGTTAGACCTAAGGGCAGGGCCAAGGTTTCCTTCTACGTTAGGCTGTGGCATCCCAGTGGAACACTGTTTGTTTATTTTATCCCATGCTTTGAACTAGGAAAAATTGCAGTCCCAGAAAATAGATCGTATCATAAGTGAACAGCACACTAAAATAAGACACAGCGTTATTGCTAGTATTCCCCAGCACCAAAACCCTAAACCAAACCCACCACCATCGTGTCGTTCTGACTCAGAGCGACCATTCAGGACAGGATGGAACTTCCCCTTGTGAACTTCCAAGACTAACTCTTTTACAGGAGTAGAAAGCCTCGTCTTTCTCCCGTGGAGCTGCTGGTGTTTCCAAACTGCCGGCCTCTAGGTTAGCAGCCCAACGTGTAACCACGACTCCAGCGGCGCGTGCGGTGTGCACCACCTCCACGCAGCCCGTCTAACGGAGTGCATGGACTCCTCGTTGC
Organism: Echinops telfairi; assembly: GCF_000313985.2. Classification (NCBI taxonomy): domain Eukaryota; kingdom Metazoa; phylum Chordata; class Mammalia; order Afrosoricida; family Tenrecidae; genus Echinops; species Echinops telfairi. The sequence goes on from NW_022104341.1 coordinate 56,516,826, forward strand.
TCATTCCTAGTTCCACACCCACGGATTTGTTCTACAGCAGGCAATCAGCCACAGGGATTTTACCTTCAGAAGCAGATGCTGGCCTTGCCAATTGAGAAGAGGCACTAAATTCAGGTTTAGCAGCGAAACAGCTCTGTCCACGGAGCACGAGTGGGCCACTCAGAATCCATAAAAGCAGCAAGTTCAGAGACCCAATTCTGACCTCCTTTCCTTACTGAGAAAAACCCTAAGTTTTCTAAAATGTGTGACATATGTTGCCTTGCCCAATCTACTGTTAATCTAAGTAGGTCTTGCTTGCCTGTGAACGACGCAGACATTTTGTAATGATGAACTCTTGCCTGCCCTCCTCATTAACAGAGGTGGGTGGGGTGGCGTGGCGTGGGGGTGTCAAGGATGGTACACTGGCCAAACCCACAGAGTGGACCTGTGAGTCTTATGCTTGTCACTCTCGCTCCCAGCTCTACCATGGGCCTGCTTCTCAGCCAGCTTGCTCGCCTAACACGTCAGTGTGATTGTAGTGCCCCTCAGAGGGCAGGAGTGTCTAAGGCATTCACGGGAGCGGCAGACACAGAGTAAGAGTTCATCATTACTATGGAATCAATCAAGCAGCGCGCTCACGCCTCTGTGATAGTGACTGCTCCCTGGAAGACAGCCTATGGCAGAGAGACTGCCAAGGTCAAGGGGGACGTTGGGGATGTTGCCTGTGATGTTGCATGTGTTCTGACATGCCGCGAGTCCCAGTTTCCCCTGTGGCCTGAGAATGGTCTGGTGGGGGCGGGGGTGGGGGGCAGTTGTGACTGAGCGGAATCCCAGCTTTCTTCTGCTTCTTCCGTGCACACCTCTAACACCACAAACCCTGTTGCAGGCGACCTGGGTGTCCACAGTGGGGAAGAACTCCAGCTCACTACCACTATCACTCACGTGGATGGACCCACCAAGATCTATAAGTTGAGCCGCAAGGAGGCCCAGGAATAGGAGGCGGCTGCAGCACCTGGCTGGGACTGTCTCCAGACCAGAGGGACTCTGCACAACCAAGCCCCGCGTGTCTCTGAGCTTGGGTTTGTCGGACCAGCAGCATGGACATTTGTCGGTTTGCCTTCTGACCGCAGCTTTTGGAGGAAGACACTTGCAGCCACTGGTGCGTGGGGTGTGATGACAGACCCTCTGGTATGACCCATTTCTGTGACTGGTGTTAACAGATGACATCGTAACAGCCGGAGCAGGTGGCTAGGCCACCACCTGTACTGGGACATACTCCTTGGGGGATGGTTGGGGCCAGGGGATTGTTGGACTCGTCCTTGTGTTAGCTTCTAGGATCGATGTAAACATCCCTTTCCACCCGAGATAGACTGGGGCCACAGTCTTCTCACTCCTAGTCCATGGCCACTGTTGTTTCATTCCTATTTATGTCACCAAGCAGCCTATGGAGCTAATATTTAAGTTGTCATCTCTAGAGGCACCCCGTGTTTTTTATGACATAATGTAAAATAACTGAATTTCATCCGAAAGTCCACGACACCAAGGGCATCTCAGCTTTGAAACCAAATCTTGTGTGTCCATGCTAACTAACCAGTCTGTTGGATGTAGGGTTAAAAAAAAAAAGAGAAAGTGTTTGCTAAACTCCCTGGTAGGATGTATTGTATTAAATGGCCTTTGGGTCTGAAATGCTTTTTTTAACCTCTTGCTTAGAATGTGGTTTTCTTTTGATAAGATGCCCCAAGCAGCCTCCAAACATGTAGATCTGATCATTTAAATAAACCTGTCTGTATAAGCCTATGTGTACAAGCATGCCCCTTCCCTCTCCAACCCATGCCCATGCCCATGAGTGGAGACTCCTGTTCCTGCTGAGTCTCTGGGGTGGGAGGCAGGTGGGGTGTGGGGGAGGGATCTTTATTAAAGAGTTCTTAAAATAACGTGGCCAGTAAATCAAAGTGTTTGGGGACAGTATCGATTCGGGAACTGGGGTCAGTCGTTCTGTACTGACGATTAACCTCCCAAGGCTGTTAGTGAATGCCCGTATGTGCAGCAATAAGAATGGGAGGCAAAACTTGTAGGCTTTGGAAATGGGCGACTCTTGTTGCTGTTGTTAGGTGCCGTCTAGGTGTTGGTTCTAACTCATAGCGACTCTGTGCTACAGAACAAAACATCATCCTGTGACAACTGTATCCTCACAATTGCTTTTATGCTTGAGGACACTGTTGTTGCGGCCACTGGGTCCAACCTTGCCGTGGGTCCTCTTTTTCCTGTCCCTCTGCCTTACTGAGCATGCGGCCCTCGTCCAGGGACAGGTCTCTGCTGACAACCGTACTCTCCTCTCCTCCAGCAGCCTGGCTCCTTGTGTAACACCCACTGCCACTGGGGAGGCCATAGGGCTCCGAGCAGTGAGAAGGAGGGAAAGTGAGGTTGGACCTTCTGGGGAAGACCTATCTCTTACTGGCTGCGTGATCTCCTTCAAGCCTTGTGACCCACTAGCATTAATGACTGCCACCTACCTCATAGGTTGTAGTGAAAAGTCACTGTAGATGGACATACTTATCACTGTCAAGGTGATCCATGGTGGCCCCACAGGGCAGATAAAACTGCCCCCTGCCCCTGGTTTCCAAGGCTGTGACCTTTAGGGAAGCAAACTGCCACACCTTCCTCCCACGGAGCAGCTGGTTGGTGCAGGCCAATTACTTGATCTTTCCGTGAGCCACCAAACACTTCCCCACCATACCACTACATGCTCAAGCTGGGCAAACACCAGGTTCCTGCACGTGTTCTGTATCTCGGTGACCTGGTTCATGAAGACACTCGGGCCCCTCAGCCGTGCCCTTCCCTGGAAGGGAAGCTGGTGCTTTGGGGCCTCGACGGGATGGTGAGCAGGGGCAGGAGGAACCGTTGTGGCTCTGGCACTCCGTTCCCCGGGGGGCGGCCCTTCCCAGACCCTTTCCTGCTTGATAAAGAGTCGATGGCCTAACATCCAAGACACTTCCCGAGGAGCCCCAGGGTGCCAGGATTCAGATTCGGCCCCTGCCATACAGTCCAGCAGGGAGCATGAACTTAAAACCTGGGGACATGCCTGGTCTCAAAGGGTGGAGGGAGGGGCTTCCCTGAGGACACGGGAAAGGGCCTGAGCTAAGTCTTCAAACAAGATCTCCCCAAGACCGACAGGCAGAGGGAACTGCAATGTCCCCATCATGGAGGAAGCAAGGTGGGGCGAGTGGGGGGCGCGGGCCTTTGGGTCAGGCTGGTTCTCACGCATGACTCAGGGCTAGAGGACGTCGGGATAGACTGGGCGGCCCGGGCACTGCCAGCAGGAGGGTGTACCGGAGTGGTCCCTCCACAGAATGAGAAGGGCCTTTCACATGGTTGGGGTCATAGGACCGAGCCTCTGGGCTGGAGGCAGAGACAGAGTATGATTGGACTCACATGAGGAGCACGGATAAGCCCGAGCTGGACGCTGGGGCAAGAATGGAGGCGCAAACTCCCTGCCATGGAGTCCGTCCTGACTCTCCTCCAGGACCGCCGAGAACAGCCCCTGTGGGTTTCAGGGACTGTCCACTCTTGATGGGAGTAGAAAGCCTCTCCTGAGGAGTGGCTTGTGATTTTGAACCGCTGACCTTGAAGTTCATAGCCAAGTGGTAACCAGTGTGCAGCCAGGGCTCTCTCGTGGACCCCGGTTATTTTGGAGGTCAGATGGGCGAGATGGGCACGTTCCCAATGTGGACTGGTTGCAATGAGAGGGCCGAACCCTAAGGAATGGGTCAAAGGATTGTAAGGTCTCCAGCAGAATTGAAGAGTCCAGGGGACGCAGTAGTCGAAAGTAACCTTAGCTAAGCCTACCCACAAAGGGGGGCTCTCCTAGGATTGTCTAGAACATGGAGCCTCGGGAGAGGGGAGTCCACCACGAGTGGGGGTCCTGCCAGCTCTGAGGCGTCGCAGCCCCTGGAATGCATAGGCTTTTCTCTTGAGCAGCGCTTGCTTCCTTCCTTTACGGCTTGGCCACACCTCCATCACTTCAAACCAGGAGAAGAGCACCCGAGGGCCCTCTTCAAGCCGCAGCCTCCGCAGTGCCAGGCAACCCCGAGCAGAGGGTCAGGTCAGATGGCAGCCAGGGGCCCAGCCTGTAGCGTGGGGCCATTTCCAAAGCCGGGCGAGCCCATTTTGAGCTGGATAAACAACCCAAAAAAAGCCCACCGCCAGGACCAGCT
>NW_022104341.1:56521892-56529715 GCF_000313985.2 Echinops telfairi
CAAAGGGGGAACCAATCACCATAATCGATGTCCAACCACCACCACCATCCACCAGGGGGATAACAACAGAAACATGGGTGAAGGGAGACAGCAGACGGTGTAAACTATGAAAATAACAAGAATTTATAAATTATCAATGGTTTACAAGAGTGGGAAGGGGCTGAAGAGAGCGGGGACAAAGAGCTGATACCAAGGGCTCTGGAGAGAAAATGCTTTGGAAATGATGATGGCAACAGATGTACAAATGTGCTTGATACAATTGATGTAGGGATTGTTCTAAGAGCTGTAATTTAAAAAATGAAAAAGGAAGTTGGGCTGCGATCCCATCCACAAGGTCAGCCATTCTAAACTCCAGCCGTTGTATGGGAGAGGGACGGGGCTAACTACCATCCCATAATTCATCTCGGGAACTCCCAGAGGGCAGGTCTACCCTGTCCTGTAGCAGCACAGAGTTAGAACTGCCTGGAGAGCAGTGCTTGCTTGTTTGTTGGCCTTTGCAGGGGACAAAGTCAGGAAGGGGGTTGGGGGGTGGAGAGAAGTGGAGCAGAGGGAGTCTTGGGCAGCCCTGATGGGAAGGAGAGCGGCAGGGCGGTTGTTCCGGGAGGGACCAGAGCCCAGGGACAGTTGGCACTTTTCAGTCTGGGCAAGAACGGGCTGAGTTGGTAAGTCTAGGGGTGAGCCAGCCAGGGAGGAATGAGAGAGTTAGATAAGCCCAGGGCGATTCCGAGGTTTGGTATCCAGGGCAGCAGTCTGGAGATGTGGGATGACACTTCCAGTCTGAGACAGGGGAGCGAGCACAGCCGGAAGGTGGAGGAGAGACTCCAGGCCACAAGAGGAGAGCTCGCTCTCGGGGTGTCCTGTGGGCTCCACAAACATGAACCGTGTGTTGGAGTTCTGCTAACGAAAACCTCCCTTTCCAGAATCTCTGTTCAACGCAGCCGTTCTCCACGAGCGAGACGTTCAAGAAACCCTTCAGGGGGTGAGAAGACGGTCTTCTCTGTAAGGATCATCCATGGACAGGGGTGAAAAATTAATCATCGGCTCCACGTTGAGAAATCCTCGCTAGAATCTTCACGTGGCTTTGCAGACGAGTCGAGAACCTGAATATAAAATGCTCCAGTTAGCTGCTTTTGAAAAGAAGGTGCTTCACTGACAGGCCCAACAAAGAAGTAACAGCAGTGGCAAATGCAGACAGGACACCAAATCCGTCTTACGCCAGCCCACCGAGTTTTTATTACGCCATCGCGGAAGAGAGCGTTCACCTGAACGAACTCCGCGGTTCCTTGGGCGACTTCCTGTGAGGTGGTTGTTGTGGTGGTTGTTCGTCTCATAGCGAGGCCGTGTCCAGCAGAGGGAAACACTGCTCTGCCCTGCACCAGCCTCACCATTGTGGTTTATGTTTGCGCCCATCATTGCAGCCACCGGGTCACTCCCTCTGGAGGGAGGGGCCCCTCCTTTTCACTGCCCTTCTGCTTCATCGGGTCTGGATCGCAGTCAGGCTGTTGGGGGGGAGGCTTGTTTTGTTTCTGAGTTTCCGTGTGTCTCGTGGCTCTGCCATTCTAGACCCTTCCTTTCTTCCTGCTGTCAATAACCCGGAAGCTACCAGGGGAAGCAGGGTTGTGTTGCTCGGTGGCTGGGGAATGAGTGCCACTGAAACAGCCACAGAACAGAGTCACAGTGCAGCCACAGCTCAGCCACAGAACAGAGTCACAGTGCAGCCACAGCTCAGCCACAGAACAGAGTCACAGTTCCCTCAGAGGCACGGAGCCGGGAGTCAGAATCCAGCCAGGCCGGTGGATGAGTAGGGGAATGAGTGTGCGCACTCGGCGACTGACTAAGCGTGACTTCCTTGGGACTCCTGTCATTTCTGGATCAGGCACGCTTTACCTCCTTTGCTGCGATTCCTCATCAGGTCATGTTAGTGCGGTGGATAAGACTTGTCAGTTCAGTCTGCTTGGTAAGAGACATCTTTGTCCCCCTTTTAGAAAGGTGCTTTTCATCCTGTTGGGAAGCGGAACCGGTGAGACTTGTACCAACACCCTGTCATCCACCATGTTTTGATAGATGACCCATCTCGTCATCTGGGGCTAACTTGGTTTCGGAGACCACAGCCACAGCCCCTTCCTGCTGACACGAGTGACCAGCACTCCGGGGCCATCTAGGGCCAGGCCGTACTGCCCCTCGACAGGGCACTGAGCTCTCTCCTGGAAGAAAGTCCTTTCGTATTGACCCCAGACCTTTCCCTTGTGACTTTGCCCTTTTCGCTGCTAAACCTTGTCACGTGCTCCTGGCACCTGCCCCACTCACACCTTCTCTGCAATCTCGACCTCCCGGTTCCTCAACCCACCCTGGACACATGGTTTCCACAGAGTCCCCCCATCGCTGCCAGCTGTTCAGTTTTCTCATTGTTCCAAAGTACATGCAACACCTGGGCTGTGAATGAAGGTGACAACGTCGCCTCCTGGACAAGGGCTGGGGGGTGCTTCACTGAGGCTGCTAACCCCGAGGCCAGCAGTTGGAAACCAGCTAGTCCACAGGAGAAAGATGAAGCTTTCTACTCCAGGAGAGAGCAACACACAGGGCAGTGCTACCCCTGTCCTCTAGTTGGCGTCGCCTCGGTGGCAGTGGGTTTGTTTTGGCCCAGTCTGCTCCTCGGACCTGCACACCCAGACTGCGTCCCAGACTTTGAAGGAGCAATAGTATGACTGCTACAGTTCAGCCGTCACCTGTGGTATCAACCACCCCATGGGTGTTACGTTCATCTAGTAGGGTCGTGCTGGATACAAGAGATGCATGCACCGTGTTGGGAAAGCAGAACTCAATACCCTTGTTAATAGAAAGCAAACCGTGAACAGAAATAGGGATGGCACAGACCGTTCACTCTGCCCCCAAGCACCCAGAGCCATCCGCGACTCATCAGCGGGTGCTCGGGGTTGGGGCATAGCCGCTCACGTCACTGTGGCCTCCGGCTTCTGGAGGTGACCTGGGTCCCATGTGGTCCCTTCCGTGCTGCCCAGGTCACTAGATTCATGCCTCTGAGTGATCCCACCTCACTCTGCTCTCCCACGGACGCCGCCCTGCTGGAGGAGACCCCTGCACAGCATCTTTGAAGTCGGCAAGCAAGCCCTGCCTGGGGCTGTCCAGCTTCCCTCCAAGAGCCAGCTAACCCACCTCAGCCAGCTCTCCCCACAGGTGACGCAACCCACCGCCGCCCCATCTTCAGTGTCAGCCCTCGGCCCATATTCCAGCTCTTTAGTTGGAGTTCAGGTGGTTCTCAGTGCAAGGACCTCAGGTCCAAAAGAAGTGTTCTGCTCCTGCCTCTTGGATGGCCAGGAAAGCCCCAAACCTCTGTGAGAGTGGCCCCTTCTGTACTCAAGCATGACCTTCCCACCTCCAGACCAGTCTCCTGGGTGGACCACAAAAGCCGATGATGCGGCTAGCAAACGGACCAATCCCGCAAGCTGCTTATGCAGATAGTGAATAGACCCGTCGGTTTTGAGATTACAGCCTGACCGATCATGCTCAGAAAACTGTGAATTCAGGGCCGGGAAGCCCAGCTAGATGAGAGCCCACTTCACCACACTCCTGCAGACCAGCTTGAGGTCCTGAGAAAATGGATTTCCACTAAAATGCTCCGTTTTTCTTTTAATTAATGCTATCAGTCCCACCCTCCGAATTCAAGCAACATGTTGCGAACCTATACATTCAACAGGTAAAGCATAGCTCTAGCTTTTCAAATAAGTGCTTCCCCAGTGCAAAAGAGAAAAAAGGGGATGGGCTTCAATGGCTAGAGAATTCACAATTAAATCATCCACCCCAAAGCAGAAAAACCTTCCCCGGACCTGGCTTCTCTCCTTTGTCTGTCTGTCTGTCTGTCACAAGCAACACACACACACACACACACACACACACACACACACACACCATTGTTCTTACATCCGCTTTGTGCCCATCTTTGTCTCTTGAGTGTGTTTAGTAATGTATAAGAGTCCTGGTAGTGCAGTGGTTACTCATTGAGCTGAGATCCCCAAGGTCAGTAGTTCGAAATCACCAACCTCCAAAAGACAGAGAGGGGGGCTTTCTACTCCTGTGAAGAGTGTGTCTTGGAAATCCACAAGGGCAGCTCTACCCTGGCCGTTAGGGTCACTGTGAGTCGGCATCACTCGATGGCAGTGAGTTTGGCTTGGCTTTGAGTAATATGCAACTTAGAACTGACCCGGGATATTGCCCCGCACAGCCAGAAAGCAGCTCACCATTCACCGATGAGGGAGGGCAACGACGTGCCACAGGCTATCCATTGAAGTGCAAAGTTGGCACTGAAGAGTCTTCTGTCTCCAAACCTCACTGCCTTTCAAGTAGCGTATTTGTAGCAGACGAGTCAAGAATTTTGTTTCAGGCTGCAACTCTCTTTAGAGCAAATGACCTTATTGGGAGATGTAATTCCAGGCTCGAGGGCCTAGGGTGGGGAGGAGAGGGGTTGGTGGGGGGTAGGAGGGATTGGACTTTTGCTCCTTCTCCATCAACAGCAAGTATTGTTCGCCATCTTCTGGTCAAACGAAAAATGGCAGCTATCACTGAGCAGCTCTTCAGTAGCAAGTCGGACTGTGGGGATTGGAACATTGTTAGTGGACCCTGAGCGTGGTGTCCCTGCTTAAAACACTGCTAACCAAAAAGTCAGCGTTTTAAACCCACCACCCACGCCTGAAGGGGAAAACGTGGTGGTGTGATTCCGTGCATGTTGTCAGCCACGGAACCCCATGGCTGCCATGAGTCAGAATTGACTGAACCAGCAGTGGGCTTGGTTTGATTTAGTGCCCATGGTAATGGCGGCTTTCTGTTGATGTTGTTTTTCTAAGCAAAATCAGTCCTGTCTTTGCCTTTCACCCAGGGGAGTGGCCTTGCCCAGACGACACTGAATAGGGAATTTCTGAAGTCCTGGCCAGCCCTGGTTCTCAGACTCATAACGAGTCCTTGGCTGCTAACTGAAGGGCCGGCTAGCAGAGACACCGCAGGAGAAAGGCCTGGTCCTCTCCTCTGAGAGCACAGCTCTACTGCGGGACACATGGAATCACCAGGGATCAGAATCAACTCCACCCCGGGTTTGTTTTTTTGGGGAGATCCAGAGGTCTTGCATGCACCAGGAGGGAGACGCTGGCTTGGGCATCTTGGAGTGGGTGCCGTGCACGGATGACTGCAGGGCTGTCCTCTCTGCAGCCCTGGCCCCCTCTTCACTCCCCTGCCTTTCTCAGGCCACAGACTCGCCGAGTGGCTCCGGTATCCAGGAGTTCTTGTCATCGGGGTGAACCCAGGTTGGAACGTCGTCACTCTCGAGTGAAGAAGCAGGACCTCTCATTCCGTCAGGGCCCAGCCCCGACAGATGGGCATTAAGCTCCAGACGCAAGTGCCCCCCACCACGCCACTCTTGCCGAGGCTAGATGGGCGAGACTTCCTCTCACCTACTTCGGACAAGTTGTCAGGTGAGGCCAGTCCCTGCAGAGGGACCCTGCTCGGTCAAGTGCAGGGACAGCAAAGAGGAGGAAGGCCTTCAATGGGAAGAACTGACATGGGTGGCAGCAACAAGGGGCTCAAGCACAGGCACTATTGTAAGGATGGCAGTGCTTGGTTCTGTGGTGCATCGGGTCCAATGGATCAGATACCACCATCCAAAGGTGGATGACAGGAAGAAGAATGGGGGATCACATTTGGAGCAAGGGTTACTAACGACCTTCGCTATATGGATGAACGGTCCTGCTCGCTGAAAATGAGGAATTGGGACACTTGCTGGTCAAGATGAAGGAGGAGAGCCTTCAACATGGATTACCAGTCAATATGCGGCAAACAAATCCTCCCAATTGGGCATCATGAGAAACAGAGGAAAGGCTGGCATTGACCAGGCTTCATCCTGCTTGAATGCACAAACAGTGCTCACGGAAGCAGCTGTGGAGATCGAGCCGTGCATTGCCTTGGGTCAATCTGCACAAGCCCTCTTTAACGTGTTGAAGAGCACAGATGTTAGTATGCAGTTAAGTGACTGCAACTGACCTAAGGCCTCATCTGTATGTGAAAGTTGGACGTTGAAGAAGGAAGCCCAAAGAAGAATGGATGCATTTGAATTATGGTGCTGGCCAAGAACCTTGGCAGTACCACGGACGGCCCGAAGAACCAGCGGATCTGTCTTGGAAGAAGTCAGCCTCCTGAGAGGCAGGGTTGGTGAGAATTCCTCTCACTTGAGTCGGACGTGTTTTCAGGAGAGCTCAGCCCCTGGAAAGGGACATCATGCTTGGTCCAATGGAGAGGCAGTGACAAAGAGGAAGACCCCTGACAAGACTAATCGACATGACTCACACATCATAGGGGCGGGGATGGCGCAGTACGGGCAGTGCTTTGTGAGTCAGCACTGACTGCCCGGCAGTGAACCACAACACGAGTGGAAACAGACTCAATGGCCCTAGGTGGTTTCCATTTTTTAAAAAAATCTGTCACTTCAGACCATTTGCCAATTTCCTTCTCAGAAAGTCTACCATTGACTTAACGAATTCAAGACATCCACCCTTATTCTGGAAGGCCAATGTTTTCCCAACTTGTCCCTGACTTTTAATTTTGTGTTTAACGATGTATACAATCACATCTGTGAATCTTTTCTTTGGTAGTTTTTTTGGCTTAACTCTAATGCCTAAAGAAATCATCCCAATCCTAAGACAATAGCAAAGATCACCTGCATTTATTCTAAAGTTTAAAATTTCCCTTCAAAAAAGTTTTTTTTTTAAATCATCCACTCCTATTTGTTTTGTTTGCTTATCTTTTCACTTGGGATGTCAAGGAAACCTTGTTTCCTTTCTCAGATGGTTCCCCCAGCCTGGTTTGTTCAGTGATCATTGGGAAGGGCAGGCATGGTAAGCAGTTTGGGAGGATTGGGGCGGTGGGAGACTGGTCCCTGGGCAAGACCGTCAGTGAGACTGGTGATCAGGGAAAGAACCAGGCGACCTTGAGGCAAGGTGCACCTGATGGGAGCCACGGGATTTTCAGTCACCTCGGATGCATGTGAAGGCTGGACTTTGAATACGGACGATCCAGGGAGAAGTGAGGGCCTCTGAGCCATGGTGCTTGTGAAGAACATCGAAGTGCTGAGAACTTCCAAAGACACGGCGGGCGTGTCTTGGAAGATCTGCTGAGGAGGAGTTGAGAACTCTGGGCTCCACAACTAAAGGTTGTGAGAGCTCGGTGGGGGTGGAGGGGGCGGGGGGAGCTGGAAGAGCGGAGGAACACGTGGGCGCCTGTCTGATGTCGGCTCTGACTTTCCAGAGCCCAGGGGAAAGGCACCTTGGGACCCAGAGCAGATGCCGAGGTTGATGGACTGGGTCATAAGTGGGACCCTCGAGAGGGCGGGTGCCTGGTGGGAGGGGCAGAGCGGAGGCCTTCGCTTCGGCTCTAACTGTATGAGTTGGCTATGGGTTCTTGGCCATAACCCCTGCCTGGGTCTAGCTTCGACAGAGCAGACTGATATCTGCGTACCCCACTACACTGGGCAGCAGGACCCAGCTGGGAGGAGCCCTGTAGAAGGATTTCCTAGACTTTGTGGTGTGGCGCGCAGGCTGCAGCTGTGGTGCTAAATGTCAGCTGGATGCCTGGGTCACAGTGGTCTGATCATCACCCTATCCTGGGGCACAGTGTGAGAGGGGGGGTCAACCCTAACACAGCCACCCATAACAATAGGCTAAGAGGAGCATTGAGGAGACCCCGAGAGTCACAAAGAAAAGGAGTTGGGGGAGAGAAGAGAGATGAGTGGAGGCCATTGAAGATAAGCGGGTCTATGAGAAGAATTC
>NW_022104341.1:56529830-56538946 GCF_000313985.2 Echinops telfairi
ACGAGTTTCTCGCCAGCCCGAATTGGGAGAGTCTGTGGCGCTAAGCTTTCCAAGTTTGACTTCAAAACCCCCCTTAATGACTCCATGCATGGCTGTGTGTTTGGTTTTCCCAGAACTAGTGTCTGCCGTAGCCGTGATGGAGGGGAGGCGGGGGTGTTTCCCCTGCTCTGTGGGAGACAGGGGGCTTTCTACTCCAATAAGGATTCACAGTCTGGGAAAACCACAGGGCAGTTCTACCCTGTTCTATAGACTCGCAATCTTTCAGAATTGACTCCATCGCAGCAGGTTTGGTTTTGAGGGGCGGGGAGGGTAGTGAAGGGCGTCCTAGTGGTATAGTGGCTACCCATTGGACTGCTAACCTCGAAGTCAGCAGTTCAAACCCACCAGATGCACTGCGGGATAAAGAGGAGGCTTTCTACTTCGTAAGGAGTCACTGTCTCAGAAACCCCCTGGGAGAATTCTCCCCTGCCCTCAAGGGTCACTATGAGTTGGAATGAATTCCATGTCAGTGAGTTTGGCTTTTGTGAGTCTGTCATGACCATCTGCTGCCCTCTGGTGGCCAAAATAAATAACGACAATATTCCAAATGATGCGTTTTATCTGATTGAAATAATATGTCTACATTCACCCAACAAATATTTGCAGGATACCTATTAAGTACCAGGCACTATGATAGGCTCTTGAAATGCTCCAGTCACCTAAACAGATCCTTCCTCGTGGGACTTGAGAAAACACTTCAATCAGGGCAACAGCCATAAGAGTACCTAACACGCCATAGAGTCGTTTCTAGACAGTGTTCAAATCGTTTTGTACTTGTTTCATATTCAGGCCAGTCCTATGAGGTGTATACAATTATTTCCCCCATTTTACAGATGAGGAAACTGAGGCACAGAGACACGGAATGGTTTCCCCCACATCACACTGCTAGGAAGACACCGGGCCTGGTTTAATTCACACAGTCAGCTCCAGAGTCTGCTTGTAACCTCTGCATACCCTGCCTTGCACTGCCAAGTGGCAGTGGACACCTCTCTCTTACGGCCCCAGACGGAGTGTGGACAGGGGTCCATTGTTGGGGGTGGGGGGGCGAGTCCACAGCAGGCCCTTCCCTTAGCGAAGCATCTACTCCCTCCCTGCTGCCATGTGCCGTGGCCCCACCTGTGTGGTCTCGGAGGACGAATGTGGCCCAGGTGCTCCTTCCCACCGCCCTCCCCTCCGCTCTCCCCCTCCCCCCCCACCCACCCCCACACACAAAGGGCCAGCAAGCCACCACAGGGCCAGAATCTCTGAGCTCGTCTTATCTGGTCCCTGCTTCTCCAGCTGAGCATTGACAAGACGGGAGGTAATCTGGAAGGTTAAGGATGTCAGTCAAAGGCCTTCCCTGTTTGGGGAAAGAGGCCAAGGGGCAAACAACGACAACGCGAGGGCATCCAGGGAAGAGCTGGCCCCGGCTGGCCAGAACGGTGGAGTTTGGCACCTAGAGAGGGTAGAGAGCAGCCTTCAAGTCCAACTTGTTCATGTTTAAAACCGTGTGCAGCCCACCTCCTAGGAATTCAAGAGAGTGACTTTGTAGACAAAGAAGAACATGTGTAGATCCTAACGTTTTTTAAAGTGCCTTTAGAGATGTGCTGACATTTTCGAAAGCCAACTTTCTGACGTATTACCGTGGCCCAGTTTCCCCTCTGGTCAGCCCACGTCCAAAAGCAGCAAGAGTAGGGGCTGTGTAGGAAGCCAGCGCCATGTCCGAGGCCGTTCACAACCAAATCCTCGCAGCCTCTCATGGAGGCTGCCGACAGGTGTGCCGGCCGCGGCTCAGAGCAGCGCCGTCGCTGTCCCCTCTGGCGTATGCCTGGCCGAGCCCATCCTCACAACGCTGTGCCGGCCTCTCCTCCAGCTGAAGGGATGGGCAACAGCATCTCCATCACACCACCGGTCCGTCCGCACCAAGGGCTTTGCCTTTTCTCGTGCGGTGGCCGTTTGTTGTGGAGATTCAACCTTTCCCTACTGCGTGCATCGTGCCACAGAGAGGGCTTAGCGAAGACCCCGACCTGCGTGTGACCATGTGCAGCTCACTAGTTCCACAGCCCTTGTGCCTGTCCTTTCGGGGGTGGGATCGGTGGCCTCCAAAGGATTCACTGCTGTCCCCAAGGCACGGGAAGGGCTGCCTTGTTGGGTCATGTGGGCGTCAGATACGTCTGGGGAGCGCTGGGTGTTGTTTTGTTTTTTAATGAATTATCCTTCACAAAATGTTTTTTTTTTTAATCATTTGATTGGGGGCTCCTACAGCTCTTACCACCATCCACCCATCCATGCACTGTGTCCAGCACATTTGCACATTTGTTGCCCTCATCGCTCTGGGTGCTCTGTTGGGATCCGTGGTGAAGACGCAGAGCTGCGTTATGTCACGTGAGCTGTGCCATCTCAACAGCCTCCGGGGGACCGTTCAGTGACCTCATTTGCCTTCATGTTGTGCCGCCATCCCCAACACCCGCCTCTGACATTTCCCACCAGCCTTCTTTTGAGGAGCACTGGGTGTTCTGCTTTGTTTTCCCGGTGGTAAATATTCGTACAGACGGAGCGTGACCTTTGCTGCCTCAGCATTCTTCCATGTACAGTTCAAGGGCATGCATGACCTTCCTTATGTTATGCAACCTCACTCACCAGCTCCCACCTCTGAGCATTCCCATCAGCCCGCCGTCGGCTTGGTGAGTCCCACGGGAGGGACAGGCGTGCTTGCCATTTCTCCACTCTGTCTCGCCCCTGCTTTTGTTTGTAGGCAGCCTGTGGGCCTGTCTTCGGTGGCGGTGCTTCTCAAAGCTTCCACTGCACACGGTGGGCCTGGGATCTTGTTAACAGGCCGTGTCTCATGTGTAACCATGTATAACAGGCCGCGGATGCTGCTGGCTGCACTTTGGACAATTAAAGCTTGGGAGAGACCTTTCTGGAAGGCTCGCCTGCCGTATTTCCTGTCCAGGAGCTCCTGAGACCATTCTGCCTCCACCCTTCACCAGCGGGGCTGCCTGGGTCCTGTGAAAAGTGGGCGGCTAGGCAGCTCGCTAAAATTGAAGCTCCTGCGGGCAGGGACTTCTGTTTGTTTTGTTTCCAGTGGTGTGTCCAGAACTAGAGCCCAGAGCTGCGCCGGGAAGAGGGCTTGGGCATCACCCGGCAATCGGTGCGATGCTAGCGAAACTTGGCAAAGATCCCGGGGGCTGTGCTCAGTTCCGGTGGGTTTGCACCCTCAAATTGGCCGGGTGTTCTACAAACTCACTGAAGATCCAAAAACTCCCGGAGCCATCTCTTTCCTTAAACTCACGACTCGGACTCGGCCAATTCCTTTAGGAGAACGCCGAGTGGGGGTGGCGAGTGGGGGTGGTGTCTGGCGCAAGACGACCCGCCCAGGGCTTCAGACAGGGTGGTCCCAGAAGGAGGCTCAGGTGGGCGGGCCACTGCAATGCCAAAGCTCTCCAGACCAACTTCCCTGTGCAACCGAATAAAGCAGGTTGACCATCGGGTTCCCAACCTCGACCTGACGCACTTATTGGCAATCCTGGCCAGGGAGTGTGTCTGCTTGCTCATTTGTCTTGGCCCCAGAGAAGCACAAGAAAGCTAGTTGTCACCCTCGTAGCTGCTAACGGCAAGGAAGCCATGTTTTAAATGCGCTCCCTACCTGCAAGGGCTCTAAAAGTTTGTTAGGAAGAAAGGCACCCAGTGAGTAGTGGAGGCCATGAGTGCTTTTCAGTGTGCTGGCGTGACCAAGAGCACTTCCCGGAGGAGTGAGACCTGGCTGAGCCTTGACGTTGGGAAAATAGAGAGGATAAGACCAGAGCACGACGTTCCACTGCACAGAACATAGTGTGGATGTTAGTGGCGCATAGATGTATTTTATATCCATGTTCGTCGACTATCATTAATATTCCCTTATATTACATTTGTACAGTAACTTCATTTTACAATAAGATATTTTCATTTGGACAATAAAAAAGAGCAGAGCAGGAGGGACGGACGGGGAGGTGAAAGGACCTCCGAGTGACTCGGGAGCCACTGTCTACAGGAGTCAGCCTTGGGAGGACCCTCTTCCTGCTGGTCACAAAAGCCAACTGGAAATCAAGTAGAGAACCACACGGACCGGACACCCACGCCTAGGGGTAGGCAGGGCCCGCCCATGATGACACAGGGTCGTCACGAGAAACAGGACCCTCCGTGGCGCCATGGATGGGTCAGCAGATTGGGGAGGGCTGAGCTGGTCTGGCCACTTGGCCCGATTGTCCAGCTTGTGTCCTGCTTTGTGGTTCTCCTTCCTCTCCTCTAGCCGTGGACCCTCCCACGTGGGAGGCCTCCCCATCCCAGGAGTCCTCCGTTCATTGTTCACCAAGGCTGCCCTGGGCTTCCTGTGGTGGCCTCATCCTCTCGAGCCGCAGCCATGGGTACGTTCTCCCCGTGGCCACGGCCTTTTCTCCTCATCTCCCCAGGCTCGCCCTTGGAGGGCACTGCTTAGCGTTGCATCCGAGCGCAGAGGTCTTCTGGGGAGGCAGGTAGAACCAGAGCACGCCGGTTTTCTGCTCTGGTTGGGATGCCCTCCCGAGCCAGCAACTGGCCTGTCGTTGTCCACTGCCACCAAGCTCAATGGACTCTCTTTGGAAAGACAAGCTGAATGCCCTAGCAGGAAATCCGCGAGAAGACTGTGTGCAGCCCTCTAAACCTGAACGTCAGGACCGGAAGCTGTGTGTCCTGCGATCTGCATGTTTCATAAAGTCATCCTGACACCACGCGTGCCAGGGCTGCGCCCTCCCCTTGCCAGAGGCCAACTCTGCACCAGCACCTTGCATGCAGGTTGGGAGAAAAGGCCCGAGCTTAGAAGGGCTGGCTGCGAGGGCCAGCTCTCTCAATGGAGACCTGACTGCCATCAAGAGTGGGACTGACTGTCCCACAAACCGCAGGCTCTCTGCCCCCAGCCCGGCCCGCTTGAGGCCAACAAGACCCCTTCATCACAATGATCATGGAAATGCCCCCTAACGGGCAAGTGCCTCCTCCACAGGCTCGGTTCCCCTGTGCCTGAGCTGTCTTCACTCCGCAGCACGGGCACGGCTTCCAGGATGGGCGTGCAGGAGTTTCTCGAGGTCTGTGTGTCCGAGTGGAGTCATGGGTCCTGGAATCCCCACCAACCCTCCTCCAGCTGCTTGTGCCGTGGGAGCCTGTGTATTGCTGTCACGTCGGAAGCTGAGCCACCAGTACAGCAAATACCGGCAGGGGGACCCACAGTAGGCTGGTTTCGGCAGAGCGCCCAGAGGACCACAGACTAGGAAGAGGGGCCTGGGGATCTACAGCTCACAGAACTGGCCATTGACCACCTGCTGAGCAGTCCCCGGCGGTGAGTCGTGCCCGTTGGAGGGCACTCATGATATAATTTGGAAAGAGCTGCCTTCAGAGTAGAATTGACCTTCCTGACAGGATGCAGCCAACCTTCAGGGACTTTCATTCACTGCTGTCCCATGACTTAAAATGAGAGAGAGAAGAGAGTCATCAGGATCCATTAGTAAGTGGAACATAGACGGTATGAATCCAGGAAAATTGGAAGCTGTCAAAAATCAAATAAAATGCTTGAAGAATGATTTCCTTGTAGGCATTAGTGAGTGGAAATTGGGTATTTTGAATCAGAAAAGCATCTGGTCGCTGTGCTAGAATGACAAATGGAATCAAAGCATCATCACATTCCCTGTCAGCGAGAACACGGCAAGCGCTCCGCTGCAGTACGACGCTCTCACTAATAGACTCAGGCCCACATGCCTGCAAGGAGACCAGTTCATGCGACTGTTACTCCAGTTTACTAGTCAGCCACTCATCTCTGGGAAGGAAATTGAAAAAAAAACCAAAATGTTACCAACTTCTGCAGTCTAAACTCGATCAGACATGCAGGCAGATGCAACGATCAATACTGGTGACTGGAATATGAAAGTAGGAGACAAAGGAGGAGGAGTTGGAAAGACGGCCACGGTGATAGTAATTACACTAGAGATGGCACAGTGGAATTCTGCAAACCAACCACCTAGTCATTGGAAAGCCATCCCCTCCTCAGTTACATCACTAGCAGCTTACACAGGGTCTCCTCCAGATGAGCTGGGCAGGACACACATTGGCCACCTCCATTGACAGGGACGCTGGAGAAGCTTGAGACCCGTCCAGACGCGTCCAGGCCTGACTCTGGAACAGACCATGAATTGTTTGTAGGCGATTTTAGTTGAAACTGAACAGCAGTAAAGCCAATCGGGGAAAGCCAAAGAAAAACCTTACAGATCCCACCTGAATTTATAGATCACCTCCAGAACAGAGTTGGTACATTTAACACTAAGGACTGCAGACCTGACCAGCTGTGGCATGACATAAACAGGACTCATTGACAAACTGGGCTATGCAGATGACCAATCTTGCTTGCTAAAAGCGAAGAGGACTTTAACACTTGCTGACAAAGATCAGGGAGACAACCACCTTCAGTGTGGGCGACACCACAACATAAAGAAAATAAAATCTTCCCAACTGGACCAATAAGCAGTATCAGACCGTGATAAACAGAGAACATGGAAACTGTCCAGGATTTTATGTTACTTAGATCCACAAGCAATGCTCATGGAGGCAACAGTTAAGAAATCATATATTGTATATTGCACTGGGCAAACCTGCCGCGAAAGAAGACCACTGTCAAGTGTTCAAAAGCAGACGCCCCCTTGAGGACTAAGGTGCACCTGACCCACGTCATGGTGTTTTCAATTGCTTCATATGCACGTGGAAAGCTGAGGAAGGAGCCTGGAGGTCTGCAAAAAGAATGCATGCCTTTGACTAGTGTGTTAAAGAAGAATATCAAATATCTCACGGGCTGCCAGAATCATAAAGCCCTTGCTCATAGAAGGAATACATTTAGACTGCCCCCTCGAAGCAAGGATGGAGAGACTTCAGCTCATCGACTTCAGACATGTCAGTAAAGACCTGGAGAAGAATATCATGCTTGCTAATGGGTTAGCCCAAAAGGAGACCCATTATGATGTGGATTGACACAGTGGCTGCAACAATGGGCTTAAACGTAGGGCAGATGGTGAGGATGGCACAGGACCAAGCAGGACCCACTGCCCTGGAGGTCGCTGTGGTTTGGAGCAGACCCAAGGATTCCTGACAGCAGCCATGATAAAAGGATTGTGAACAGTAAAACATCTTTGCAAAGTGACTGTACAAATTTTACTGTCATCAGATTTTATAAAAGCTCCTTTTAGTCTGCATTCTGATACATGGTATTATCCTGATTTTTCTAATTTAATGTGTATAAAATAGAATCCCGTTGGTTTTTATTTCCCTGATTTCTAATGGGATTAACTGTGTTAACATATTTATCATTTTTTGTTCTTCAATGAAATGCTAATTTGTCATGTTCCCTTTGTTTATCGTGTTACCCTAATTGGTTTTTAGTGATTTGTAAATATAATCTAGATATTAATTCCAAGTCAGTTATATCCGCTTCAAATATCTTCTATTAGTTTAGGGGGTTACATTCTCACCTTATGATACCTTTTAATGATTTTAAGAGAGTTAATTGATCAATATTTTCCTCTCTCTTTTTGCTTGGAACTTTAAAAATCTTTTTCTAGAAATCTTTTCTATCCACATTTATAAAAAAAAACCTCACTTGCAGGCGATCCTACAGGGCAGAGCAGAACTGCCCTGTGGGTTTCTGAGCCTGGAAATCTTGACAGGAGTAGAAAGTCTCACCTTTTCTCCCATGGAGTGGGGGGTGGTTTTGAACAGCTGCCTTTGGGGTTAGCAGCGTAAGGCATAACCCACTGTGCCTATAGGGCTCCTCAAGTTTATAACAGGATTTTAAATGTCTTCAAAATATTTTAAAACTTTAGTTTTTATAGTGTATCAGGCACTCATTTTTATATTTAATAGAAAGTGGGAACTTATTTGAACGCCCCCCCAGTATGAAGAAGCCGTGATACCAGTAGTCCATCCTTTTGCCTGTGGGCTGCACTGTCACTCCCTTCCTCCAGCAACCTCACCACCTGTGTGTGCATTTCTCCCGGTCTTTCACTTTTATTGGCCCGCTGAACTATCCGGACCTCAGAACCATGCTGTTTTCATCACTTTAGCTTTTTACTAAATTTTGCAATCTATTAATGCAAATTCTGTAATCCTGTTTGTCTTCAATGCATTGGGTCTTCTTGGACATTTACTCTTTTATCGAAGGAGATCATTATAGGCCAATGAAACGGTCTGAGTGGAGTCACTTGGATTCTGCTACTTTCAATATCATGACCATGACCGGGGGGGTGGGGGGGGGGGGGGGGATTAAACATGTACATGCTTTTCTTCGGGTGTAAAAATGTGGCGATTAGTAGGTATATTAATAATATTGCCATGAGGATTAAGTGAGATAGAAGATGCACAGCACAGCAGCCTACTGCTGTGGAGTCGACCCTCCCGCGGGGCTGCTAGCGGTTTTGAACTGCTGATTTGCACCGCCTGAGCTCCCGCATGACAAGGAGAGGCCACAGAGGATGGTGGTGCTTGCCGTGCTGTCCAGCTGCCTTGAACCCTATCAACAGAGCGGAAGGGCCCCAATGGGTTTCCTAGACTTTGTGATTTACAAGAGCTCGTCACCAGGTGTTCTGCCCGTGGAGCCTAACACAGTCCCGGAGCGACGGAGTAAGCAGGTGGCGTTCCATCCCATTTCCACAAATGAAGATTTTAATAGTTTCATGTGTCAGTAGTGCAATTGCAGGTTATTTTGTCATTTCTTTATGCTAACTAACCTATGTTTTCTGAACTTAAGCAATTCTTTATTATTGTGTAATCGCAGAGGTGACTGAGGTTCAGTTATTTTAATTGTGTATTACTGAAGCCAATTGCCTGTGCTATTTGAACTCTTTGGGGAATTGACTTTTGACAAGGTCAGCAACACACTGCTGTACCCAGGGTATGCATCTGCTGTGAGAGACTGACCCGGTGTTGTGTGATGTTCAGCATTTCTGCTTCCTGGGAACTGACTGCCAATAGCCTATACACACACAGAGACACAATATATATGTATATGTATATGTATGTGTGTGTGTGTGTGTGTGTGTGTGTGTGTGTGT
>NW_022104341.1:56539046-56559138 GCF_000313985.2 Echinops telfairi
TATATCCAGCTTCACACATTTTAGATGTTCCTCGGGGTAAAAGGAATGGCTCTGCATATGTATGAGAAGCGCTGAGCTCTGACAGAGAAGTATCTAGAATTGTTAAATAGCTAGTGGCAGATTGCGAGATCCACCAAGAGACAAGTTTCTGGAATGCTGTTTTGATTGGTTTACCTCCTGGGTGAAATCAGATGCTGATTTTACCCTCCGAACTGCCTTTGAGGGAGAGCCCAGAAGCAGAGGTCACAAAGACTCCCGGGGTGCGTAGGGCACTACCTTCCAAGCTCACTCCCAGGTCCCTGGAGCATGCCCATAAGCCTTTGCTGCTTCCCAGACTCAGCCTCTGTCTGAAGCCCTCCCTGCTGCCTCCCTTCCTTTGGCCATTAGGAAAAGCTGCCTTGGACTCTAATTTATCTCTTTATGAATGAGTTACAAATGCCTTTTAATAAGCCACTCAAGAATACATGTACATATATTATTTATGAGTACTTTGTAAAGTACAGAGCATTGCCATCGAAAGGACGGTTGCTGGGTTTTAGCAGTGAGCGGCCTTTCTATCAGAGATGTGTACCAGGGAATTCTGGAAACGCACAGCAAGTCCTTTCATATTGAACTTTTGACCATCGTGGTCAGTGTCAAAGTGAAGATCGTTCGTCTGAAGACGAACAATAGAGAAATGATCATATATTATCGTCTTTTCTCTTTGTCCACCTGTCGAACTCCCGCAGACCCTTAGCTTTCTATTTGGGACCCAGGTCACGTCTTCCTTTCCTCTTTCTTATTGAAACATCTGCATCCACTGTGCCACTGACTCAGTGACACAATGTTGTTGCCATTTCCACAGATGTGGCCTCACCACCGAGCCTTGTCTTCTTTCTTTTTTCCCTATTAATTTTACATATTTATTTTGTTTAAAATATGTAGATAGTCTATTAGAAAAATATTAAAGCATTACAGATATGGTCTCCTTTGACCAACGATACCAACTCCATCTCAAATACCTTATACCTATGACTGCTATGTATTTACTGTTTATTCTTCTGATTTCACATTGCAATTTTTTTCTTATTTTCTTATTAAAGAAATCATTTTGTTGGGGTCTCTTACATATGATAACAACCCATCCATCCATTTTATCAAGCAGATATGTACAATTGTTTAAACTTGTCTTTCTACTTCAATTTCATAGGTCATCTTTCTTAATCTATGAATGAAGTTATGAAATTATAAGTGAGTGATGAAGTTACTCAGACCCTTCACATTCCAATTTACCTGGTAACTAGGGTCACATGCAATACTGAGCCGAGTCCAGGGAGAAAACTAGGATCTCTTCTTCATCTGAGATTGGAGGGTGTGAGAAAGCCAAGGACTTGAAGCTGTGCTTTCTGCCCTCATTCAGTACTTTGGAATTTGCAAGGGTGCCACCTAGGATCACGTATCTCTTTGTTACAATGTGAAGAATCTTGGTTGTGGCGCTATACCATGTAACATTAGACTTCCCCTTTAAGGGGATGAGCCACTAGGTCTGTGGACTCAGAACCATGGTCTGTAAACAAAGTCAATTGGCATGAAAAATGTTTGCTATCCTACTTTGGTGAGCAGTAACTGGGGTCTTAAAACTTCTGAGGGGCCATGTAAGATGCAACTATTGGTCTCTCCTCGTCCAGAGAAAAGAAAGTGAAGAAAATCAAAGGTACCAGGATATAGTTCGTCCAAAGGACTAATGGACCACCAGAATCCCAGCCTCCATGATCCTGAGACCAGAAGAACCTACGTGGTGCCCCACTACCATTGCTAAGTTCTCTGCAAGGGGTTTCAGTAGGCGGTCCTGGGTAGGGTGAGAGAAAATGTAGAACAAAACTCAAAAGAATAAGAATGATCACACTTGCTCTTTAGCCAGAAACTGATGGGCCGCTGAGACTGTGGCTGGGAGCCACCCTCCAGCTTCCCCCTCTGTGACTCCACTTTCAACTGAACAGTAGACAGGCCGACAATGTGAAGAAAGTAATATTAGAATTAGAGGAAGACTTATTAGCAACCTTCGATATAAGGAGAGCACACCTTACTGAAATCGAGAAGGACTCAAAGCACTTGCTGATGAAAACAGGGAATGCAGCCTTCCATAGGGATTACAATTCCATGTAAAGAAAACAAAAACCATCACAATTGGACTAATATGAGTAGGTAACATCATGAGAAAGGGAAAAATGATTATAGTTGTCAAGGATATTTGTCATGAATCTTGCTTGGATTCATAGTCCATGTTCACGCTTCAATTCCATAGTCAATGGAAGCAGCATTCAAGAAATAAAATGTCACATTGCATTGGGCAAACCTGCTTCATAAGACATCCTTCAAGTGTCGACGAGCCAATATATCACGTGGAGGACTAAGGGCGCCTGACCCACGCCATGGTATTTTCAGTCACCCCATAGGCCTGTGAGAGCAGGACATTGAACAAAGACGATCAGAGAAGAATCGATGCCTTTGAATTATGGTGATGGTGAAGAATGCTAAAAGAGACTACGAAAAGAGCAAACAAGTCTGTCTCGGAACAAGTACAGCCAGAATGTTTCTGAGAAGCAAGGATGGTGAGGGTTGGTCTCACATACTTCCGCTATGCTGTCAGGAGAGACCAGCCCCTGGAAAAGGACAGCGCCATGCTTGGTAAAGCAGAAGGGCATCGAACAAGAGGAAGGCCCTCAGCAAGATGAATGGACACCGTGGCTGCCACAATGAGCTCACGTATAAGAACCAGGTGAGACTGGAGCAGACCTGACAGTGTTTGCGCCTGTCGGTCTCTGTGAGTGAGAATCAGCTTCATGGCACCTAGCAGCAATCAGTATGTGAACAGAAACTAGAGGGGCTCCCTGCCTCCCTGCCATGGCCTCCTGAATCCCTAAGTGGGACTATAGTCTTCTCTTTTTCTCGTTTTCGTGGTCCCTTACTAAGGCATCATGGTGTTCTCGCTGACTTGATTTTTAATGCCTTCAGCTGTTTGGCAAATCAATGGAAGAACATTGTGTAGGAAGTATGAATGTATCGCAATGGGAAGCAACCTTTAACTGTTCTTTTCTCCTCACCTACTTCCCCATCAGCCCAGGCGCTACTGCTAATTTAAGGCAATTACAGGATTTACAAATTAATCAGATCCCCATTGGTTTCCCTAGCACAACATGATGAGACAAAACTATTGTATTCAATAGTGCTCAATAGTGCAGCTCATAGTGAGCATCTACCCCAGTGTGGGCAGAACGAGAGCGCCGGACAAGGAGGCAGGGGACCTGTGTGTAGGGAAAGATCCCGAACAGGAACGTATCCCAAGACCCTGAGCCTCCAGAGAAGCCACAGGCTCGGAGTAACACAGGGAAAGGAAGACACTGGTGCTTCTGGGTGCACGAACACGTGACGCCCAGAACCATTTGAGGCAGGTGGTCTGCTTGGAGAAAGCCGAGAAGGAATGTGGCCCAAGGGAGGGCAGGTTTCTACAGGACCGGCAACCTTTGGGGACATTAAAGCAGAAAGGACAGCTGTATTAGTCTAGGTACTTTGGAGAAACAAATCCACAGCAACTCATGTATGAGAGAGTTTTATGCAAAGAAAATGTGCATCATGAAAACATCCCAACCCAATGCTGCCCAAGCCCACAAGTCCAACATTAACCCATACCCAACACCAGTCCACAAAGTCCTTCACCTCACAAAACAGAGACAATGATGCTGACTGCAGGAGGAAAGCTGAGTCAGTGAATGAACAAGCATCTCAGCACTGGCAGGGGTCTCCACACGGCTGCTCCAGCACCCAGGGCTGCATCGGGATAGGTCCATGTGGCTTCTCCTTGGGGATGTCTTATAGGAAGTCAATCTTGCAAGCTGAAGCAGGGAACTGCTAAGGCAGCTGCACCCGGTGCAACCATCACAAAACAAGAGACCCGAGAACTAGAAAGGCGAGGCTTCACCACCCATTTATCCCTCCGCCTTTCAACCAGCCCCACATGTGATTATCGGCCAGGCTGGCACAATTACCTAACTCAACAGCCCAGACACTCACAGCCTTGGGCGAGGCCTGATCTGATCCTGCTGGGATCCAGGGAGAGCCTGGGAGGCAGAGTCATGGAGGCTGAGACAATTCCCCGGTGAAAAGCTCAGGCAGTGTGGCCAGGGGAGGGTGAGTGGTAGATGGAGAGCGTACTAAGCCCCAGAGTTTGACTCTATAGATGGTGAAGTTCTACTGAGGACTCTGGGGGACCCCCATAGTCCCTTCATATAAAATATAGGGACGGGGTGGGACGTGTCTATTGGGACCTACTGGGGAACCAGCTGCTTTGGCTAGGCTAGTTCTAAAGAGGCATTAACATCATCAGCCCCTCCCTTGGAAGACTTGCCCATAATGAAGAGACCAGGTGAGTCTTGGGACAGGCGAGGTGAAAATCCATGGGTGTCACACTCCTGCCTCAGGAAGGAGGCCAACTCCGCCCCAGGGTGTCAGGAGAACAGTGCCCCTCCACTAACGTAGCAGCTGACCTTGACCCCTGGACTTCCACTGTCTGTCTACAGTTTCCTTCATGCTCACAGAGCAGGTCAGTATTGGCGAGAGTCAAGATTCCTCCCAACTTCCAAGCTAGGTGAATTGATTCTACTTCATTTGCTGAGAGAAACTACTAGAAAAGCTTCGTTTGCTCTGAGCAACTGTTTCTTGCTCGTTTGGGGGTAATTGCTTAGAGAACACTTACAGCTAGCTTCTTTGTACTGTTCTAAACACATTATGTACCTTAACCTATCTTATCCCTCCTATTAAAATATGTGGTAAATATTATAGGCATTGCTACGATCTTGTCTTATAGGCAAAAACACCAAATGGTTTAGTCAAGGCCTTACACTTAGTAAAAATGAAGCCGGCTGGAATCTAAGCCACTGGGTCATAGAGGCCATGTTCTTACCTTCAGGGCCATTTGCTTGTATATTACCAACAACTGGATCAAGTGGCCTTCTTTAAAATGACAGCCCTTGTGGCAAGCCCTTGGGCTGTGTGCTTCAGGGCCGGCTCTCTGCCAGCTTCCTCCCTCCTGCTTGCTTCCCTTTGCTCAAGGCTCTTCCACCAGAACCCCACCCCACCCTACCCCTTTACTATGAGTGCCTCTTTGCAATTTACCAAAAGATTCTGTTGGTAAGAAGGGAAGACATAAATATACACCCATGAAGAGAAATGAAGTCCTGGCACCTGCTACCACCTGAGGAAACCCTGGGTGCATTCCGTGGAGGGAAATATGTCAGTCTGAAACAAACAGGGCACAATGCCATTTCTATCAGGCAGAAGCAAGGAGATGGGGACTTGCGTTCATTAGCGGTTACCAGGGGCGAACAGGAGTGGGGAGGAAAGAGGGTCATTGTCAAAGAGGGCGTGGAGCTTCTATTCAGGGTCAAGGGAAAACGGAAAGATGGATCCTAGTGGCGGTTGAACGACGGGGTGGACACAAGATCATTGGATTGTGCGTGTGGAGAATGTCGGAATGGCAAATTTCTTGTTGCCTATTTACTTACCACAAGAAAAACCCAGTACCCAAATAAACAGAAAGATGAGTCAATGATCCAAGTTTGGAATCCTCGCAAGTGGGTTCCTGGACACGCCCCCTCCCCAGCCTGATCTGTGTTTTACAGAATGTGGGAGGGGGCGTGGGCGTCAGGAAGGCAGCTCTAGCTTAAGATGAACCAGTTGCAAGCCCAGAGCAGTGGTTCTCAGTAGGGATGCTGGGGCTTCCCGTGAGGCCTTCGGCAATGTGTTGGGTAGGGCCACTGGTTACGACGATCATTGTGGGAAGTAGGGAACTGTGAGGCTTCAGCGGACAAGGGGTGAATCGGTGAACTGTCCCACAAGGAGGGGTACAGGTCCACCCAACTGTCAATTGCCCCACTAAAAATGTACAAAGCACCAGACCTCAGTCCTTATCTGAGCATAGCATCGAACGCTCTTCTGTATATTTTTCAAGCATATTTTCCCTGGTTTTTAAAATGCATTGACTTTTCCAGGAATGCAGTTCCTGTGTAAGACAAAGGATGATTGTCCTTCTTCACTTCGGAGTCTTACCAAGCGCCGTTCGAAAGAGCACCTCTGCAGGGACAGCACTGCTCCTGGTCTCTGAGCAGATGGCACACCCACCTACAGTGTTTGCATCTCCAGCTGCCCCCTCAACGCCGAGTCCATGCACACACACACACACACACACACACACACACACACACACACGGGTGCTCCTCACATGACCCGGTCACAGGATGTTCAATACCAGGAAAAGTGGCCACAATGAAGGCTACTTGAGTGTTGTTGCATTTCTCTTATCCAAGGAGAGAGTAGGAGCATGTTACCTGCCGCCTCAGTGTGTCCCGGGTGTCATCAGACTGAGCACATTGAAATCGAGACTGTTTCCTTACCAATCACTCTTCATTCGTTTCTCCTCCATGTAACGGGGAACTGGATTACTTTTTAACAAAAACTCGATTATCTATGCATTTCTTTCCAAGACAGCCCAGGGAGCATTGCAGATTGATGTGTAAAAAGGATGCCATTGCATGGGATACACTTGGGACCCCTGGCTAAGGCCTCAGGGATAGGCTGCTGGCCAGTGTAAAATGTCCACGGTGTGATTCCAGCCGGACACCACAATGTGCAGATTTGATAGATGTGGCTTCCCATATTCCCACTTCACTCAAATTCACTCATCAAATACTCGATTGGAAACTACCAGGTGGCGGTTCAGTGGTGGATCGCTTCCCTTCCATGCAGGAGACCTGGTTCAACTCCCAGCCAACACAGAGCACACAGCCACTGGCCGTCTGTTAGTGTGGCTGGCAGGCTGCTGGGCTGCTGGGCAGGTTCCCGCAGGGCTGACTAAGAGGAATATGAGTCAAAGAAGGTGGAGCAGGAAGAAAGGGCTCTTGATCTACTACTGGAAGCCAGACAATGAAAACCATCTGGATCACAAGGGACCAAGCCCGTTGTGCACAGGGTCTCCACGAGGCAAGTGGCCCGCACAAAGGCACCCCAGGTGACAGATGCAGTGCTGGGAGTTAGGACCATTTGTTTCAACTGCTCTCTAAGGATGCACTCATTTGAGAGAGGGCTTCTTCTACAGAGCCAAATTGGATATGAGCAGCGTGTACTTCGAACAAAAGCTATGAGCTCTAGAGAACCAGACTAGCCAAGAGAAACACGTTAGGCACTTTCATCACTCGAGTTTTCCCAGTAGTCCCATATAAAAGGCAAACAAGAAGAAAGGCCCCTGGAAGCCATGCTGTCTGCTTACGGTTTCCAAGTGCACCTATTGCAACACTCCACTGAGTGCACAGGAAGAAGTCTCCAGACCACACTCCCCTGACCTTGACTAGTGGGGGTGTATTTCTGTGTCAAACCAGAAACCACACACATGCACCAGAACAGCAAAAAAAGCAGGCAACTCAATGAAATGTTGTCCCAACAAAGGAGTAGCATTGTGTTTAACAGAAAAGTCATTCACATAAGTTTGGTTTTAAAATACAAAGTCAAATTCATGAATGTAAAGTTAAATTAAAATTGCACTTCCTCAGTCACAGGAGTCCTTAACTGCTCAGTAACCACACATGGCTGGTAGCTGTCATCCTGGATAGCACCGCGACAAAGGGGTTAGCTTTACTACGGTGGCAGCAGCTTGCAATCTTGAGAACATATAACACCAGCTAGACATTGGCCTAATTGGTAAAAATTAATAGATGCCAAAGACAGAAATGATAATGTAGAAAATTTAGACTCATCGCTCTCTCAGCCTATCAGAGAAAAACCCAAACAACACCATCTGCATCCAGTCCGTTCTGACTCAGAACACCCCGCGGGGATTTCAGGGGCCACAGCTCTTGCCTGGAGCGGATCCTCCTGGCTCAGAGCAGCCCATCGGACAGGCTAGAACTGTTCCTGTGGATTTCTGAGGCTGTGACTCCTTAGAAAGCCTCATCTTTCTCCCAAAGAGAGGCTGGTGGTTTTGAACTGCTGGGCTGATGGTCAGAAGTCCAACTGGTTACCCAATCGGCCACCAGGGCTCCTTGGGAGCAAATGTTGTTAAGTGCCATTGAGTCGGTTCTGTCTCCTAGCGACCCGTGTACAACTGAACAAAACACTGCTTTTTCTACACCATTTCCACAGCTGTTCTCATGTCTGAGCGCCCACTGTATCAGTGCATCTAGTCCAGGGCCTTCCTGGTCTTCACCGCCCCTCTCCCGAACCAGGAAGATGGGAACAGGTAGTCTCCTTTTTCTCCCGAGGAGCCAGCAGTCCAATGCTTACTCTGTGGCATCACCGGGGCTCCTTGATAGAATTAATAGATATAAAATTGTATTAAAATATGATATATAGATCATGCATAAACCATATATTATTTAGATTACACCTATGTAGATAAAACAAGAGCAGCAATCTGAAGAAATGTGAAAGCCAAGAAGAGAGGAAGGAAGCCGCCCAGGATGAGACATGAACAAAATATTGGCGGCTACTTTGGGCACGAAGCTCCTTCGTATGGAGGCAGCTGCCAGGCTGAGCATGTAAATAAAGCTGCTGAGAGTCTGATGAGGTGGGCAGACAGCAATTGTAATTCAAGGAACACCAAGAAACCTTTTACTTGGAACTCTAAAGGCCTAATCCATAAAAGTAAAGGTGAAAGGTAAATAGACTGATCAGACTACAGACTGAAGCATAATGTTGAATTACCCTGATGTCTGATTGGAGACTGTAAATATTCTCCAAGGAGCATCCCTCCATTTCTACACCTGTAAGAAACCGAAGCCTGCAACAAACAAAAACCCCCTCTAAAGGGAGGTAACATTATCTTAGACCTCCTAATAGCTCTGCATTCTTTCCTTTATAACCTAGGGCATATAATAAAAAATAACAGGACACATGCACTAAGGCATTATAAAAGCAGACATCGAAGCAACAAATAAGAGAAAATATACAATAGCAGGTAGGGAATTTGGGCAGTGTTGGGAACTAACAAAACCAAAGGGATTATCTTAGAGCTAAAAAGTAAGAGAACTGGAATTAATGTAATGGATTCACTTAAAAGCAGAGTATACACAATTGAAGAAAAAAATGATGAATTTGAAAGTTATAAAATTTCCAAAGGATTAAGCATGAAAACATGAAAAGACCCGATCAGAAAGTCTTGCTGGCCTATAATTAGAGCTCCAGGGTAAAAGAGAATGGGGAATAAGTGAGATGGAAGATGATGTGATTCAAATTTTTACAAAACTGACAACATAATCAATTCACAGATTCAAGAAGTAGTATACGACACCACACACATGACACCTAGAACAGCCGAGTAAAACGCTACAAGCAATGGCAAAGAGAAACAGACAGATTCGTTCTAAAGAAACAATTAAGACCAAGATCTGACTTTTCAACAGTTATAAAAGAATTAGAAACAATGAAATGGTGGCGTACAATGTTGAATGAAAATGAAAACCACATGCGTATTCAGCATTCAGCATTCAGCAAGATGATTCTCCAAAACAAAGATGCAATGAAGATATTTTTAGGAGAAAAATTCACACAATCATTTTATTATCTTACTAAGATAATAAAGTTCCCGCATCAAGCTCATTTATCTTTTTTTACAAATTAGGATGTCCAAGTAGCTATATACCTGTGATCCACTGGATTAGCAATCAGGGCTAGACGAAATAAAACCAAAGTGATAAGTAGTTACATGTTTACTAGAAATACTAACACTAAAGAGCCCAACAATGCCAAGCGTCGGAGTGGAGCAACCTGAACTCACATGTACTACGCCAGAGTATAACTTTGTACAACCAGCGACTCTTTGACATTATTTACTCTATTTATCTGACAACACATAAGTACAAAAGACCCCAGGACATTTATAAAAGCATTACTGGCAATTTGTAGTAACTCCAAACGGAAGGCCACCCAAGTCTCCAGCCACAATCGCATCATGGTGCCCTCATTCAGGGAAACGTTATAATTAACCCACAATATAAACATGCAACATGGTGGATCTCACAAACATTATTTCCATCAACAGACACTTAACACAAAAGAATATAGATCGCATAATCCCATTTATATACAGTCGGAAAAGAGCAACGCTAAATGTGGCTTTCTACATCTGCATAGTAATTAAGTTGGAAGAGACTGGATTGGGACAAAGAGTTCCAGTTACCCACTCGGCTTTCCATGTCCTGAATGTCATATTGCTTATGGTGTTGCTGAACATTGAACTCCATAGTTACTTGTGATTTCTGTTTCTGTATGTGTGCTCATTTCAATAAAATGTTTAGTGGCTTTCTCTGTTTTAATCTTGCAGTGCCTTAATCAGAGAACTGTTTCACAAAATCGTTTACACTATCAGTTACAATCCTGAAATAGTTGATGTGCAATTACAAGTAAGATAGAGGCAACAAACTCAAAGGGAAAACTATATAGGGTCAAAAACTAGTAAAAGAAAAAACTGTCAAAGTAAAAACTCATACTCATCAAAGATATTCTACATCCATAATAATATAAACTGATTTTTTTTTTAAAGGAAGGTAGTTCAACCAAAATGCATGATAAGGCAAAGACATTGGTCTTGGTAGGCATTCAATGCCTTCTTCCCTGGCTGGTGAGGCTCCTGCGGGCTCGAACCCAACGGGCACCTCCTTCTGTTCCTGGTCAGACGTTGGTCTTAACCCTGGGCCAAAGGAGAGCCCAACCCTTTTAGCACGCACTTGCTAACGGCAGAACTGAAATGTCTCCAAGGACGCAAAGCTGCAGCTTGCTGTGATTCAGCCGGAGTGATTGCGGGTCTTGGAGATTGTTTTTCATCATTTTATTGGGGGCTCGTACAACTCATCACAATCCATACATCCATCCCTTGTGCCAAGCGCTGTTGTACATCTGTTTCCCTCATCATTCTCAAAACATTTGCTTTCTACTTGAGCTCTTGGTATCAGCTCCTCTTTTTCCCCTCCCTCCCCCTCCCCATGAACCCTTGATAATTTTTAAATTATTATTATTATTTATTTTTATTGTAAGAGGAGCACACTGAACTCTTCCGTGTGGTCAATTGCCCCTGTGGGTTTCTAAGACTGTAACTCTTTATGGGAGTAGAAAGGCCCATATTTTACCCTCTGGGAAGCTGGGGGTTTCGAATGGCTGATCTGTAGCGAGCAGGCCAGGTGTAATCCAGGACACCACCCTGGTTTTCAATACTTCCAGGATCATCTCTCCTCTCCCCATCCCTTGGCCTCCCCACCCAGACGACCTTGTCTAACCGATCTCTCACCAATCCTCTAGGTGGCAGTCTACACTAAGTAAACGAGAACCACTTCACAAAGCTCCCCCTTGCTCCTCTCACCACCCATGCACACTGGTTCCCACCTCACTCCGCCTTCACGAGTGAGTTAACGAGCTCTTTCTTCCAAAATAGTTTTCTGACCACTCTGTGCCCTCATGAGCATCCTTCCCGCGCACTCCAATAGCAAAACTGTGATTATGTTGTCCCTGGCCTATTGCAGGAGTGTGCGTCTAACAGAGCAACTGAGGTGCCACTTAGGAAGGGAACATCCAGTAGATCTCCTTGGAAGCTGAAAATACTATTTTTAGAGTAAATAAATAAATAAATAAAGTAAATCAATTGTCTTTTACTACTAAAGTGTGCATCTTGTGTCACGTTAAATACCTCGTATACATAAATTCATTGAACACGCACGGGAATCGTAGAAGTTAGGAGTTGCTGACAAGTTGGCTCCCAATTCATGACAACCCTGTCAGTAAAAATGATGCTGCCTAACCCTGTACTGTCCCCACGATTGGATAGAGATCAAATAGTTATGTTTAACAGGATTTTCACTGGTTGGTTTTCAATGCATTAAAAACAATGTAGCTAGCTATTGAGTGAACCGTGACCCGTGAACACCCGTGTATATCAATCAGCAGCTCTGTCCATAGCCATGTTAGTGGTTGATCTTTCAGAAGTAGAACACCAGGCCTTTCTTCCAAGGCACTTCTGTGTGTAGTCACACCACCAACTCCAACCCTTTTTCCTTCCTCTTAAAATTTCTTTTAACTTTTATTGACATGTAATTCACATATCATAAAATTCAAGACTTTAAACATATTTTTTAAATCATGCAATCATCACCACAATTTTAGAACATTTTCTTCATTCTTACTCATGATTTCCCCATAACCCTAGGAAGCTCTTAATTCAATGACTGTCTTTATAGATTTACCTGGATTTTATATCAAGAAAAACATACCAAAACCGACCAAACAAACCTAATAATCATAACAAAATAAGACAAAAACCTCAATAAAATAGAAAACATAAAATAATCAAAACTAGGACATATTTTAAATGGCTCAAAAGGAAGAGCATATGATTCTATGTTAAATTTTAACCTTACTACATCTGCATTAATCCACTTTTCGATGTTCTCAATCTGATAGCCAGGTTAGACACAACCCTAATCAGTGGTTAGAGGGATTCTCCAGAGACTCAATCCATGTGAGGACCCTACAAGTGGATTTTGAACTTTCACTATTACCCAGAGCTTTCTGAACACCGGGTGCTCAGAATTTAAGGTCTAAGACAGTTCCCGCCTCTGGTCTTGAATGCTATTATCTACAATCCTTGGATCACACAGGTTGTTGTGCTTCTTTTGTATTGGCTTACCTGACACCTCACTTAGATGACTACTTGCTTTAAGACAAGTTTTGAGATACCATACACTATTCTTTTGGATAGCTGGGCACCATCTGATTTCATCACCCTACTTTGCTATAGCACCTATTTTCTTCAGTGATCTTTTCATGAGGGCAAGTATTGCATAGGGCCACATCATACGAATTAACCGTTCTTCAATTAGGGCTACAATTAAATACAAGCTCAGCATTCAGTCATCTATCTAGGATTTAGACATGTCTCTGGTCCACTTTAGAGATATCATTATTTTATTGGGGAACATAATAAATCATCCCCACGGGGCATGTAGTAATTCTATTGATAATATCATTAATTTAGCTAGTGGTATAGAATTCAAAATGCTGTTGAGAAAAGGAAAGCATACATGTATAGGACAGGTTTTTAGACTAAAATACATGGTTATTGACTTGTACAGATTTAAAACTTAAGTGACTGAACAGTGTTTACACAATGAAACCTCCAATCTTTTAGTCAGCAACTCAGCATTAATCAATTACACCACCCAAGAACTCCATAGTTTTTTATATGAGGCAGTAAATTGCCGAGCCAGAATTCACAGTGAGTTTAGGACATGCTGCCCACTCTGCCACGGATCCGTTCACAGAGGTGGAATGTTGAAAGGTGGCAGAGTTTAAGGCACCTAGGATGTGGTGAGAAATCTCACTGGGGAGTATTTTCCACATCAGGTGACAGCATCCTGAGCGTGGGCTCTCTCCAGCGGGCAGCAAGAACATGGTGGTCTGAGCAGGAGGGTTTTAGAAGGTGCAACGATAAGCCCTTGGGAAGGATGTATTTCGAAGCAGTGTGTCAAGGGGATACGTCTAGAAGCACAGGGTCATCTGGAGGCTCCTGCCCTGGAAGTGTAGTGGATTCCATACTGTGCTGCTCATCCAAAGGGCAGTGGCTGGAACCTAACAATATGTTCCCGCCCAGGTGGCCTGTACACTTTCAGCAACCACATTGGACATCAGAGGTATAGCAGCACATTGCACTCCGGCAGTGTTGGTTGAAGGGCTGACACCCGGAGAAGAATACGGCCACTTCCAAAAGAATGGCCTAGTGCTATTTGAACATAATGAAGAGGTGAATTTTGGTCGATGATAAGGAAGAATTTTCTAACACGATGCCAAGGGAGGAGAGGGTCAAGGGAAGAGTTGGGTCGACAAGCTTTTGTTCTCCGTGGGTCATTTCAGAAGCACGAAGGAGATTGAAGATGAAGCATTTCATTCAGCAAATATTTGGGGTGTCAGGAAGTATGAAAGCTTCAAGAGGGGATTGTGTGGAGTTGCTGACCTCAAGCAATTTAACATGCACATGTGTGTGCCTGCACGTGTGTGCCTGCACGCGCGCACACGCACACACACACTATGTACATGACTTGCCTCCCATAAGCAACCATTCCTAAGTGGTTAGTATATAACTTATGCGTACGTGTTCCTGCAACATGTACACGATTGTGTGAGCACCTATAAATACATAATGTGTGTTGCTACGAAAAGTAAATGGAATTAACAAGTAATAGTATTTTTCCATGAGCCTTTGAAAAGCCCTTGGTGTATCTCATCCTGGTTTCTTTTTTTCTTTTTCTTTTTGTTAGTAGCATTATGCTTTAATGCCCATTTAGATTGCTATGTGAACATCTTTTCTATTATTTCTAATGGTTTCATCAACACTCTAAGAAATACAGACCTTCCTCCGCTGGTCCTACCGTGGTGCCTGGCGCTCTCCTCCCAGACCCACCACGCCAGGGGGCAACCCAGCTCCAGTTAGATGGCCCCGTCCGGTGGGTCGAAGGCCTAAGTGCTCACTTACCTAGACCTGATGCCTAGGAAAGTTTCCAAAGAAGCATTCCGGGTCATTTAATTAAGAAGACTGTGCTGGCAGTCCTTTAAAGCTGTAATTAGTGTTAGTCTACAAATCCTCTCTGACTCCAGAGAATATATCATCCCTGATTCCTATAATACCTCCCCCCACCCCCTTAATCCCAAAGGACTTTAGTCAACTCCATCAGTCTAATCCCTGTAGGCTTGCTGGAGCAGTAATTATATTTCAGGATGTGCACCTGTGGGGAAGGGGCTGGGAGGGTAGCCTTTGTCCTGGCGAGGAGTCTAATTGGCAGAGCCACTTTGATCAGGCTCGAACTTCATCGTTAAGAGAATGCGTTCTGGGGTCATTTTTCCTGGACCTCAGTCCCAGCTCCGCGACTTTCTAAGTGTATGCCCCCAGGCTGATTCCTCACCTGGGAAGGGAGGAAATTGGACCGCAGATGATTTCTAGGATGAATTCCAATTGCACTACTCTTTCCTCCATATATATCTTTTCTTGGCTCTCGGCCCTTTTGGCATTGTTCCCCTGTCTAGGATGCCTTTGTCCCATGCCCTCTCCTCACACCGCGTCCTCTGGGAATCGTTTCTCTTTCCTCCCCACCACCAACACGTTGGAAGAAATCGCTCCACACTTTGTATTTCTCATACAAATGTGTGTCTGTGATGGGTAGATGGCCTTTGGAACACCTGCTCGGCCAAGAAGAAAACTAAGACTAGGTAAATATGCATCACCTAGAAAGTTGCAATCATGATGCAACCGAAGGGTTTCTAAAACAACAGAAGAGACGATGCTTGCGGCCTAAGGGGAGAAAACAACTTTACCAGAGCTTGGTCTACCTCGTCCAAGAACAAATGTAACCATTCAAGACCGTGTTAGCCTTCCTGCCTCAGATAAAGGGATTTAAAAATATGAAGGTCACAATTACAGGCACACCAAAGCCAACCACCAAGTGCCGTGGAGTTGATGCCTGGTCACGGTGATTCCAAGTTTGCAGAGTTAAAAAACTCCGTAGAGATAAAAACAAAAAACAAAAAACAACTCCGTAGAGTTTTCCGGGCCATGAATTTCATGAAGCAGCTCACCAGGCCTCTTTGCTAAGCACCTCTGGGCAAGTGAATTGCCGAGCTTTTGGCCAGCTGCCAAGTGCTTAACACTATGCGCTGCTCAGGAACTCTGAGTAAATATATGAGCTTCGTATTCATTACCCACCAAGCACCAGGCCTAGAGTGCTTCACTGATGAATTCTGCCAAGCATTCAAAGAGGAAATGATATCGGACCTCCACAATCTATTATAGAAAAGAGACCAAGCGAGGGAGCACATTCTAACTCATTCTGTGAGGCTAGCCTTAACCTCATGCCCAAAAAAAAGACAGAAAAAGAAAGGAAAGGTTTTCATGAGATCAGATGCAAAAACCCCCAAGAAGGATAGTAACAAATCAAATTCAACGACATATAAGAAGCAGCTCATACTACAGCTAAGTAGGATTTCTTTCAGGTGTGTAAGTCTAGTTCAACATTTGACAATCAATCCAGCCAATCACATCAACAAGCTAAAAAAAGAAAAATCATGTGACCAAATGAATGACTAGGGAAAATCCATTTCCCAAAATCTAATACTCATTTAGGCTAAAATTGTCAGAATACTAGAACACAGGAAAACTTCAAGTTAATAAATGATATCTACCCAAAACATCTACTAAAATTGGGACTAGAACTAGCCCTCCCCACTCTGGTTCAACACGATGCTGACAGTCTTACCTTTATTTCAATGTAAGAAGACAAGAAACCGAACTCTAGGTATACAGACTAAGTAAGAAGTAAAACTCTCTTTAGTCACAGATAACGTGCTTGTCTATGTAGAAAATTTCAAAGCATTGACAAAAAAAGTGTTGGAATAAATGACTATGAGCAGACCACAGGATAAAAGGTTAGTGGATACAATCAATTGTTTTTCTTTATGCCGGCAATGAATAATTAGAACTTGAAATTAAAAATATAATATTTACATTAGTATCAAAATTAAGTAACATTCTTAGCTATAAATATAACATCAACCCCGATGATTCAGTGGTTAAGAGCTCAGCTGCTCTGTCCTATAGGGTGATGAGTCAGAATTAACTCAATGACAGTGGAGTTCTTTATTCTTAATGCAGAGGAGATTTGAATATATTTGTAGGCTGAGGGAAAGAATCTCATGGAAAGTGAGAGATAAAATATATAACTTTGAAAGTGGATGATTGATCCAGCAGAACCCTAAAGGAGTCGTTTCAAGCTTCCCTCTATCTCAGAAGCACCTGAGAGGGCTAATTAATATACAGACATCAGATGACACCTCTAGGTTTTGATTGCAATAAGCCTGAGGTGGATGTTTTTAACAAAATTCCAGGTGATTCCAACATAGCGAGTTTAAACTCAAAACCAACCCAACCTGTTGCCATCAGTCAATTCCGACTCACAGGGCAGAGCAGCACCGCCCCAGGGTTTCGGAGACTGTATATATTTATGGGAGAAGCTTGTCACTTGTTTCTCTTGAGGAGCAGCGGGTGGATTTGAACTGTCAACCTTTCCCTTATCATCCTAGCATTAACCACTGTGACACCAGATGTCTTTGATCCTAGGATCACACAACTTGGGAAATTCCAGGGCTCCAATGAAGGTAAAAATCTTTTTTTTTCTTTAAGGTTAAAAATCTTAATGAAAGAACAGAGAAACTGCTCAGCCACTCATGGGGCGGGAGCTGAGGATTTGTTTGGCGGCCTCCCTTTTCTTTGAGGCAGGAGGTGACAT
This sequence comes from Echinops telfairi, assembly GCF_000313985.2. Classification (NCBI taxonomy): domain Eukaryota; kingdom Metazoa; phylum Chordata; class Mammalia; order Afrosoricida; family Tenrecidae; genus Echinops; species Echinops telfairi. The sequence continues at coordinate 56,556,392 of NW_022104341.1, forward strand.
CTCAATGAGCAAGCTATGTGTGGATGGGAAGGCTGGGAAGGAGAAGGTCTTTCAGGCAGCAAACACGGCATGAGCGGATGGGGGAGACCTAGCATATGCCAAAGAAGAGCCATTTATCCAGCTGGTGGATACTGAAGCCTGGGTTAAGAACCGCGGGAAAGGAAACGAGGTTCTGTTTGCTGGAGCTAGGACTAGGAAGTTAAAGACTATGGACTTCATTCTGCAGGCCAGGAGGAACCATCAGCTCTTGATTGCAGGAGCTTTAAAAAACGTTCTTTTATTGGGAACTAATTATACGTTCATATGCAAGTATCAGAAATGACGCCGAGGTCCTGTGTGTTTACACACAAGCTAAGAACCCCTGGTAGCCCTATGGGTTAGCATTGGGTTGCTAACTGAAAATCCAGCTGCCTCATGGAGAAAGAGGGCTGTCAGCACCTGTAAATGCGTACAGCTTGAAAACCCTATGTAGCCTCACTATAAGTCAGAATGGGTTAGTTCATCCTTTAAACAGCTTCCCCCAGTGGCAGCACATATTTGTGTGTGTGTGTGTGTGTGTGTGTGTGTGTTACAATTGGGACATTAACCTGAATACAGTTTATAAAACTTACTCAGATTTTTCCCAGTTATATTTGTCTTCATTTGTGTAAGTACGTGTGTATTTATGATGTGTAGGTTTGTATATCTACAACCATCTATCATGCTGCCCTTTGATAACTGCCTTCGTCTCTCTTCCATATGCTTTCCCTGAATGCTAATCCTTGGCAAATACTAATCCTCCTTTTCTATAATTTTGTCATTTAAAGAATGTTATGGAAATGGAATCACACAATATGTAACTTTTTGATACTGGCTTTTTCACATAGCTCATTTTGGGTGGGAAGACAGCTACTTTTTTGTGTATATTGACAATTCATTTCTTTTTCTCGCTGAGTAATGCTTCATAATATGAATGTACGACAGTTTGTTTATCCCTTCTCTCACCGAAGGACATCTGGGTTGTTAACAGACTCAAGCTGTTGTGAATTCAGCTGATATGAACACTTGTCTAGAGGTTTTTGTGTGAACATAAATTTGGAATAAACACTCAAACGCGCAATTGCTAGGTAGCATATTTAGTTGTCAGTTTAGTTTTTATAACAAACTCTACAAACTCCTTTCCAGGATGGCTAAACTATTTTGCATTAACAAAGTATGAGGAATTCAGTGTCTACCCATTCTCACCAGTATTTGGTGTTATCACTGTATTTTTTAAAAAATTATAGCCATTTTGATAGATATGTAGTGATATTACCATTGCAACTTGCGGTTTTCTCTAATGGCTAATGGTGTTGTGTAGATTCGGGTTTCTGTTCTGTTGTTTTGTAATTGTGTGGTTTCTATTGCGGTATTCTTAACTTTGATGATTTTTTAATCCCTGTTATTGACCCTATTCAGAGAGCTTTTAAAATTGTCTTTGATTGTTTTTCAGTTTCATAATGTCTATCTGATCTTTAAAGGAGCTGCGGTGGTGTAGTAGATCCTAGCCACCCGCTGCTCCGCACGAGAAAGACTGCCGGATTTCGGCTCCGTGAAAGCGCGACAGGGTTAGAAACGCGAAGGCGCTGTCTTGCTCTGTCCTTTAGGATGGCTGTGCCGGAACCAGCTTGATGCCAGTGGGTTTTGTTTGTTTGTTTTGGGGGGTGCTTATCACATCATTTTTATGATTTTTATTACTTTAACTGGGATTTTTTTTCCCTTCCAGAAAATGTTTCATTGCTCAACATACCCTTAGGAGGCTGCTTTACATTCCTTGTCAGATGATCGTAAAATCTGATTCCTCTGTGTTGGTGTCCGTTGTTTGTCTTTTCTTATTCCCGTTTCTGGTGATCCTTGGTGGTATTTTATTGTGTCTTGGGCACCGGGCTATTAGAAGAAACTCTGGGTCCTATTTAATAGAGCAGAATGTCACTCTCGTTAGTTAGATTTATCTAAATAGAGTTTATCACATAGGTTCCCACCGACTTTGGTTCCCAGAAAGACTTAATTTTCTGTATTGTTGGTTGGTTTGCTTGAATTGATGCAGTTATACCGGGCTAGATCCCTGGTCTCTCCAAAGCCTATGGACTTAAACATTAGGATTCCCGCTCAGAGCTTCTTTCCTCTTCGGAAAACACACAAACACGAAACCTTCTTTTTCCGGCAGGATTTCTGTAAGGAAAAAAAGAAAGAGGGACCTTCTCTACAATTGTGCCGCTTAATGTTTAAAGTCTAAACCACAGGAATGCCTGTCCTGAAGGCTCTTCTCCCGGGCTGTTCTCGGTGGGGCAAACGCTGGGTTTTCTGCTGGAAGAAATGTTCCCTAAGCCAAGTGCTGCGGAGTCTTCGCCGCGGCGGGCACAGATTCCCGCCGGCCGGTCTCTGGCGGGGCGAAGGTAACCGAGGTTGGGGTAGGTTGATCTCCCTGGAGGCAGAGGGGGCAGAGGTAGTGAGGGCCCCTGGTAGGTAAATCCTGTCTATCTATACAGGGCTGAGAGTGTCAATCTCCGAAGCATTGCCATTTGCATGGGTCAGACCGCTTCAAGGTGTGTGTGTGTCCGTCTGTCCGCATTGTCTGACCCCCCTAATGCTTGCAGCATAACCACCCCAGACCCATTCCGATCATGAAGATTTCCCATATCATAAAAGTCAACAGAAACCGAGGTGGCACTTACCACAGACGCAATGCTATTGTGATCGATCGCCCACTAGAAGCCCCCCTCCCCCCG
>NW_022104341.1:56559286-56574845 GCF_000313985.2 Echinops telfairi
GCTCTGCGGGGCCAGCTCTCACCCCAGGTTCCCCCCCCGCGCGCCGAGTGGAGTCTCCCCGCCCCCGCCCGGGATCCGGGTATAAATACAGCCCGAATCCAGCGCTGGTCGGAGCAGTCCTCTCGGAGTCCCGAGCTCGCTGCTGCCCGACTGAGCTTCCGCCGCTGCTCGGAGGAGGGCGCGATTGCTCGCTGCCGCCTCAGCTCAGAGCGAGTCGGCCCGCTTGGCCCCTCGGTGCGCGCTTCGCACAGAGGTAAAAACGGTCTTCGGCCTCTTTTCGGGCACACCAGCGCGAGGTATGGCGGGCGAACCACCGTTCCAGATGCTGCGGGGTGAGAGCCGGCGGGCGCGTTGTCGGGGGCGGGGGAGTGGGCATCCATCCCTGGGCATCCCGAGGGGGGACGGGCTCGGGTGCGGGCTGCCTGGGCACCCCTCTCCTGGTCTGTCCCCAAGGGGGGAGAAGGGCGGGGCTCGGGGGCGCAGCGGCTGGAGGGCTGTGTGTTTGCAGGGTGGGCAAGGTGTTAACTGCTGCAGCTTTTTATCCCGTCGCCAGCGGGGAAAGAGCGCAGTAGTGTGGTGCGGGCTTAATGCAGACACTAGAACTGTAATCGGTGCGTGCCACCGCCCGATTAAGAGTAACCTGTCGCCGTCCTTCGGAGGAGGGGTGGAGCGAGCCTCCCCGAGCCGGGTCTGCGGTGAGTAGTGCTGGTCTCTGGCAGCTATGGGATGGGGGCTGGGAGTGAGGAGCCGAGACTCCAACCCCTTTCCAGCTGCGCCAGATGGAGGGCTCCCCAGGGCGCACCACGCCCGTCGTCCGTCTGTCCCGGGGGCTGCAGTCCTGGGCTGCAGTCCTTGGCCAGAGTCGGACCGCGCTGCTCCAACCGAGGGGCGGAGTCCTGGAGTCCTCGGAGCTCTGACCCCGCCCCCAGCCCCGCCCCTTCTTCGCTTGAACTGCGCACTCTCTGCAGTTCGTTGTTTCCTTAGCCCTATTTTACAAATTGGGAAACTGAGGCTAGTGACGTCGTACTAAAGGTATTAAAAAAAGCAGGCTCCTTCCACTTCTCTGATTCTCTACCGCTCATTAACTCTGCTCTCTCCCCCTCACCCCTCCAAATCCCCAGGTGTGACGTGGATTCCCGGCAGGTGTCTCAGCCACCGGTGGTGCGCACTTGACGACCCCGCCCCAAATACGCAAGTCCTCTGCGACACTGGCCGCCTTTCCCTTTTTCCCTCTTTGTATTGCAGAGCGGACCCTCGCCAGCATCCCGCGACCTCCCTCCCTCCCTCAGAGCCGCTGACCAGGTAGACGTCTGCCTCGCTCTCGGCCGAGACCCTCACTCACTCCCCCTCTCCTTCTCTAGGCCATCCCTACCAGCGCCTGACCCCTGGCGAAGGAGAAGAGCCGCGTCGCGGGCCATTCGCCAGCATGGGCAACTGCTGCTTTGGCTTCAGGGAAAGGCTGATGCGCCGTCTGAGTCCTCTGCCCACCCTGCTGGTGATCCGTGCCTTCATGCCCCAGAAGCGGTGCAAAGATTACCGCGTGGTGGTGCTCGGCTCTTCCGGCGTGGGCAAGAGCGCGCTGGTGCAGAGATGGGTGCGCGGCACCTTCCGCGACAACTACCTGCCGACCATCGAAGACACCTACCGCCAGGTGATGAGCTGCAACAACAGCGTGGGTGCCCTACACATCACCGACACCACTGGCAGCCACCGCTACCCTGGCCTGAAGCGCCTGGCCATTGCCAAGGGCCACGCCTTCATCCTGGTCTACTCCGTTACCAAGAAGCAGACCCTGGAGGAGCTGAAGGCCTTCTATGAGCTGATCCGCGAGATCAAAGGTACCAACATGCAGAAGTGCCCGATCGTGCTGGTGGGTGCCAAATGCGATGAGAGCCGCCGCGAGCTGACCATGAGAGATGGGGCCATCTACGCGCTGGAGTGGAATTGCACCTTCGTGGAGACCTCTGCCAAGACCGACTTCAACATCAAGGAGCTGTTCTTCATGCTGCTGAACCACGAGAACAAGCCCGCTGCCTGCCTCCAGCTCCCCCACAAGAAGTCCGCCAAGGCCAACGAGAAGCTGCTGGGCAAATGCATTATCATGTAAAATGCCAATCGAAGGTGCCCAATCTGTCTCCTTACAGCGTGCTGACAACAAGAACCAATCCCAGTGTAACCTGTTACCCCTACACGATTGATTATGTGCTGTGATTTGGATTGTAACAATTAGATGTCAATAAATGTTCCCTGTAAAATAATAATATTTCTTTCTCCCACGTAAAATAATCCAAATGGTTGAAACCTTGACACAGGAGCAGAAAAGAAGGAACCAGATGCGTCATAAGAATAAAGCATGGACAGAGAGTCTCTAGAGAAATGTTTTCGATGGAAAAAGAAGATGGTGAAATGAACTGAAAGATACCACATCCCTCGTGTAATCCTATGATTGTGTATTATGTTTAAACACTTCAAATCCTGTCAATCTAATTGTATTCTTTCCAACGTGTACTTAATTGTTAAGAAATGTGTTTTCCCAACAAAAGCTGTGACAAATTGCTGTGAAAGGGTATACTAAATCAGAAATCAATGACTATTCTATGGTTTATCATGGGAGTGGGGACAGAGAACATTGTGCAAGTGCATTGTGCTTACCAAAGAGGTGATGATTGCCTTCTGAGTAATTTAAAAACGTTTGGATATCCTACATAGATGTAAAAAAAAAAAAAAAGTGTACCAATTCTGACTTAATAAAGCTATTCCTGCATGAAATCAGCTCTACTCATTTTTTTCTCACCTGAAAACAAAACAAAGCCTTCTCCACTGCATAGGACTATAACCCTCACCTGGTAATGGTTTCTAATGAGAATATGGCATTAGCCATATTCGTGGCATTAGCCAGTGCATGGTTTTTAAGGGTTTTCTACACTGTAGAACGGGTTGTGCCCATAACCCTTTCTGGCCCAGTGTCCAGAAGATCCTCTTTGAAGAGCATAAAAAAGGATGTTGCTGTCCTGGAGATAGCTGGTAAACAAACAAACAAACAAACAAACAAATCTATTGCCCTAGAGTCATCAATGAACTGCCCCTGGGGTTTCCCAGGCAATAGTCCTTAGAGGCCCCCTGCAGAGCTGTTTGAATCACCAACTTTCTGCCCTTGCAAACAATTAACCCTGCACCTCCAGTGCTCCTTAATAAGCAGAAGGCACACCCCAAGCTTCGGTTGCCACCAGTCCTTTCCTCAAGAGATACTGGGTGTGTGGGTTGGGGAGGGAGGGCACATGGCAAGGGGAGAAATGAATGGGATTTGAACGTGGAGAAGCAACTCTTTCAGGAGCTTTTTTAAAGGATTAATTTTATGCTTGAACTTTTTTTTTTGAGCAAGGGAATACACAGGTTGTGCCTTTGCTTTTCTTTAGGGGAGAAAGGCTCCTCATCTAGCAGGTTTTCCATAAAATATCACTCCAATATATTGAGTCATTTCTGTGTTTCTCAAAATCACTTCTTATAGCTTTAATTCTAGGGAAGAAGCATACCGTTAAGGAATTATGAACATCTATCGCACAGTGGTGCAGACAGATGGGTTTAGAAAATCTATCCAGGGTCTCTATTGAAAATAATTTATGATCTCCCCTATTTATTTAGGAAATAATTATTCCCACCATTAGAACATACCTAAGCACATTGTTTTTATATAGTGTATTTAAAAAATAACTTCTTACCTAAAGGTCCTAATAAGATCATTCCATTTCTAAAAGAAAAACAATGTGGCTCTTTTCCAAGAGAGTTCTGTTTGAAACATTTTCACTGTTGGTCCTTGGATAAACAATGGAATTACCAAGGGTGTGAGTGGCAAATATTAATCGTTAGAAAAGGAAAACAGATTTGTCATACTTCAGTGTTTATTTTAATAACACTAAATACATTAATATTTTAGTGTTTTGTAAAAAATGGCGTTGCAAAATAATAGCAGAGTCTTATGTACTTGCCGTGTCTTTATCTTATGATAAGCATTTCTATCATCTATGTGCCAGACAATGTTCTATATGATTTAATCCCACAATCTATTGACGTGAGTCCTGTTAGGTTATGTGCAGCCGGTGTCCTAAGAAACAGTAAGAGACCATTGAGTGGCATAGCCAGTGTTCTCCAGTCTTTCGATTTTTACCACTCCGGCAGACGGCCTCGCTGAGACAGTCATTCAAAGGCAAATCATTGGACTTTCTGTCCTCTATATTAAAAAAAGAGGAAAAGGGAGGCTCCCACAGACCCTCCCTCAAACTCAGGTTGGGGCTGAAAGCCATAAATGCACCATAATATACAGAAGGTTTTAGAAATAGGGAAGAAAAGCATGTTGCATGGGCAGTCAGAGAAGCTTCTTGGGATCTTTCAGATCTAGTAGGAGTTGGTTTAAGAAACCCAAATAGCACAGTAGATGAGTCCTAAGGGATCACTGTGAACCACAATCAACTCAATAGTCCTGAGTTTGGGCAGGGGGCTAGGAGATGGTTGGGTTGGGGCAGATTTGGGTGAGGGAAGGAGAGAAAGATGGTGTTAACAAAATCATGGGCAAAGTGTGTGGTCTGATCATAGTGTATTCCCAGAAATTAACAGAGCAAATGATGGAAGACAAACCTGAAAAGTGATCGATTATAGGTCGTCTTTTAGATATAGTAGGACATTGCTAAAGGCTTTGAGCAAACTTGATCATATTTGCAGTTTACTAAAGATTATTCTATGGTAACTAAAGAGAGGTAGGTAGACAAACTAGACAGCTGTAAAAAATGATAGATGTATGAATAAATAAATAAAACCAGGATTGAGGTTTTGAGTAAGCGCTCGAGGATTTTGCCTAAGGGAATGGAGAGAAAGGTTGGCTCTGAGAGCCATTTTAGTGACGAGAATGGCAAGAGTTCAGTGATCTATGGGGTTGGAGAGGGGAAAAAGGTGACCTCCCTGGGGTGTTGTGTTGGGCTACTAACCTGCTGCTAACCTCAAGGGCAGCAGTTTGAACCCATCAGCTGCACATCAGGAGAAAGATTAGACTTTCTACTTCCATAAAGATTTATAGTCTCTGAAACCCACTGGGGGCAGGTCTACTTTGTCTTACAAGGTCTTTCTGAGTCAGAATCCACTCAATGACAGTAAATTTCGTTTTTGCCAGGTTACTCCGTGGGATTGACGGATGGCTTGTGGGCCATTCACCAAGTTCAGAAATGCAGAAAGAAGAGGCAATTCAGGGAACATTTATTTGTGTGTGTACATGTGGACAATAAGTTTACATTTTGGACAAAATCTTTACTAGCACAGGCAGGTAGCAATTTCTAATGAAGAACTGGACTGAGATTGGGGACTGAAGACAAGGTTGCTGTCATTCGGTGCCATCTGGGTGATTAGGACTCATCTCGACCCCGTGTACAACAGAAGGAAACACCGCACGGCCCTGCGCCGTCCTCACCATGATTCCTGTGCTGGAGCGCACTGTTACAGCCGCGGTGTCCATCCATCTTGTTGGGGGCTTCCTCTTTTTCACGCCCCCTCCACCTTCCCAAGCAGGATGGCCTTCTCCAGGGATTGTTCTCTCCTGGTAAGATGTCCAAAGCACATACGATGGTGTCTTGTCATCCTTGCTTCTAAGGAGCACGCTAGCCGAAATTCCACGAGAGATTTGTCCTTTTTGCAGACCAGTGGTCTGTGAGGTTTTAGCAGTTAGCTGCTGGCGAGGTTGTGGAAGGAGGGAAAGAGAGGATGAGGTGAACAGGTTGAGAAGACCGTCTTGAGAAACAGAAGCATTTAGGAAACAGAGACTCGGAGATGTGACCAAACATAGAAAGAAATACGTAATCTACAGTTGTAATTGCTAAGTGAAGAAAAGATGAGTTTTAAGGAAAAGCATATGGTCAATTGGAAATCGCCTTCCCTACTTCCCAGTAGGCATAAAAATGGGTTATAAAATGTTGCTCAGAGTCAACAGGTAGGAGAGATTTCTGGTTTTACTTTTAATATAGTTCCTCCCAGGTCTTTTCTGTGACTATTAAAAAACTGGACAAAAATAACAAAAAGCAGAAGCAATCACTTCAAGGTGATGAGTTCCCTGGGTTTCCTTATTGTCTTTCATTTGTGCTCAGCAGGACACTCCAAGAAACCTCCCGCCCAGATCACCAACAGGCACAGAAAAGAAAGGCTCCCCAGAAAGCCACCTTCCCCTAGAAGAGCATGAAAAGTGTGGTCTCACAACTGTGGACACTTTCCTCCTTACTCCAAACGTGAATGGGAAAAACCCACTCCCTCTCATCACAGGGAGCTCATCTCCTAGGTCTCAGAAGCAATCTGGCTATACTGTTAGGTCTCTCTGCCTCGTGTTGCTGCTACAGGGCAGCGCTGGGAGCTAGCCCTCTGCCCTGTTGTGACAGAGCCCAATGGGGTCCATGAAACTGAGCAGGGAACGTACACTCAAATTGCCTTGCCAGGGTAGGATCAGTATGTGCTCAGCAGGGAGCTGAACTTCTAGTCCCTCCTGGCAACTGGGGTGCGTGAGGTGTGGCCCAGCAGAACAAGGACTCTAGGTCTTCACCCCTCCCTTGTCATCGGGGCACGGTGGGAAGACCTACATCTGGCATCAAGGGAATTGAAGAAAGCTGTGCACAGAAGAGCTAGCTGGTACTCCACTCCCTCTTCTGCCCATCACTGCCCATTAGTGGGGAGTTGAGCCCCACTGACACCCCAATGGCACAGTGTGAGTCTGTGACCCATTTTGGCTGGGACTGTGTTCGTGGGCTTAGGAGCTGATTTAAGCACTCCCACCTAGCTTTTGAAATACCTGCTTAAAAAAATTAGGATTCAGAGTCTCATCATATAATAATCAAAATGGCCAGAGCAATAGAAAATTACTCATCATATCCAGAACCAGGAATTTCACAACTTGAATGAGAAAAGAAATTAACAGACACCAACACCAAGATGAATCAGAGATTGGATCCAGGGAAGCTCTGGGACAAACCCAGAGAAAGGCAAAACCGAGGTCCACTTATCTGGAGCAGAAGCTACTAGGGCCATAAATTGGTAAGAACTTTTAATAGTCATTTTGATGAATCTCTGGAGACTGAATGTAGAGTAACAATGGAATGAGAAAGTTCATGGGAACTGAACTCTTGTTTTTATGGGTTTAACTTCCAGGAAACCCACCAGAATCTCATGATAAAAAACTAAGGAAAAATCCCTCATCTCTCAGACCAAGGAAGGGGAAACATAACAACCCAAATGACAAAGCCCACTGTGCTTAAGTCCATTCTGATTGACAGTGACCCTACAGTGCAGTGTCCCGGAGGAAGACGGCCCAGGGATCCCAAGGCTGTAAATCTAGCCACAGGATGACTCACCTTTCCAACTTCATTTAGCAGTCGCATGCGTACCCACTGCGCCACCAGGAGAAACACCTCAAAACTCTCACTGAAGTCTAGCTTCTAGGAAGTCCATCCAGAGCTTTCTCCATCATAGAACCTTACTCTCCAGGAGAAAAGACTTGATCAAAATCTTATCCGAGACTGATTTAAAGGCCAATAGCCTAACTCAAGCCCACTCTAATCTTCTTGTCTCACTTGAAGAGGGCCGAGGAGTGGATGGGGTTGGGGTGGGGGAGCAGGGGGCCATGCTAGAAGACATTTGTAAAAGTCATAGACCAGTGATACAGAAGCACTACATAACTGAGACTTAACATAATAGTATTATATGGTTTCCCTCCTCACGCCTTACCAGTACTTCACCAAGGTTCCAACTTAATGACAGTGGATTAAAATGGAAAATGATACAAAGATGAGGCTCCATTTCAGGATAATTTCTTAGGGAATACCATCCCCCACTCCTAAAACTGGAGTGACAAAAATCAGGATACAAAGTATTAAATATAGCTCAACACCTACCGATAGTAACATAAATGCCCACAATAAATGGCTATCTCCTCAGTTCCAATGACTCAAATCATCATAGCCAGCCTTCAGCAGAAAAATTACAAAGTGTATCTTATGGATCTAATTCCGTCTCTCCAAAAGATTCACCAACTTGTCCAGGCTATGATTCTTAGTGCTATATAACTCTTGTCCATTTTGTGATCAGATGTAATTGTCCTGTGGGTCACAAATCCCAACCTCTGTGATGTTAATGAGGTAGGATTCTTGGCAGTTATGTTAATGAGGTGGGACACCATCTATAGGATGAGGTTTTACCCTATTTAAATCGTTTTTGATATATAGAAAGATTCAATAAGCAAGCAGAGATCAGAGGGACCTACTGCCATGAAGAACAACCTGGAGCAGAGTTTGGCTCTTCGGTCCAGGATTTCTGTGCTGGGAATCTTCCAGAACTAGGAGACAACCAGAGAGAAATTCTTTCTCTGGTCTAAATTTGGACTTCTTTTAAACTATGAAAAAATAAATCTCTGTTTGTTAAAACCATCATCTCGAGGCATTTCTGTTATAGCAGCACTGGATATATATTTTTAAAAAACGTGAAAAGATAAGAAAACAGTCTATTGAAAAGTTTGCAGATTCTCATATCATCACTTATAATGAAAGAAACACACACAGTAGATGACAAAATAGAAGAACGGGGCTTACCCAAAATAGATGCTTATGTGCATCAAATGAGATTAAAAGCCGTTTAATCAAAAGAGTGAAAAGAGAACCCATGAGATGGGGAAAAACCCTGATGCCACAATGGACAAGGAACGAATCTCTAAATCTACAAAAACTACATTTCTGCAAGAAAAAGGTGAATAGCCCAACTGAAAAAAAGACAAGACAGTTCCCCAAGGATGACATGCAAATGGCCAATGGATACGCGAAGAAATGGCAACTGTCCCAGAGAGGCAAATCAAAGCAATGACATGATGCCACTTACACAAGCAATGACAGCCAAGTACAGAAACAGACCAGGAAACAAACCCGAACCAGAAAAGAACATGCTAGAGAGGCCGCAGGGAGATTGGAGTCTGTATACACTGTTGATGGGACTGTAAATATGTACAACTCTGGTGGAAAGCCATAGGGCATCGCCTCCAACTACTGGAAGTAGAAGTTCCCTATGATCCAAGAGTCTCTCTGCTGGGTACATAGCGAAGTAAGAGTCATAACCTGAGCAGACTGTGCACGATAGTTTCCATCCAGAAGAGGGAAACCACCTAAATGCTCTCCCGTTGAAGAGCGGATAGAGAACCTCTGGGAAACGCACCCAGGGAACATCGGGCATCTCAGCCAACAAAGACAAAGCCACGAGGCACCTTTTGGCAGGCAAAGCCCCGGAGAGCATGATGCCAAGTGAAATTAACCAGTCAGCGAACGACAGACATCACTACACCACCATTACCAGGGAAAATGAAGATAAAGACTTTGATACCAAAGGGAACCAACTTTGCAGATTGCCACAGGGGAGGAGGGCAGAGGAGGCATGAAGAAGCAGTGGGTGTCAATTTAGGAGAAATGGAAGTTCTCCATGGAGAGGAAGGAGAGAACTCAAGAAGTGAATGAAGGTGGCCAGAGGTAAGGAGCAGGTGCTGATTAGTCGTTTCAACTGTCGAATACAAAATTGCATATCTGAAATGTACACTCCCACCACATTTACAGTAAAAAATTTACTTGATAGAGAGAAAGGGCATAATAACAAATTTCATTGAGAAATTAGTGAAAAATGTTAAATACTTTGGCATTATCTAGATGCGTTCCAATACACAACAGTAGCTTCCAAAAAATTTGTCAGTTTTGTTGATCTTTTCAAAGAACTAACCTTTGCTTCCTTTTATTTTCTCTATTGCATTTTCATTTTTTATTTCTTCTCTGATCTTTATTATTTCCTTCCTTCATTTTGATTTGTGTTTATTTTGCTCTTATTTCCCCCCTGGCTTCTTAAAGGTGAAAAGCTACAGAACTGATTTGAGATCTATCTTTTTCATATAAGTGTTTATAGCTATACATTTTCTCCCCAGCTTCTGAAACCATCTTTAACGGTTGAAACAAAAATAATATCCTCTGATGTGGTGCTCAACATACAGAGAGATAACATTTAGGACAAATTATATTTTAAAAGTGGAAAGGGCAAATGAACTTAAAGGACGGTGTCTACACTGCAATTGAGTGGTAAAAGCTCGATGCTAGTAGATGGCGGTAACTTAATGGGTAAATGCAATACCCAAAGCAGACACTAATGGAATGGTACAAAGTGATATAGTCAAAAGCATTATAAATAAATCAAGGTGAAATCTAAAAAATATTTAAATGCTAGCAGGAAAAGAGTGAGTGAGGGAGGCACAGGAAACAACAAACAGTCATGAAAGTGCAGCTGATGCCCCAACATATCAATAATTATCTCAAATGTATAGGATAAAAATACATCAATTACAATGCAGGGATTTGAGAATGCATTAAACATTTTTAAATGACTTAATAATATGATCCTTACAAAATAACTCACATCATACTTAGCAGTTAGGAGATTGTTGATATTTTAAGAGATTTCTCCATGGGATGATTACTGAAAATTGAAAAATGATCGAAGCAAAAAGGATTTGGAAATAGTGAGCACAAATTTTAGCTGAGCTGAAATTTTAGCACTTTCCTGTGAAAAGGGGAGATGAAAGAATAGTTATTAAAGGATGATGTAAGACCATAGAAAGGAATTTAATTATTTTTTTAATTATAAAAGTAATAAAGTCACATTATAGTAATTTTGAAAAATAGCTAGAGGAAAAATTAGTTCAACAGAAGCAATTTCTCCTAGCATGCTCCTTATTTATATCTCTTCTCTCCTATTCGATTCCATGGGGGCCAGGACTAGATCTTGGGAACTTAATTAAAGTTAAATTGCTAGATGGAATGAATGCATGCAGGTTGGGGCACATGTGATTCTAGTGGATGATCTCCTAATCTAGCATACCACAGTGCACGTGTGCACACACATGTATATTCATTATAACATGTTTTAACTATAGCTTTGTATTTGTCTATGGTGGCGTGGTAGGTGACTCGTTTGGCTGCTAACCGCAAGGCCAGCAAGTCTAAACCACAGCTGTGGGAGAAAGACGCTGTCTACCTCAGTCAGGGTTCAGCATTGCAATCGCCCAGGGGCAGCTCTACCGTGCCCTCTAGGATTGCTTTGAGTCAGAGTCAACTTGATGGCCGTGAGCTTGGATGTTGGAGTCTCCTCCATAAGCAGGCAAACCCCACGAAAGCAAGGGCTTTGTTTATTCAGTTCTATATTCCAAGTAAGGTGCCCCAGGGGTGTCATGGGCTATATCTTGGTCTGCTAATCACAAGGTCCATGGTTGAACCCCACTAGCGTTTATGCAGGAGACAAATGAGGCGTTCTGCTTTGGGAAAGATTTACAGCCTTAGAAATCCACAGAAGTTTCTAACCTGTCCTCTAGGGTCGGTATGCGCCAGAATCAACTGGGTGGCGGTGAACGGAGAGTGAATCTACTTCAAGGGCATAGTGAGTACTCAATATTTGTTGAATTTGAGTTAAGAATACTACCCCTCACCCCTCGCCCCAATTAGAATCGCGTTCAATCAGCTCCTATATCGCTTTCCCATAATACCCTCTCATTATGAAGTATGAAGTTTTTATTTTGTGTTATACGGATTTGTTGTTGTTACTTTAAGTATTTTCTTACTTTTTGACAGTAAAAGATGCCATGTTCTTAATAATCACTGTTAGTGTTTCAATATATTTGCATCCATCATCTTGCCCTTCGTGTGTGGCATAATTGTAGCCTGCCTACTTTTCCAATCTTCAGCAGGATCCCTTTTTTCAAGCTGGGACCAATTGGAACACCCTTATTTGCATCTGCTAGGCACTAATTATGTAACAGGTGATGCCTGGGGCAGAGTTAAAGGAGTTAAACAGAGTTAAAGGACAAACAGTAGAAAGAGAAGGTGGAGAATCCAATGGTGACAGCTGTGGCCTGGTAGGACATGAATGCAGAGGACTGTGTGGTGGTCAATGTGTCACTTGGCTAATCCACGAATCCCATGTTTGGCAGATATAACGTATCCATTCTCCATCTTGTCATCTGATGTGAACAAGCAGTTGGAAGGAGAAAGTCTTTGGGGGTGTGGTCTGCATCTAACACATGTATGCCCATTCTGGTAAAGTTTATTCTCTCTCATTCCCATCCTGTATTTGTCTTGCCATCTTCTGACCTCTGGTTCTTGGGACATACGAAGCCTTCTTCATCTTGATGTTGACCTCCAGAGGCTGACCTTCACCAGCACCTGGAACCCTGTGACTCAGCAGCCTGCCATTCCACCTGAAGATTCGGGGTCCCTAAGCAACTGATGAACCCCATCATCATAAATCTCCAACTTGCCCCTTGGTCCGCAGATGTGGAACTTGCCACTTTCCACAATTGTGGGACCCATTCCTTAAAAAAATAATTTTCCCTCTCTATATTTACCAGCACTTGGCTGCTAATCAAAATATCAGCAGGTCAAACCCACCAGCTACTCCATTAGCGAAAAATGTGGCCGTCTGCCTCTGTAAAAGATTTGTAGCCTCAGAAATCCTGTGGGGTAGTTCTACTTTGTCATAGGGCTTTCTGTTGGGTGTATGGGTGTTTCTGTATGTTCTTCGCTGGTTTTGCTCTCGAGAGCAATCTTAGAGAGCATACACTACAAGGAAGAAGGGGGACTTCTTTCAAAGATGGCAAGCTAATGATGACCCCAGGGCCAAATCTAGCTCTCCAAGAAGTGTATTTGTCATACAGAATGGTTAGAAGACTGCTAGTTGCTAGGTTTGTTTATTAGTTTGTTTCTTTTGCTATTGTTGTTAAAGTCAACTTTAATATTAGAAAACTTTTAAATTATAGAATTATTATGAGGAGAGTGCCCTGTATATCCATATCTAGTATGGCATCCGTCTCACAATTAATGAAACGGTATTGACACATGACTATTAACTAGAGTTCATAGCTATTTCAGATTTGCTCAGTGTTCCTCTAAGGCCCTTTGTTGTTCCCACCCCAGAATTCCATCTGAGACACTACTCTGCATTTAGAAGTCACCTCCCTTTGTGCTCCCCTGGGCTGTGTGATCTTTCCTCAGAATTTCCTTTGTTATTTTAATTTTTAATGATAATGACATGTTAGAAACTTATTAGTCAGATATTTTGTAGAATGTCCTTTAACAGATATTTTGTACAAGGGGATTTGTCGAATGTTTTTTTGTTTTGTTTTGTTTTGTTTTCCCCCCCCATGATGAGACTAATGTGTTTTTAAGAGAAAAACTGGAAGACCACAAGTTAAAGTACCATTCTCATCACATCCCACTAAGGGTGCATATTTAAAATGTGACTAACCTTAATTGTTATTCACGTCAATTGCTTGGTTTGAGGTAATATCTGTCAGGTTTTCGTCATGTCCCAAAGCCCTCGCACATCAATCTTCACAGGTGTGTTCAGTCTACAGGTTCCTGAGTTGCTTCAATTATCTTCCCTAACCGTCTCTCTATAAGTGTGTTACATCTTTTCCCTCTCACCTCCGACTACAAAGAAAGAAGAAGACTTAAACTTATCAAAGGGGACCTCTGATTTACCTCCTCCAGCTTCTCCGGGACCGGTCATCCTGAATCAGATCCTCCGGGTTATGTTTGGCGTTTCCACCGAACTTCACTGCTGGTGCCTCCCTTCCTGCCTTCCTTCCCGCCTGCCACTGAGACAATTGCCTCATGTGAAAGTTGGACATTGAAGAAAGAAGACTGAAGAAGAATCGATGCTTTTAAATTCAGATGGTGGGAGAGAATATTAAATGTACTGAGTTAGTTAATTGTGCCAGCCTGGCCAATAATTACATGTGGTGCTGGTTGAAAGGCGGAGGGATAAATGGGTGGTGAGCCTCGCCTTTCTAGTTCTCGGGTCTCTTGTTTTGTGATGGTTGCATCGGGTGCAGCTGCCTTAGCAGTTCCCTGCTTCAGCTTGCAAGATTGACTTCCTACAAGACATCCCCAAGGAGAAGCCACATGGACCTATCCCGATGCAGCCCTGGGTGCTGGAGCACCCGTGTGGAGACCCCTGCTAGTGCTGAGATGCTTACACGTTCACTGACTCAGCTTTCCTCCTGCAGTCGGCATCATTGCCTCTGTTTTGTGAGGTGGAGGACTTTGTGGACTGGTGTTGGGTTAATGTTGGACTTGTGGGCTTGGGCAGCATTGGGTTGGGATGTTTTCGTGATGCACATTTTCTTTACATAAAACTCTCTCTTATCCATGAGTTGCTGTGGATTTGTTTCTCCAAAGTACCTAGACTATTACATGTACCATGGACTACCAAGAGAACAAACAAATTTGTTTGGGAAGAATGGCAGCCAGAAGGCATTTTAGAAGCTAGGATGTCAAGACATTGCCTCACAAACTGGGTGTGTTGTTAGGAGAGAACAGTCCCAGGAAAGGACATGATGCTCGGTGAAGCAGAGGGGCAGCATAAAGGAGGAAGAGCCTAGGCAAGGTGCATTGACACAGTGGTGCCGCAATGGGCTCAAACATACAATGGTGAGGATGGTGCAGGCGCAGGCAGCATTTTGTTCTGTTGTCCATAGGGTTATATGAGACAAAGCAACAACAGTTGATGAGTAGGGAGAAAAGCCAATATTCAAACCCCACTCTAGCAAATCCAAGCTACCAGACTGAAGCTCTACATGCTTTCTGCTTTGGCATCTTTGCCTCTTCCAACCAATCCTCTTGTAATTGCAACTAAACTAAACTTTGAGTTGAGCGAGTAGGAAAAGTAAGAAAGGAGAAAAAGAAGACTCTGTGGGAGGGAGGGAGGAGAGGGTAAAATGAGAGGGTGAGACGTTGTCTTCAGAAAGGGAGCATTTGAGAAAAGTTTGACCTTGAAGGTGGAGAAGTTCTGAGTGTCGATGCATAGATACATATAAAGTGGGTGTATTCAGGTCTGCCATGCGGTCACTGGGAACGGAGTAGCCAAGATAGGAGTTGGCGATAAGGAGAGATTATGGGTCAGGGCACTGGAAGGATTATAGGTGCGAAGGATGAAGTCCCCAGGGCCACAGCAGGGGTGACAAGGAGAGGAGCTCCTGTTGCCATCGCTGTAGAGGCAGAGGAGACGGGGCTCCTGACGCCATTACTCTGGCCTCTTCCCATCTCTGCTTCTTCACTGACACTCGAGCTAGAATTCTTTTTTTGTCAATGCCTGTATTAGTCTGGGTACTTTGGAGAAACAAATCCACAGCAACTCATGTATAAGAGAGAGTTTTATGGTACCTTGGGAGTGGGGTACTGGAGAAACAAATCATAAGATAGAGAGTAGATGTTTGTTTGACCTCTCCCTCATGGAAGTTTTCCTTCTTTGTCTAGCCAGAGGTCAGATAACGCCACACTGTTTACTGGGTTGTTTCTGGGAAGTGGGAGAATAGAAAGTTTGTAAGTCCACTTGCTTCGGTCATTAAAATTTGATCTTTAAATGGGTTTAGGCCATAGCTGTAAAAAAGCTTTGAAAATATATGCCCCACCCAGTGCTTTGGAGTTCTCAGGAACCAGTAGTCTTTGTCAGAAGCTGGAAAAAA
>NW_022104341.1:56575840-56605807 GCF_000313985.2 Echinops telfairi
CATTGCCTCTGTTTTGTGAGGTGGAGGACTTTGTGGACTGGTGTTGGGTTAATGGGTTAATGTTGGACTTGTGGGCTTGGGCAGCATTAGGTTGGGGTGTTTTCGTGATGCACATTTTCTTTGCATAAAACTCTCTCTTATACGTGAGTCGCCGTGGATTTGTTTCTCCAAAGTACCTAGACTAATACAATGCCTCAATACAAGAAAAGTAATAGTCTTCAAGTCTTATAGCCACCAAGTCTGCCAGAAGCCTTCACTACTCTCCTGGTTGTAATTCTCTCAGTCAAGCGACTTAGCACAATCCAACTCAACAGTCATGATTATTGTAGACAGGTTCTCTCTGAACTTAGATATGTAACTTCTGATAATGGCCCAGGGCTGCTATTTCCCCCCATCATATGAAATCTTTCCTAATAACGATAAAACTTAGACCTTACCATCAAAGAAGATCATCAACCAGGAGCCAGATAATTCATATTTCATTTCCAACCTTCCAGTGTCATGAGTGAAAAAGCCACTTCTCGCAGCCTCTGTTTCCTTATCTTTATAATGGAAGAGAAAAAGTTCGAATATACCCTATGGCTAGAAGAATGAAATGACATTTACAAGTAGAAACATGTTTTAAACTGAAAAAATATAGGTAATAGAATTTTATATCAGTCTATGCACAAGAGAAATGTGATATTTATATTTATGGCCATGGACAGACTCTACATGCATGGTTTATAAGAGGTGGCAAATCTCCGTTGGGAATTTGGCCAGATAACTAGCAGTGTTGTATAGGAGTTGGTCAGAACTTTGCAGCCCACACTCTGGTTTTCACAAGTGTTAAATGTCTATCATAGTTCTGAATGGTCTTTGACAAGCAAACAAAATGTTTTACAATCTACTGATCTTGCTTGGATTTACCCAGTGTTAAATGGATTCATATGTATTTAGCGCTATGCAATTTTGTCCCAAGTGTAGATTCATGGACCAATCCCCACAGTTAAGATACAGAGCCATTCCATCACCAGAAGAATGCCTTGTGCTGCTCTGCTATAATCACATCATAACAAAAATTAATCCCTGGCAACCATTAATCTGTTCTCCAACACTATAATTTTGACATTACAAGAATGTAATATAATTGGGATCAGGTAGTATATAACCTTCTAGGAGTGATTTTTTAAAAAGACAATGGATTCTCATAATTTGTTCAATTTGTTATATGTTTATTCTCCGAGTAGCATTCTGAGGTATGGATTTACGATGGTTGTTGAACCATTAATCTGTTAAAGGACATCGGAATGATTTTCAGTTTGGGCAATTTCAAATTAAACAAGTCTGAACATTCATGTTTTTGTATAAATATGTTTTATTCATTTGCTGAAAAGTGCAATGGCTAGTTCCTGAGAGTTGTTGGAAGCATTAAATGAGGATGGTAAGAATAGATTACCAAAGAGAACTACTTGACATGTACCCATTTCAAGAGGTAGCGTATGAGAGAGAACCCACGGTTCTGAAGGAAGAAGTCCCAGCTGCAGTAAAAGCATTAGCCCCACACAAGGCTCCAGGAAGTGATGGAATACCAATGGACACGTTCCAACCAGCTGCGGAAGCCCTGGAGGCGCTCACTTGTCTATGTCAGGAAATGTGGAAGGCAGCTACTTGGCAACAGACTTGAAAAGCTCTGCATTTGTGCCCATTCCAAAGAAAAGTGACCCAATAGAATGCTTGAAGCATAGAGCAATATCATTGATATTACATGCAAGTACAATTCTGCTGAAGATCATCCAACAGCAGTTGCAGCAATACATTGTCAGGGAGTTGTCAGTTGTTCAGGGCAGATTCAGAAGAGGATTTTAAAAAAAGAGAGACCATTGCTGATGTCAGGTGGTTCTTGCCTGAAAGGAAAGGAATACTGGAAATATACTTACTTGCGTTTCATTGACTATTTAAAGGCATTAAATTGTGTGGATCACAGCAAACTATGGATAAGCCTTGAGAAGAATGTGAATTCCAGAACAATTCATTGTGCTCCTGTGGAACCTGTACATGGATCAAGAGGCAGTTGTGTAAAAAGAACAAGGGAATCCCACATGGTTTAAAACCAAGAAAGGTGTGTGTCTGGGATGTACTCTTTTATCTTACTTATTCAATCTGTGTGCTGAGCAAATAATCTGAGAAATTGGACGAGATGAAGAATGCAGCATCAGGATTGGAGGAAGGCTTATTAATTATCTGCAATATGCAGATGTCATAATCTTGCTTTCTTAAACTTAGGAAGACTTGAAGCACTTGCTAATGAAGATCAAGGATTACAGTCCTCAGTGTGGGTAAAATTCAATTTGAAGAAGACCAACCTCCTCACAACTGGACCAACAGGTAACATCATGATAGGTGGAGAAAAGATTGAAGTTATCAAGGATTTCATCTTGCGTGGACCCATAATCAATGTTCAAGGGAACAGCAGTCAAGAGATCAAATGCCTTGTGTAAACCTGCTGCATAAATCTCTTTAAGGTGTTGAAAATCAAGGATGTTACTTTGAGAACTAGGGTGCATGTGACCCAAGCCATGGCCTTTTCAGGTGCCCCATGTGCATGTGGAAGTTGGACATTGAATAAGGAAGACTGAAGACAAATAGATGCATTTGAACTGTGATGTTGGCAAAGAATACTGAAAGTATTGCCAATTTGCCCAAGGACTGCCAAAAGAAGAAACAAGTCTGTCCTGGAAGAAGTACAGCCAGATGCTTCTTAGTGGCAAGGATAACCAGACCTTGTCTCACATACTTTGGACATGTCAGGAAAAACCAGTCCCTATAGAAGGACATCATACTCAATACAGCAGGGGGGCACAGAAACAGGATGCTCTCCAGCGAGATAGATGGACACAGAGGCTGTGACGATGGGCTCAAACATAAGAACACTGGGAGGACAGTGCAGAACCGGGCAGTGCTGCGTCCTGCGGTGCATACGGTTCAGCTGAGTTGGAAATGACTCTAGGATGCCTAACAACAACAGCAAAGATAGCTCGGTGTTTCAGCAGGTGTAGAGGAAAAGACACTAATCTCATGATATGCGGGTGGAGACACAGGCAGTCAGGTGGGTGTCAGACCAAACCCAAGGAGGTCCATGTGAATCCAACATAAAGAAGGGGAGAGGGGGGAAGGAGGAGGGAAAAATGGGGATCGGGGAGAAACTGAGATGATGGCATGGGGGGAGCAGGGCACTAACCCACCCAGGGGAGAGTATTGGTTATGTCTCAACAGAATTGGGAGTGGGCATACAGACCCCACCATGGTGCACCAAACCAGGAGAGCAATGTAATCACATGGAGGAATGCATGAAAAGATTGGGCTACAGGACCGGCCCCAACCAGAGCCAAACTGACCCCCTCCCTAGGGGTTTGTGCAGCAGAGAACAACACTAAGCCTTCAGGTGGGGGAAAGGAGCTGACTTACTCTGCCCAAGAAGGAAGAGAGAAAGAGACAGTCGACCTAGACTCCAGATAGGCCCACCAAGCCTGGAGGATGAGGTCCCTGCCAGGACTGTAGGGTCGCCAATAACTCAAGATATGTTGTCCCCTAACTGGAGTATACTGTGAAAGAGGACAATAATGGGGACACACAGCGGGGAGACGGTGTAGTCTGAACCCCCTGCAGCTGGGCAAACCAAGAAGGGAGCATAACAGATTAGCAATTGGAGCAAAGCCAAAGCACAGAGTCCTCAAAGAGCCCCAAAGACGGACTTCAGTCTCGGAGGGGCAGCCCCCGGGACTTCCCCAGGACGGGGGAGTCATAAAGGCCAGCGGACAGACCTGGAACTATGTATGGTATTTTTTTCCACTTAAAACAATTTTTTTTGATTCTGAATTATTTTTTTAAATAATTTTATTGGGAGCTTGTACAACTCTTATCACAATCCATACATACATCCACTGTGTCAAGCACATGTGTACATTTGCTGCCATCATCATTCTCAAAACATTTGCTTTCTACTTGAGCCCTTAATATCAGCTCCTCATTTTTCCCCCTCCCTCCCTGGTCATCCCACCCTCATGAACCCTTGATAATTTATAAATTATTATTATTTTGTCATATCTTACACTGTCGGACGTCTCCAGTCACCCACTTCTCTGTTGTCCCCAGTCACCCACTTCTCTGTTGTCCGTCCTCCAGAGAGGAGGTTCTATGTAGATCCTTGTAATCGGTTCCCCCTTTCTACCCCACCTTCCCTCCACTTTTCTTTTCTTTCTTTCTTCTTTTTTCCTTTTCTTTTTTCAATCTTCTGTTTTCTTATTGTTTGGCCTAGGACATTGTTGGTTTGCTTACTTCTATAAGACAGACATGGCCCCCAATAACATGATTTAAAAAATTAAAATAAAAGCTTCATAACGAACAAACAAAAGACAGACATGGGAAGCAAGCTCGGGGAGAAAGCAACAAGGCCGATGGCCCCGGAGGGTCTCGAGGGAAGAAGGGTGTGGTGAGCAAACCATGCCATAGACAGGGGAACAACCAAGGGATGGAAACCAACAACAAGGACTTTGTGGAGATCCTGTGGGTACTGGAGCAACAGCAGTCTAGCTGAGAGGAAATACTGAGAGGTGGAAGAAGAGGGATTGTGACGGTGGGGCAGGAAGAGGCAAAAGGAAACAGAGGAAGGCTCTAGGAAGCAAAGCTATAGATAGAGGTATTAACAGAAGTATATACTTATATAAATACATTAATCCATAAAAATAGAGGTATTTGCCTATGTACATATATTTATAAGGCAATACACTGAGGGTGCAGATGGACCGTGGGGCTCAGTTCATACCCTCCCTCATTACAAGAGCACTTTCAATTTGTGATGCTCCCCCACCTCTGTGCCCCCCACCCCATGATCACTGAAGACAAAATGGGGTTATAAAGCTAATATGGTGAAGAAAGCGGATGGTGCCCAGCTCTTAAAAGATATAGCGTCTGGGGTCTTAAAGGCTTGAAGTTAAACAAGCGGCCATCTAACAGTGAAGCAAGAAGCCCACATGAAAGAAGCACACCAGCCTGTGTGATCATGAGGTGTCATTGAGACCGGGCAGTGGGCATCAGAAGATTCACAACAAACAAAAACACGTTGTTGAGAATGAGAGGGTTCATGGCAGAGACCCAAAGCCCATCTGCAGACAATGGAACATCCCCCCACAGAGGGCTTGCAGGGAAGGATGAGTCAATCAGGGGACAGTAGAGCACCAATGGATCACACAATATTCCTCTAGTTCCTTGAAGCTTCCTCACCCCCCACTGTCATGAAGCTAGTGCTGCTTCCCACTCTGGACTGGACCAGAACATGTGCCCAGGTATGGACAAGAGGTAAAGCTCATGACACCCGGAACCCAGGAACAGGAATGGGGTTAGCGATACCAAAAGGGCAGGGGGAAGGGTGGGAAAGAAGGGGAGGAAGGGAGAACCGATCACAATGATTGGCATGTAACCAGGGGGAAGAACAACAGAAACCAGATGGGAAGGGAGACAATGGTTGGTGTGAGATTTGAAAATAATAATAATTTATAACCTATCAATGGAACATGAGTGGAGGTCAGGAAGAAAAGAGGAGCTGATCCCAAGGGCTCAATAGAATGTACATGTCTAGAAAAGGGTGATGGCAATATGTGTACAAACATGTCTGAGACAACTGATGTGTGGACGGTAATGTGCTGTAAGAGCCCCGATAAAGTGGCCTTTTAATAATAAAAAAAGATAGGTCGGTGCTTAATTTCATATTAAATTGTTGAACTTTTCCAGAGTGTCTGCTCTATTTGATATTACCACTAGTAATGCATGGATAATCCCGGATGCACATTTTCTTCTTCTTCTTTTTTTTTTAATTTTGAGGTGCCCACGTGCTTGCAAGCATTTGGTGGTCCTGATTTTTCATGCGAGCACACCGATGGGTATATAGTTTTATCTCATTTTATTTAATCTTCATTTCTCTAAGGTTAGTGAGGCTGGTTCTCTTTCCAAGTGCCCATTTGCTATCTATATGTGTTCTTTCTAGTGAAAAATCTATTCATGTCTTTTGCCCATTTTCTTATTGGAATTATTATTATTAGTTTAATATTGAGTTTTGTACGTGCTTTCTGTTGTCAGGTGGGTCAAGTGGGTTCCATCTCACAGTGACCACGGGCAAAACAGAATGAAATGCCTCAGTCCTTCCCCATCCTTACAATTATCCTTAGGTTTGAACCCATTGTTTCAGCTACTGGGCGAGTCCGTCTCGTTGTGGATCTCCCTCTGTATTGCTACCCTTTTACTTCCCAAGCACGATGTCCTTTCCCAGGGCCTGATCTCTCCTGACAGCATGTGCAGAGGGTCGCCATCCTTGCTTCTCAGGAGAAATCTGATCCTACCTCTTTCAAAACCGGTGTATTGGCTCTTTTGCCGCTTCCGTGGCACTTTCGGTGTTCTTCACCGGCCCCTAATTTAAAGACATCGATTCTCTTTTGTCTTCCCTGTTCAGTACAGATGAGGTGATGAAAATACCACGGCTTGGGTCGGTTCTTAAAGTCATCTCCTTGCTCTCCGACTCATTAAAGAGATCTGTGCAGCAGATTTCCCCAGCGCAATGTGTCCTTTGAGCTCTTTATTGCTGTTTCCGTGAGAATGGATTATGGATGACAAAAGGAAGTCTTGGAGAACTTCATTTTTATTCCCCGGTTTACCATGCTGCTGAGATTGGTCTGGTTATGAGGACTGTGTTTTGTTCCCATTCAGTTGTGATCTATACTGAAGACTGCAAGCCTGGACCATCAGCAAGCGCTTCAAGCCCTCACCTTCGGCAAGCAAGGTTGTGTCACCTGTGTACCAAAGGTTGTTAATATGCCTTCCTTCAAGCCTTACATCGTGTTTTGATTCATAAAGTCCAGATTCTCGGATTATTTGCTCAGCATACAGAATGTTTAAGTATGTTGAAAGGATTCAGCCCTGACACACACCTTGCCTGATTTTCAGGCATGCAGATCGCCTTTGTTGCATTCACACACTACCTCTTGATCCATGCACAGGTTCAACGTAAGCACTAGGAAGTGTTCTGGAGTTCCCATTGTTTCTAAGTCTATCCATCGTTTGTCATGGCCCACCCAGTTGAATGCCTTTGAATAGTCAAGGAAACACAAGCAAACATTTTCTCTGGTATTCCTTCATTTTAGCTAGGATCCATCTGACATCAGCAAAGATTTCCCTTATTTTATGACATCTTCAGAATTCGGTTTGACATCAGGATTGGAGGAAGGCTTATTAACAGTGTTTGCTTTACAAGTGACACACCCTCGCTGGCTGAAAGAGGAGACTTGAAGCTCTTGCTAAAGCACTGGCTGCTCCCAGTTTGTGTCCTCCTGCAGCCATGTGGAATGTTCTTCAGCTAACTGCTACTTGCATGTGATGTAAATTATACTCTTCGGTACGTTCTGTGGGGTCACTTTTCTTTAGAATGGGTACAAATGTGTAGCTCTTCCAGTAGGCTGGTCAGGTTTCTGTCTTCCCAATTTCTCAACACAGATGAGTGAGTGCTTCCAGCGCTTTACCAGCTCTTTGAAACCTTTCCATTGATATTCTGCCAATTCCTTGAGCTTTGCTTTGAGCTTATGCCTTGAACACAGCTTGAACTTCTTTCTTCGTTCAGTACCGTTGGTTCGTCATCATATGCTACCTGTTGCAATGGTTGAAAAACAGCTAGTTCCTTTATGTACTGTGACTGTGTATTCCTTTGATCTTCCTTTGATACTTCCTGCATCATTAAATCTTTTTAATATTTCAGTGGAGGCTTGACTTTTTCTTCAGTTCTTTCAGCCAACGACAAGCTGAGCGTGCTCTTCTTCTTCGGTCTTTGCTCCAGCTCTTGGCACATTTTATCTTCTCTAGCTGCTCTCTTCACCTTGCCTTCCATTTAGCTTAGCCACCGGACGATCAAGAGCAAGCTTCAGAGTCTCATCTGATATGGACTTTGATCTTTTCATTCTTTTTGTCCTTTTCGTGCCCTTTGGTTTCCTTCATGTCTGATGGTCTTGACACCATCTCCCAGCTTATCAGATGTTCTGTCATAGTGTTCAACGGGACAAATATACTCTAGAGATGTTATTGAAATTCAGAGAGGATTTACGAAAGGTCATATTTTAAGTCTCCTGGACTTGTTTCAATTTTCCTCACCTTCAACTTGAATTTACATGTGAGCAATTAATGGTCAACCTCCAGCCTCATTTTGCCTGCTGATATTGAACTTCTCCATCATTTCTTCCCACAGATGTAGTCGATTTGACTCCTGTGTATTCCATCTGGGAAGGTTTCTCTGTACAGTCATGGTTTATGTTGAAAAATGCATTTGTCACGAAGAAATCATTGTTCCTGCAAAAGCCTATCAGGCCACTTAGATTCTTTCACCAAGGCTGTATTATCCAACTACTATTCCTTCTTCCTTGTTTCCAACATTTGCTTTTCATCTACCAATAATCATCAATGCATCTTGATTGCATGTTTGATCAATATCAGATTACTGAAGACATTGGTAGAATTCTTCAATTTCTTTATCACTGGCTGTAGTGGTTGGTGTGCAAATTAAAAAAACTGTTGTATTGATTGGGTTTCTTTGTATACGCATGGATATAATCCTATCACAGACAGCATTCTACTTCAAGATAGATCTTGAAATGTCATTTTTGATAACGAATGGGACACTCTTCCTCTTGAATTTGTCATTCATGACATAGTAAACCATATGATTTCTGACTAATCATGACCCGAACCAGTCCTTTTCAGCTCACAGATGCCTGGAATATCAATATTTATGAGTTCCACTTCATTTTTGATGACCTCCAATTTTCCTGGATTCATACTTTGTACATTTCAAGTTCCAATTATTAATAGATGTTTACAGCTGTTTCTTCTCTATTTGAGTCATGCCCCATCAGTAAATAAAGGTCCTGAAAGCTTTAACCATCCAAGTCATTATAGAAAATTATATATTCTAGATATATGACTTGCAAATATTTTTCTAGGTTATAGGGTTGTTGTGTTTTCATCTGCCACCAGGGCCTTTCACAGGTCAAAAGCTTCAAATGTAATGATGTTCAATTAAAAAAAAGTTATCTTGTGGTTGTGCTTTTGTTGACAAGTTAAAGTGCTTCATCCAGTCCCATGTTCTGAATATTTCTTTCTGCAATATTTTGGGGGGAAAACTTGGGAGTTTTACAGGTTGTTTTTCACTTCAAGATCTTTTTAGAGTTAACTTTTATGTTGTAGGTCAAGGTTGGTTGGTTTGTGGTTTTGTTTTGTCATAGCACCATTTATTGAAAAGACTATCTTTTATTTCTTCCTACTGAGAATTGCTTTTGCACCTCTGTCAAAAATTAATTGGGCCTATGTCCTCTATTCTGTTCTATGGTCTATGTGTCTATCATTTCATCAATATAACACATGATTCAGACCATGAAGCAGACTGATGTACTGGCTTGATCGCTAGAGCTAGGCAAGGGGCCTTCATATCAGGTGATTGGATATATTATGTTCTCTAAGGATCTGAATCCCTGGAACTTCATTTCTATGGCAAAAGGGATGTTGCCAATATGATTAAATTAAGGATTTGAAATGGTAATAAATTTAATAAAAATTATCCCTGTATAAATGGGTGCAGAGGTAGATTTTCACTGCAGAAAAAGGCACTGTGATAGTAAAAGCAGACACAGGAGTGATGTGGCCACAAACTAGTTGGACCAGCAACCTCCAGTACTGGAATAGATTCACTAGAGTCTCTAAAAGAGACCAGAGATCGATTTTGTACTTAACCTCTCAGAACTGTATTGAATAAATCTGCATTATTTAAGACACCGAATTTGTGGTAATTTCTTTACAGTAGCCACAGGAAATTAATGCACACTTTATTCTTCTGTTCAAGATTGGTTTGGCAATTGTAGTACCTGGGTTTTCCACATAAGTATTAGAATAATTTTGTCTATGTCCACAAAAAATTTTGCTAGGATTTTGATAGGAATTGTATTAAATCCATATAACAACTTGGGGATATTTGAAATCTTTACTGTGTTAAGTTATCTGATCTACTAACATGGTGTATCTTCTGATTTATTTAGTTTATCCTTAATTTATTTGCTTAGCATCTTATAATTTTCAGAATATAGATTCTATACATCTTTTGTTAAATTTGTATATGAGCATTCCATTTTCCTTGGGCCGATGGTAAAATGCATTGTATTTCTAAATTAGGCCTCTAAGGTTAGGAGTTAGTATATAGCAATGCAATTGAATCCGTGTGCTGGTGTGATATTCTATGGCCTTGCTAAACTCATTTATTAGTTGTGGGAGTTCACTTGTTTTTGTTTATGGGTGTATTTTATGTAATTTTCCATATTTACAGTCAATCATGTCATCTGGATATGAAACAATACATTTCTTTTCTAGCCTCTATTACCCTCTCCCCACTGTTCCTCTAGGTTTAATGTAGTGCCGGAAAACCCCAGAGCAATCCTGTCGTTGTGAGAACACACATTCTTGTTTTCCCTGATCACAAGTCCAAAGTATAAAGTATTCAGTCTCCAAGTATGATTTTAGGTGCAGAGTTGGTTCAGAGGTCTTCTCTATATCAAGATGAAATAATTGTTCTCCACACCTACTTTGTTGAGAGGTGTTGGGATGGATGGATGTTGGATTTTGTCAAATGCTCTTTGTTCTGCATTTGATATTTGTTTTCTTTAGCCTGCTAATGTGGTAAATAACATTGATTGACTTAAATATTAAGTAAACCTTGAATACCCAGAATGAATGTCATTTGTTCCAGGTGTAAAATGCTACTCATTGCTAGATTTCAATTGCTAACTTTGTAGGAGTTTGTGTCTACATTTATCAATGGTGTTGGACTCTAGTTCTCTGCTTTTGTGCTCATTTGATTGTGACATTTAATCGCTATTGGCAGCATAAAAATTAAATGGGTGATAATCTTTCCTATTTCATTTTCAGTGGAGATTGCACAAAATTGGCATCAGTTCTTTCAAAATATTTGGTATAATTCTCCAGTGAAAACAATAGACTCTTTTTCCCCTGAAAACTTTAAATATTAAATTCAATTCTTTTCATGGTTATAAGACTTTCATAAAACAACCCAACTATTTGATTATATTTTTTTCATCTTAGATGAGTATAACAATATGTGGTTTTGAGAAATTGGGGCATTTCTTATAAGATGGATATGGGACTGTAAATTGTTTATAGTTGTGTTAGGCCAGGTTGACTAGAGAAACAAATCTAGTAACATTCAGATATGTATAGGAAAGAGGTTTATATCAAGAAGACATTACATATCAAGAAAACATCCTAGCCCAGTCCAGATCAAGTCCATAAGTCTGATATTAGTCCATAAGTCCAATACTTGTCCATAAATCCCTCTTCAGACTCACACAACCACCAGCAGTGATGCAGAATGCAGGAGTGTTACTGGCCAGTAGGTACAAAGTCTTGCAGATCCAATGGCGGCGAATGCATCTCCAGGTGGTGTCAACAGGAAGGTGAAGGCAAAGAGAGTGAAGGGGAGATTCCAATTACCCTCCTTATGAGGAGGCCATGCCCACAAGAAGACACCAGCAGGCTGTGACCTGATTGGACAGGCTAGACTCCACCCCTATACTATGAGCTCACACGAAATTATGTAACTGTCACAGTAGTAGTTCTTTATTATCCTGCAGTAACTGTATCGATATGCCCATATTTCATTTGTTATATTAGTTACTTGTGCATTTTCTTTTCTTTTCTTTTTTTTTACTTGTGCATTTTCAATTTTCATATTTATCAGCCTTACTAAAACTTTATCATTTTTTGAAGAAACATCTTTAAAATTTTTTTATTCGTTCATTTTTCTTTTCCTGTTTTTAATATCATTTATTTCTGCTTTTTGTTTTTTCCTTCCTTCTGCTTGCTTTTGTTTATTTTATCTACTTTTCCTGGTTTATTGAAGTAAGAATCTTGATTATGATTTGAAACATTTACTTTAGTATCAGCATTGAAATAGTTTATTGTGCCAGCCTGGCCGATAGACACAAGTGGGATTAACTGAAAGACAGAGAGAACAATGCCTTGGTGAATCTCCCCTTTCTTGTCTCTCGCTCTTTGATCATCGGACCAGTGTGCGGCTGCCTTGCTTGTCCTGTGCCTCAATTTAAAGGCTATACTACCTGTGGGATGCCTAGCCTGTGGACTGTGTCGCTGTAAATTGAGGTCCCTTTAAGACATCACTGGAGCTGGGGACTGGCAGTTGGTGACCTGGCTGGCAGTTGGTGACCTGCCTTCTGATTGGCTGCTGTGCTGACATAGCCTAGCTCTCTCTATAAATAGAGGAAGATCTGGCAGCTGATTGGACTGGAAGGACTGCTAGTCTCTCACATCTCTCTCACGACAGTGAGTTGAATTGAGCCATTTGTAGTGCTTTATAATTTAACTGTCTCTTTCTTGTATTATATATTTAATTGTATATGATTTAACAGTTCATTCCTTGTTATATATCTAATTATCTTTATCAATAAATATATTAAATTATCAGCAATTTGGTTTTATCTCTCTAGAGAACCCTGTCTAACACAAGCATTTAATGCTATATTTTTCCTCTCAACCAAACTTTAGCTTCATTCCACACTTTTGATATATTTTATCTTAAATTGTATTATGTTATTAATATATTCCTATTTCTTTGGGACTTTTCTTTTTTACTTATGGATTACTTAGAAGTGTGTCATTTCATTTCTGAGGGTTGCAAAATGAAGCTGTTGTACTTTTGTTATTGACTTCTAGTTGATATTATTATACTCAGAAAATGTACCTAATTTAAACTTGTAAGTTGTTTAGTTTATTTTTAATGGCTCAACATAAAATCCACCTTAATAAATGTTCCATGTGGACCTGAGAAAAGCAAACAATATACACTCTTGGTGAGTGAAGTATTCCATGTCATTCAAACACAGACTTTTGGTTCATTGTGAGGTCCACATTTCTAAACTTTTGCTTATTTTCTGTTATACCTGTGACTGAGAACAAAGTGTTGAAATACCTGATTATAATTATGTTCTATTTCTCCTTTCAGTTTAAACAGTTCTTGTTTCATGTTTTTTGAGGCTTTTGTGTATTGTAAACATTTGGGACTGTGGTTTCTTTCTGGTGGATTTTATATTTTATCATTATACAATGCCTCTTTTTTCTCTAATCATTTTCTTTGAAGTATAGTCTATTTCACCTCATATTATTATAATCCCTTATGCTTTAAAATGCTGCATGGTATATCTTTTTCCTTACTTTTATTTTCAATTATCCATGTTATTGTAATTGAAGTGACTTTCTTATAGACATCTTAATGTTCATTCTTAGCTCCTTTTATTTTATTTCTTTAATCCACACAGCCAATGTCTGCCTTTAAGTGGTGTATTTAGAACACTTTTGGTTAAGATAATCTTGAATGTTTTTGAAGCTTGTCTGCCATTTGATTACAGTTACTATTTATTTCCTGCTTTTCATTCTTTTATTTCTCTTTATTGTCTTCCTTTGAGTAGCTAACGACTATTTGCCAGTTTGTCGTACTGCGGTGGCTTCTGTGTTGCTGTGATGCTGGACGCTCTGTCACTGGGATTCAGATGGCGGCAGGGTCACCCAGAGTGAGCCGGTTCCAGCGGAACTTCCAGACGAAGAACAAACTCCAAAGCCGGACTCAGCTGTCCACCTCCGAGGAAGTGGTCCCTGAAACGCTTGTGCACAGCATGGCTCGTTGTTAGAAAATGAAGGCCTGGGGACTGGACGCAGCACACTGGGGGACAGTGCCAAATCAACCCCTCAGGTCGGAAGGCACTTGAAAGGTAACTTAGAAAGAACTGCCTTCTTAAAGTCAACCTTACTGGTGTTAATGCTTGTGGAACCTGCACCTGATGGTGGGGTACAACTCAAAATGTGAAGAAGCAGCTGCAAACACATACTAATATTGGAAACTTGTAATGTGCAAAGTAGGCATCTAGGAAAGGTAAAAGTGGTCAAAAATGAAATGGAATGCATACCGAGCACTATCCTAGATGTCAGTGAGCTGAAATGGGCTGGTATTGGCTATTTCGAGTAGGAAAATCATATGGTTCACTCTGCCCGGACTGACCCCATCAAGACGAATGGGATTGCAGTCAACTTCAAAAAGGACATTTCAAGCTCTAAGGCAATCTGTGATAGGACTATATCTATCCACATTCATGGAAATCAAATCAGCACAACTATTATTCAATTTTATAGAATAACCAATAAAGCAAGTGATGAAGAAACTGAAGAATTCTATCAACATTTCAGTCAGAAATTAATCAAACATGCAATCAATTATTGGCAATTGGAATGCAAAAGCTGGAAGCAAAGAAGAAGAAACGGTAGTTGGAAACCATGATCTTAGTGAAAGAAATGAAGCTGGAGACCGCAAGAAAGAATTTTGCAAGACCAACAATTTTTTCATAGCAAATATCTTTTCCAACCACGAAAATGGTGACTGTGTGTGTGGACTTCTCCAGGTGGAATGCACAGAAATCAAATGATCACATCTGTGTGGCTACAGCAGAGAAGCTCAATATTAGCAGCTAAAATGAACAGACCATCAGTTGCTCATACGTAAGTTCAAGTTGAGGAAAATTCACACAAGTCCACTATAGCCAAAGTATGACCTTGAGTCTATCTCATCTGAATTTTGAGAACATCTCAAGAAGAGAGTTGACACATCAAACACTGATAATAGAGAACCCAGTGAGCTGTAGAAGGACATGAAGAATATTCAAAGGGCAGTTCGAGATGATAAGGCAAAATATTATAATAAAACGTGTAAAGTCCTAGAGTGAGAAAACAAGACAGAATATGCTCAGCACATTTTAAACAGAAAGAACTCAAGAAAAAAAAATCAAACCTTAAGTTGCACTATTGAAAGATTCTATGGTCAAAATATTGAATGATGCAGGAAGCATCAAAAGAAGATGGAAAGAAAACACAGAATCACTATCAAAAGTCTGCATTGCACCAAGAACTAGTGGTGCTGAAGAAGAAATCCAAGCTGCTCTGAATGCATTAGCCAAAGACAAAGGTCCAGGTATCAATGGAATACAAAGAAGAGGAGCTGGAAAAAGGGATCTCATTGCTAATGTTAAATGGGTCTTGGATGAAGACAGAGGATACCAGAAAAATGTTGACCTGTGTTTTACTGACTATGGAGAGGCATTAAACAATGTGGATCATAACAAGTGATGGATAGCCTTGAGAAGAATAAGAGTTCCAGGCCACTTCATTGTGCTTCTGCAGATCTTGTGCATGGATCCAGAGACAGTGCTAAAAACAGAACAAGAAAATACTGCATGAAAAATGAGGAGCCAATATTAAGGGCTCAAGTGGAAGGTAAATGTTTTGAGAATAATGATGGCAACAAAGGTACATATGTGCTTGACACAATGGATGGATGGATGGATGGATGGATGGATGGATGGATGGATGGATGGATTGTGATAAGAATTGTACGAGCCCCCAATAAAATGATTTAAATTAAAAAAGATATGTGTAACTGTGAAATAAATACATCTGATTACCTGTCAACCAAAAAAAAAAAAAAAAAGGAAATACTGCATGTTTAAAATCAAGAAAGGTATGTGTCAGGGTTGTATCCTCTCACCATATTTATGCAATCTGTATGCTAAGTAGATTATCAGAGAAGTTGGAACATATGAAGATGAATTTAGCCTCAGGATTGTAGGGAGGCTTATTAGCAACCTCATACGCCAATGACAAAACCTTATTGCTGAAAATGTGGAGACCTTGAAGCCCTTGCTGATCAAGATCAAGGCTTGCAGCCTTCAGTATGAATTACAACTCAATGTAAAGATGGAAATACAAATGTATCAGTGGGTAAAATCATAATAAATGTAGAAAAGATTGAGGTTGTCAAGGATTTCATCTTGCTTGGATCCACAATCAGGGTTAAGGAAGCAGCAGTCAAGAGATCAATGCATTCATTCCCTTGTGTAAATCTGCTGCACAAGACCTCTTTAGAGTGTTGAAAAACAAAGATATTACTTTGAAAACTAAGATGTGCCTAACCCAAGCCATGGCATTTTCAGTGGCCTCATATGCATGTAAAAGTTGGACATTAAATTAGGAAGACCAAAGAAAAATCGGTGCATTTGAATGAGGGTTGTGGCAAAGAATATTGAAAGTACCAGGAACTGCCAATAGAACAGACAAATCTATCTTCTTTGAAGCACAACTAGAACAGTCTTTAGAGGCAAAGACAGCAAGACTTTGTCTCACAAACTTTGGAGATGCTGTCAGGTGGGACTAGCCCGGGAGGAGGACATCGTGGTTGGTCCGGCAGCAGTGACAAAGAGGAAGGCCCTCAACAAGATGTAAGGGCACAGTGTCTGCAACAGGGTGCTCACCATAGGAACAATGGTGAGGCTGGCGCAGGGCCAGGTGGTGTCTTGTCCTGTGTGTGGAGGACTGCTGGGACTCAGAACCAACTCCACGGCACCTGACAACAACACGGGTGGCTAAAGAGCTAGCGTGGCATTGTTGGGAAAATGTTGGACAGCTTAGCACAACGCTGAATGTTCAAAACCACCCACTGTTCCACCAGACACAGAGGAGGCTAGCTGCCTGGAAAGGGTTATAGTCACCAAAACACTATATAGGTTCTCCGTGCATCAGAGTTAATCCGATGGTGGTAAAACTTGTTTTTCTGGTTTGGGTTTTATTTTAAAGAATATTATATATATTTTTTGGTTGTTGCACTAGCTATTGTAATATATGTACATAACATAGCATTTACTTTTAATTTTGCTTTGCCAATTTGAATGATATGTGGAAACCTCACTCCATTTAGTACTCTTTATCCTCCTCATTTCTTAACCGCCATCATTTTGAGCATTTCCTCTGCATACATGGAGTACCCCATGCGATGGTGTTATAAATTTTGTTTCAACTATGAAATACGATTTTCAATAGTTCTATGGAGAATTTCATTGTATATGGTCATGGTTTTTGATATTTCTTTGGTTCTGTCTTGCTAGTATTTGTATGCTGGGTCTTTTTGTAGATTTGAGAAGTATTCCGCCAAGATTTCTTTAGATAGTCTTTCATTTCACCCTCTCTCTCTCTCTTTTTTTAGAAACCTTGATGATACTAATGGTGAAGGTTACGTTGTTGTTCTACATGTTTCTGAGGCTCTGTAGGTTTCTTTTTGTTTTAATGCAATGCTTGCTAAATTATTAAAGTAAGTCCTTTGTTAAATGTATCTGACTTCTAGATGACTCACCTATACTTGCCCTTTATTTTATTTTTAATTTTATTGCGACTATGGTGGGGGTTTATACTTCAGATTGTTAACTTTGTATTCCACGGTGTAAATAACTAATCAAACCCTCCAATAGATTATTCCTCCCTTTCTCCTTGATTTCCCTTCTCTCCCGTGTGGAGCACCCCTTCAACTTTTCCATTGCCCCCCAGTCAGCACCCATCAGTCATCCAACCCATTGCTTTATCCTTCATCCCATGCCTGCCCCCTTGGCAAACACCATAGTCTGTTCCCTTTGGTATAAAATATTTACACCCCCCCTTTGAACAGTGGTATCATATAATATTTGTCCTCTTGTGATTGGCTAATTTGACTAAGTATAATATTCTTCAAGTCTATCCATGCTATGAGGTGCTTCATGGTTTCATCATTGTTTTTTGGAATGCATATTACTCCATTGTGTGCATGTACTTCATTCATGCTTCTACTGATGGGCATTTAAGTTGTTTCCTTCTTCTTGCTACTGAGAACAGTGCTTTAAGGAACATGGGAGTGCATACGTTCATGTGTGCTATGACTCTTGCTTCTTTAGGACCTTATATCCTGCAGAGGGATTGCTGGATCATAAGGAATTTCTATTCCTAGTTGTTTCGGGTAGCGCCATGTAGCTTTCTCTAGTAGTCGAACATTTTTAGAACCCCACAGGTGATGGCTGACAGTTCCAATCTCTAGTTGTGGAATATGTTGGGTTCAGGTGCTGATTTGGGTTCTCTCCTCCTTTTTTCCATGTGCACATTTATCTCAATGCTTTGCCCTGAGGACTGCTTTTGCTGTCTCTCAAAGCAAGTGATTTGTTGTGTTTCATTCTCATTTGTTCCAAGGAATTTTAAATTTAAATTTCTTATTTCATTGATTACCCAGTAGTTTTTAAGCAATGTATTTTTCAGTTTCCATGTATTTATTTTTTGCCCTGCTCTTCCTATTCTTGATTTTTAATTTTGTAGTATTGTGGTACAAGTAAATGGATTCGAGTCTCAATATTTTAAAATGTAGTAAGGCTTGCTTTGTGTCCTAATATAGAATCTATTCTAGAGAATTTTCCATGTGCACTGGAAAAGAATCTGTACTGTGCTGATTTTGGGTAGAATGCTTTGTATATGTCCAGGAGATCAATTCAGTTAAGTGTGTTGTTACTTCTTCTATGTCTTTATTGAGGTTTCCCCAATGACTTGTCCTTTCTTGAAAGTGATATGTTGAAGTCCCTTATTATTGTATTGTAGATTCCTCTCTTCGGTTTTATAAAAGTTTGATGAATGTATTTCAATGGTATTTCATTGGGTTGTTTACTTTTTCTTGATCTATTAATGCTCGCCTGTTCAAACTGAGTAGATTCTATTTTCCTGATTCTATCTCTATTATCCTTGCTCTACTGTTGAGTGCATCAAAGTGTTGTTAGGAGCCATCAAGTCTGCTCCAACTCGTAGACACCCTGTGCACGCACAACAAAACACTGCACTGTCTGAGCCATCCTCACAACTACACAATCCTCATAGTTATTGTTTTGTTTGAGCCCATTGCTGCAGTCCCTACATTGATCCATCTTATCAAGTGTCCTTCGCTTTCTCTCCTCTCTTCTAATTTACCAAGCATGGTGTCCTTTTTGAGGGACTGGTCTCTCCTTATAGATGTGATTTATAATAAACCACATCCTTGCAACTGGGCCAATGGGTAACATAATGGTAAGCAGAGAAAGGATGGAGATTAGATTACAGATTTTGTCTTCTATCAATGTTCATAGAAACCTCAGTTAAGAGATCAGATGCCACAACGCATCAGGTAAATCTGCTGCAAACGTCCTCTTGAAAGTGTTGAAAATCAAGAAGGGTTACTTCGAGGACTAAGATGTGCCTGACCCAAGCCATGACTTTTTCAATCACCTCATGTGAATGTGAAAGCTGGACATCAAATAAGGAAGACCGACGAAGCATTGAAGCATTTTAATTATGGTGCTTCTGAAGAGTATGAAAGTACCAGGGACTGTCCCCCCCAAAGACCCCCCAAAATAAAAAACAAATCTGTTTTGGAAGAAGTTCAACCAGAATGGTCCTTAGAAGCTAGGGTGGCAAGACTTCATCTCATGTACTTTGGACATGTTACCAGCAGAGACACTAGTTCCTGGAAAAGGACATTGTGCTTGGTAAAGTAGAGGGCAGCACAACAGAGGAGGACCGTGGGCAAGCTGGACGGACACAGCGGCTGCAGCAATGGGCTCAAACCTAAGACCAACCGAGAGGCTGTGGTAGGACCGGGCAGTGGTTCGTTCTGCTGTACAAAGAGGGCTCTGAGTTGGGACCAACTTGGGAACACTTAACAACAGCAAATGCACTTTAAATTCCTTAATCCCTCTCATTCTTTTTAAAAAGAACTTCTACTTCTTTCGTGATAGTTCCCATTTTTCGAATTGTTTCAAGAGATTTTGTGCTTACTGGTTGAAGCACTTTTCTGATGGCTGCTTTAAAAGCCTTGGCAGATCATTCTAGCGTCTTACTCATCGCACCGCTGAAGGTGGTGGTTGTCTTTCTTCTTTCAAGTTTTCTTTTCCTGTCTCCTGGTTCTGGGGGATTTTCAGTTGTATCCTAGCCATTTTAGATATTATGTAAAAGACTACGGGGTCCTATGAAAACCGAACCGAACTCACTGCTATCAGTCGAGGCCAATTCACAGGGACCCTATAGGACAAGTTATAACAACACCTGTGGGTTTAAGGGATGTAACTGTTTGCGGAAGTAGGAAGCCTAGTCTTTCTCCTGAGGCATCGCCATTGATTTCGAACCACTGGCCGTGAGATAGCAGCCCAGTGCATAACCACTATGCCACCAGGGCTCCCTTTTTGGTATAGGTCCAATTAAAATCCTCAGCTTTAGTAGGCAGTCTTGCTACTCGGATATACCATACCGGTCCTGCTCTATTTTTGAGAGTTGACTGTGTGGTTTAACAGCCAGAGCTTAGGCTGTGCTATTTTGGTTTTCTTGGTTCATCTGGTGGTGCTGGTGCTCCCACTAATCTTTGCTAGTGCCACCTGCTAGGGCATCACTATCCCAGCTTCTCAAGTGCCAGTAGCTGATGGAAGAGACTGCCCTTCGTATACACAGAGATTTCGCCCTGTCATTTTCACTGGCCATCGAGCCATGCCGTTTCTCTAGGTAAGCGAAGGCCCTTTCTTTCTGTCCTGCAGGGAAGAAGCGTCTTTCCCAGACTAAGATGTTGGTTGTGGGATGTCTTCTCACTGAGGCCCCCATCTGCCCAGTTTTTCTAGGTAGAGGTTTTGCTTTTATCTTTCTTTTGTCTTTAAACAAATTACTTAAACACCATAGAAGCCATAGAAATATGTTGGCCGGCCTTTCGATGCAGGGACCTGAATTTGTCTTAGAGTTCTCTCTTCTTCCCAGAACCTGATAGAAGAACCATACACTGGCAATCTGAACACGTGTGTCTGACACTCGGGTTTGCTGTTACTTAATAATGTTTGTGACATCTGACCAGTCATTTCATCTTTTCAAACTTTCATTTTATCTGAATTTCAGGGACAGCTATTGGTTATCTAACCCAATTCATTTAACAAACACTGATTTAGGAGGACTGCCTTATATGTCAGGTAGGCAACACTAGCCCAAAGGTTGTCAGTTCAAGCCTCCCCAGAGGCACATCCGAAGATGGACTTGGTGACCTAGTTCTGAAAGTTCCAGCCGTGAAAACCATTTGGAGCAGCTCTGCTCTGTGTATGGGGCCACCATGAGTCAGAAACTACTCAACAGCAACTAACAGCCAGGTACTATATTGGGGGCCAGGCAAAGAAAGACAAATAGACCCCAGGAAGCTCATAGAAAAGATCAAATGTTCTGTGAGGGCAGGGACAGGTTTTCCCTTTTTCCCTGTTATTCTTGCTACTCTATATTATGGCATGTAATAGGCTTCAATCGGGAAACTGGAAGCTACTTGGAGAGATTTAGGACAAGGAATTAGAGTCTTATACACTGTATGAAGGGTTGGAGAAAGAAAAGTCAAGAGGCTACTTTGAGAAAATCCTGAAGTATAAGGAGCGCACGTCTGTTCTCCAGTGCTGCCCTGTTACATAATGGATTCTCTATCTCTTCCACCTTCTAAATCTTATGTGAGTGCCTTCATCCTGTCAGAATGATTTGTGGAATGGGATTCTGTGTCATAAAGAAGAATGTAGAATAAGCAATGTGAACAGACAGTGGATAATAGATTATGCTCTATTTCGCATCCTCCATTTCACGTAGATAAATACACAGTACATAGCCAATAAATAAAATGAGAACTACACATAAATATTTAAGATACAATGTGATAAGTTATTATGATAGTCACACTGAGAGGGGACTATGGGAGCAGTTAATCCAATTTGGAGTAGTGGGATAGAGGAGAATGTGGCACAAGTCAAGGAAGATTTTGAGAGTGAATGCTATACCACATAAGAATTGCTTTAACTTGAGTAACATAAAACTCCAAATTGCAGTGGCTTCAACAAGATAGACGTTTATTTCTCTCCCACGGGTAAAAAAGTTGTAGCTATTCAATTCAGGATTGGCATTGTGCTTCAAAATAGAAAGAAGCAAGCTCCTTCAACTTCCCAACCCACTTTGCTTCATTTCTTTTCATGATTCAGGATGGCTGCTGAAGGTTCACTCCTCACCCACATACTCCAGGTCATAAGATGGAGGTGTGAACGAAGAAGGGTGGTGCCCGCTCCCTTTCTATCTGATCCCCTTCTTCCATCATTCCCTTTCCATACGATTCCTGCAAACTAGACGGCTCATCCCTTCTTCCAGATGTCACAATGCCAGATATGGCCGCTTCAGGAGAAGCTGGGAAATGGAGTGCTTATCCTAAACAGATAGACATTTTCCTCAAGTTCAGCTCTATACCATGGAAGAGAGAAATATATGGATGCCAGAGAACTCTCAGAGCTACATCACCAAGTTGTGTAAACTCGACTGGAGGAAGGTGGCATCCCTAATCACAGTTCCCAGTTCAGATCGTATCACATCTTTAGAGACTATGATGACCCGTAGAGTTGAGAGTTCCCCAAACAAGGGGTTTGGCTCAACTGGTTAAGATTCTACCGTGGGTCGCAACTTCTCTGATCATAAAACAAGTCACTTGAACAATATGATCCCTAAACTCTATCCTCTACCCAAAAAATCCCTAAGTGAAAGAGGAACCTTGCATTCTTCATGCTTGGATTGGGTGGGGAGATTATTTAAGTCATTTCTGGTAGGAGCTAATAGTACTGTGAGCAAGAAATGGAGCCTATCACTTCTATATGTGGACCAATATTGTGGCAAATAGCTACATGGAATCATTGTGGACTTGAAATGTAGTCAGATGTAAGGTGTGTTGTAAGTGAAACACTTGGCTTACTATGAAAAGAAAGAATGTGTAATATCTAATAAGTTTAAATATAATTATTGTATGCTTAGTAGTCAGTGAGTTAAGTAATCCTTTAATTTTAGAAGACTGGATGATATCTATGATTATAATTAGTGTTATCTGTTTCTTGTTAGCTTTTGAAAATGTAGGTATTGGAAAAAACAAGTAGCCCTGTTGTCTCAATGATTAAGTGCTCGAATGCTAACCCAAAGGTCAGCAGTTCGAGCTCACCAGCCTCTTCAAGGGAGAGAGCTGTGGCAGCTTGCTTCTGTACAGAGTTTCCTGGAAACCCTACAGGGGCGTGTTCTACTCTGCCCTATAGGATCCCTAGGAGTCAGAATCGACTTCACAGCAATAGGTGCTGCTGCCGCGATTCACATTGTATTTCTAGCGATGGCTATGGGAGCTCACTTCACATTTGAACTTGATCACATACACTTGCCAAGATCAATGATTGAGTGTCTTAAAAGAATCTTAGATACACTTAAAATTCTGCGTGTTGTCAGATGTATAAGTAACTTTATAATATTCAAGATTAACAGAAATAACAAAACCCATCGAGACATGTGTTTGTATATAAATGAATTTGAGAAGTACATCTATAAGCTAGACATATAAACCTAATCCCACAGGCTCAGTCTGGAAAAATAAATATGTCAGACTTAGTGAATTCAGGATGTGGGTGAGGATTAAAA
Source organism: Echinops telfairi (assembly GCF_000313985.2). Classification (NCBI taxonomy): domain Eukaryota; kingdom Metazoa; phylum Chordata; class Mammalia; order Afrosoricida; family Tenrecidae; genus Echinops; species Echinops telfairi. Next base: position 56,599,289 of record NW_022104341.1, read on the forward strand.
TAAATGAAAACTGAAAATATGCCCAGTGCACTGATACTGTGTTTACTCAGGCTACCGATACTGACTCTCAAACAGGCCATCCGTTTGACATTGAAAAGTAAAAAAAGGTGGAGGAAGGAAACCTGGCAGGGAAATGAATAGCGTTTTGTCAACTGACGATCAATCTGTTTGACTCTCTGACACCTGTGTATGCAGGTGTGGTCCACGATGCTCATCTGCCCGCCAGGTCAGGGCAGGTGGGCTTGAAAGGATCTGACCACCTCAGCGGAGCACCCAAGTCCCTGCCTCGGACTTCCTGTCTCCTTCGCACTCTCCCCTTTGTGCATAGCACTCCACGCACCCTTTCGCCACACATCGTGGACGGTAGATTGCTGTTACTAACGGCCAGGTGCTCGCCAGATGTTTAGGTCCATCCCTGCGGCTATTCTGCCAGTCCATCTTGCTGAAGCATCTCCATGACCTCTGACCAATTCTATGAACCCCCACCAAGATCCTACCAACTTTCCCCCTGCTGTTCCATATGTACCAGTCCTACCGAAAAAGATTGTATCCACCCTTTAAGAACCAACTCAAATACCAAAAACGTCTTTATTGAAGGCGTCCTTTCTTTAATTTCCACGTTATTAAAAGTCTATAATATACAGGTTCTATGGCAAAGCCCAAGGAGCCCTTTGGGAGCTGTCTGGTAAGAGTAAGGTTGGGGTTTCATACCCACTGGGCACTCTGAGGGAGAAAGACGGGGCTGTGTGTTCTGATAAAGATTTATCAAGCCTCAGCTATCCTATATAGTTGGGATAAACTCTATAGCAGTGTTTTGTGCTGCATATTTATCAAACTTTGGGCTATGGAGAAGATCAGTACAGAGTCCTTGCCTTCGAAGAGCTCATGACTTAGCTCGGAAACCAAATAGGAACATACAAAGGTACACCGGACTGTGGTGGGTGTGGTGAGATGGGGCCCTCCTTGACCCTGCTGCACACTGATCCCTCAGCAAAGCAATGTGATTAACCGCTGGACTTTTCTTTCTGTAAACTTTTTACTGCAAAGGTTTCCAGAGCAGAGCATCAATTTTGCATTCAGCAGTTTATAAAGCTTTTGATTCAGTCCGTTGCAATTCCCGCCAAGTACCAGCACGCGTCCTCCCTACCTGTTTCCATTCTCCCTCCTTTCCTAACCCTTCTGAACTGTGTCCTGGAAGAAACGCTGCTCTTTTGATCTTAACTGGTTGATGATTTCCAGGTGGATTATTGTCCTTGTTTCCCTCTCCGTCTTTGACTGAACACGGGGCCATGGGAATCAGTGCAGTTCCACACCTGAGGCATGACTAAGGTCTAATAGTCACTCAAACCGACTAGTAAGCCGGATTTTTTGTGATTTTTAGCTTCACTGCACATTTCTATCCAGGACGTTTGGTAGTGTAACTTGGCACCGTCTAATTCTTCAGGTCTCAGGGTTGTGGAGACTGGTGTTTGAACACACTGTTTCCATGTGTCTTTCAGTGTCCACGGCTGTTTTCTACTGCATAGAGGTAGATTGATACCTGTAACTTAGATGGCTGCTAAGAGCCTTTAAGACCCCAGGGGGCCCTAGCCAAATTGGAGGAACATTGTCTGTGATTGACCTTGGGCTTCTTTGAGACTATGGTCCTGAAAGCCCCAGCTCAGCAACCGACTCCCTGAAGGTCTGAGAAGTTTTCCTAACTTGGTCCTCTCGATGCTCCACCACATTCATGGATCTCTTTGCAACAGTAGTAAATGGACACATGCAAACATCCTGCCAAGCGCATAGGTTCATGGAGCATGACTTAGGACCCATTCTTTGTAATCTGATTTGACAAATATGCACAATCTCATTGGGCAAGCCGGTGTGTCACAGCGTCAGCCGCTCGAGCTGGCTCTGAATCTCGTCCTGCGACTTAGTAGCTGTGTGACCTGGGAAAGTTCAGAGGACTTCTGGGCATCATCTTTGTGAAATGTAGAATTACGATGATAATGATATTCCAGGACGGTGGCATTAAATGGGATAATAATGTACATAAAGTAGAGTTTTGTGCATTAGAAGCACTCCACAAATATTAGCTATTAGGATGATCAACTTAAAACTACCTCAACGATCACCAACATTGACTTAGCTCTGTTAAAAGAATGAGGTAGTTGAAGGAAACAGGCAGCAGACACCAAAGAACAAAAACCATCATTGTGTGACCACCTTCCACACATAAACGCTGAAGACGAATGTGTGCATAAGTAAGTGTGGTGAAGAAGGCTGATGGTGCCCGGCTATCGAGACCTATAGCGTCTGGGGACTTAAAGGCTTGAAAGTAAACAAGCGGCCATCTAGCCCAGAAGCAACAAAGCCCACATGGAAGCAGCACACCAACATGTGTGATCATGAAGGGCCAAAGGGACCAGGCTTTAAACACCAGAGGTGGGGAGGGGAAATCATATCCTCATCAATGAGGGTGGCGCGTGATGGAGACCCAATGCCCATCTCTAGACAATTGGACATACCTTCCAGAGGGGTAGTGGGGAGATGAGTCACTTAGGGTACAGTATAGCAATAATGAAACCCACAACCTTCCTCTGGTTCTTAAATGCTTCCTCCCCCCAACTACCAGGACCCCAATATTGCCTTGCAGACCTGGTTAGACCAGATAAAGCACAGCGGGACAGATGGGAATCAGAAACGCAGGGAATCTAGGACAGATGAGCCTCTCTGGACCAGGGGTGACAGTGGCGATACCAGGAGGGAAAGGGGATGAAGAAAGGGGGAATGGATCACAGGGAGCTATGTATAACCTACTCTCTGGGGGATGGGCAGCAGGGGGGTGGGTGAAGGGAGATGCCGGACAGTGTAATATGATACAATAGTAATTTATGAATTATTAAGGGTGCATGGGGGAGAAGGGAGGAGGAAGGGAAGGGGAGGGGGGAAAAAAGGAAAATGAGCTGATTCCGGGAACCCAAGAGGCAAGCAAATTTTGGGAATAATGAGGGCAACAAATGTATAGATGTGTTTTATACAATTGATCTATGTATTGTGATGAATTGTATGAGCCCCAATAAATTGATTAAAAAAAAAAAAAAGAATGAGGTAGTATAGGTCCACACAGAACAGTCCAAGGTCAAATTTCAATATATCGCACTTTGAGTGTTCGAGAAGTGTGTGTGTGGATGTATGTGCATGATAGAAAATTTCTTTAAAAAATCATTTTACTGAGGCCTCGTACAACTCTTATTCACGTCATTTTTAATAGGCGTAGATTCTGGAGAGTGGAATGGCAGTTCAGGGTTGGAGGGAGAACTATTTTTAATGTTATGCCTTCAATATGGTTTATATTTTCATGCATCTATGCCTCTCTTAATGTGATAGTGTAATACATTTTTTTCTGATTTTCTCTGGGACTCAAACTTTTTTAAATGTTGAAACTAAATTAGAAAAATTTATATAATATATATAAATTATAAAAAACAACAGATCATTAATATTCTCAGCAGCTCAGGATAGGGTAAGGACGAAAATACAAATGTTCTGACACCCACCTCAGTGCTTTTTCCAATTTTATTCAATGTCAAAGTAGCCCCAAGAAGGAGCAACAAAGTTTGTTGTTGTTGTTGCTGTCGGGTGCCATTGAGTTGGTTCGGACTCATGGCGACCCTGTGTGCAACGGAACAAAACAGCACCCGGTCCTGTGCCACCTTCACATTGTTCCTGTGTCTGAGCTCATTGCTGCAGCCATGGTGTCCGTCTCTCTTGTCTAGGGCCTTCCTCGTCTTTGCTGTCCCTTCATCGTGTCCTCCTGTAGGGACTGGTGTCTCCTGATGACACGGTCCAACGTATGTGAGACTAAGTCTAGCCTTACTTGCTTCAAGGAGCATTCTGGCTGTACTTCTTCCAAGATCAGCAGCTCTCAACCCCTTTGGGGGTTGAACAACCCTTTCACAGGGGTCACCGATTCATAACAGTAGCAAAATGACAGTGATGAAGCAGCAACCAAAGTAATTTTATGTTGGGGGGTCACCACCACAGGAGGAACTGTATTAAAGGGTCACGGCATGAGGAAGGTTGAGAACCGCTGTCCAAGACAGATTATTTGTTCTTTGCATTCCACGATACTTTCACAAGAGGATAAGTGAAAGAGAAGACCTAAAAATGGCTCGTGCTTCTGTGCAGCTGGCTTATTTAATAGGTGAGGGACAGATTAAGTTCAGAGCAGTTAATTAAGCAGCGGAAGAGTGTATCTTGGAATATCTGGGGCCGTGATTCACACGTGAATGCACCGGAACATCACCAGGATGGACACAGAGACAGAAAACATGAGTTTAATCTTGAGCCTTTTCTTTATTTGCTGTGTGACCTTATGAGGTGTGCAAATCAAATAAAACAACACTTACGAAAACATTACCCACACTGTGTGGTGTGTAATAAGTCCTGAAGCCATTCTTTGAATTAAATTGATGCTTCCTCCTCTATTCCCCCATGGTAGTCACTCCTCAGCTAACAAAATAGCTCAACACCCACTGCCGGTGGACTTTTGGAGATAATATTCACCTGATATTTGTAGGAGAATCACATCTAAAATATTCCATTTCTGAAAGCTTTACAGTCAGGCGTGGGAGGTAACTAGCCTGCCAGGTTAATGCATGTTCTCCTGTTTGCTCCCTTCCCTCTGAAAGCTCACATGGCCTTTTTGTAAAGGCGGTCATTAATCCAGAGTAGGAGAGAAAGAGAGAGACTTAAAGGGAAATTACTCATAATTGCAGCTCTCTATTAGTATGTTTTTCTCTGCAACCTGGACCTGAACATTGTGAAATGTATTTGTTCCCGGTGCAATTTAAATGTGAATTAGAAGTTCTATGAGGCTGGGTTATTTAGGGATAAGGCTGTTCTTCAATTCATATGTGGGATTGTTGTTTGAAAATACCCACCTGAGTGAAAATGTCCCTTGCCTGGCTAGATAGGGGCACATCATAAGGTAATAACTTTAATATCAGCTCTGCCATTGTTAACTAGAGGATGGCCCCTGGAAACTTCTGTGGGCTGCAGTTTTGATTTATGTTTTGTTTTTATTTTTAAATGAGAGGATTTCAAACTCCAAGTTCACAACGGGAAAATCAGGAGTCGAAAGCTGAGTGAGAGGGAGTTGATGGTCTATCTAGAGAAAGAGTGGTTCTATTGGGAGATGTGAATCTAGTGTTATACCATATTTTTCTGATTTTCATGGGGAATCAAACAGTTTTTAAACATTGGAAATTAATTTTTTTATTGCATCTCTATTTGGGCCTAACTATGTAATGCCTATCAAGCACCAGTTAGGGATCTCAAGTTCGAGAACATGGGAAGTCCCTTGTTGTGGTCAGACTCAATTGAGTCGGCTCCGACTTATAGAGAGACCCAGGTACAACAGCGCAAAACACGACCCAGAACCGAACCATTCTTACAAATGGTGCAGCTGAGCCCATTGCTACAGTCACCGCGCCAGTCCATCTGGTGGAAGGTCTTTCTCTTTTTTACTGACCTTCTCCTTTATCAAACATGATGCTCTTTTCCAAAGCCTCATCTCTCCTGGCAACACGTCTCCATTAGATGAGGAAGTCTTCCCATGGTGGCTTCTAAGGAGCAATCTGGCTGCACTTCTTCCAAGATGGGTTTGTTTATTCTTCTGGCTGTCCATGGTTCTTTCAATATTCTTAGTCAGCATCATGATTCAAATGCATTAAATCTTTCTTGGTTTGCCTTCTTCATTTTCCAACTGTGATATGTGATGCAATTGAAAATACCACGATACATGGAGTTCAAATTATCTGGGGGAATAACAACTACTGTAACTGTGCTCATCACAGCCCTGTGATGAAGAAGGGAAACTAGAAGCCCTTGGCTGACCCCCATTTCCATCCCAGAGTTACTGTTTGATTTGGAGCAGGTCACGTGACCTCAGGTTTCTTGTCTGGAAAACTGTATTACAAACACTTTCTCATCTTACTAGTCTGTTGTGAGAATTAAAAAATAAATGTATGAAGGCTGGTTAAAGTTGTAAATGTAATGCAATAGATAGGCCAATTGATATGCAGCTGCAATTTAGTTACAACTGAGTCCACTCTGACTCCTAGTAACCTTATATACAAGAGAAGTCCTGGGTCTGATTTGTAACTGTGGGAATATGTAAGTCTGCCACTGCTACTTTTGGCCCTTGACCTCACCCTGACTGTCCCTGGACAATGAAACAAGAATGTGGAATTGTCAGGATGATTGTTTCAAGATGGAGATGCCAAGGACTCGGTGCATAAAAGTTTCTGAAGTTTCCTATGGGAAGAATCTAGATTCAGAAATACATGAAGTTATTCATTATAATTAGCTTACATTGGTCTCTCCATGTATCCATTCATCTCTTCCCTCATTTATTTGTTCCTCCCCAATCATTCATCTGCTCCTTCACCCATCCATCCATCCATCCATTCATCCATCCATCCATCCATCCACCCATCCATCCATCCATCCATCCATCCATCCATCCATCCA